>NW_026692194.1:9410000-10075000 GCF_021218885.2 Marmota monax
GGCAGAGGGTATTCCCTTCTTCCCTCCAACCCCAGCACATACACACAAATACTAACACACCTCTCTGATTTTTGGCCAGGTATTCCCCAGTCTTAAGGAAGCAAAATCACAGGTAAGACAAAATAGTACTATGGCCATGATTTCTATTCATTATCTTTGATAGGTAAACGCAGGTCCCCAAATGGTGCTCAGTAAAACAGACTCAATATAGGAAGCACACTCAGGCTTCTTGTTGGAAAATTAACCCACACGCTCATATGATAGCTTCTTTGCATGCTGTGGTCCAAAATTTCATCTTAGTTTTGTTTTTCCACGTGTGATATAAAAACATACAACCTCTTATCCAGTGAAATGCCATAGTTGTCTAGTTGTCTTTTTTTTTTCTTTTTTGTTTTTCAAAATTGTAACTTAATATCCAAAGACAGAGATATCTCCTGAAATTTTAGGTTCATAAGCAAACAGCACAGAGGAAAAATGGTAAAATGCAGTACCTCAAAATTTCAAATTTTTTCATGAGCAAAACATAAAAGGACATAGATAGACTATTAGCTACTGAGGAAGAGAATTAGAAATCATTAACTATGTTCACAGTAAATCCCAAACTACACCATGACTTTTTATTTTTTATTTTTGTAGTTGTAGATGGACAGAGTGCCTTTATTTGATTTGTTTATTTTTATGTGGTGCTGAGGATCAAACCCAGTATCTCATGCATGCTAGGCAAGCGCTCTGCCACTGAGCTACAGCCCCAGCCCCATGACTTTTTTTTTTTTTTTTTTTTTTGTACTGGGGATTGAACCCAGGGGTGCTCTACCACTGAGCTACATCCCAGGCCCTTTTTAAAATTTTATTTAGAGACAGGGTTTCGCTGAGTTGCTGAGGCTGGCTTTGAACTCAGCATTCCTCCTAACTCAACTTCCCAAGCTACTGGGATTATAGGTGTGTGCCACAATGCCTGGTCCCATCATTCTTCTTAAATAATAAGATTTTTCTTTTTCTTTATTAGTGATCCCACCTAGAAATATCCTGAAGAAAGATTCAGCCGAAAGAACACAATGGGATTTTTCTCGCCTTCCTGTTATTGAAATTTCAAGTGGACTTGGTTAAAAAATAAATACAGAGTAGCTAGCCAGGAGAAATTATATCCAATGACAGTGCCTGAATTTGAAGGATGTTTCCAAGAACAATCTTCTCATGCATTCAAAACCGTGTATCACATGCTGGAGAACTCGGTCATCAGTCTCAGAAGCTCACAGATAAGCAGCACACTGGTTATTGCTATTTGTTGGTGTTCCTGAACCTCCTCTACTCTAGCATGGCCTATCTTGGAGAAATGCAGTAAGAGGGACATAGTTATTTGGCCTTGACCTCAAGTTCACAAAGGACCTCAAATTCAAACCAACATTATACATTCAGTCAGAGAGAAACCATGGCAGGATTGAATTCATCCCACTAGTTTAAACAAGTGATTGAAAGATGATATTCATCATACCACTTTCAACAATCGCCCCATTATTAACTAGGGTAATGATGGTGTTCATCATATTCTTGTCTTCTTCCAGAAACTCAGAAAATTTACTTCTTAGCTCTTATAGTTAGTCAAGGCCTATGACTAATTCTAAAGGATGAAGGCAAGCTAGCACAATGAGTGTCTTCTGGATTCTCTAGCTCCTCTTGAGATAGGGATTTGGGGATAAAGGGAAAGACACTAAGCCTCAGAGAAGTACCCATAACCACTGAAATACAGAAACATCCATGAGCCATTGCAGCATGCCCTTGGCCAGCATCCTTGTAAAATGAGGGAAATGTGCAAGCTGAAGGGAAACATGCATGAAATTGTGCAGCTCCACCCTGGCTCGACCTCTAGTCCAGTCCCTAACTGTTGCCTCTTTATAACTATTGAAGACCCCATCCAAGGAGGGGCTTCTTGCTCTCCAGATAGCCCACACTCTCCCTTGAATATGTATCTACTTTCCTAAATAAACCTCTGTCTATGCCTTTGTCATGTGCTGAAATTCTTTCCCACCATGCATCTTTCTGGTCCTGAGTCACATTCCCCCTCCCCACTGGGAACTCCCTGAACCCTTCTTGGAGACATCTCTTCTGTGAGGCTCTGGCTCTGCCTAGTGCACAGAGATCTGCCTGCACTTCACAGCAACAGGAAGGTGGAGCCTTTGTTAGTCTCTGTAGGGAATCACTGGTTCTCCCTGGAGACTCCAGATCTGTGTGGACTTTGCATGAAGAGAAAAATAAAGTTTGATATTATAAAACCACTGAAATTCGGGAGTTGTTGTTTATTGCTGCAGCATACCTTAGCCTATCCTAATACATTGACTTTAGTATTTTGTGTTCTAAATGAATGCTGTGATTATAATTTGCACAATAACATAGGACTGTGGGATTATTGAGGGGGTAATGGAGGTGGGTCTTACAGGTATTAACCTGTTTACTTGTAAACATTTAAAATGTGACACATTCAAATGTAACATTGGAAAAGTTACAATTTAGGTGTCCTATTTTAGCATGTCTTGCTTTTTTTTTCTTTTTTTAAAGCATTTTCTTACATAAAAGTCCTAGTCTTTCTTTTGACTGAATGACTTGCAAGTTATAAGGAAAAAAAAATGCTCTGCAAAAACAATGACCAAGTCACTGGTCCGAATGTAACAAATCATAACACTTATCCTTAACTCAAAGGTTGATTAGCTTCAGATTTTTCATTTATACACTGGAGACAATTGTTGTCTCTGTCCCTTCAGAACTGCTGTGATCATACATTCAAAGATTTATAAAAGAATGTTCTTAAGTGGGTTCCAACTCTTTGGATCCAGAATTAAAGAGAACGGCTGTCAATTCCAGGAACAAGACTATAAAAACATGCCCTATTCACTAGCTCAGTGTTCAGCACTTAAGCCAAGGAACACCAGCACCAGCTTCAGCAGACACACTTGGAACCCAGAAGTAAGCTGGGTAAACTCAGAATAGAAAAAGGATCCAGGAGAGCATGAGCTGCCCACCCAGCACCCATTCCCCAATGCTTTTACCATAAACTTGGAGTATTGGGGGAAATACCATGCTTATTAGCTAAGGGATTTTACTTTTCAGCTTATTTTGCATCTAGATGGGAATTAACCAAAGAGACCCCTGAAGAAGTCAACTGACACCTATAGGAGATCTTTCTTTTGCTTTCCCCCTTCTTCCTTCCTGCTTGACTGTAACAGCTGGAGATTGAGCCACCATCTTTCTACTGACCCGTGCTACAGATGGTAGATATAAACATAAATGAATTCAGGTTCCTGAAGACCCCAGGAAGTCTGTTTGCCTGCCCTGAACTCCCCTCTTACAAGCTTCCTTCTCACCAGAGACGAACTTCCATCTGGTTAAGACACAGACTCTCCAGTCCCCTACTACCAACAGAACAAATTCCTAATAGAGGAGCGGTGACCATGGGCAGGCCTGAGGGAGAGCACTGTGAGCCTGGAGCCCAGAGGGCCTGCCTGAAGTTGTCAAGTGCTCAGAGCCTCTTACAGAGGAGTTCTTGACAAGATCTCTGCCCTAAGCATGGGTTTGAAACCCCAGGAGACAAACTGACATTAGAACATGACCTTTGGTTGGATTCCATCTCTGCCACCTACTATCTATGGTCTTCACAAAGAATAGAACAACTCTGAGCTATAGTGTATAAGATTCCTATGTATAATGAGAATCCAAGGTAATTGTTACCTTTATCTACAATATTACAGAAATACATTTTATAGAAACATAAATTGTGTATTATTCATTTATTAATATATCATTTAAGACACAGACTTTCCTATCTCTTACAATCAGAATTCCTAACTTACAAATAATATAATCAAAATATGATACAGAAACAAATATAATTACATGTATGTCTCTTCCTTTTTTTTTTTTTTCTTCTTGCAGTGTTGAAGTTCAAACCCAGGGGCTCAAGCATCTTAGGCAAGTGCTCTACCACCGAGCTATATGCCCAGCCCCCTGTATAGGTGTTTCTTCTATGTTTTTATAAAATGGCCCATAGGATTCAATTATTTTGAAAGTTTAAAAAATGCAAATTTTCTGTAAGTTTGAAATTATATCAAAATGAAAAGTTACAAGAAGGAAAAAAACTAAAGGAAAAGGCTCTGTCCTCTTCATTTCTCAGACATCCTTCAGGAACCACTCCCAATCCTGCTTCTATGACAAAGGTGACAGGTACAAACTCTCTCTCTCTACTTGGTCCTGGATATTACTCCTGTAACATTGCACATGATTGGTGTGCAATAAATAAGTTTTGGAAGAATGAACATATAAATACAATGGCCACCTAATTAGTCTTCCTGTTTTCTGTCTGTCCTCTATGCCACCTCTGAGATGATCATGTTGCCCCTCTGTTTAAACTCTATCAGGATTTCCCATTTCTCCATAGCAATGGGCTTCATTTTTCAAAAAAAGGTCCAGAACAACTCTTTCAAGAAAAGCTGATTCAAAAGCTCGGTTCATAAAGCAACTAAAGGAGAAGCTGTCCTGGTGGAAATAGGGGTGAGAGGCCCAGAGCTCTGTAGCTCAAATGTCTTATGTTCACAGCAGCATCCAGCTGTTCCTGAGGAATTTCAGAAGAGTGCAATTGAGAAACCACTGGTTTAAAACACTAAATTCCAAATTCCTGCTTTTTACCACTCACCTCCAGCCTTTGTCTCTAAACATACAAGCACTCAGCCATATGGAATTGCCCACAGTTTACTTTGTTTGCGAATTTTGCTTGTTTTGTTCCCGTCTATAAGGAATTCTATTCTCTATTTTGTTGCTAGGTAAAAACCAATCCATGATTGAAACCCCTGCCCTTCTCTATGAAGAGTTCCTTGATCTATACTAACCATATTGGTCTTCTTTTCCTGTGGCTACCACAGTAACTTATGTGTGTGTCTCTCTCTCACTTTCACCATATTAGACCATAATTATATGCATTACCCACCTCCACCATGCTCATTGAACTCAAAAGTTTGCCCTATACCTTATGCACCTTGTGTTCCAGGTGCTGACTAAAAAAAACTAGTATAGAGTAGATGCTCAATAAGTCATTGTTAAGTAAATGTCTAAACAAACTGATGATCATCATACTAATTAATTCAGTTTGTTAGTTGTTTTGTTACTCTGTCTTTTCATCACAGACATATTTGAAGATAGGACCAAATCATATTTTTCTAGGTTTTACCTTACCATAGGGCTAGCAACATGGATACAATCAATAAAATATTTTCTAATTGAAATAAATTACATTTGAAAGAGTTGGCATTCTGTCAACAAATGCTTATAAGGCATTCAGCACATGGCAAGTTGTACTAACATCAAACATGCCATGGGAATAAAACATTTGCATTCTACCCCAGAAACAAGACAAATATATTTTTGGTAGCAAGAAACCAATTTTGAAAATAAATATGGCATTCAAGTGTCATAAAAATTCAAGGACTTCCTAGTTTTTTGGACATTACATATTTCTAAAATGCGTTATTTCAGAGTTCAAGAAGACAAAATAAGAAAGAGCTAAGCATAGTCATATGGGTACCGTAGACTTTAGAAAAGATGGTTTCAAAGTGTTACATGAAAAGAGAAGCAAGAACTCAGGCCAGGGACTTATCAAAGCAAAAGCTACTCAAGATAAGAGGGAGACTTTCAAATATGAAACTCTGACAGCACAGAAGAGAGAGGTGTTTAAGCAGGTCACGTGGAAGCCAGGGAGCAACCTGAAAACCACAGATTCTATAAAGGTATATACAACAGATCACAAGAGGGATAACACATCCACAGGGAAGAGAGTATCCTGGTGAGGAGGAACAGTACCAGTTGAGTAGGAGTCCCAAAGTGAGTGCAGGCTTGAGAGAAACCCTAATCACCATGCAGTCTTCTAAAGGTATGTCTCGCAACACAGAAGTGTTAGAAAGTCTACTTGGAATAGAAGGCATAAAATAAATCATGACACAGAAAGTGAAGCCCTTCAATTCTTTTTTGTGTTTTGTCAAGGAGAGTGATTTTTATACCTAAAAGATTAAACAAAGCTGGGCGCTGTAGCACACACCTGTAATCCCAACTGCTCAGAGGCTGAGGCAGGAGGATCCCAAGTCTGAGGCCAGACTGGGCAATTTGGTAAGGTCCTGACTCAAAATTTAAAAAAAATAAAAATAAAAAGGGCAAGGAGTGTGGTTAAATGGTAGAGCACATGCCTAAGGATGCTTGAATCCCTGGGCTCAACTTCTAGCACTGCAAAAAATTAAAAAATTAGCCAGGCATAGTGGCACAGCCTGTAATCCCAGCAACACAGGAGGCTGAGGCAGGGAGATGGCAAATACAAAGCCAGCCTCAGCAAAAGTAAGATGCTAAGCAACTCAGTGAGACCCTGTCTCTAAATAAAATAAAAAATAGGGCTGGGGATGTGGCTCAGTGGTCCAGTGCCCCTGAGTTCAATCCCCAGTACCCCCATAAATAAATAAATAAATAGAATTTTAAAATATTAAAAAGTACAGAAACCCAATCTCGGTAAGAAAGATGTGCAAAAGAAGGGTGAGGAGCCCCTGAGATATTCAACAACTTTACAGCTCATGGGAGTGATTTTGTTTCAGGACACTGGAAGAACTCACAAATGATATCTTGACCAATTATTAGGAAAGTGGCAATGGATCTGAAGAGGGAAAATAGCTTAATATTAAAAAAGTTCTAGAGGAACTGACCACAGAACTCTTCCTTTAGCCTCCATCCAATATTAATGATTTGATTCACATGTAAATGCCATGTTTATGGAATAGTTGGATGGCTCAAAGGTGAGAAAACCAATATTTCAGATGCAGGATGGGGATCTGGAAAATATCCCAGCATATTGCATCAATGGGTTGAATTAAGTAAGACTCCATTTAATAGGTTAAATTGAGTAAAATCTTCAATTAGATAAATAAGAGAATTAACAAAAACTAAAAAAAAAAAATGGAAAATGTGGCCTAGAAGGGGTAGATTGACTGAAAAGCATTTAAGAGTCTTAGTTAGGTGTAAGCTCCATAGGCATCAAAAATTATATTATGGCTGCCAAAAATGTTAATTCAATCTTAAACACTATGAATAGCAGTGAAACTCCAATAATAAAGATAATGGTCCCATTTTACTATTAAAAGTATGACCTACAATATTTTGCCCTATTATGAGTGCTATATTTAAGATGATACATCACTCACTGAAATACATTCAAAAAAGAGCCATCAAATAGTGTGGAAACTCCAAATCATATGCTGTGCATAATGGCTGAAGAAACTGATGGCCCTTTATCTGCAGAAGGGACACTTAGAGCGGGAAATTATTATACTATCTTCAAGTATTTGCAAGACTCTCAGATCAAGTTTGTATTCAACATCTCTTATGTAGACCTAAGTTCCATGCATAAAAGTTAGAAGAAAACCACCTCTGACCTGGTGGAGCAGTTCTCAAATGTTTTGATCTTAGGACTCAACATTCAATAAATACTCAGGACTCCATGTACTTTCATTTGTGTGGGTTGCATCTATTAATAATATATTTGAAATTCAAATTAAGTGATTAAAAAATTCATGATTCCTTTAAAATAATAACGAACCCGCTACATAAACAACATTTCTAGTAAGAAATAACTATGTTCCAAATCGAAAAAAATAACTTAATAGGAAAAATGGCATTGTTTTTTTTAAAAAAAAAAACCTTTAACTTCAGATTTAATAAAAGATGGCTATATTCTCATATCTGCTTTAGCATTCAGTCTGTTAAGATGCCATATTATCATGTAGCAACTGGAAAACTCTACTGCACTTTTGTGAGAGAAAGAGAATGAAAATAGCAAATGATTTCTCAGTATAACTGTGGCAGTGAAGCCCTGGTGGAAGGGTTTCAGGGGCCCATCAGTGTCCCTTATGACACTTGGAGAACTACTGGCTGAGTATAAGGAGGAATTATTAATGATGTAAGTTATACAGATTTGGGGTGGATCATCTCACAAGATAAATTCTAGGTTCCTAGAGCCACTGAAGCAAAGTTTGAAATATTTAACTTGCCAAGAATTTCACATTTTAGGAAAGGAGTATACTAAACCAATCTCCTTTGTAAGGGGTTCCATCTTTCTAAGGCCATTTAGGAGATAACTGTTGATTTCTAAAGAAATTACCATTCAAAAAATACTCATGTCTGCTGGGTGCGGTGGCACACACCTGTACTTCCAGCAGCTCCAGAGGCTGAGGCAGGAGGATCTCCAGTGCAAAGCCAGCCTTAGCAAAAGCAAGGTGCTAAGCAACTCAGTGAGACTCTTCTCTAAATTTTAAAAAAAAAATTACAAAATCTGGGGATTTGTCTCAGTGGTCAAGTGCCGGCAAGTTCAATCCCCGGTACCCTCCCCTCTCAAAAAACACTTATGTCTACCAAGTAGGTGTACTGGTAGAGCTGGTGGAGAAGGGAGAGGTTCGTGGTTCAACTTTTCACACACCACAGAATTCTCTGTGCAGTTTATCTACACTCAGAGGCTTGAAATCTCTGGGGGTAAACATCTGTTTAAGGAGTCTAACCTATTTCCATTCTCCAAATATTACAATTACTTTCATTCACCTGTAAACCTGCTTCTCTCCTACCATTTAGGTTTGCATACTCTAACAGTCTAGAATTATTCTGCTACCTCTTCAACATAACAAGCCTTCAAATATTTGAAGACAGTGACTTCATGTTTAGAAGCCTTTTTAATAAACAGGTTAGACTTCTTTTGTGAGGTAAATAGTATTTCATTGGTAGTGTAAGTTGTAATCTTCTGAGAAATGGGACAAAAGCTATTTCAAAGAAAGCATTTTTAATGAAAAAGTGAAATATTAGCAGGGAGTTATGAAAGCTTTCTCTCTGCAAGTTTTTTTGTTTGGGTTTTTTTTAAATAATTCCTTTAAAATATTATGCTGTGTCTCAAAGGAACGCTATCAATCACCCAGGTCCCCCTGTATGTGAACGATTAATTTATTAGTCTGAAGTTGACTTGTAGAAGGTATTTTTTAATCTATATCAAAATGGGGTTTTCAATCTGATTTATAGTAGATTAATCAAGACAGAATACAAAGTGATTTTGTGTTTTGTGAAGTTACATTATATGAAATCTGATCCAGGTTACTGAACTGATTATTAATGAAAGAAATATGCATTATGTATCATAATCTGCAGTCAAAATCTGTTTATATTTGAGCTGACCCATCAGTTACAAATGAGCTTCCCCACCTACTTCCCACCCTGATAATAATAGAATATACTGTTCAACAGCAGCATGGATGCACAGAAAGCATGCATTCTAGCAGAGGTATGCTAATCAGTATTCACTTTCATGGGCACTCAATTCATATAAAGTTAAACTCCAAGGTTGAAAATCCACATCCAAAAATGCGAGAAGTCAGGAGTGGTAGTAATCTCAGGACCAGGAGGCTGAGGCAGAAGGATCACAAGTTTGAGACCAGCTTCACCAATTTAGAGAGATCTCAAAATGAAATTAAAAAAAAAAAAAAAAAAAAAAACCAGGATGGGCAGAATAGGGTAAAGTGGACTCTGTGGTAAAGTGCCCCTGAGTTCCTGAGTTCAGTCCCCGGTAAAACACATACACACACACACACACACACACACACACACACACACAGAGCAAGAGGAATGGGTGAGTGATTAGTCCCCGTGACCTGTTAGGAACTGCATCTCAACTTCTTAACATGCAAAATTGTATCCTCTTGTTTTATCTAATTCCCTGTGTTTTTCTAGTCTTAGGTATAGAAACTGAATTTGAGGTCCCACTTGGCCTAAAGTCTTTTAGAATAGGAAATGTCTACTGTTTTCCAGACTTGAGGAGGTGCTTCTATTATCTGAAGTACTAGAATCATAAAGATTGAGAGATCCCCTTTCCTTCTTTTGTGTGCTTCCTATCAGCATGAAAGGCAGAGTTGAAATAACTACTGTCTGCTGCCTTATCTAAACTTAGAACACTCTCCACTTGAGGACTAAGTGAGTTCAACTCTTCCAGTCATTGCTGTAAATAATACCTACTTTCCTGACCATAAACCACTAATATCCTATTGTTTTCTATAAGGTGGTCCTTAATTCTCTTGCTCTCAACTTTTCCACATACTGTAAAAGCCTCCCTGCCCCCATTTATATCGAGGCAAAATGTACATGTGGTGAAATGAACAGATCATTCAGAGTGAGATTTGATTTGTTTCGATGACTGCATGTGCCATTAATGCCAAAGGTAAAGCAGCCACCCTTAATGTCAAAGGTAAAGCAGCCACCCCAATCAAGATATAGATACTTTCACTCAGGAATGTTCTCTTCTGTCCCCATTTGTACATAGTTTTGCCTGTTCTTCAACTTCATGTAATGATACCATATGTTGGGCTTGTTTCACTTAACACAATGTTTTGGAGTTTCATCCATGCTCTTCCATATGTCACTATGTCTTTCCTTTATACTGCTGGTTAATATTTCACAGTGTGAGTCCACCTGAATAACCTTGTCTATTCTTAGTCATGTGGATTGCTTCCAGTTTGGGGATACTATGAATAAAGTTGCTATAAACTTTTCCCCAACATTGTGGGTGTACACTTTCATTTTTCCTAGGTAAACATCTATCAGGGGCATTACTAGGCATAGGGTAGGTATATGTTTATCTTTATGAGAAGTTCCTAACAGTTAGTATGACAGTTTCAATTACTCTACATCTTCACCATGATTTGATACTGGGAACTCCCCTCTACTCTCTTTTTTTCTAGGGCTAGTTTCAATTAAATCAAGCTTCCTACATTTCTAATCATGCGTGCTTATCTCTAAAAATCTTTTGACATTCCCACCCATTTTCCAATGTAAGTTTTAAATTTCCCATCAGAAATGCATAAGAATTTTATGTGTTCTACCTCCTTGCTGAGATAGAATGTTCTCCCCACCACACACACTCGTGCTTTTTTGAAGATCAAGTTTCTTGCACTATGTCTCCTTAAAATTTTTAATCAGCTTTTATGATCTAAAGAAATGTCAAATAAAACATTCCCTAATGGAGCTAAATTATGATTCATACTACAGATAGAATTTTAAAATTGAGTCTTCAATATACTCTGTCCAAAGCCTGAATTTTATATAAGAGGAACTTAAAACACAAAGAGTTTAAAAACCTTTCCAAAGGGGATCCACCTAATAAGGGACAGAGGTGGTTAGTACTGTTAGTACCTTCTGCTCACCCTGCCTAACAACCTTATGATGATTCCACATGGAGTTTTGTTTTGGGTTCAGACAAAGGCTAAAATTTTTTTTTTAAAGATAAATGGCAATGCAGCTCTTTGGTAGGGCATGTGTTTAGCAGATACAAGACCCCTGGGTTCATCCCCAGCACCCCTTACCCCCTTAAAAAACTGTATTAGCCAAAATATCTTTATATCATTTTCTTCTCTGAAAATGTTATCAAGTGGTTTATTATAATTCTCTACATTCATGCTATTAATAATATATCATATTTATTTGATAGCATTTTCAGTAAATAAAGTCTTTTCTGAGATAGTGCTCTATCCTTAGTCAACATTTTAAGTAGGTAAGGATAATTGCCCAATATTTTTATAAAGAACAAACAAAATGCAGAGAATTGTGTGATGACCAAGATCAACAAGGTCAAACTTAGAAGCTTTCCACCAGAGCAGACCATTCCTTTTGCACAAAATGGATTCACCAAATGGTCAATGTTTTCATATATAATCATTATATTTTTTCAAACTGTAAAGTTAGGCCAACTTTTTACCACAGTAATTTATTCCTGGAGAGTTTCACATGGCAAGATTATTAGTGGAAGGGAGTTGTGTCATAAATTGCTTTTTAATCACATTGCTCCCCATACCCAACCACAGCATGCCTGCTCTGAGCCCTCCCCATTTTGGAGCTTTGTGTAGGTGACCTCACTTTTTGTTGTGTGCTTTTTGTGTGTGGTGGTATTAACCAAGCAAGCAAAAAGATAGATTTTGTACAGATTTGTGTCAACTTCAATAATTTTTTAAAGTTGAAAAATCAGTTTTAAAAATCTTCTGTAACATAAAGAACACTCGATTTGCCATAGATTAAAGAGTTTAGCACATTTCAGACGTATTGAATCTACAGAAAAATGTAAGCAATAAGGAAACTTAACATTTTATACTAGTAAATTCTGAATGGCCCTTTGGAGTGAGTAGACAGGATTTATTTTTATGTTATGGAAAACTAGATGGTTTGAAAACCCAATATGTTGCATTATATCATTTTTCTAATATTGTCTTTTCTACACACATTTCCTCGAACATCAAACATTCTTTAACACCACTATTTGGGGCAGTTTTCATAAACAATTACATTTACCTTGGGGGGAAAAAAAACATGTCTTTTATCTCCAGTAGTCAAGCCACTTTGTGAAACTTCTATCCACAGAAGCTAAAAATCTATCATTTGGTTTAGTTAATATTTGAGTTTGCAAGAGTAAAATCATCAGCTGACAGCAGCTGTGCACTGTGTTAAATCTAGGGCTGGCATTAGTCTATCAGATATGCAAATATTTATATCCTTATTGGCTAAGTAAACTGCTCAGCTCTGCAGAAATGAAAAGTTTGTTTTGAAATACTATAAGGGACTCCCTTTTCTAACAATGGCTTTTCTTGTGCTAAAATTCACATGCCTAGTTTATATTTTCCTAAATTTTTCAACATAAAAACTAGCAGAAATGCTTATATACCACCAAAGGAAATCATAGATATTAAAGGACATAATTGGACAAACCAGACACAGAGAACAATTTTATTGCAATTTATACTTTCTGTTTTCAAATATATAAATGAAGATATCCTTAGAAATACAATATTTCTAAAATTTTTAAAGGAAAATGGGGCACACATTTTGTTGAATAAAGATTCAAACCCTTGCTTGTGTGAGTATACTATACTAAATTTAATCTCCTATTTGGGGAAATTTGGGGCTTTTTTCCCTCTCCAAAATTACACATAATAGTAAATAATCCCCTGGAGAACATCCAAAAACAAATATTTCTTTAGGATGGAGCCTATAATTGAAATTGACTAATCAAAGAATATCAGTAGTTGTAAAGATGTTAAATCCTAATGACATCTTGGGATTTTTTTCGTTTTTCTTCTCAAGAATGGATTTAACGTTAAAATCTCTTGACAATGTACAGAACAAAAATAAAGTATATTATTTCCATTTTCCTTTCTTTTTAAAAATTTTGAAGGATAACAAACATACCAATCAATATGCAAAAAAATGAGCATAAAACATCAATATACAGCACAATAAAATGTAAGAAAATGAATAATTATAACCCATTCAGGTAGAGCAAGAAAAACTTTCTGTGCCCTTTGTCATGATAAGTCTTTCTTTTCTAGAAGATTACCACCATTCTGCCTGTTATGCAATCACATCCTTGACATCCTTTTTGTTGTTGTTGTTGTTTGTTTGTTTTTACAGTATTGCTACCTAATTATGCACTACTAAATAACACAGGTTGCTTTGTATTATTTTGAATCATGCAGCATGCATTCCATTGTGTGTGGTTTAGCATCTTTACTCAATATTATATTGAGGCAGCATATCCACAGACATGGGGACAGATGAGGTCATGACTGTGTGAAGAGCAAGAAGAGAAGAGGGATGATAATGAACTCTAAAATTGTCTAAGGAACGATTAATTAATTATTGAGAATGCTGGTATATATATATGGTTATAAATCTAAAACTAAGGGACAACAATGTATATCTGGAGTCATGTAATAGAAATTAAAACTATGAGTGAAAGTGAACTTTATAAACCAAAAATTTAAATGAAAGGAATATTGAAGACACAGACGAAGACCATTCTAATGAAAATATGGTATTCTTACAGAATATAAGAAAAGATGAAAAGAGCATCCTAAAGAACAGAACATGACTTGGTGTTGGTCCTATTTTACTCTCAGCCTTTCCTGTTCCCTTTCAGAGCATATCATCCAAAGCAAAAGAGCCAATTACAGTCAACTGCCATAACATTGACCTTGGGACAAAGTGAAAATAATTGATTGTTATAAGGAATCAAACTTATGATCTTCTAACAAAAATAGTAAACCCCTTTTCTAGACCCATCCCAAATTTCTAGTCTAAGTACTCATTTCCTTCAGGTCTTTTTGATGTGTATAGCAACCAGTTAAAAATTGTAATGGATATTTTGAAGAACAAATCACTGAATATCTCTTGAAGTCTTCAAGTTCAACTGATAGGTTGAAAATTATTCATGTGAAAGCTAGACAAGCTGTTTTACATGTGACATGGAGAAAAGGCAATCTCAGCTTTGCTTAGATTAGAAACAAACTTTTCCTATCATAAATTTCTCCTTTGTAAGGAGAGATATGGATTATAGACCATTTCCACAAATATTTCTAATGCTATTACTAAGAAAGAATACTCTGAGATAATCCAGGATATGCTACACTGTTACCTAGGCTTCCTTAAAATGTTTAGAGTTCTTCAATTCATAAAGGGATAAATTCTAAGTTAAAGACAAAACCACATATGTGTGTGTGTGTGTGTGTGTGTGTGTGTGTGTGTGTGTGTGTATATATATATATATATATATATATATATATATATCCCCACACATACAGACATACAATACTTAGGATGCTATATAAACAATCTTTTTTTTGTTCTACTTTAGAGCAGAAGTACTATATGGAGATAGTAATCAGCTGTAATTATTGCTTTTGAAATCTCAAGCTTTAAAACCCACAAAATACTTTAAAAATAAATGCAGGAAGCTTCGTAAAATACATTTTCTCAATTCAACAAAGAAAAAAAAATCAAACCAGTTAGGACACTCAAGTGTTATTTGCAGCAATCATGATAAGTCAATTTTGGCTTAAACCATGATTGTTATAAACACTCACAAAACATATTATTTACCAGATGGCAATCTTACTCAAGCAAACACATAAAACTTATGTTTCATTATTATCAAATAAGGATGAACTTGCCACTGGGATAACCTCCAGTAGTTAAACAAACACATCTCCACAAAATGAGTGCTGTGGTTTCTATCATTGGATAAATACACAGAGTAAAGGAACTATCTTAATATTGAGCAGCATTACCTTATATTCAAACACCAAAGCTGACAAGAGTATCACATGCAACATGGCATATTCTTGTCTGTGGCTGGACTTGTACTTTCACTTTCTCGGTAAAATAAGTACTGCATTTTAGTACTCAAAGAAGGAAGAATCTAAAACTATGACTTAAGCTAAAACATCTTGGTGAAATAATTATTAGTTCATATTCTAAACGGCATAAAGCAACCCAAAGACATTTTTATTACTGCCTTTTTCCACTATATATGATATCTAAATCAAGATTAATCAACTATGGAATGTACATTATCAGAATTATACTTTTTAAGTTAATGGAACAGATGAATAGGATAAGAGACTAAAACTTTATTTGTGATGACTACTACATTTTAATATCTGTGTATGCATGCGTGTGTACATGTGTAATGATCTGTTTGAAAAGTGACCCTTTTTGGAATTGCAAGTGTTTTTAAAAATATCATAAAGACTAAAAAGTAGTTTCAAAATTCATTTTTATTGAGTTAGTTACATCAGTTAAATTGGAATGAGGAATGAGAACCCCTTTTGCCTACACATTTGCTTCTTGGTCAAAAGCAACACCCTAAAACAAGCTATGACTCAGAAGCGCTATTGGAAGATGAGACAGATGCTCATTCAATTTGGACAGGCATGGCGTGGCCTTAGAGGTATCCCAGCACTGGGAGCCAGAAATTGAGACCATAATCATCAGGACTCTCTGAGAAACAAAAATGACAAATCTTGTCTTAGCACCTTGTCAGATCCTCCAAGGTTAGAACTCAAGCATTAGAAAATGTCCATGTCTCCTGGCTACCTCACTCATGGCAATACCTTGGGCTGCAAATTCCTCATATTGCTTTGCCCCTGAACAAATCCATGGTTGTGGCAAAAGTGGGTCAGCAGTCAGCTTTACCAGTAAAGACAAGTAGTCTGGATGAAGATAATAGAAACAAAGACATTCTGGTCTTTGACAACTTAAATGGATATTAAATTATATTAAATTGGAAAAGTATCCTGAAGATTTTCCTCTTCTCCATACAGTTCTCTAAAACTAATATCTAAGGGAGCAGACTTCTCCTGGGATGGTACCAAAGCAATAGACAATCTTTCCACAGAGCATTAGGGAGGCACTTCATCCCTGCAGAAATGTATGCCACTGAAGGACAGATTGCAACCTCCTTGAGGGTTGAGTCTCTCTATTACCCTTCTGAATTGCACCTAAAATATGGAGTACTTTCAAAGAATATTGGGCTATGATGGACAAAATCGATCACTTACACTACACATCAGTAGCAAAAAGTTTAATGAACTCCAGTGAAGTTTCATCACAACCAAGAAGCTACAGAGAGACAACTAAAGAAAGAGAACCTTCGACAGTTGTTCCTTCACAAGTGGTCTCCTAACTTGGACCAAAATTGAACTATAATTCCAGAAGCAATAATAAAGTATATAGTATGTTCACAACCTCTAATACCCTGATAAATTTGCTTGGGCTATATTTTTATTTGTAAAATCTATCCTGCTCATTTCTTGTTGCTTAGAAAAACAAATAACCCAGACAGGACACAAAGCAACACATTTACATGCACATATATATAATTGTTATGTATATTGCTATTAATCTTGTTTGTTTCCATCCAAATGGAATGTTGGTAAAAATATTTTTAAACTGATAGTGCAATTGTATTGTATGACCAAAATTCTTCTTATTTTTTTTTTAAATATTCTCTTAGTTGTTGATGGACCTTTATTTTATTTATTTATATTGGCGCTGATGATTGAACCCAGTATCTCACACATGCTAGGCAAGCACTCTACCACTGAGCCACTACCTCAGCCCCCAAATTCTTATTATTAAATATTTTATAAACTTTATTTTTGTATAGTTAGTGTAGCTTCATTACCAAATAGTTTGGAAACTATCTCCCACATCCCTCTAAGTACTTTTATTACTCTTTCTGCAAGTGATGAACATGTTAAGTGAGTTAGATGTTTTTAGCATTCACTTAGCAGCCTACTCCCAGTCACAGAGCTGTCTCTCTTCCTATATATAGGATAATAGAAAATTCTGATACAAACATCAGAGATCTATTTTTAAATGAGATATTTTCTTATAACTGCCCAGTATCACCATTTCAATAATTCTGATTTTCACAATTGTGAAGATTTGATAATCCTTATCAAGATGAAAAAAAATCGACATTTTATGACTATAGAGAAACAGAAATTGAACTTTCTTGCCTATGTGCCTTCCTCCCTCATGGACAGAAGGGATTCAGTGAACAACGTTTCTCTCTGCTAATGTGACTTGAAATTCCACAATACAATGCAATAGGCTCTCTCCAGCAGACCACTGGGAAATATCATCTATATACATTTGTGCCACTAGTTCTCATATACATCCCTCAGTGCCCCTGGTTAATAACGTGGTATTTCCCTAGATAATGAAAGGCATAGAGCCATGACCCTTTTAAGCAGAAGGACAGCATGACAATGTAAGTTCTGATCTGCCACACGAGGAGTGAGGGAGGAGCACAGTGACCCTTCCTCTGCAGCATATGCTCATACAGTGGCTGTCTCTTTGCTGATCAGAAGCTGAGTGCTCTTATTTATTTTTTTCAAAGAACCAACTTTTAGTTTTGTCAATTTTTTCAATTGTTTCTTTTGTTGAGTGCTGTCTTTAACTTTGTCTGGAGCTTCTCCATTGGTGTGGAAACAGGTTAGTGCACTATAGAGTGGGGAGGGGGTGGGTAGATCTTTGCTTTTTCTTCTCTTCCCGCCCATACAGGGATCAACACATGGGCATCACAGGATTCAGACTCTCACCCCAACCCTAGCACCCCAGGCCAATCTTAACAGACTTCAACTTCCCCCTCTAAGAAATGGGGAGAATTCTAAAACTCACTGCGTAGGGTTGTCCTGGGAATCCAAAGAAATGACAAGCTTTATGTGTTATATAAACTCTTTGAGATTATTGCGCACTTTTATCACTGAGAACATAATGATGATTTATTAATGTTAGTATATGAAGTTAGGGCAATTGTTTTCTTGGCATGTTTAAAACTAGAAAAATCAGAAAATAATTCCTATTGATTTCATAACAAACCTAGGAATATAAAGCTGAAAAACAGGTCACTTGTAATTAAGTGGCTCTGTACCTTCTAATTTTAGAGTACAATACAATATTATAACCCTTTACTTTTATTAACTGCCAGAATCAATCTTAGAACCCATTTTCCCAATATTCTGAAATAAAAAGAAGAGGACTTTTTTTTTTCCTGAGACCCACAGATGCAGTCTCATCTAAATGCATGCATTTCAGAGGCATTATTTAAGCGATAGTGTATATAATGAACAAACTGTAATCATATCTTTGTCCCAACTCAATTACAAAATGAACTCATAACTTAGCGCCTCACAATAAATATCTATTTCCAATTTTAGGCTGATCATTAAATATGGTTCACACTAGGAATCTGTTAAATGAAAGAATGTTAAAATTCACTTATATCACTTACAGCATATTGATTCTTATGACTATTAATCCACATAAAACAAGTGGTACATCTACAGAGAAAACAGCATTTCAGGAAAATTCCAACCAGCTCTCAGGAATTGCTTGCTGGCTGTGTTCACTTTAGTTTTCCTCAGTCACCCAATTCATTCATTCTCTCTCTCTCTCTCCCCCCCCCACCCTTTTATTCAGTGGTACCCTCTTGGACATTGGTGTTCATTTGCTTCCATCATCTTCCTGCCTATCAAATCTTACCCTCAGGAAAGAAGTGGAATACATTATTCACATACATATATGTTTAGTGATAAAGATTCAAAAATTATAATTCTCATGGGTAATTGCATTTTAATAGGCAATGTTTGTCAATCTAGTGAAATTATCTTTTACCTAGAAACCCTGAAAAAAAAAATATGCTCTGAGATGTTATGGGTTGAGCAACCCTAATCTGAAAATCCAAAGCACAGATGCTGTTGAAAAGTTATAGATTTCCAGATTAGGGATGCTCAACTGAGAAAATCTAGGCAAATATTCCAAAATCCGAAAAACTCAGAAATCTGACACACTTTCAGTCCCAAGCATTTTAGATAAAAGAGATGTAGTTTTAGTATCCCTTATTTTTTAAAAAAGGTATCATTCTGTAGACCTTTAGTTCTTTATCTGTGAACTAAGAAAACAAGATGGAATGTCTAATATTTGAGCATATTTTAGATCTTAAAATATAGCAATTTCCTGTGGTCTAACTTGATCAATTAGAGATTATAAACATAAATATTTTGATAGTTTAAGCTGGTAGCATAAATGTGTCAATTAGGTAGTTGGGAGAAAATTGGGAGAACTGGGGCCTGTGGCAACCTGGAGAACAACATGCTTCCTTTGAAGAGATTCAGATTAAAACTCTGTCAGTCAAACCAACAGTGCTGCTGTGAGGGCTGCTGGGCCTCTGGTTGGTGAATGCCAACCCAGGTGACTGCAGAACTTCCTTGCCACTCTAACTTTCTACGGTTCTATGGCATGTATCAGGCGGGAAAAGGAAGTTCTTAAAAATATTAGCCTGGCTCCTATGCACCCTAGAGAAGACATCGAGGAGCTATGCTAAGATGAAATAAGTACAACAAGCTATACTCTGCTACTGCCTTCTAAAGACCAGACTCAAATAAGAGCACCCATCCATGATCAGGAAACCAGAAAGCAAGAAATATGACATGCCAACGTGAATGAAATAGGAAAGTCAATAAACTGCCAAATTTTCACTGTGACAAATACAAAGGCCAGGGAACTTTGCTTTACCTTCTCCATTCATTTTAGAAAATGACACACTTCTCAACAATGTCATACAAATAATAATGATAATAATATTTATTGTTATTATTAGTATTATTATTTAGAAATCTGACCAAAGTGTGAGAAGCTTCAAGTCCTCTAAATTTCACTAGGTCTCTCAACAGTATCTTACATCTTATTGCCAAAATCACATTCTCAATAAACCTCAATTTATCAGTGTTCTTTAATTTCAGTGTACAAATATTCCTAAATAATAATAATATTGGGGCTGGGATGTGGCTTAAGCAGTAGCGCGCTCGCCTGGCATGCGTGCGGCCCGGGTTCAACCCTCAGCACCACATACAAACAAAGATGTCGTGTCCGCCGAAAACTAAAAAATAAGTATTAAAAAATTAAAAATAATAATAATAATATTTCTAATAATAATAAATATTTCTAAATAATAATAATAATAACAATGGGGTGGCTGCAAAATGCAACGATATGTTTATAAACATAATCATAATGGGTTAGTCTGAATTTTAAAAATAGGAGGAAAAGAAACCAGAATTTTCCCTCACTTATTAAAAAAAAAAATCTCTTTACACATCTGAGGCATGTCATCCAAGAAGCATTCCTCTTTCCTTCTGTAGCATTTGCTAGACAATAGACAGAACCCTGTGCAAGTTTGGTGAGGTTAAATGCATACTCATAATGCGTTATAGGTTTAAAAAAAATCAATCTTACCCACTTGAGTCAATTGTGGAAGTCTTAATATTGACCACATTTACTCATCTGTCTGCCACACATCTCATGGCTATTTCAGGGCTTATTTATGAATGATATCTATATGACACCCTCTCAAAAAAAAAAGTGGTTTGAAAAATTTGTTTGCCTTTCTCTTCTCTTTAATGGGAAAATGTCACCATATCAAAATGTCTATTTACATGCTGTAGATCTGTATCTGAACACTTATTGACTATAGAAACAATAACTGCTGTAAGAACAGAGGAGTCTTCAAGGTGCATTTCTTATAATAAAAAATAATAGATCAAAGTTTTATAAACACACACATATCAAAAAAAAGGAGAAAAACATTTAAAAAAAAAACAATTCTTTATCTTTTATCTCCTCTTGCCTAAGACTTTGGACATGACCATATCTGGAATCTGATTCTACTCTAAAACCTATATAAATCTGGTAATGTTATTTCTAATGATTTGTACACTGAAATTAAAGAATAATGATAAAATGTGGTTTATTGAGAATGTGATTTTGACAATGAGATGTAAGATATTGTTGAAGGATCTAGTGAAATTTAAAGGACTTGAAGCTTCTCAAACTTTGGTTATATTTCTAAATATCATAAGACATTAAATTATCAAAAGAAACATTTTGGGGGCTGGGGTTGTAACCCAGTGGTAGAGTGCTTGCCTAGCATGTGTGAGGTGCTGGGTTAGAGCCTCAGCACCACATAAAATAAAAAAAAAATTATATATTTTTTTTAAAAGAAACATTTTGTTTTGGTCTTCTCAGTGTTAAGCATAGGTGTTTATAAAATATGGATATCTAGAGACTATTTACATTCTACAGAATCAATGCAGTCTAGTTTAAATTATTCCTGAAAGAGTCATATCAAGATTTATGTCAGTGATTCATTGTTGTCTTGAAATTTCAAAGATCAGCTGGATGTGGTGGCACAAGCCTATAATCCCAGTGGCTATGGAGGCTGAGGCAGGAGGATTGTGAGTCAAAGTCAATCTCAGCAACGTAACAAGGGACTGAGCATCTCAGCAAGACCTGTCTCTAAATAGAATTTCTGCTTCAAGAAAAGCAGAAAATCTAGATATTGTGAATTCTCCCAAGTTTTAATGGTTGGCAACTAGTTCAAAAACTATGAGGGGCTGGGGTTGTAGCTACGTGATAGAGCGCTTGCCTTGCACATGTGAGGCACTGAATTTAATCTTCAGCACCATATAAAAATAAAAAATATATATATTATATCGATCTATAACTAAAAACATATTTAATTTAAAAAATATGAAATCCAAAAAAATAATAACAAAATAAGCAGATGAACAGCACATCTGGAGAACACAGGCCTCTGTGCCACAGGTTAACAAATTAACCCCTCGTCAGGCTCTCTGACTTTGCATCTCCCATTGCCACATTTCTGCCAAGCAGCTGTCTCTCCTGCACTTGAACACTTGTGACTATGAAGCATTGAACACTTCTCAAGTTTCAGTCCACATTTTGGATAGCTCTTCCCAAATTCTGAGTCAAATTTTACCTGTCATCCTTGTTGCTACAACCACCCCTCAGAATCACTAGAAACCCTCTTCAACATAAAACGCTTTCAAATACTTGAAGATATGAGAAGAAAATAGATATTTGAGTGAATAAGTAAATTTAAATATTTTTAAACTCCTGTGTATGTCTCACAATTTAGGGATGTCTCGTTTAGCTATGAGATTTTTTTTTTCATGCGATTTAAATTTTCTAAAAATAAAATAGCATCAGATCCCATGTTATAAAATAAGGGAGATCTTAAGAACAGGAAAACAGGGGAGAGGAGGGGAGCACTTGCATTAGTCCACGCCTTCCATCTATGCACTATGAGCTCACTCCTTTACTCAGGGCAGTGCATCAATGCCTGTGGACAATGGCCCTGTCCATTTCCTCACATCTATAATTCTGAAATACTACATCCCATTCCTTTTTCCTCAATCAATTCCCCTCGTATGTACATCCCATTCAAAATTCCATTTCTGGTTTTCAATCCTCCATGGACTTCAGCAGTCTACCCCACATCCTCTTGCTCTCTCCAATCTCTTCAAACCACCTCCCCTTTATTCTTTTCCACAGAACCTTGTTCCTTTCCTCCTCAGCTCTGCTGCAATCTCCCAAAGAGTCTGCATCTTGGTAACTCACCATGTGTTAGCATTTCTCATTTGCCTGTCCCCCAAGTCTTCCACACAAAAGACTTCCAGGGATAATTATTGGAGCTATTTTATAAAATAGTTGTGTAATGATATTCATTTGTCACCTGTACTTAGTTGTTTAAAAAAAAAAAAAAAAAAAAGCCAAGTCAGAAATGAATAACACTGTGCTGTTTTTCTTATTTGTTTTGTTTTTACTTTTTTTTTTTGGCAGTGGGGGGAGGTTTCCTCAGATATGTGAAAATATGATTTCATGACAGTTTTGGTTGGGGTGAGAATTTGGGCTTCTTTTCCCCATCCTGAGATGGTCTCTGGTGTCAGCAATGCCTATGAAGTGAGTAAAGGCCTTTGAGTTGCAAGAGCCATATCACTTCTTTTTTAATCAAGGAAAGAAGGATCAGATGAAATCTCCCTCAAGTGCTAAAAAGATAGCAGTTTATTTAAAGAAAGTATTTATACTCCTCACTAATTACTTAGGTGTGCTCACACCAATACCAGTGCAGAACTTCATACCCTTCAACCATCTTCAATATATCATTAAATTAAATTCATAAAGAGATGTGGGTTTAAAACACAAACATGCTTCAACAATTGGGAATATAATATCTTTCAACCTTCTCACTTTTTTCAAAAAAAAAAAAAAAGAAGAAAAACCTAATAGAATTTTCCTTAGAGCCAAAGAACATTTATACAACTGGGCATATATTCTCAGCATAAATATAGAATGACTGCCCTCCTCCGATCAAAGTTTTGTAACAAAGACAATATCTCATTGTCCCACCTGTTTTACAAGGTAGAAATAATTTGATTCAAAGAAAAATATAGCCTGACCACTGTAGAAAGAAAAAAAAAAACTTTAAAGCATGCATCTCATATTTTAAAATGGAATATTTTCTTCTTTGTTTAATTAGTTCTTTTTAGTTACATATGGAAGTAAAATGCAGTATGATATTTGTCCTGCCCAGATTCTATTCTGAATTTTTTGTTTTTCTTTTGTGGTGCTGGGGATTGAACCCAGGGCCTCACACATGCTAGGTAAAGCTCTACACTGAGCCATGTCCAGCGCCCTCTGCTGAATTTTCTATACCCCTAAGTGAATTCCTTATTTTCTCTCAATCAATATGTGCAGAGTACCTACTATAGATAAAACTGTCCTGGGTACTAGGGCATAACCAGAAAATAACAGAGAAGGGGCCTCCACTTTTATGGAATTTATTGAAGTATTTGGATGATAAATATAAACTAGTATTCCCCTAGTTAACCATGTAATCACACTTTGTAATAAGTTTCAGATGATGGAGGATAGTAGGGTAATAACTCAACATATGGAGGGAAATAGGGAATTCCAGGAGAAGGGAACAGAGTATGTGAACACCATCCAGGAGACAGAATGCAAGGCTAATGGGTCTGGGACTTGAGGAGTGAGCAGGGGACATGGCCAAATGATAGGAGAGGTGGAAATGCCATCATTCAGGGCTTGAGACTGCAATAAACATCTTGACTTTTAACTTAGAGAAAATAGATGAAAATAAGGTTGGAAGAGGATGGCAGAGTATCAAGAGGCCATGTGGTTGGGGGAAAAAAAATGATAGAAACTTCAGGTAGTACAATGGCACTGTTCAAGAGGAGAAATGGACAAAGCCAAGAAAAACTGAGGATATAAGATCATCAGAATATGATAAATACTTGGAGATGAATGGTGAGATGTGCAGAAAACTAGAAGAAGAATTTGTAGTTTTGGAGAAGTTGAATTTGCCAATGAAACATGGTGGCTATGTTACACATGTGAGGCCAAAGGGAAGCCTATTCTAGAGATGCACAATTGTCATCCTTGACGTGATCCATAAATAAATGTGTGGACATCAATTAAATCACCTGAGACAGAAGCATGGAGTGCAAAGAGAAGAGTGGCCAAGAACAAAGCTTTGAAATGCTCAGACATTTAAATAGTGAAATATTGAAAAGAGTGAGCTGATAAAAGCTGTTGAGGAGTAGCAGCCAGACTCATAAAGAAAATCAGAAGGTGTGGTGTCACAAGCCAAAGGAAGAACACGTTTCTTCATTTTTTAGGAGAGTGTAATGCATCAAAAGATGCTTAGGGGTCAGCAAAGCATGCATGAGAACCAAGCATGCATGTAGGTTATTGCTGGCCCAAGTAGAGTGTGCTGAGGGGTACAGGGAAGGGAAGAGAATAAAGACAGTACGAAAAAAAATCTGACAGGTATGTGATTAAACTTCATGTAATAATTGGCCATATCTGGGAAGGTCTAAGTTCTGAATCCTCAGGGGGAAAAAAAATCAACTGCCATTTCACAGTCTTAGCCCAGTTCTTCTCTCCTCCTTCTCCTCCCCTCTCCCACTCAGAGGAAAACTCCTTTTTCAGTCTCCTCCTTCCCCTCTGTGCCCAGAGCTTCTCACTCTGCCATTCCCCTCGATTCTCACTCCTATCATTCCTCCTTAGACCTTAAACATCCTGAGCAAGAGTAGACAGTTGGCAAACTCATAGGCACGGACGCTTTATAATGGGGCTGTTCATACTTATTCCAGAGACACATTTAACTCATAAGCCTCACAGTTCAAAAGACTGATGGCTGATAATTTCTTAAGAAAAGGCATAAGGACTTGATTTTTTAATGTAATAGGGAGTTAAATAAAAAATGTCACCGTTCACTTGTGCTACCTCAACCATAACTGTACTGCATTGAAATTGTCCTTATCTATTCAATAACTAACTGTATCTTGTCATGTAAAAGCTCTGACATGACAATTAACATCTCTGTTATTCTGCAAGTAAAATTAAATCGCTCACTAGTAAAATAGAATAAAGACAACCAGAAAAGGCAGATATGCCACCTATCTTCTTACCCCCATTCTATCCCTGTGTGCCTTTTTCTCTAGAACTTACAGACAGAGGGGAGGAAAGGACTTTTGACATTTGCTCCATGATGTAGTGGAGGATTCACCCATTAGATTATGGGTCAAAGCAGATTCAGACCTGTGAAGTTACCTTACACTGTGGAAGGAAATTAGGCAAAACGGTAGTCATTGTGTCCGACACGGCTCACCTTTCCGAAACTGTGTCCTTCCTAGTGTGTCTGTGAGGATCAAGCCAAGTGAAGATGACACTAATAGCAGCCATTTATTCGGGATCTACCTGTGCCTGGCGCTCTGATAGATGAATCAGGTGCCTCTTCTCCACAGGTGATCAGTCGGCATTTCTGTTCCCATTTTTCAGATATGGCTAAACTACACAAGTTAAACAATTTGCCCAAAGTCGGCCAACCATTAAATACATAATGGCTAAATGTCTCCAAAAGTGACAGAGCAATAGTCTTTTCACTACACCACCCTGCCTCCCTAAGTGAAAGTTATCTTCACACTGGAGAACTAAGTCAATGTGAATTATTAACACACATAGAGATAGAGATATATGCATACACATAGATATACACACATATAACATATATATTAGGAAGTCTTCACAGTGCCAGAGGTAGGAAAATGGACTCTGGAATCCATTTGAATCTGTATTTTGTTTGTTTGATTTTTGGTACTGGGGATCAAACTCAGAGGCACTCGACCACTAAACCACATCCCCAGCCCTATTTTGAATTTTATTGAGAAACAGGGTCTCACGAAATTGCTTAGCACCTGGCTTTTGCTGAGGCTGGCTTTCTACTTGTGATCCTCCTGTCTCAGCCTCCCGAGTAGCTGGGATAACACTAGTGCCACCACGCCTGGTCAGCTTTGTTTTTGACTACCTGTGTGATCATGTGATCTCAATCTTAGGAAAATTACTCAGCCTATTTGTACCTCAATTTCTTTTATGTGTATGTGTGTTGACCTCAATTTCTTCACCTGTAAAATGGCTATAAAAATGTGACAAATATACAGTTCTTGTAGGGATTAAGGATTTTAAAAATTAAAGGATTTAACACTCTATGTGTGTGTGTATATACACATACACATATAATTAAATACATAGTAGGTACTCTGAAGGTATCTGTTAACATCATATTATGAACCCAACTTAATGATAGGTAGGTACATCTAGCTCCATTGGTCATAGGCTAAGATTCCTGCAAAAGCCCATTAACTTTGCAAAAGGGAAAAAACCTTCTTTCCTGTGCAGCCTTTAAAATAATAATGTAGATCAGTAATTTGCAACTCTAACTGTGTATCCAAATCACTTCTAAATGTCGGAACATTGGCTACAGCTTTGAAGTCTCCAGTGGAGTTGGTCTGGGGCAGAACTTTGGTATGTGGGATTTAGCATTCTCCACCTGTTGCACCATCACAACTGAGAACTACCAACCTAAGTTCAAAGATAGTCATGTTTATGGTAATGAGGAAAAAAATCAAGTTAAAAATGGCGTGTTCTCCTTCAAAATATTTCAAGAACGTTATCTATTAAAATGTTAATTGCATTTATCTCTGGGTGCTGGAAATATGAGTAATATGTTACATTCTATTTTATTCTTCATAAAGGGCTTAAATTTTTATAATTTGCTTTTATAACCATTCTACACATTCATTTTTGGTTCCAAGTCCTTGGCACAATTTTAGGCACCTAAGATATGACCTAAAACAAAACAAAATCCCTGTCTACAATTTTGGGGGTAGAAGAAAAACATAGATAGTCCCCTAGGTGATTCGTGCAGTGAAGGAAATTAAAGCAGAGAAAGATGGTGGAGAGCAGCTTCTAGGCTATTCTACGTAGGCTGGCTCATGCCCTCTCAGATGGGACATATCTGAGCAGAGACGTGAATAATTAAACAACAACAACAACAACAACAAAAATACCCAGCCAGGAGTATCATAGCAGGGACAGAATTCAAGAACAGTTAACCAAGGCCCTAAGTGTGGTAAATCTATATTTCTTTTATTATCGGATTTCAAAAACTATAAAGCTATTTTAATTGGGATCAAAAGGAAAAAAAAAATTCCAGGCCACAGAATCTTCCCCGGTCCTGGAGCTCCGTCATCAAACTCGCCTCTCTGACACTCTGAATATCAAGGACAAAACGAGTGGGTGGAACTGAGCTTCTCCCCCTTGATTGTATAGCACTGGTTTCAAAAGCATATGGAATCGAGTGGTTTCCTTCACTCACCAATATCTAAGAGGCAAGCATAAGTTAGCATCATTACCTTCCCACGTCAAGAGTAGCTGCTGGCTGCCTGTACAGTGCCCAATAACTGAGTGATGTGGGGAGATAAAGAGAAGCATGAAACACATTGCTGGCCCCTCAACAAAAACACTACACCACCAGAATGATTACAGACTCCTACACAGCAGAATACCATTAAAACTCCAACTGCTGCACAATGCAGAGGACCGTCTCTAAATGAACTAAGACAGAGTTGGTGGGTTCTAAAGGCCATGAACCACTGTAGTTATTAACAAGGCAAGGACAGTCATTGATCAGTCCCCTTTCACCTAAATGCACTGTGGTGGTTGTTGTTGCTGTGTTTTAGCCCAGAAAAAGCAATAGAAGTGCCAAGGCCATGCAAAGCCTGACAGGGACAAGTTCAGGGCATTTCCATTGCTAGGAACAGAGACCCTCTCAAGCTAGTGAAAGGAAAATTATAAGGACACCATGATGTCATGGATACCCAAGGCCAGGACCCATAGTAGAGATGGACTGGGTGTGGAAAGCAGCATGCAGGAACTGAGTTTACTCTCCCATCCCTCAGGGCCTGTTGGCTGTCATTTTTACTTCTCTATGCACATTTGCACCATCCCCTTCACTCAGCTGCACCCTCAGATCTTTACTACCAAGCCCTCATGACTTCAGTGAGCAGGTGAGTTCAGAAAAACAGACTGTGCACTAAATCCATATGCTCTTGAACCATCATCTCACAGGTTCATCATATGCTGCAAATTCTCCACTCCTGTTTCCTGTTCTCAGGGTGAAGGTTGGGGGAGGATTGATTGACTTGGTCAGACCTTGTCATAGCCCTGGTCTGCCCCAGGTTCAGGAGGCCATCTGTCCCCCCAAAAAGGCTATGGAAGTGGTGAACTCTAAGAAAAGGCATGTGGGAGTGGTAGTCAAAGAGTACTGCCTAGTTCTGATTAAACTGGGTCATAGCTTTCAGAATGTATAAAAAGAGCCCCCAGGCCTAACAGGTATTTCCAAAACAGAGAGTAGGTGCATGGCTTATGCTGTTGATCATTATGTGCTCCATACCATAACATATACAGTTGTTCTGGTAAGAGGTTTTGAGGGACAGATTTTAGGGCTTTGAGGGACTTCTATGAAGAAGCTAAAAAAAAAAAAAAAAAAAAAAAAAAAAAAAAAATTTCAGAGTACTAAAAAGTTCCCTTACCAGAGTTGAAACCAAATTTCCTCTATCCAGATGGCTTCCAAGGCCAAGAGGGAGGGAAGTCCCGCTGCCTTTTTATGTTGGTCTTGATTGTTGTTAATGATCCCCAGCTGTAAGGCTCCCACATCTCTTTAACCTCTCTCTGGTTGGCCTCACATCTCTGCATCTCTTGCAGGGAAAATGGAACACTAAACCCAGCACCCATTCCCCAGCAGAGCGTGTGCTGCACAACACATGGAGGTCAGCCTCCAAATGGACCCCAAGGCTTGCTCAGTGAGCACTGCCAGGACCCTTCATTCATCCTGGAAGAAGCCCGCCTCAGCATTCTCATTCCTGGAGGCAATGTGGAGCCATTCCAGCTCCCAGCAGGAGAGCTGGGGCATGCAGTCACCTGTGGCCAGTGCTAAGAGGTTTCCTCTTCTGAGTGTGTAGGACTCACTGCTGGGCAAAGGCATACTTTTCAGGGATGAGATATGCATTAGAGATTCTGAATCTAAAATCGGACTCCTTGCCACAGAAATTTTCTTCCCAGGAATGTGCAGCTAACAGAACAACATGAGGCTCAACAGCTATTTTTTTTTTCGGGTATTCTATCCTTTACTCATTCAAAATCCTTTTCTTGAGTTAGCTATAGTTTGGCAACCTTGTAAATGCAGGAGGCACAGAGACAAAGCAAGTCACTGTACTGAAGGAGCTCAGAGTCTGGTTGCCCTCATTGCACTATAGGTAAGGTACATACATACATAAGCACTAATGTAATGTGGAGGAGGAACCCTACTGGGTCTATGGGCAACTGGGAGGGAAGAGGTGCAGCTCTCCAGAAAGGTTTCCTGAAGAAGAAGGTAAAACATCTAATGAGTTTTGAAAAATAAGTAGGATTCCACCAGATTATGCATAAATGAACAAGAAAAGGAACAAATGAAAACAGGAAATCTTCCAGGCAGAGAGAGCACCTATGCAAAGACATAGGCATGAGAGAATACAGCACCGGAGAAGAAGTGCAATTCTTAGCATATATATGAAGATCTGAAAGGGAAATAGACACTCCATCTTGTACGCCCCGTTAGGGAGACCCTCTTATGAAATCTACTTCCAAGAACTTCTCTTCAGCTGATCTAATCAGCACTGGTCATTGACTGTCCCCACACTGCAGACTGTTGAGACTTTGGCTGGTTAATAATGGCCAATTGAGCACTTTATTTCTATCTGTATCTTCAGCTATTTCTTGTGTCAGTTGGCTTTGCCTAAACATAACACCAAACCCAGGAAGGCAGGGAATCTCTGCTCTCGTTTTCTTGCAAAGAGTGGGCAATAGACAAATACATTCTGGAATTCACTGAAAATGTCTCTACGTGGAAATTTTTGCCTTACTACAATGACTGGAAGAAGTTTTAACCTTCTTTGTAAAAAGCATTTCTTTAATCTTCCCCTCCAATACAAATATACACGTCGTAGCACATGTACCACGTCCCTACAGCAGCATTCCAATTGCCTACCTCAGGTCTTAAGCCAAAGTCCAAATGAAATGCCCTGGAGTCCAGAAGAATCTCCTACTCTAGGATTTTAAAAATGGACCCAATAAAGAAAATTAGATTTCCAAGCATGGAATCAGGTTTCCTTTGTTCTTTCATTTTATTCTGGGCCAGAGGGAGCAAGACCCTCTTGGTGCCTTTACTGTGGTTCTAAAGAAGAAGAGAAGGAGAGATTTGACTCTTAACCCTGAAAACCCTGGCCAAGAGAAAGCAGCCATAGTGGCATCCAGACCATGGAAAAAGAAGGCAGGCCTCACCCCTCCAGCTTCCCTGCACCCCAGTCCTCTGTTTCCATGTCTCTCTCTCCCAATACCTCCCCAGTATTATATTCAAGAAAGCTCTTTTGTCCATCTTTTTTCTGAGAGCCACAATATTACTTTTAAGTACAAACACAACAGAAAAACAGGAAATAGCTGGCTACAGACAGAGAGCTAGGTACATAACTGAGAGAGACTTCAGGCAGTGCTCATGTCAAGACCCTTGTTTCAGTTGAGCGCTCTATAAACAGGAGAAAGAGTTTTATGTCTATATGATTCCAATGTCATTATTCTTCACTCTTTATCACACAGAAAATTCAAAAGAAAGGCCATACGAATCATGTAAAAGTTGTATCGAGTTTGCTCTATATTTCTAGCAACTTAGCATTTATACCCAAGGGAAGAAGGAACCAAAAGAGGAAAGGAAATTAACCTGCATCAAGAACTTACCACATGCCAGCATTTCACACGCCACGTAATTCACTGCTAACATCTCTAAGAGGAATGTTTTCTTATGCCCATGATAAAGATGAAGACGTTGCGATTAAATCAGTAAGTGGCATTGCCAGATTGACACTGAGACCCGTTGCTCCCAAAGCCTGCTCCTTTTTCCTCTGTCACATGGCAAGTAATAGGCAGCTCCAACCCCCAAACACTCAATTCCATTTGGAGGACATTTGTCACACACCTATTGTGCCGACCACAGCATGAAAGGCCATAGATGCAAAAGGAGTAAACGTGGAAGAAGGGGGGAAAGTCCACATTTCCAGGCACCAGGAAACAAGACCAGTTATATACAAAAACCAGAGCATGTAACATAAAGTAGAGCAGGGTTATTTCCAGACACACATCAGCTCTGCCAAGTGGACAGTTATGAAAATTCTATCCAGAGAGTTGTTGAGATTCTGCTCAAATGCCAAAAGTCAGTCTGTTAAAAAAAAAAAAAAATCACACCCCTGGGACAGATCTACAATCCCTCCCTGGCTCCATGTCATGTTTCCTCAGTTTACTTCCAGTCAAAATGCATATTCGTCCCACAGCTCCCAGGGCTGGGGTCAGCTCAGCTAATGAAAAGCAAGCTGTCTTTTCTCCCTGCCATCCACAATGGTCAGATAACAAAATACAGGTTCTGATCCTGGCATGTTTGTTGTTGGTGATGATGTATAAACTGATGGCCGACAGCTTCATTTTCTCTATGCTGGGAAGGCCCTGCTGGGAGAATTGGGGAGGAAAAAAGAACTTCTGATTTTGACTAGTAGTAAAACAGTTGGATAAACATGACATGACATGGATGTCAGAGTTCATAATGCAACTGCGTGGACCCAGATGGGACTGGAGAACATGCAGGCATGGATAGAATGCATGCCACTGAGTTTCAGGCAGGGAATAGAGCCTGCTATATTCTTATGGTATTGCAAAATAGCAGGATGGAGTTCTCACTAAAAGACCAAAACAAGAGGGATCCTGGAAATGGAGAACTATTTTTTAACTCCGGGAATGTTAAATGAAATAAGAAAAAAAAATACTAAAAATCACTTAAGTAATTTTGGACCTAAGGGTAGATGCCAAGGATTGGGAGCACTCAGGGGCATCAGGAGCATTCAGGGACATTATGGGAGATGTGGAATTGAAATAGAGGAAGGGGGCTGGAGCACATTTTTGAAGGAGGTAGATGTTCTAACTCATCTAACAGGTGAATTAGAACATTAGGGGAAGCACAAAGGGATGCTAGAAGACAGTTCCAGCTCAGCAGGATACACTGGGTGAGGCATTTAAACTGCTCTAGGCATGATTTTTATTAGATGGACATTCTCCCTCTTCAGTCTCACCTCTGGAATTCTCTTTAGTTCTGATAGTTCATCCCAAGCAAGCAATCCAGTGTCAGACTTGGTTCTTGCTATTGGAGGAACTGGGTTCTATCTTCTAATTTATTACAAAGCATGTTCTCATTAAGTTCACAGTACAGAATAATGCACTAAACATCACAGTGTATTGTCAAAATACCCTTCTTTTATAGCCACTTAGACTAGTTTTTGTTGAACCTTTTATAGATTACAACTTTGATATTCTGATAAAAAAGAAGAGGGAGAGAACTTATCCCAGGGGTAAAAAATGCAAAATGCCAGATATAATTGCAGGAGGTTTAAGGATGTTTTGAAATTGAGGGAGCTTATGAATTCCAGGCCTGGAAGTAGTAAAAAAAAGGTCTAAGACCCAGCCTATATACTGGACTTCATAGGCACCACCAACGAATACCTTCCTCTAGCCACACATTCCAGTTATTGAAGTCATTTCCATATTCCATATAACCACCACTTAGAAGGGATCCTGTGACTTCAGTTGCTGTTTTGTGACCTCTAGTAAACACAGAGAATATGCCAGGCTCCTTTCCTCCAGGAGCTTTGAAGCTCTTGCATTTCTGCTGCCTACAGCCTTTAAATTCCATGAGAAAGTATACACATCATGAGCGGTTTGAAATATCCTTAATCCACAGAAAAACATTTCCCTGTGTTTCTTAACTGTCTGCTCTCCACCAGTCCTTGCTGTTTGTCCTCTGACAGACCTCTTGGTCCCCTCTCCCTAATCTAAGCCCATGCACCTCAACAATGCCCATCTCACTCGCCCCTCTTGTTCTAACCCACTGGCCCGTAGCATATGAGGATGGAGAGGACACTAGGGGAAAGAGGAGCACAGCACGCCTGAGAAGGTGGGACTTTCCCTTAGGAACCTGCAAAACCGTGGCCAGAGGGATGGTTTGAGGCAAATTAAATCAAAGTTGCCTCAGCTCCAAGACAGTATTTATTACTGGAAGGAACTATCTGCTTAAGCTGTGGATGAGATCAGCTGGCTCAGGGCCAGAAATACAAGCTCCCCTCGTGGAGGGTCAATACAGAAGGGGTGAAATTAATCCTCCTGCTTTTTTTGGGGGGTGGAGGGGGAGGCTGAGTGGGTACTGGAAATTGAACTCAGGGGCACTCAACCACTGAGCCACATTTCCAGCCCTATTTTGTATTTTATTTTATTAAATAATTTTGGGCCTAAGGATAGAAGCCAAGGAGTTCTTACTGCCTTGCTTTTTGCTGAGGCTGCCTTTGAACTTGTGATCCTCCTGCCCCTTCTGGGATTATAGGCAGCACCATGGCACCTGGCCCCTTGATTGTTTTATCTACCATTGTAGCTCAGGGTTCAGGATGTTCATTCATGGATAAAGTCTGACCCTTTAAGGCTGATTAAATCAATAATGAGTTTCAGTAGTCAATAACGGAATTAAGATACCTGCTATGGCAATGAGTTTCTACCCAGAACCTGAACAACCTTGAGCTTCTGTCTTGAACTCAGAGCAGCCACAGTCTATCTTCAGATACATAACTTGCCAGGAACTTTGCTTTTTAATGTGTGACTAAGAGAATACAGCTTAATAGATACACAAAATCTTAAGCCTCACCCCAGATCTACTGAATCAAAATCTGCATTTTGAAAAAGATCCCAGATAATTCATGTGTACATTGACAATAAAGAAGCATTTTAAATAACAGAAAGGAAACGAGACTGCTATTAGAGAGCTCTCAAGCAACCAAGACTAAGCCATTTTCTCTTTTGATGGATGAAAGCAAATTTAACTAGTTTGCTTTGGTGGTGAGAAATGGTTTCTGGAATACATGCAACACCTTGAAGTTTCTTCTAAAGCACCAGAGAAGAACTAAGAAAAAGATAGGCTTGGATGCTTGGGTGCAGGCAGCAGTGGAGTCTGTCTCAGCCTCACAGAGAAGGAGGGTAAAACCCATGTCAGAGCACACGGTGGCCCAAAAGCTTCTGGACCGAGGCTGCTGAGAGACTGATTCAGTTACTTACGATTTTCATACCACTTTAGGCCTTCAGAAAACTGTCCCCTTATTAGTGTCTCTGCAACATTCCCAGGTGATAGACGGCAATGGAGCTCTGTGATAGGGCATCTTCTCTCCATTCATCACCAGGCCCACAGATTATAGCAGATCTAATAGAGATTTGGACATGATATGTTGTCCAAGGAACTGTCACCCATGGTATATGAATTACACAAGTCTTGGCGTTTTAGGGTTTTCTGTGAAGTGTCAGATCAAAGAAAACCATCGGAAACTCATAGAAATGAGCAAAAAGGAATACATTAAACACTGCCCAGTCACTGATACAATGTTGATATATGAAAAAAATATATGTCAATTATTGAGTTACCCTATTGATATTAGGGACACGCTGTAAAATATGTATTCCAATTATCAAAAATCTTCTGAAATGTCTTGTAAATCTCCAATCTATCACCTAATATCAGCTATAGAATTTCAGTCAAAAGTTCAGAATGTTTCTCAAAGCCCTTTCACAATTTATAGCATGGTATTTATATCAACATCTTTAACTTAATGCCTCTTCAGTTGTTTCACATAGGCATATCTTTATTTATAGTCATTGGTCAAAGGTCAGTTCACAAAAACAAACAAGAGACCAAAACCCTACTCATTAGATACTTGTTTTCAAAGTTACAGATAATCTTAGAGCAAGAGAGTATTGAATAGACATGCAGTTTCACAGGTATGAACCTCAAGTAAGAGGAAAGTACCAGGCTGAATGACAGTTCTAGAGTCTCTACTGAACACTGCAAAAAAGGACCATTGGTCAAATGCCAACAACTCCTTCCCAAGGATTCTTTGCTCTGCACCTATTTGGACATCCTCCTGCATCTCACAGGACCTACAAGGACCATTAGCAGAAACCCTTGGAGTTTTTGCCCTAGAACCACTTGCTTATATGGTTCTGAGGCCTAAATATGTTATAAAGTGTTTATCACATATGATGCTCCAGATAAATTATAAATGAATTTTGAAATGGCAAATATTTTGTATATTATTTCTGTATTTTCCCAAGTGAAAAAACTGAGGAGTAAAGAGGCTAAGTCACTTGCAAAAGGTGAAATCTAATAATTGGCAGCAGAAAAGAGATTGCAACCCAGGCCTTCCAGCTGCAGTCAGATAATATTTGCAACTACTCAAAATAAGCTTCATGTGTTTAATATTTTTCTAGTGTAACTCTGGTCCTTTATAAAGCTAAACCCTGAATGACCTCAGTCTGAAGTACAGAGGCTTCAAGTAGTTTTAGAAACAAAAAATTATTAGATGATTAAAAAATATTCACTAAGATTTTGAAAACCTCATATATTAGAATTTGTGTTATTCAGTGGTTCTATTTATCCAAAATTAATTTGGATTTTTATGATTTTACATGCAAGAAAATAGCAGTCTCACTAGCACACCATAAAGTAGATCATAACCTATAAAACTTGTTCGAAGGCACAGAAGCATCAAACAATTCAATCATTCCAAAGTGGCAGTTCTGGATGAGTAAAACATATGTATAAATATTATATATATATATATATATATAAAGAAAAAAGCAGAAAGGGAGGTTGTACAAGGCAACTTATTTTCTACATTACCAAATAGAATGCAAGCATTCTTTTTATTCCAGCACATTCATGCAGGAAAAATTCCTTCAATTCTCATCTCAACTTTTGCAAAGCTTTTGTTTGTACTACATTATGAGCTTGTGGATAGATCTGTTTTGAGTAATATTCACTAGGACTGGCTGTATAAACTCCTTCATGGATTATTCTAGAACTATCTGATTATAATCAATGGACAATCTGTTGAGAGTATCAGAAACAGAATAAGGGTAAGCCAGTCATCCAGTCAGCCTGTCAGTCTACCTCAGGAACCAGCTTGAAGGTAACAAAAGTGTTTTACGCACCACATATGTCTCCTTTTTTTCTTACCCTCATTCCTGCAGGTTCTATCCCACTCAACCCCCATCCCATTTAAAAAGACCCCTAATCCTGCTCAATGTCAATTGCAAACTTAATTTGGATCTAAAATCCATAAAATAAAGTTAAAACTTCTTTAGTTTCAAAATGTACCATCCGTGAGCATAAGGTTACATAATTTCAATAGCTACTTGCAGAATGTATTTTAACTCCTCTTTCCCTAAGTTTCTCCTTTCAAGCTTTGAGAACTCTCCCTGGGCTAATTTCTGGTTGTTTGGGGGAGATGTTCACTTGCTTCTGCCCAATTCCCCATCTTAGATGCCTCCAATATGCCTTTTCAGTAGCAGAAATTTAGTGGCATGTGATGTGAATAGAAACCAAAATTGGAGGGAAAGTTTTATATATACAACAGTCCTAGTGATGTCAAACCCAAGTTCTTCCTTGCTCAAAACTAGTTCATTTTAAACACCAACAAGACAAAAATAGAACTAAACACAATGAAAACAAACCTCTAAGAGATAGACTAGCCAAAAGAAAACTAGCAAGCTAGATAATGTGAACCAGCCTTTCAAACATGTATAAAGGATAATGATGAACCTAGAAGCTCCCATCTCTTGAATCTTCACAATGTGCTAGGAGTGTGCTAAGCACCTTCCAACCCTATGAGCAAGTTCTTATCATTCTCATTTTCTAGAGAAGGAACTAAAGCTGAGCTCTACTAAGTAATTGCCTCAAAGCATGCAGCAGTTACTTGGCACATTAGGCAGGTTATCTGATTTCAAAGCTTGTGTGCATAACCTCTACTCCTCATCAAGACCACGCACTTTTAACCTTGTGCTTCAGGACACCCTAATATCTCAGCTCCATTATTACAGCAGAAGCCAGGATTCCATGTCCCATAAATTTTGTGAATGCTACTATTTGTGACAAAGAATGTTCATCATCATCTAGCCTTATAGGTATATGATGGGATCATAGAAAGACCAGTTAATAACCATTTGTTAGGAAGATGACAACAATGGTCTGGCAGATAAGTGGCTCAGGAGAGAAAGTGCTCAGCACCTTCACTCATTCAATCCCCTTGTAGTAGAGAAAACACTAAAAAAGAACACTCCACTGAGCCAAAGTAAGAATTTCTCTCCAATCAAGAGACAACTTAATTACACCAAGATTTTTTTTAAAATATGCATTAACCCTTTTTGTTAAGAATGCTATCTTCTTTATTGGATGATATGGTCTCCTCTGGGCTTCTACTATGGATCACCCAGAAGATTGCAGATTCTTTTGAGACAGACCCTGAACACTAAGAATCAAACTAAGCATGCCTAGGATTCATATAGATTCATATAGGTCAGAAGTGGTGGTTTGTACCAAACTGTTCCTTTGAAAGTTCGTGGAACTTGCATGATTTTTCTCAGCAACCTGTTTTGCACTTTCAGCTAGTTCTTTCTGTGGGTTTATTCTAACAGGTATTAGCTATTACTGCTGACATAATGTGTCTCCCCACTGCCCTGTACAACATAACCTGCCTCATTATCTGCTCTGTAAGACATTATCTGTCTGCCTCAATCATCCCATCCATAAAATGGGGTTAATAATATCAGCCCTCATTTACCTTGAACAAATACTGTGAGGGAAAATGAGGATATAAATTAAATTGCTTGCTGCTCTTTGGAAGAAAGTTGCCTTAGAAACACAGCCTTATTATTTCTCCATAAAAAAAAAGCTAAATATATTAGGGTTTGCACAATGTTACTAGCTGTGATTTTGCTCTTTTTTAACCCTAGGCAGAAGGACTACATTAATTCCAGTCCCTAGGTGAACCTTTTATTCCATTTTCCACTGGAGGAAAAAAAAAGTTACTTTGCAAAGAAAGGAAAGAAAGGGAAAAAAATGTAGTATTCCCAAACCTCATTTACGGAACATTCTGTTCTCCAAATTACAGCACAGCAAGCAGGCAAGTGGGAACTTTTAGAATCCTGCTTCCAAGCCGGTTCCACACAGCACCCACTAATACAAAATGGCTTTAATTACTTTAATATAAATCCTGGAAATGTGCAGATGGATTGTAATAATTATGCAAAACTGCGATGGTCCTTTATAGAAACACAGATCTTGCTAGCTTAAAAGAGAATGAAAGGAACACAAGTTCAACACAATATGTCAGGAAGCATATCTCCTAAGAAGTCCTGTATTTCAAATGCCAAGCTGTACGTTTCATCTGATGTGGCAGTTGTTATGGAAACTATGCTTTTTGATTGAATAGCAGAATAAATACCTACCTAAAATCAGCATGATGGGCTAGTGCATAAATTAAGAACTCCCCAAGACAACAATTACTTGGAGTTCTTCCTTGAGATAAATTTGAAAACAAATATATATATATATATATATATATATATATATATATATGTGTGTGTGTGTGTGTGTGTGTGTGTGTATGTGTGTGTGTATATATATATATGCTTAAATTATATGCTTAAATTTTTCTGAACTGAATCCTCTTCTTCACCCAGAACCTGCTTCACAGATCATGTGAGTGTGACAAGTGTTTTTATCTCCCAAACACACTCACTGACATCCTTATACACTTAAAGCATAGTGAATGAAAAGATCTGATGTTTTCCAAAAAGACAAAAAAAATTTTTTTAATAAAAAGTCACATTTCTTCACTTTCCTTCTAAATTAGTACAGAAGCAGCCTTGGGAAATGAATGTGGGGTTGTTAACATTGTGATTTTTAAATCAAGTGGGTCATATATAAATGCAGAAAATCCCCAGGCATGAGAGAAAGGTCAGTCAAACATGGTTTTCATATTTTTATGAGTCTGATATTAGACTGTTGCTGATTCCTATTGATATTAACAACCTTTCATAAATCATAATAGAAACACTTCTATCTTTCCATGTAGATATAATTCACCCATTTGCTGACTTAATTAAAGGCTCACTGTATAAAATATGAAATAAAACATATTGAGGTTTGTTTTCCTTTTTCACATTTTACATGGGATGATATGCCAAAGAGAAAGTGTGAGTGCAACAGGCACCCATATCACCAACTTCTCCATAATAGGCATGCATTCGCCCATTGGATCAACATCTTTCAATTTATTAGCATGACAAAGGACACAATTATTTTGGATATGCCTGAATGCAATTTTCATTAACTTTGCAATGATTTATTAACAAAAGTGTCAGGAATGTAATAAAAGCAGCAGGACTCCTCAAAATGCCAAAATAAAAAAAAAATGAAGAATACAGCAGAATTTTCCAACACGCCTTACGGCATCAGGTCAATAAGGTTGCCTGATTCCATCAAAAGCATCACCATGGTGAGTGAACTCTGCAATTAACAAAGAGTAAGCACAAAAAATGCTAATATCTCATTTGAATGTAATTATGCACAGATTACTGTTCACTGGAACAAGAAAAGGGATTTTAATTGTCATCCAAAGTTACATGCAAACCCTAGATTCTTGTTAACTTTTTTTTTTTTTTTTTTTGGTTGGGGAGTTCATATGAGAATATAGCATTCTGTTCACAAATTCTTATGTTCAGGGACATTTTAAAAGGCAATGCCTTTGTTTAAGGGCTACAACTTGCAAAGTTTTAAAATGACATCACTCCATGTATGTTGGCAAGGTTAGTTTGTAATAAGTTTCACCATCGTTTGCATTTTAATACTATTTGATCTCATTTACATGTTTAAATTTGTTCCTGTAATAAAATTCATTAGTATGTTTATCATAACCACATAATGAATATAGCCCTTATGTAAAATAAAAAATTGAAAGTACATTAGAGACATTACAAGCTGTTTGAAATTACTGTGCTTTGCATATTATACCTTATTAATTAAATTATAAATTATTTATTTATGTTATTTCTTTAATCAGGGGCAAGCACTAGAACAATATTATATTAGTATAAGAAACACAACACAACTCAAAGCTAAATCACACATGGACCAATTTTATGTACAGAGGCACATAGATCCATTTTGCCATGGGGTGGCGAATGCCACTTCCCCTGCTGTGCATCAAGGGATGCAAGAGAGCCATTTAAAGGAGAGCGGAGGGCGGAGGGAATAAATGTTTCCTGTGCAAGTTAAAAACTTCACTTGTTAGTATAATTCTCCCTTTGCCTTCTTCTTTTATTAGTATAATTAGATCAGATATGCAGATGGAAGCAAAGAGCAAATCATTATAGGAGTTAATACCATGTCCATTTTATTTGGAGTCCACCATAAAGAAAAAAGTAATCTTTTCTATTCTTTCCTTTTTTTCTTTTGGTTTCCTTTGTCAGCAGTGAGTGATAAAGAACATGAATGAGAAAAAGAGGAGGGAAAAAAAAGAAAAGAAAGAAAGATAGATTGGAAAAAGAATACACTATTCAGGGAAACAGCACTAACTTGATTTTCTTATTCATCTCTATAAATAATTATGTGATCTCTTTCCACATTTATATGACTTCCAGATATTTTTTAAAACTGTTTCTAATCCCTTGTTTGAGTACACTGTTTTGGTTACAGACTCAACCTCTGTCTATACTCACAATAGATTCAATTGTTTTGATAACCAATTACTTTGGTCTACGTGGTCAAACATGTTAAGCTTTGGAAAGGACCTGCAGCCTTTAAGAAAGTTGAGGGGAAGTGCAGTAGGCATGGGGTGGGGGGTGAGGGGTCATTCAGAACCACCTGATGTGGAAAGTGTATAGGCTTTAGTATCAAAGAGTTTTGCATTTTAATCAAAGGAATCTTTCTTTCCAAACAGGGGCAATCCCAACTCATAGGATTGTACAGTTCTTTTTAGGAGACTAATGTTCATAGACTAATATTCCTAAAGGGTTTAGCAGGGTTCCTACATAGTAGCTGTTCAGTAAATGTTAATTCTAGGACTGCTATTACACAGCCACACAAGAGAATACTATGCCAGAATATCCTTCTCAGTATTCCACAAGCTCGCATGCGTACTGAAAACTCATTTTTAATAGAAGTCAGCTTTTGATGCAGGAAAACAAGGTTAATGTTCAAAGCAAATAATAAAAGAGGCCAATGCATGTTAATGATAAATATTTCCTTAAGTAGCAAAATTAATTTTACTTACTTCATCAATTCTTGTTTGGTGTGCATTTCCCCCCATCTTATAGTTCCCACAGTTTGGTAAATGCTAGGAGTGAAAAGGAGGTGAGGAAAACAGTATCATGAAAGAAACAGCAAGATGACAGGGGTCCACTACTCTGAGTATGCTGGGTTTCCAATTCAACAGGGTCTACAGCAGATTGCTAAGACTCAGACATGCCTGGATTCACCTCTTCTTGGCACTCAGCTAACCCACTCCTCAGAGCTCTCCCTGCAGTTAGGTAGAGGAATATGACTGAGTTCTAGTTAGTCAGCTAGATACCTGGAGAAACGGAAGTGATAGATGCAATTTCTAAACCTGGTCTCTAAGAACTACCAATCCTCCATACTATTTCCCTAGCATTGCATCCCCTCTCTCTCGATAGAAAAGATCCAGCCAAGAACACTGAGTCTTCAGGAGATAGGGTGTGATGGTCCACTGGATGTCCATGTAAATTGAAACACTGCCCCCTGTCCTAAGGGAAGTGTGTCAAGGAGAAACACAACTTGATGTGTTATGTCATGGAGAATTTAGACTTTGCCTTATAACCATTAGCCTATTCTGACTAGAAAGAGGTTGTAATGAAAGGTGGGCAGTTTTTGTTTTTCCTAGAAACTGCCTATTATGAGAAATAGAATTCTAGATAAAATTAATTTGATTGGTGTCAGAAGATGCCCTAAAATTATTTTAAATAAAACTTGACAAATATGATATAATCCTACAGTATCTTTCAGCAAGGGATTTTTCTCTAGTATTCTTTGGTTTTTTCTAAAATCCTAAATGATTACTAGAACCACATGACTGCATATTAGACTTTCAAGTAGTGCTCTATACATCAGTATAGGACTGGAAAATCAACACAATTTCTTGTGGGAGAAATAAACCAGTATGTATAGATGTTCATTATGGAGAAATTAGATTCACTCAACAAAAGAGTTCATCAAAAACACATGTTTCCAATCAGTGCACTCTGCTTTCCTGAGGGCAAATTTTCAGCCAAAGTGCTTCATTAGCAAATAATCATGACACCCCTACCTTTGTGTTACTTCTGAACTAGGGAGCTGGGAGTAAGCCACATGGAAAGGATGGATAAAGGGACACACTGATCACAAAAGCTCTGAAGTCAAAAAAAAAAATGAAAACAAAATTATCTTATGGATCCACTGGGTCATGGAGCAACCAAATGCCACATAGAAAAACAAGGTCAACAGACAGAGAAACAAAATTGACTTTTTTTTATTACATTTCTAATGATCCAATAGGTAAAGAATCTCCAGAGGTCTAGTATTTCATCAGTTGCTATTTTAATCAGCACATTAGAAAATCTTTCAAATATCAGTTGCACATGTCAATACTGTACATAATGTGAAGCATATTTTGTAATCTATGCACATTTTCTCAGTGTTTATTTAAGCATCTGGATATTGGTTATGAGACTATGAGCATGAGGTTAAATGTTCTTCAAAAGTAAAAGCCTAAAGGTCCATTCCAAAGTTTATTCCACTTGGTTACATGATAGTACCCCAAAATCCAGACCGTCTATTAACAAACACTTGTGAAGATAAGTATTATGGTGTACTCACCAGAAAGGAAGAATTGTAAAACTATGACTTAGTTCAAGAGTAGGTATGCTCTAAAACTATATTAAATCAAGAATCAGAGCCTGTAGCCAAATGATACAGGATGACAAATCTTTAGAGGAAATTAAGGAAACACACAACTGTATGCATATAACAAATAATTTGCCACTGGGACCCAATATTTATCTAGTTATAAATAAAAACTGGCATGAGACTATCAATTAGAAGGTGAAAAATATAGAGAAAGGAAGGGCAATTCGTGTTTGTTGAGCACCTATTATGTAACAAGTGTTCTCATTTCCATATCCCCATGGAAACATCTCTTTTCATGAGTACTGGTGACTTCCTGGTTTCCCCCACTCAGCCAGGATCTCTCCACTGAGCCCCCAACCAATGCACTTGCCAAACCCCCCAGCTCAGAGCTGCAGTGGAAATTCTAAACCACCTTAACTCAAGTTGGATCTCCTGCCTCCCCATACCTGCTCCAGCTTAGCAAAGAGCAACTCACTCTTTCCAGATTTTTTAGGACAAAAATATTCTGAGTCTTTCTTGACTCCTTTTCTCACATTCCACATGCAATCCAAGAGCAAGTCTTGTCAGCTCGACGTGCAGAGAAAATGCAGAATCTGAGTACCTCTTACCCCTTCATGGACACCAAACTGCAAAATTGGAGTTCCTTCACAAACAGATGCTAGAACATACCATCTGCTCAATACCTCCAGTAGATTCCCAGCACATTCATGATAAAAACCAGTGTACTAACAATAACCCAAAAGGTCCTGTGTGATCTGGCCTTACAGTTAGTTGTCTCCTTGACTTTATCTTCCTCTAATCTTCTGCTTACTGGGTCCTCTCCAATAATACTGGCCTCTCTGCAGTTTTTTTAAATAAATGGGAGGCATCATCCTGGGTTAGGGCTCCTACCTTTGCTATTCCATCTATACAGAGCACTCCTTCCTGGGAGGCTTTTGTTCAAATGCCCTCTCTCACGATGACCTTATTTAAATGACCATCCTTGTACCTCTTGCCCTAGCCTTCCCTAGCCACTTCTTTTTTTGCCTTATTTTTCTCCATAGCCCATATTACGTTTATAATTTTTTTCTGTATGTCCTCTCCCATGAGTCATTTGAGGATTGATTGATTGATTGATTGATTTAGATTTAGATATTTTTTCCCTCTCTGCTAAAATTCCAGAGCCAAAAAATCCAAAACTACTGGTTAATATGCATGTTTGGGAGGACTATATTAGCTTACTTAATTTGAATGGACACTCTGAGTTAGAAGTCATCAGCATTCTCACATAACAGCTATAAACAAACAACAAACCCAAGGATCAGAACAGAAAGAATAGCAAAGGTGGGAAGAAGAGAAGACGGATGAATGAAGTCCTAGTTGATTTTGCGGGGGGGGGGGGGGGGGGGAACGCTTTATTGTTGCCACCATACCACTTGGCTTATATTAAAGAAAAAAATTATACACTATTTACTTAAAGCCTTCTCAGGCACTAAAGTCTGAGATGATTCAAGTATTTTGTTGTGGTTTTGGGGTTTTTTTCTCTTTTTGTAATCCATTTGTTGAGTTTCATCAGTCTTATTTGAGTTTTAAAACGCACTGTACCTAATCATCACAATAGTATTAAATCAAATTTGAAAAAATATTTCCTTCAAAATTTGGCTCAGTAATTAGGAAAAGAATCACAGATGTGAACCAGCTTTCTAGGATATATGTGAAATTTACAAATTATTTCCTTTGGTTTCATGCTATAAGAAAAAAAAAGGTGAAAAATAAGTTTTAATTGGATTTTTTTTCTTATCTCCCTGTAATGATACAATTTTATTTTTCATTCAACAGACAAATAATAAAAGAAAGAGAAAGGAAATAATGGAGAAAAGGACAAGGAAGAAAAGAAAAAGAACAGGAAAGAAAGGATAGTAATGTTCGATTCATTCTACTATGTGCATGTATGATTACAGGACCAATGTAATTCTACATAGTGTACAACCAGAAGAATGAGAAGTTATACTCCTTATATGTATAATATGTCAAAATATATTCTGCTGTCATGTATAACTAATAAGAACAAATAAACTTTATATGTGTGTGTGAGTGTGCGCATGGGAGGGGAAAGAAAAATTAAAAGGAGGAAAAGAAGAAGAGTAAGAGGGAGAGAGAATAAAATAGGAAGGTCAAGAATGTTCCGTTTCACAAATGAGTAATGATTATTCTTATTCAAAACTGCCTTAAGAAATTTAGAGAAAATTTGAAGAGTTCTTCAAATAAATTTGGGAAAGTTTATAGACTATAATTCAATTCAGAGAGCAATTCAGATACTACATGCAGAGGAAAACCAAGAATTTCAGACTCCATGCCCACAGAAGTGAAATAAACTGTGTTCTGCTAATTTAGTTTCCAAATCCCCCCTCCATACTCTTCCTCTCTCAAACACACAGGTACACAAATTCTGTGGATACTTATGTTAAGCCACCTTGAATACCTGGGGCTTTCCACAGTTTCTTGTGATTCTGAAATTGGCATCCATTATCATTAACTTATCAGATATTATCCTTTGGGAAGATTCATACTGCTAAATTTAGAGATGAAAATTAATTCCTTAAGCCTAGATATTTAACCAAAATTGAAGATAATTTAATTTTATATATTTAAAAAAAGATGCATGTATGTACAAGGTCCTGGGTTCAAACCCAGCACCACAAATTTTTTTTTTTTAAAGTAACATTTCCTGCTAACTTCACATATTAAATTTACTATATGGAAAAACATGGTGCAATGAGTATGTTTAAGTCAAAAGTATGAGTTTGAAGCACACATCTTCCTCTTAAGAAAGAAAGTTTCTTCTAAAGGAATTAAAATATATATTTTGAACCTTAAAAATTAACAATAATAAACAGCATCTTAGCAAAGTCTTAAGTCCAAATAACAGCTCAGGATATTTGTTCTAAAATCTGAAAATTATTTTTTAATAATTCTTATTGATGATTGATCTTGATACACAAAGTGTGAAAGATGGACCAGCCACACTAGCTTCACCTGGGAGCTTGTGAGACATGCAGAATCTTGAGGCCACCCAGACCTACTGAGACAGACTCAGTAGTTTATCAAGAAATTCATTTGTACATTAAAGTCTGAGGAGCATCTATGTAAACTATTGTGTAAAATACCTTTTTTAGACAATTTATAAGAATTCATTTATCATGAAAAATTGTAGTATATACGTGTATTAAAATTGTAATGCAAAAAAAGTACATGTATAATGGCATAAATTGACGTGAACATACTTTATATACAGAGATATGAAAAACTGTGCTCTATATGTGTAATAAGGATTGTAATGCATTCCACTATTGTCATGTATTTTTAAAAAATAATAAAATAAATTTTAAAAAAAGAATTCATTTGCCTTTGGACCACAAAACAAAAAGAAGGACATAGAAATAGGCTACTGTAGAACTTATCTATTTGGAGAGAGATCCTTTAACTTGGGGACCCCACTTCTCTTGCTTCTCATTTCACAGAGGGAATAAATGCAATGGGAACTTATACCAAGCAACGATGGCTTCTTGAACATTGACTCAACTAGTCTAAAAGCAATGTTTTTGAGCTCTGCCATGAGGACTGCCATTATCACCTGAATAAAAATAATTTCATTTCCAAGTCTAACATTTAAATGATATAAGATTCCAATTTAATTAGGACAACAATGTGAAGCCAGCTCAAATAAAAAGCAGGAACAATTTTCTAATGGATTTAAATTATGAGCTTGTGACAGACTATGACAGATGACATATTTACTTTTCATGGGAGCTAAATGAATACCTTAGATAAAATGCAAGCTAAAAACACAGCACATTTGGAATTAATTAATCCATTGACAATATATTTTTTAGAAAATACTTTCGCTCATAAGGGAAAATAGATCTGAAAAGCCAAACAGTTGGTTAAAACAGCAAAATTCAGCACATTATTGAAGCTTCGTAATAAGTTGGGAATTTGACCTTTCTTCAGAAATTGAAGATGCTCTAATCAGAATTAGCCAGGTGTACACTGGGCTCAAGGGCCATTCTGAAGTTTCACTAAATAGCTTCTATTTCATCTCTGATCACAAATGCTTCAGATCCCGGCTTTTGACATCTCAGGAACTTCAGTATTGTGGTTAGGCAGCTGCCACTTATTTCATTTATAATGCATCAGTTTTTGCATGCCTCAACTAGGGGCCTTTTGGCAAAATGTTTAATCTAATAAATTCATGATCTAGCACTTCGTCTTCCTTATCATGACCTTCCTTTCCTTCAGAAATAGAGAATTCAAATATGACTGCAGAAACTGAGTGGAAAATGAGAATAGAAGTGTACACATGCTTGAAGACATCACGGTGAACTAATGACTAATTACTGTGCAATTGAATACTAATGGAGAGACCCATGAAATCAACATGAACAGGAAATGAACTCAATATGACCAATGGTTCTACAATTAAAATCAAATAAATGCCTCTTAATAGGACGACTTAAAAGATATTACTATAGCCAGTCGATTATTATTCAGATTACACTTTACTAAAAAATAAGCACAATGCTAGGTAAAGGTATCTGGCTTGATATCTTTTGAAAAGTTAATGTGCATCTGAAATGTGAATTATAGTACTGTAATTATCTTCAAATTAAAGTATGTAAAACTAGTTCAATAGCAAGTCGCTTATTAAAGCAAATCAGATAAACATGAATTTCAGGAAGGAAACTTGAGAGGTTAACTTTCTAGGACCGCTTAATTAATTAATTATCGCTCTGAATGTTTAACTCTTTTGAGTCTTGGCAGTTCAGTCAGAGAATTGTCAATGAAAAGAAGCTTAGGGTTTGGGAAAAAAAAAACAAGAAACAAACAAAACAAATTATTATAGCCTTACCATTTAATGCCTGAACAGTTAATGGCAATTTATTAAAAAAAACTGATTAATAAATTTTACAACCACTTTTTTTAATTGCATGCATATTTCCCTTCGTTCTATTTCATTTACTTCCTTTTCCACAATCCAATGGCTGAGTGAGGGAGATTGAAACAAACTGCAATATTTTCTCTTGAAAAGTCTACTCACTTATCAGCTGTGGATCTAATCAAGGACCTAATAAGTCCATAATGGTACATTTGCTTCCCAGGAGAAACCACTGTTTCTCATCATTCCAGAAAATACCCCCTTGCAAGGTGCAACCAAGAGCCACAGACTCACTGCAACAGTCTAATAATTTGATTGGGAGCCCTTAGGCAGGGATAACTTAAATTACAATTAGAGAGCCTTCACACTGGTGCTAACATCTGTGTACTGAACCACTGTATACTGATTAAAGGTTTTTAAAAGAGAACTAAGCAGTTCCCACATTAGAGCGAGTCTAATTCTAATGGCCCTCATCCTTGGTATGTAATACTTCAACGTTCCCTGCTGAGCTTCCCACTTGTGCGTCCAAGGAATGCACACCCTGGATAATAACCATCTTAGAAGTGTCCAATAAATTGCTCAGGTGTAAATGGGCAGAAGGGCTCAGCCCTGCAAAGAAAGCTCTATTCATTTCATCACTCTTTGCCTCCCTCCCTCCCCCACCCATTTGAATTTGTAGCTACATAGTTGAGATGTTTTTGTTTTTGTTTTCCTGATAAGAGTGATTCTAAGGAGAGGGTCAGAACTCAGAGAAACTGCCATGGGGGCACCAATTAATGAAAGTTGAAATGAATGAGGGCACACACACCACATCGTTCAGCGTCCTCCCTGCCTTGTTATTAAATGAATCATGCAGGCAAGGAGAACAGAGTCAGGAGAAAGCAGAGCCATGGAGCTCTCCCCCCATGCCCTGCCACTCCTCTCCTTTCCCCTGCATTCATTAGGGCCTTTTTTCAAGCACATGGCTGCAGCAGATGTCCCTGAGAGAACATTTTGTTTCCCCCCTGCATCCAGGCTCAAACACCTGGGCTCTGACATGACGTCCAGTGGAGGCTATTTTCTTTTTCCTTTTTTAAACTTTCCTTTTATTTGGTTTGCATACAAGGCTAATAATGAGGTTTAAAAAACTATACACAATCAGTATACAATTACACTCATCGGGAGCCTGACATGTAATTTCTGATAAACCCATATAACTATGAACAGCAAAAGGAACCACGGAGCGCACACAATGTGTGGGGTCATCAGAACACAATGCCAACACAATCTCTGCGTCACGTCTTGTTGCATAGTATTAATCAGTGCAAACATTGTTTGGGAAATGAGAGGGGAGAGAAAGAGCAGTTTCCCAGCTGCTAGTGCTTTGCCATCAAATCTGATAGTCAGTTCCATCTCACATAAGAAACTTCAGTAATAAAGCTTAGGACCAAATAATGACTCTTGAGGAGTCTGCTTAAATGGTTCAATATGAAATCAGATAATAGATCCTTATATACAAACTCAACTGTCCTGATCATTTCACCTAAGACATTTCTTGTGCAATTTGAATACTTCCACAAATTTGGGAAATATATTCAAATCTTTAACAGCTACAATGAGTATCCACACTGTCTAAATGATCAATGTTATTAGCCAAATAGTGGCTACAATTTTGATTTATTTCAAATTTTCGATTCCTACATGTTAAAACATGATTATTTTTCTGTTGATTGTTATAGGTAAAGGAAACGATAAGGTTTCATTAAGAAAGAATTATCCAGGAACACAAGATGACAGCTCAGGTCACTAGGAAGCACAATGCAATACTATTGTCAATACTATTGATATGTCTTAGGAAAAGTGAGTCTGGGAAAAGCAGAAATGTCACAAGCTTTGTTTTACCTTCATGTTAATAGAGCATAGCGTGACCTGTATGGGAGGGGTTGACTACTTCAATTAGGTTTATGCTATTTTCAATAGGACTTCCAATCAGTGCATTTAGCTGGAAAGCAATTCCTGGCTTTATTATTACTGTTGTCATCCTTAAAATGCTTTCTATTTATTTTTTTAATTCACCAGGAGGGGCAAAGGGAAGATGGGAACAATAAAGAAAAGCCAGTAACATGCCCTTAGGGACCAATAGCAAAGGGAGAAGAATCACAGGGGAAGAGAGACAGGAGATGAAAATGAAAGACGTATCTTATTAAACCATCATAATTAAAAAATAATAGGTATTCATAAAGAGACCCAAGCCCAAAGGCCTAAAGATGTCTACAGTAACAAGGGCAAATGTTTTCTAATAAGTAACAATCAACAAATAATCTACATAAAAAAGCGATCTGGACCCCCACGAAAATGAGAAGACAGAGAGAGAGACAGAGACAGAGAGAGAGAGAGAGAGAGAGAGAGAGAGAGAGAGAGAGACCTTCCTTCTCACACTCTTCCCCCTCCCTCAAAAAGGAAACAGCGACCTCTTTTCAATAACACGTGAATTCGGGCACGCACAGGTAATAAGCATTTGGAAACTGTACCTCACTCCCTATCACCTGTGGCTTCTATTATGGAATGGCCCCCGCTGCAAACCCCGCGATTACAGCTGCTGCCAGGGATCCCAGGGAATCCGGGCCTGGTGATGAAACTGACCCCACATTATTCATTTCGGCACAAGACAGGAATTAATTGGAAGGATTTTCCCTTAGCTCCCGCACTTTAAGTTAGCTGGACCTACGAGCACCGAAGAGACAAGGCTGAAGGGAAGGAGGAACACATTTGGTCCTTGGACACCCCCTAGTGTCTGCGTGGGCACGAAAGCGGCTCGCAGGTATCTCCCCTGCTCTCCTGCCGTACAGTGGAGCGCAGAGCCTGGCTCCTTCAGGCTCAGCACTAGGTCTGCAGCCGGTGGGAGGTGTTAGGCTCCCAGCCCCATTCCCAAGTTCCTAGAATTACTGTTTGCTAATAACTTTGTCTCAATGTGTCAGAGTTTGTCTCAAGCAAATATGGAAAATTATAGGTGGGGCCAGGAAGGGCTGATAATTTGCTACCCCCCAAAAAAAGAATTTCACAGTTAATATACTGGATGCAAAAAAGAGAAATGGGGAGAAAAATCTATTTCTGAGAATATATGGTAGTTTGTCTTTATATAGATAACTTGTGAGTGTTTGAATAAGCACTGGGATGTATTTATGTTTACCCATGTGATTGGATGTGAGTACTGAATAAAGTCTGGGAAGACTGCTTGCCACTTCTCTCAGTCAGCGGTTCCCTGAGCGGTATTTCATTTGTGTGATGAAGATATAATTTTAAAGTGGCGTGGAAAAAGCTTTAGTGTAAGCACCTTTGAAAGTTCCCATACAAATTGTGTGTGATTTCCTTTCCATCTAGTTAAATTAATTGTGTGTGTGTGTGTGTGTGTGTGTGTGTGTGTGTGTCAGGGTTACCTATGGTATAGACTTTCTCTGTGTTGTGGAAATTAGGAAGTATTATTATGCACTTTGTCCACAGTCATCTCAAAAGTGCAAATGTGCCCAGATGTCCTTATGATGTTTGACTGATATAAATGCCCAAATCTTCCCTCCCAAAGTCCCCACAGTTCTGGGGAAAGCATCCCTATAGCTAAGTTATGGGACTCCAAGAGACTCTTCATATTTTCCTAGTTTTTCTAGCATAGTGCTTTCCTCCAACTGTTTGGGGGAAGCAGCCCATCATTCTATTAAATGCTAAGGAATATATTTTGGCAACATAAAGCACTTTTTCTCACTGCATCTGGCAGGGTTGTATTTGCAGCCTGTGCTCAGTCCAATTCTTTACAGGATCTCTTAATTTGAGAGGTCAGGGGTCCTAAGAGACCCCTGGATTCACATCCTTATTTAAGAAATATGAAATTCAGAGTGATTCCATGACTTGCTCAGAGCCACCTGACAAGGTTGCCAAAAGGCTACAAGAGGAACTGGCGAGCCCTGCACCCAGCCCATTTTGGGTCACTGGCTTTTTTTCTAAAGCATAAAATTGTGCAGAAGGAGCTACATAGACAGAAATCTATCATTTGTGGCCCGAAAAAGGAAGCTTGATTGTAATGTCCACCCCCTTCGTATTGAGGACACACTTTTTGAAAGGGGAAAAGGTGCAGGACACTCTGTAATCCCCACCTGGGAAGACTGCCGATTCAAGGGCTCTCATGCCCTTTATTTTGTCATTCATGACTCACACATGTGGCTTACATTATAGATAGGAAAGAAATGAGAGAACAACGTCAGAAACATCTCTGCCCACCTCACCATCCGCACCCCAAGTGTATGACAGAGATGATTTTGTTCTCTTCCTTCCCTTCTCAGCAGGAAATGCTACTGTTTTAAATACCAAACAAAGATAGTGCTTGCTTCTGGTTACAGCCCACACAAAACAAAGTTACTTTTGAAAAGGAATCTTGGCATATGGTAACAAAACCTATATAATTCTCTTGATCTTTAATCTCTATGCCAATGTCTGTTTTACAGATTATGGCCTCAGCCCCTGACAAATCTGCTTAGTGAATTTTTGGCTGACAAATCTGGCAACACAAACGCTGTCTGAAATACATTCAAAAGGCTAAACATTTTCATAATAGCTACTTTACATAGCCTAGTAGGTTTCCCTTTAGGACACCAATTAGATTTTTTTTTAAAGTGACAGTGTTAATTTTTATGATTACACACAGAACTGAGATTTTTATTTAATACACTGGGCCTTCTTTTAATGCTTTTCGAGGGAATCAACCACTTTGCCAACAGACGGGTGTTACAGCAGGGGTGATTATAGTAATTTTTCATGTAATTGGGAGTCACCATTTGGTTGCTATCTTTCACATGCTTGTTGACTCGTCATATAATCCTTTATAATGGGGGTTTGTTGTATGTCACAGGAACGTGCCAAGCAGCCGGGAAATAACAAACAGAGGAACCCTCCCTGGCTGGTGGGGACCAGGAGGGTTTTTAACATCTGCCCAGTTCTTTAGACTGCGATAAATTTTCATTAACAGCAGTGACCAAACACTGAGAGAAGGGTTGTGGAGATTTACGGGAAGCTGTGTTTTCTCCCAAGAGAAGATGTCTTCAAGAACAGACTTTATTATAGTCTGCAAACACAGTGTTTAAAAGATAAAAAGAAGTAAATGCTCATTGGAAATATCAAATCCCCTTTGTCCCTTCCCTTAAAGTTAAGAATTTAAGCCCCAAACAAATGCAGCATATTGTTGCATAACTTCACTTATCACAATGTTACCCCATTTCATCTTGAATCCCAGTGGCTCACACAGTACTTTAATGGCACAAATGCATGAGCTGAGGTTCTGTGCATAAAATAATGGGGGAGTGTCAGAGTTAGAAATTGGGACAGCCCAGTTCTGAGTTCCATCTTCCAGGGAGAGTGGTGTGAACATAACCAGACTTCAAATTTCCTTAACATTATAAGCAAAGAGGAGCACCACTATGATTCCTGAGTTTCCCCAAGAAAGAAGTAAAAATAAATAACAGAGTGAGTCTGAAAATATTTCGTGAGTAAAACACTAAATACTAGGCCTTACAGTTTAACTTGAAATGATGGTTTCTGTTAACACTTTGCCATCTGTGAACCAGTAAGGTTGGCACAGCCATCTGCAATGTACATTCTATCTGACTCTGTGTGCGTAATTTCCTTTGGAATTTTCCAAGAGTATTAGAACTAAGCTGCTCATTTTTATGAAAAGTATCAGATTAAAAAGCCTCCCTGTTATTTGCTTTTAACTGATCATAACAGCTTTTTCTTCCACACAAGACCATGACATTGTCAGCCAAGTTGCCTGAAGACTATGGCTGGAGTTGCCTCCACTGTACCCCCTCTAGAATACAGGTTTGATTTTTAAGAACTTGGGTTTATCTGGGCATGGTGGCACATGCATGTCATTCCAGCAACTCAGGAGGCTGAAGCAGGAGGATCACAAATTCAAGGACAGCTTTCAGAAGCTTAGCAAGACCATTTCAAAATAAAAAATGAAAAGGGCTGGGGATATGTTTCAGCGGTAGAGCCCCTAGGTTCAATGCCCAGTATTGTAAAGAAAGAAAAAAAAATCTAAATGAATAAAAAGGTTTGCCTCTTTATCTAAATTTTTCAAATTTAATTTTATAACTAAAGCACAATATTAAATATGCCCAAAATTACTTAATTCCTCAGATCTAAGATATAGGTAACTTACCTTATTATCTCTAGTATAAGGGCTAATATGAGTTAGTGCTAGGTTTGGTATCTTTACTAAATTCCAAACAATTTTTAAAAAGTAAACATAAGGATTGAGGTAGAGCGCTTGCCTCACACGTGTGAGGTACTGGCTTCAATCCTCAGCACCACACAAAAATAAATTAATAAAAAAGGTATTGTGTCCATCAACTAAAAATATTTTTTTAAAAAGTAAGTAAACATAAACATAAGATAGTAATGATAAACAAAAGTCTAACAATACAAATAAGCTCTTTCTTCATTGTTGTTGTTTTTTTTTTTTTTTTTTTTTTTTTTTTTTTGCAGTGCTGTGGATGGAACCCAGGGCCTTACACATGCTAGGTGTGTGTTCTACCACTGAGTATAACCCCAGACACCCCAAAGAAACTCTTTATTTAACTGAGTTCAACTTTTATGACACCAAAAGTAATACAAAAGATTCTTACTGAAATTAAAAATCAGTGTATGTCATGTACTTTTAGACTGTTGCTTACCCATAATTATTTCCAGTGTTTAATTTCACATACTCATTACCATCAAAAGGCCATCAATGATACAGATTTCTGATAAAAGCTACTTGAATAACAAGCCATCAAAGAAGATAAATGGTAAAATCCAAATCTATCTTTATCTACTAAGTACTTCAGATTACCAAAAGTAACAACAGGATCCCTGAAACAATTTGTAACCAAAACTATAAATAATCAGATAACTTCATACTTTCTAGGAACTCCTAGTCATTGAGGATACATCACTTGCTGAATATTCATATTTATTCAGTAACACAGGAATTAATTGTTATGGATTGATAAATAAACAAACATTTAGAATCAGGATTAGAGGATCACTTTATGATTTACCAAAAGGAAAAAAATTTCCTTTCTTAAGTTCAGTTCCATTATTTATTTAGATTGGAGTATTCCACTGACAATGACTTGTATCTCACTCCTAATGGTCATAAAAACAGAATCCACAACACACCAGATTATAAAACCTGTTTAGCAGGTGATGTGCTATTCCTTTCCTCAACAGAGCAAAATATTTTCTCAACTGAATCATATTTAGAAATATTAAATATGCAGAATCCCTTTCCTTTCACAGCTTCACCTAGTAAGGTACAAACATTTCTGTCTGATGAACTACTTGTATCCAGCCAAATGACACTGATCAAACTATGGAGCAAAAAACTACACATCTTTTGTCATATTCCTTTATTACAGAGTTAACAACTTCCTTAATTCCATAAATAAATTTGGTTTGGTAATAGTTTTATCACTTTCCTCTTTGTTTTTTTAAACTCAGTGGAAGAGGGAGGTACACAGAGACAAGGGTGTATTAGGATTGATGCATCCTCTAGTTTTCCTCTTTAGGGTAAAAACATAAAGTATTCACTAGTGTGAATTCTTAGGAGCCACCTGTCAGATGCATTGTGATAATTCATATAATGGTATGCAGTAAATGCCACTGTTGTTAAGGCTCTTATCTTAGTGATTGCTGTTGTTTCTGTCAATGCTATTAATAACATTACCATGTTGATAATGATACTAACAAATAATGTTAAACACAAACAATGCAATGTACTTTGTACTGTATATGCAGGGGAAAAAGTACGTTTCCTGGCCACAAGATCATTTAAACTATAAGCAGCACTCCCAGTACTTGAGAGCATCCATATATTGGATGTGAGTGGGTGGGACTTTGCCAAAGAGCTCTAGAAAACCAGTTTTACATAGTAGCTCTTCTTTGGGTACAAACAGAAGTTGAAAGATTTTGTGAAGATTTCAAGATGAAGAATCTTTAGTGAGATGAGACAAAGATTTGTACTATTAGAATTTCAAAGAAGTACATATGATAGCAGTAACAAAGCAATAACTAAAAAGGAACTCTGGGCTGGGGTTGTGGCTCAGTGGTAGAGAGCTCGCCTAGCATATGTGAGGCACTGAGTTCGATCCTCAGCACCACATAAGTGTAAAATAAAGATATTGTGTCAACCTAAAACTAAAATAAATAAATAAATATTTTTTTTAAAAAAGAAGGAACTCTACTTCCCTAACCATTTCCTGATTACAACCTGGTTGTTTAAAAAAAAAGGGGGGGGGACAATATAGTAAAAAAGAAAATAAAAAAACATGTGTAATACTATTACTGTGTAGGTAATTTAAATTTTGAGTAATTTATTGTGTTATAGGGAAGAATCCTAATCCAATTTATCTGAGTGTTTTTCAAATATTCCTTCATGACCAATTTGGTGGAAGATATAATCAATTTTGGAGTATATGTTCAGCATCCTTTTTTATAATAGGAGTGTTTACAGTACAATAGAAGTTTTTCATGAAACTTTTATTCATATAGATAATGCATGTAGGTACAGGGTTATGGTATAATGTGAATTTCTAAGTGGGGGTCACAGACAAGATAGTGAGATTAACAACTAAAAGAATTCAATTACTATGATTTTAGTTGCTTTACTTGAAAGAGTAATGCATTTGTATAGCATTCCAATAATGAGACATATTTCGTAACAAACAATCTTGGTAAGAAAAATCTTTAAATACCATTTTATTGTGATATTGATGGAAATGTCAATGGTCTTCACTTGGTTACATTCATATATGCTGGATGCCATTAATTAGAAACATTGTTTTCAATCTTATGGAGCTTATAGAGCAGACATATTAAATAATCAAGGAAATAACTGTAAAATTTCAGTTTTGATAAATGTCATGGCGCTCAAAGGGTACAAAGTAAGAGACTATATTCTAAGTAAACTTAAATGAAAATCCAGAGAAGGCTGCCCCCAAAAGGTAAGATCACTGAATTTTGAAGGAAAGTATGAAATGAAGAAGAAAAAGCATTCTAGATGTGGACAATCTACTCAAAGGCCTGGTCCCCAGATGGGTCCCAGAGAGGACGAAGACCAAATACTCACCCACTTTAAATAGTGCTCACAAAGAAAAGATCACAGGTGCTTGAATTGATTTAGCAGATGTGTGTATCCAGTGGGGGACACACACATTGTCTTTCCTTGATGAGCCAAAGAAAAGGAGCCTATCTATTTCAAAAAGTTAGTTGAGTCTGCTTAAAATATAAATGTGAGGAGTGTCCTAGCACCTTTTGTGCTACCACAGCACCACACTGCAGACTAGGTAACTTATAAAGAGCAGGAACTTATCCCAAAGTCCCAGTGGTATCTGTAAAGGTCTTCCAACTGTGTCCTCTCAGGGTAGAAGACAGAAAACTCACTCCCTCAAGCCCTGTTGATAGAAGCACTAATCCATGCAGAAGAGCAGAGTCCTCCTGGTCCAAACACTTCCAGTGCCCCATCTCACAGCACTGTCACATTGGGGATGAATTTTCCAACATATGAATTTGGGGAAAACACATCAAACTAAAGGACTGTGTTAAATGATCTATTATGTAGTCTTTGATTCTGTTATTTATTAATTTATTATTTGTAATCATGTTAATAGTTCATTTGTGAATCAGGAAGCTGAAACCCTTTAAAATGTAAATAAATGGACCAGTGTTTTGTCTTCATATCAAGTGAAAATGCACATACCCCTGGTAGTAATTTCTTCATAAACCACCAATACATCCTTCATAACAGCAGCAGCCCACTAATACTCCTGGTTAGGGGGAAAGAAACTGCAAAACATTAAATACATCTCATATGCAGTGGCAGGCACACAAACACACACTGATTGGTTATAATTCTGACTTCTCAAAACTGGGGTAGAAGCACATTTTGAGTTCTTGATTTCTTTTACTCTAAAATTACTTGGCAAATCGTTAGGTGCTCAGTATTAGAAATCTTTAATGTAAAGAAAACTAAGGTTTCCAAAAATAGGAACAAATTTAAGGAGATAGTTCTGAGAACTTTAATCTTTTAAAGTATTATTATACAATAGAAAAAAATAAGAAAATTTGAATAGATAAATTTTATTTTATCTTTAGATCCACATTATGATTCTTTCTCGGGGCCATTTTAATATCCATGTCTTCCTCCAGTGTTGGCGACCAAAAATTAATTTGCTTTTTAAAGCATCAGCCCACCTGCAAGTTCCACTAATTAACACTAACTAGACACATCTATTAGTGATTTAAGATATTTATTGAATGACTATTATGAAAGAAACTCCTCCATTTCCTACATAGGAACGGGTATACATTTGTGAATCTTAAATCTAATTATGGCATTACCCTGCTTCAATCCTATTCCTTTGTACTTTAGATAAACATCCAAATCCACATGGTAGAATGGAAAGCACTACAAAAATCTGGTTCTAGCCTCCTCTTACCAACCCTCAGTTATATGCTCTGGTCACACTGGCCAGTTACTAGCTCTCACTTGGGGCCTTCACATACGCCATTTCCTTATAGGGAGCCAAACTGTTTCCATTCTTCACCTGGATGATATTTCCTCATTATTTGGGTCCCTACTTCCAAGTTCCAACACCAGTAAAAATTACATCTGCCTAGCAGAACACTCTGCACTTTTTCTTCATACTGTTTATCATGACTTATAATTATGTGTATTTGTATATGATTTTGTTTTATACTGGGGATTGAACCCAGAGACACAGAGCTACATCTCCAGTCATTACTAATTTTTATTCTGAGACATGTCTCCCTAAGTTAACCAGGCTGGTTTCAAATTTGTCATATTCCTGCCTCACAGCCTCCCTTGCTGGAATCTCTGGGATTATAGGCATGCACCACAACACCTGGCTACTGTATAATTTTTTTTTTAACATTGCTTGCCTTCACTAGACTATAAGCCACAGAAAGGCAAAAGAGTCTAGTGCCATATATATGGAGAGAGAGAAAAAAGAGAGAGTATTCTGCCCAATAAGTGTTTATAGAATACTTTGTTTCAATTCTAGAGCCACCACTAATTATTTAGCATGGCACTAGTCACTTATCCTTTCAGAAATCAATTTTGCCATCTAAAAACTACTATAATACCTCTTCCTTTTGTATTATATTGAAATTTTAAAAATACTATATACATTACCTACAATAGAGTAAGGCTTAATAAATAAGTAAATTGCTTTCCCGAATCCCTTGTTCTTCACCTCCTCACACATCTAAAAATGTTTGAACACTCTGTCCAAAATACAGAAATGATTCACAAATCTGGCATTTACCAGCCACTAGTTTACTTTCCCTTCTTACTCCCCAATTAAGAGAAAGCTCATTTTGAGGTTTAATGGAGAGTGTCGCAGGTTCATCAGAGTTCAATTCAGCAGTCTGGAGTGAATCTGTAATAATCCATGACCACAGACCAGTTTGTATTTTTCCACTAATAAAACCCAAGAATGGCTATGTTTAAATGGAATTTTGCAGGTCATTAATCCATCCTAAGGACTGACTCTTTTGGCTGTTTAATTGGGAAACAGTGATGGTAAGAACAGATTAAGAATCTGGATTTATCAAGGAGACAAGATAGTAGGTTGGTTATATTTCATGCATTTATATTTTAAAAGAATTTCTGAGTTAAATTGAAAATTAAAGAAGCCACTGTCAACTTTCTGCATCAACCAAGATTTGGATGATAAAATTTGAAATGACTATGAAACACCAAACTCTGGTGAGCCAGAAGTTCTTCTTTAAAACTCAGGAAACAAAAGGTTCATAAGGGTGTTCTGAATTGACCACTGTACTCTTGTTTTCCTATCTCAGAAAAGCCTTATCCTCTTATAAATGATTGGTTAAAACATAGACAAGTACCCCAGTTTGGGCCAATGAAAAACAAGGGACCTCTACGTGGAGATTTCTAGGAAAGTTTTCACCTCTTTATACGGTAAAAGGAAAAGAGAGATTTCCTTTTTCCTCCTCTGGATGTTATGAACTGCAAAATAGCTGGTATATGGCAGCTGTCTGAGAGTGGCTACAATAAGGGAGATAAGAAATATTATCATTCACATTTAACAGAACAACAAAGTATAAATTACAAAATTCTGCTCATGATAAATATTGTCCCAGTTACTATGAATTATCTGTTAAGTCTCTGCCCTGGAAAAAGCCCATGCAAATGCTCCATCACTCCCAAACACCATCTTTTCTTTAAAAAATTTAATGTACCACCTGGAAGAAAGATGGCCACTTATTGTTAATCTCATACTGCAAGGATGCACATGATTGGATGAATGGATATAGAAATTTTATACAAACATGTACTTAATAAATATTGAATAATGGGCAGTAGTGCCCCCAACCCCCACGCACCCTTATGCATGGGGAAGGCATTCCAAGATTCCCAGTGGCTCTGACACTGTGGATAGTCCCAAACCTACATATACTGTAATTTTTCATATGTATACATACCTATGATGAAGTTTAATTTATAAATTAATCACACTAAGAAATTAATGCAAATAACTTACCATATAACTGAAAGACCTCAGCATGATGTTCCCCCCGCCCCCCACCTTAATAAGATCTTTCACCTCTTCACTTAAAATGAAGAACTTTACAGCTTCTCTTGCATATTCAAATTGCCAGTGTGGCTACTTTTGTATGTCAGGGCCATTATTAAGTAAAATAAGTACTACAATACACAGACAGCATACCTGATAACAGTGATTGCTACTAAATGACTAACTGGTGGGTAATGCATACAAGGTGGACACATTGGACAAAGGATAATGTATCTCAGGTGAGACAGAGATGGACTAGAGCAGGATGGTGTGAGATTTCACAGTACTATTCAGAATGGAGTACAATTTATAACATGTTTCTTTCTGGAATTTTCCATTTAATATTTGGAAATTATACTTGATCAGAGATAACTGAAACTGCTAAAAGTAAAACTGTGGATAAGGAAAGACTACTATATTTTACATATAGTTCACACATGTGCTCAACATATATATGAAACATGTAAAGGGTTGGGGTTGTAGCTTAGTGGTAGAGTGCTTGCCTAGCTTGTGTGAGACACTGCATTCGAGTCTCAGCACCATGTAAAAATAAATAAAATAAAGGTATTGTGTCCATCTACAACTAAAAAAATTGGAAAAAAAACAAATAAAAATGTGCACATTTTGCATATATATTTACATGTTTATATATAGGTGTGTGTGTGTGTGTGTGTCTGTAGAAAGAAAGAGAGAATAGTTACTGGGTCATGAAAATTCAAAAACAAAGCTGAAAAACATCCCAACCCCCAGAAATTCATAAATTCAACATTTATGTGAAGGACTAACATTGTTATTTAGCCAGCACACAGATGAAGAAAGTCCATAAAAGCAATGCTGGTCAGTAGGGATTTTGTTTGTTTGTTTGTTTTTGCTTCTTGTAGAGGTTTTAATGACTAACTGCCATTCCTCTCCTTCATTTATCTGTCTTCTTTGGAATTGTAATGATTTGCCCTAAATATGAAGACTGAATATCCACAGTGATTTCATACTGTCACCTACAATAAAGATACAGTTTAAAAACCCTGTCAAAGATCAGAAGAATCAGGAAATTACAGATTTCTACAAGAAACAAATGATCACTGGAAATGTTCAGTTGAAAGTTAAAGACAAACATGTTGTTACTGCCATTCTGGAAGTATTGCCATCGTTTCTCCATTTCCGCCCCCCCAACATGCACAGATACACTTCAACTACCCCTTAGAAAGCCAAGGCAAGGAATGAAATATTTTATTTCATTCCTCTACTTTTGTTGGAAAACTTGAAATCTTGACTCTCATCAAATGTAATATTCCTGTCACTGGTATCTAGTACTATACTAGATAAACCAGCCTGAGAATAGGAGTAACCTCCTCTCCTGATCTGTGCTTGCTGAGAGACAAACCTGCAAGAGACAGAAAACAGGGAACTATGAATGGAGGTAGAATTCTTTTTCCTTGTTTAGTATGAGTGTGGGTACTTCTCATTTATTCATAAATTATGTGACTCTCCTCCAATCTCAAAACCACTAAACCACAGCCAATAATTAAACCATCTTACCACTAAAATATCTTTTCTTTCTTTGTCTCCTGCACTATTACTACAGGACCCTGGCCTACTCTTTTTCTATACTGATGAGTGAACCTGGAAGAAGTGGATGATAAGTTTTGGTGTTTAACACAAACATCATGGCATACCACAGACCTCATAAATGACAGCTGTAGGATTCTGAAATAACAGCAAGTATTCTCATCATTTGTTTTTGTTTTAATCTTTTTTTTTTTTTTAATTCAGACTAACTGGCTTGAAGGACAGATAGTCTTTTATGGATATCAACAAATTAACAATAAAAATATTTTTTTCTCTAATAGGAATGACACTAAAACAGAATACTCTGACATGTAAGATTATAATATTGCCAAAATATGTCAGTAAAACCAAGGTCATACATGTGACATGCTGCTTCCAGAAAAAAAAAAAAAAAAATCAGGATTTAAAAATTACAGCTTATGAGATTCCACTTTAAGATGACATAATAGAGAACAGATTAGTTAATGTTTCTCACAAATGAACCAACCCATTGTATAACTACAACCATATTTAATCATGATGGTAAAGTACAAGGAATAATAATCTCTTTTCTATTTGGACAACTCATCTCAGATGAAAATCAGCTTGAAAGTAAATTCATTGAGGAGTGGTTGTTTGGATATACCTGACCATTAATTTTTTTTTTTTTTAACAACTCTAGGTTCAAACAGACACATGGCTTTCTAAAATAAATGTAGGTTTTTTTTTTGTTGTTGTTGTTTTTTTTTTAAGGCAATTACTCGGTGTTTGTTTAACATTTAATGCACTCAATAGCAATTCACCCCTTAAGCATTTATGAAGTAGTTTGGGGACATGCTTGCAGTAGTACACTTGTGTGCAAAAATCAAACATAAAAACTGATCACATGCTCACAGCTGGAACCCGTGTCAGGCTTGATTCCGTCAGGTATCAGGCATTATCACTGAGCGCTCCCTCAGCAGGAGGAAAAATGGTGGCACAGAGGAGAAGGATCACATCAGACACACTCCAGGGTTTCCTTCCCCTACATTGTTCCTCTCCCAAATGTAACTCTTTAAATTTTAAATAGGAAAAGAACACACAGAATTATTGCTCAGGAAAAAAAAAATGGAGAACTGGACTGGATATGGAGAGGGGAAGGTTGTAGCAAAACAAGACAGAAACACTTCTCACTAAACATGTGAATATTAGAAAGTTCAACACTTTAATGTGTCCTTCAGACCTACAGATGCACACAAATCAAAGAGGGTTTGAAGCTCTAGTTCAGATACACTAGTCTTCCACTGTGCTGTTTTTATAATTGTTGATCATGAACAAGTTACTCCTTAGTAACCAGATGCAAATGTACTCAATAATAGCTCATTGATGAGGTTTTGTCTTCTAAACCTATACTTATTGGGCATAATATATACTAAAACACATTAAGATAATTGAAAGACTTGAAGACACATGAACTGGAGCATGTATTATTTTTTCCTTTTCCAGAGGGAAAAAAATAAATCACCTTCAAATCCTATTATCTCACTCAATCATAGAAAGTTATACTTGAGCAATTTGTTTTAACCTCCCAAAATCTCAATTTTTATGTTAGGCCTTATGAACTATAATACTACCATCACTGTTTTGAAAAAAAAAATATTACATTAATAAGTTCATTCTACCACAAAAGCAAAATTCTTAAGAGAGGTGTAGTTTCAGAAAGCATAGGAATTGCTGAATAAATAATGTTATTCCATGTCCATGGTAGCCCCTCCAATGTGTTCAGTGGCTATATGACCAACCTCCTGAACGTGCAGAAGGATGGGGCAGCCTTTGTTCTCCCCCAGTGTACCTGCTGCACCTACTGCTGACCTCATTGGCACTCCTATTCTGAGTTTTGCACCCTTTGTGATAGAGACCATAGAGCAATCCTCTGAGCCCTAAATATTTGCCTATCTACCCTGCTTCTGGATGGTTTGAGAAATAGCCCTCAGTATGCAATAGCTAAATAAAGATGGAGTGTAGATCTCGGTCCATCCATCCACCCTTCTCTAAATCCTGTGGGATTAGAGATGAGTCATCCTCATTTCTAACCTTCACTCTGAAATATAGTAAAATTCTAACGTCTTTTTCTTGGAACTTTGTCACACATACAGGAATTAAATCCCAAATAGATGAATTAGGTGTTTCAAGTAAATATTAAATAAAATTGAGATGTCACTTCTAGCTTCCCGAGTACAGAGCTGTGCTTTCCACTGACTCCTATTCTGAGTTTTGCATGCATCTGTGCATATGTGGGTGTGTGTAGGAAAACATACACGTGTGAACACAGAAGGTACATATTCATAGGAACACATACATACCTATGCATATGCATGTATACATACACAAACATCCTCTTAAAATTTTAGTTTTTTTTTCTTTCTTTTCCATAAGGAGAAAAAATATAATAGATAAATTCTCAGCCCCAAATAGAAAGGAACAAACTGAATATGTGCATTTTCTTTTTAAATAGGGAATCAGATCAGCCTAACAAGATGTTTCCCTGAAATATTGGCCTCAAATGAGTCCATTCAGCCATGGCAAGGAGAGGTTTCCAGCCAAAACATTTAATTAGTGCCCAATTAAGACAGCCAGAATGATGTGAAGTCCAGGCTCTGGCCGCGTGCTTGCCTCAGGATGGGTAAGCAGCTTAAGTGAGTCTAGTCTGACTAAAAGCTGTCAACTGTCAAACTGTCAGTGGGCCATATGGGTCAGGCAGCATCTCTCTGAAGAATTTGGCTTGTCCACTCGTCAGAGGAAAAGCACCTCCAACACCAATGGGTTGACAAATACCCAGCAGTTTTTCAAAGCAAGAAGGAATTGAAGTTATGGTCCGATTAAAGGAAGAACTCTGTCATGTCCCTTTTAAACTTTACTGGCACCCCATCAGCTACAGGAAAAGGTCCAAAGTTCCTATCAGGACAGATAACACCCCTGCCTAATTATCTGGCCTCCTGTCTCACCTCCCCGTTTCTCTGCTTTATCCTTGAGCCACATTAAACTGTTTGATGTCCTATCCACATGTACATTGCTCTTTCCCAACTCCAAAGCTTTGCTAATGTTGTACCCCTGCCCACAGCACCTTTCTGTCTTCTCCCTCCACCCCAATGCATTCAGCTCTTGCTAAAATTCACCCCTTTACATTAAACTAAGTCAGCTGCTACAGGAAGTCTTCCTTACCCATCCCTGCACCTCAACCTGGCAGGGTTAGAGCCCCCTCCCCCAGGCTCTCCAAAGCCCCTGGGTATCTAGCACCCATCTTAATGCACACAGTTATCATCAATTCTTTATGAGCCCATTTCCCCCTCTTGACTCACACAATGTGATGGCAGAAATGTCTTCTTTGTCTTCATCATCCTAGGAATATTGAAAGTTCCTCATATTGCATTCTAAGGATCAATAATCTAATCATTAAATAATCAAGTTAAAGCTAACCTCAACCCATGTTTAATTTCTTCTTTTGTTTTAAAACATCCCTGTTAGGTAAACAAGCACCATCATACCATTGGATTGATTTGCCTGTATAGATAAAGTAAGCCAATACACAACTGAGTATTGGCTCACTGCAGTCCTATTGCTCCCTGTGCCCAGGTAATGGGCACACCCTTCCCAAAGTACAAACACAGGAAGAGGTACCTGGAATTAGAATCCATTATGGTACCAGGCTGAGTAATATCAAATAGGGGAGTGTACAGGAAACTGAAATCAAAGATCTTTATAATAAGCTACTTTAAAAAAAATTCTCAGTGTAGGTTCATCAATTATTACCAATATGCCTCTTTTGTGGGAGATGCTGATAATAGAGAAGGTTATACATGTGTGGGGCTAAGTGGTATGAAAGGTATCTTTGTATCTTTCAACTTTGCTGGGAACCTACAACTACTCTTTTAAAAAATATTTTTTTAATGATAAAGAAATGATAAATGTTTGAAGAAATATATCTAACCTGATTTAAATATTATGTTATTAAAACATCACATGGTACCCCATTAATATGTACAGTTCTTATATTTTTATGTGTACATTGAGAATAAAAACAAAAGACATTGCAATAGCACTTTTCTAAACATTAGCTTAAAAACTTCATTAATTGATTGATGTAGCTCTGGTATTTTATCATAACCAGGAATCAAGTAAGATGTAGAAGAAGCTGGGGCAGGAGGGAATATTTTGATTTGTGGAAACATCCTTGGCCTTTTCTAGCCTCTTCCTTGCCAGAAATGTTTTTATGAGAACTATTCTAAAAAAGAAACTGATAAAGACAAACTCGAAGAAGAGAGAAGATGAAAAGAGATGACTCAATAACTCAGCCAGAGCTTGGCACCCATGTGTGAAAATGCTGGGGGTCCAGGTTCTCATTCCCCAGGACCCATTCAGCAAGTCCAGGCCCTCAGGTCTGTTTGTCTATGTGTCCTCTACCTGCCTGAGTAGAGATGCCACATGATCCCCGCAAGTGCAGGCCAATCTCCACCCCTAGCAACGCCTGGGATGAAAGAGTGTTACCCTCTGACTAACCAGTGCTATAACAAAATGAAAAATTTCTCTTTTTGTTTTTAGATAGAAAAAGTCATATCTTTTGACTGTCTTCTCTCATTGTTTTTGTTTTGTAGTACTGAGAATTGCACCCAGGAGCACCCCACCAATAAGCCACATCCCCAGCACAATTTGTTTATTTATTTATTTTGTATTTATTTATATTGAGACAAGATATCACTAAGATAACAGAGGCTGGCTGCAAACTTGCTATCCTTGTGCCTCAACCATCCTGTAGCTGGGATCACAAATGTGCAGCACCATGCCCAGTTTAGAGTAACTATCTTAAAATTAGATCAAAGATGAGGCATTCTCACATAATCCTAAATGTTATGCAATAATTTTATTTAACAAAAAAAAATCTAAAACTTGAATAAAGAACATGCTTTAGAAAGCAATAAACATCACACTTAATACTTCCTAAGTTCAGGACAAAGGTAAAACTTATGAACTAATCATCCAACAGAAGTATCTTAAAAAAGAGCACATGTGACTGACATCATCTCATAACTACCAGCTATTGGTTACACTTCCCATTACAGCTAAATCAGACTGTAGCTATTACAACATGGTGAAAACATATATTTGCATAATACGCTGATGAATCACTTGTGCACAAACCTGCAGTGCTGCTTTCACTGGCTGTAAGGAAAAGGACCCCAACGCTCCACATGGAGTGGCTATGCTGAGGCATGTTCACTATCACAAGCTCCCTGCACAGGTAGTTTCTGTGGTGTGGATAATGAATTGGTGGCAAGAGCTTTATTCCAAGGAAGGCACATCCCATGGAGAACATAGGTAGGATATAACCATGACTTTCTACGTAAAGTACCAAATGTTATATCCTCCCAAAATGTCACCTTTCCTGCATTCCCAAGAGGTCATGGAGGGAAGACCTGGGTTGTTTCCACCTTCATGAACACGTGCATGTCAAGAGACAGAATCACCAGGTCTAGGAAAGGCTTCCCAGGTATTTCCAGACCTGCAGGAGGCAACTGTTCAAGCCAAGAGGCCACAGCAAGCATCAGCTTTCCCTCTATACAGCAGCACAAGAACATCAGCAGATAGCACCCACTCTACTTCCCTGCAAGAACAGAAACAACTGGAAGTAAAAAGGCTTCCTCTGTCCTCTTCCATCTGCAGAAGCAGCTTCTGAGCCTTTTCAAAGAGACACGAAGAATGCTTAGGTGGCTGGATGGGCCTTTCCTTGCCCTTTCTCACTGATCTCTTCTCTCCTTCCTTTGCCATGTCCCTTTCTTGCGGGGAGGACATTTGGAGAAAACCTGTTTTTATAATAAAGTATAGGAAGTTAGACAAACGGTAGTAAGAATTTGTGTGTGCATGTGTGTGAGGGAGAGAGAAAGAGAGAGAGAGAACTCATTTGCACAGGTGAGTAGATGCAAGGTATATGCTGGCTCTCCTGAAAGGATGCAGATAAAATGCAAAACCTAACAGCTCAAAGAGCCTGCAGCTGCCATTCAGCACAGCTGTATGTAAGAAAGAAAATCATATGGACTATATCAAGTGAGAACAAAACGCTAGAGAGAAACAGAAACAAAAAAAAAAAAGGAGGGAGAAATAAGGAAGCCCTCATACCTAACTGATGTCCATGGTAAAAGTAAAGGAGGCCATAATGATAACTGAATCCAGTATAGGGCTGCTTGCATAAGCTGGGGGGGAAAAAAGTTCTAGAAATGTATGTTGTAGGAAGAAGTTCCCAGATTTCTGATACCAACTCTGTATAATACTTCATGATAATTAGGGAAGAAACTAAGGTCATAGGTGGCAAATTAATCTCATATGCAATAGAAACACAGTAGTCAAGGTCAGGAAGGAATCTGGGGAAAACAGAGCAAAAAGGAAATGATGTCAGAATTAGACACCTGAGCAAATAAATTTTTTATTTTTCATTTTAAAATAAGGTACAGTGGTTATACAAGAACCATGATTCTGATTCACTAGTGTTTTGGTGAGCCTTAGGAGATGGTACACCAAAATATGTGGCGTTGAACCTCAAACCCAAAGCCCCCTGGAAATAGGAAATGCAGAGAAGGGCTTTCTCTGAAGTTCCTTCAGCTTCCTGAAGACCAGATCTGACAAATAGGAACACAATCTCCTTCCACCTTCCTTTGAAATATCATTAACCAAGGAAGACTCAACTTGTTTCACAGAAAAGAGACTAAATGTTAAACACCACACCTGGAGCCCAGGAGAAATTTGCTCCAGGTCATCATCTGTTCTTCCAGCATGTCCTGTACCCTAAAATTCACTTCCCCACCCTATAAGAATGCCTATGATCCCCCATTCTCTTCTTCCTGTGAAGAGAATATTTGAGTCTTAAATCATCTGGTCCATCTTCAAATTTCATTTTGTGTGGCTCCCATGTACATGTGCATGCTAATACATCTGCATGTCTTTAATCCTATTAATCTGTCTATTGTCAGTTTATTCAGCAGACCCAATTATTAAAAATTCCCAGGGAAAATCAAATTCTATCTTCTAGGGCAGGAAAGCAAAACAGGTCACAACCAATAGAACAATGATGAACTACATACATATAAATTTTAATAGCAAGAGCAAATATATATACATGTAACATATATATGCATATTTATGTATATATATATATATATGTGTGTGTGTGCGCGTGTGTGTGTGTATATATATATACACAAAAAAAAAAGAAAAAAACTCATGTAGGCACATAAGATTTGTTTTGTAACAACATATTATAGTACAAAGAAGTTACCAAACTCAATTGGCTCTATGAAAGTATCAGCAAGCTTTGTGTTGCTAATGACTAGGGATTATAACTGAACATTAATTCATATATTCTAAATATAGAAAATCATACATTGAGTTTTTATTGACATATAAATGTTAAATTGGGAGCAGGTATATAGAAGCCAGTTCTCTTGACTTGGATTAACACAGATGACAAATCTAGTAAGCAAACTGAATCCGAACACTCTAGTGATAATGACCATAAAGCCTGTAGAGTGTGTCTGGAAGGAAAGGGCAGGATGCTGAAAAATGTCTAAAATGGTGAAACTCTGAAAATCAAATTTTAACTGTCAGAGTAGAGAAAGAATTAAAAATTGAAATTTAGCAGTACTAAAATTATTCCAGATTATCTAAGAATGACAGTATTCTTTATAATACTGAAAACTTTTATCAATAAATATTTATATAGTGAGTTTAAAATATGGATAGCAAACACTAATATTAAAAAGAATAATTCTAACTCTTCTCATAGTATTAAGATAGGTATACAAAAATAAAAAATTATCATTTTCAAAAATCAAATTGTATATCGCAAAAAGTATATTTTTAACTATTTTATAGAAATATTTCTACTATAAAAAGTTCGAAAAAGTAAGAAAAGAATGAGCATTTTAATAGGTTGTCAGTCATCTAGTCATGAGGAGGGCTCCTAGGATATTCATTATAGTTAGTTTCCCATCATGGGTATTCTCAGCTTGTGAAAATTGAGTTATACACTTAGTATCTGTGCATTATTCTAACTGAAAAAATGCTAAGATTCAATTTTAAAAAATTCTAAAGAAAAAAATGGCATCATTCATAATCAGCATTTCTAAGACTTTGAGTTTATCCTCCACTAAAGTACTTTAACAGCGTGGCACAGCATAAAACATAATAACATATTAGGTTGTAAGGAACATAGTTCTCTAAAGGGATTGAGAAGAATTCACACTTGGTCAGTATAGTTAAAGTCTTGGAAAGGATCTTAGGAAATATCTGCTTGGATCCTAAGAAAATGGGCAACAAGCAGAGGGACCAACTGAAATGTGTGACACCAAGTCTGTTTTACTGGAATGAACTGATTTGAGGAACAAAATGTGCATGTTTCAGTTCCTTGAGATCAACTTAATGATCCAAGAATGTGACATTTCTTCTGGTCCACGGTAACATATCATGCCCCATTTATGAAACCATAATGCCCATATTCAAGCCAACTCTCCCATTTCCCCATTGTGTATTTTTGAGCAAGACATTTAATATTTCTAAATCTATGATTTCTATACACATTAAATGGGATAAGATTATAGGGCTGGGGATATAGCTCAGTTAGTAGAGTGCTTGCCTCACAAGCACAAGGCCCTGGGTTCAATCCTCAGCACCACAAGAATGGGATAACATGGCATACCCTATTTACCTGTCTGGATTATTTTGAGTCATATACAAAATAACATAAACAAAGGGCTCTGAGAGTTAAAAGAAAATTTTAAAAAAATAAGTGTGTATGTGTGTAAAATACTATTGAATAGCCTGAATTTGATGAGCCACACTGATTTGACCACACTGATTCTCTTTGACCTATCCTGTGTACTATTTGCTACTGTACAACTTCCTAAAAACATATATTGGTTATATCATGCTCCTGTTTCAACACTTCAGCAGCCCCTCTCTGTCTGTAGCCTCAGATATTTAACAATCTCAGGCTTGCTAGTCACATTCATCACTTAGGATGTACCATTTAGAGCACAACAATACAGCCTTTCAAATCATGCCATGATCCTTCCTGTGGATCATATCCTTACCTTACTTGCCCTTCCCACTCCTGCTCCTTTCAAATTACATCTGTCCTTTAAGGTCCTATTCACATCCTCCCTTTTCCATGAAGCTCCCTCCATTGAGTCTAGTGAATCGATCTGTTTATTATCCCTGAATTCCTGTGGATACCATATTCTGCACGTATGTATCAAGACTTGTCTCACTAAACTGTAAAACCCCTTTAGAAGATGCATTCATTCTTTCCTATTTCTTTCCTTTTCCTGGTAACCAACACAATACTGGGTAAATGGTGATGAAACTGTTTTAATAAATACCAGAGTTCTCAATAAAATGCATGGAAATGAATTAATAATTCCTAAGGGAATATCTGACAGTTACATGAAATGTGTGTATCAAAGGTGTTATTTCTCTTGCTCATTTCGAATATGCCTTCTGGGAAGTGTTTTGAGAAGCTACAAATAAATGTTCTCCTCTACGAGAAGGACAGAGAACAAACCTAGGTCACTGTTCCTGATTTACAAGACTGGGACAAACATAAAAATGAATCCATACATAGGACTCACACAAATATAAAGTCAATTCAAAACAAATAAATATGAAATATTAATAATCCAAAACATGAATTGTGTAATAGTTAAAGAATAGTTGAGTTTTGAGAAAAGGAGCTCTACTGAGTTCTACCAAGATTAGATGCAACAGACCAGTCTCTAAGGATTGAGAAGAAAGGAGATCTGATCATAGATGGGTGACAGATCAGAGATAGGCAGGGTACTCAATGGAGAAGAGAAAGTAGGGAAGGGAGGGAATGGAGAGTGAACCTTTTGGAAGCTACTTTAATTGGCTAATACTAGGGTTTAGACAAGGATACTCAAATGTCCATTTGCTTGCTATAGGTTTGGTCAGGGGGGCACTATTGGAAGGTAGTGATGAAGTAGAAGAAATAAAATATAGGTAGAATGGAAACAAAAAGGAAGGACAAGTATAATTTTAAACTGAGGTTCTGGATACCTTTTCAGGTCTGGCACCCCACCCCTACCCCCCAAGCCAGTCTTTCTCCTAAGGCTATCACTCCCAAATTTCTGTGATATCTGTAGATCTTAGAGTTACCATAAATTTTGCCACTTACAAAACCCATCACCTTGTGCACTTTTAATTAGTCCACCAATAAATTGATTAAGCAAAGAAAGAAATGATCTTTTAAGAAACCTACAATTTAAAGAACTTTACATGAGCATTGGTCAGATCAAGAAAACCGCATCAACCTAAGGATCTGAGAAAGACCAGACCACTGTAAACCACCTTGAGATCACCAGACTGATGTCCTCACATGCTTCCCCATGCCCACCCCTCACTAGGTTTCCATTAAAATAAGAGTCTGAGAATCCTAAAAGCATTAAGATGGCTACATTCTTCCTTGAATGTGTATTCCTTGCTTAGCCCAGGCTGTCTCTTGAGCTAGTTCCCATTCTTGCTTGAATGTGCATCTGCTTTCCTAAATAAATCTCCATCTGTGTTTCTGATTGTCATGTGCTGAAATCATTTTCTGTCATATGCCAGGGCCCTGACTTGTCTGGAGTCAAAGTCCCCCTTTCTGGGAACTCCTCAGACCTCTTCTGGTGATGGTGGAACCTTTAGAAGATAGGGCCTTAGGGGAGGTTGTTAGGTCATTGGGAGGCAGGCCCTTAAAGGAAATTATGGGACCTTTTGCTTCTTAGCTGATAAGGACAGCAGTTTTGCTCTGCCATGTACTCATCCATAATATGCTGCCTCACCATAGGCACAGATCAGTGGAGCCAACTAAACGACATGGACCAGAACCTCCAAACTTTAAGCCAAAATAAATCTTTTCCTTTTTATAAGTGAATTATCTCAGCTGTTTTGTTACAGTGATGGAAAGTGGACTAATACAGCTAACTTTCATGGTTCTACTTTTTGGCTCTTCCCCCCCCCCTCCACATTTTTTCCTTTCCATTTTGTACTCATGCCCAGATTCAAAGTGATGGCTTCATAATAATAAATAAATAATTAAGAAACCCAAGAAAGGATCCAAAAGATATGCCAAGAAGGGTTATAAGCTTGGCATCAGCTCCTTCTTTAGTGAGAGACAGAAAATAGGTTTGAATTTGCCTGCCTGGATGGCTGGAAGGCAGTGACAGACATCCAATTATAAAGCTCAGGGGGCATTTTCTCTTGCCATCAGTAGAAGCCAGGCTGCCTGGCATTCATATTTTAAAACATTTTTTTTTATTCCCAGAGTTTAAGAGGTAGTAATGTTTATTTCCCCTCTTCTAGAGGCTTAAATATACACACATCTTTCTTTAGTGTCAGGAGTGAGTATACCTGGACTCCTACAGGTCTAACACCATAGAGAACTGTGCTCTGATTTACCCAGGTGAGATTACATGCCTTTGAACCCTTGCCTCTAGCTTTCAAGATATGACCAGTGAACAGGATGGAAGAGAACAGGTGCTATGGAGAAATGATGAGTTAGACAGTAACTGCTCACTCAAGTTCATGGACTATATTGTTTATACAGTTTATAAAATGTTTTCACAACTGTTACCTCATTTGATCCTTGTACAACCCTGTGAAGCCAGCAGAGTTAAGACTGTCATCTGCATTGTGTAAACAGGGGAGAAGCTCAGAGGTGCTCTCTGCCTAGTGCTTAGTCACATAGCTGGTGCACTTCCCCACTGGGACTAGAGCCCAGGGACCCAGAGTCATTCACACAGAGTAACAGAGGACTGAGCTCCAGGGACAGCAAGCAGCTCAGGGACTTTCTGAGAGATGTGAGACAGACATAAAATCCCAAACCAGAAAAGGGCTCAAAAAGATCAAATCCAATTCCCTCATTTTACAGATAAAGCCTAGTTTGATTGAATGATTGGCTCAAAATTATCCATTAAACTCATGTAAAAGTAGCTCTCCCAACTCCTAGTCCTAACTCTTTCACCCTCCATGATCTCTTTCCATTAATCTGGTCTAAACAACAACAACAAAAAAAAAAAAAAAAAAAAAAAAAACTCAAAGGCTTTCTGGACAGGAAGTCAGTGAGAGAGGTTAGGATCCACTTAACCTGACCAAGTAAATGGAAGGTTTGATCAAATACCCAATGAAACTGAGTTCTGCAAATTGATTATCTAGAGTTAAAAGTCTGCCTATTAGAAAATGCATAAAGCTTTGAAGAGGGCTAGGTGGTAGGAAAAAGTACCAGAGGCAGAATTAGTAGGTCCTCATTTGCCCTGTCCTACTGAATGACTTTGGAAACCTGGCAGAGGATCAGTCTCTTCATTTGCAATAACCAGGATGCCTGCTTCATTGGATTGTTACAAAAAGGTACTGAGATAAAGGGTGTGAGGGTCATTGCAAACAATAAGATATTGTCATCCTTTTTGCTATGGTTTGCTTTCCTGAATAACCTGGCTAATTGTCCTCCTTTCACTTAATTTTTGGTTTTGTTTATGTGGCCCCACTAACTACCTTGTGTGAGGGTGACACACAATAGTGAATCACACTCAGGTTAGACTTTAAAAGGACCCAGATGGTGCTTTTTCACATTGGCACTTCAAACAAAAGCGTGAGGGTATATGGATATTCCAGACTGTGGCTCTAAGATTACCTCTCAAAGGTTGAGAAACGATATCTAATAATGACCTTAATCACCTATGAATATAAAATTGCCAAAGAGATTATTTATGTATGCCTATAAAAATTTAGGAGTACCCAAGTGTCCAAGAAATGTGGATATTGCTAACTGAGCTAGAACTGTAAAGACAAAGATGGATTCCCAAATAAAGAATTTATCAAGGTATCGCTAACCCTGCCCAAATTAGAGGACACTTAAACATTTGGGTTCCAAGAATGGAGACAATCCATAAGGCTATCAGAACTTTAGGAAGGTAGCTTAAGACCAAGATAAAACCACTGGATCTGAAGCCTTGCTCACCAACAAAAGCCTGTCCTTAAATTTCAGCTTGTAGCAAGATTTACCTACACATAACATGCTGACCAGCTGGTCGAAGACCCAATCTCTGGCTCTGAGTGAATATAAATTATTACATGAATTTCATGTGAGCTTGGGTGGCAAATGGTTAGTCCTCTTGACCTTAGTCACCCTGGGAAGAGAAAGGAAACTAGGAGACCTCACTCAAACCTGTTCCCCTTTCATTCAGTGTCTCTCAGGTATGTCACTGGATCGCTGCCACAGGCACCTGCAAAGGGGCCAGGCTGCAAGACAACACTTGACCTGAGTGGAAAAGACATGTTTTTGATGGGTTCAGGACACACTACCCCAAGATAGCATACCATCTTGACATGCTGAAAGCAGCCCAAGCAGGAAGATCCCTCAGATCCCCTCTCCACTGTTCTTCCTGAAGCAGGTCATAAAGCAAGGAAGGGTTTTCTGACATTCTTTGAATAAGACCCTCAAGAGAAAGGTGACCTCTCTATCCCTAGAGGAAAGGGGACCTCTCTATCCCTAGAGGAGAGGGGCACCTGAAAATGAAGGACCACAATGAAGAACCTGAACAGAGTCCTGGCTGACTTTCTGTGTGTCCTATTATAGTTTTCCACGACTGTCACTCTTCATCAAACCTAGCATAAAAATACACAGGGAACTTTCTTTTGGTATTCATTTGTTTGCCAAGTCTCCCATGTCTTGTAAAACTTGTATTAGGTAACTCTGTATGCTTTTCTCTTATTAATCTGTCATTCATTATAGGCAACTCAGCCACGAACGTATATTACCCAAGAGGGCTCCACCTTCTCTTTTAATGACTCAAACTGAAAACATACTGATTTGCCTTCTGAAACATTTTTGAAAACAGAAGAAAAAGTTGACAACATTACCCATTTTTGAAAATAAAGTTATGCTCTATATTAGGTATAAATTTAGCCCACTTCTTCCCTTTTAAAGCATTTTTTAAAAATGCCTGAGATAAGCAACAATGAGGAAGTACATAACAGCATAAATTTAATGATCATCTATATAGCTAAAGTTTAAAAGAAAATGAATATTTAAAAAAAAAAACATTTCAATTAAGACGGTTGAAATTAAAACAATTATATTACCTTTCAATTAACCAGTAAGCTCAATTAACCAAAATCACATATTTATTGTGCTTTTCAGTTAATGAAGATTTTGGAAAATTTAATAGTAAGTATATATCAGAGTTTCTCATGAAGATAATATCCAGTTGTTATAGGACATATACAGAGAATTTTATTTCAATTGTGTTGATACTGAGTGCTGTTTATTTTAGAAAGAGTCTAGAGTTAAAGAAGGGTGACATTATAGTAATTACTCTTAAATCCTTTCAGGATGGGAACACTATGGGGGTCAGAAAAATGGGAAGGATGCACCACAAGAAAAAATCAGCAATTCCTTCCTCAAACTTCTTAATCCGAGTGGCCAATTGTGGGTTGTCATTGCATTAATCTAATTATAACTCTTTCCTGTTGAATTTTAAAATACATGAAATGACTGGGGAAAAAAATAGCAACTTGTAAAAATCAAAGGGTTCCACAGTTAATGTTACATTCAAAGGTAATTACTTAACACAGGCAAAGCCCAATCGCACAACCTACAATTCTGCAACTTTCTATAGGCCCTTTTGCTTCTACTTTAAATAAAAGAAATTCCTTTCATTTTGTCAAGAAAACTTTTCTCTACCTCACTACTGCCTGACAAGGGAACAGATGGCAATTTAAGGGGAGAATTTATGAGAGCCACAATCTTAATGTTGCATAAAGGAAAGAAAAAGACTCGCATCAAAACCACTGACAAATGTACTTGCTAATATTAATGCACTCCCCATTCATCCAATATGCTTCCTAATTGCTTTTCTGTACATAATAATGTGGCACCTGCTGCTCAACATTGCAAACGCATCAGGATTTCTCCAAAGTCAAACAGCTCTGCAACTGGCCCTCTCCCAGTGATAAATGTAGAGCACTGTATCACGCACAGTTCCTGTCAGTGGCATAATTAAAATTTTATACTTACAGAAAAAGATAGTAAACAATCAGTTCTTAAATGGATTCACAAGAGGAACTCTTGTTACAGCCAACTTTATAATTAGTATGCATCATGTACTGCTAATATATCCATGACAAGAAAATAGGAAAAAAATTAGAAACTTCAGTTGTTCCCTTTAATGCAATGTTAAACTACAAACTAAAAAAAAAAAAAAAAGGAGAAAGAGGAAGAAGAAGAAATGATCCACTGTTACTATACTATTACATTAAGAGCCTTCTCTCATGTTAGCATATTGCTTCTTCTATACAATTTGTCTATGCTTTCTCTAGTGACAATGACAGTGAGATTAGTGTAGGATGGAGAAAACTTTTATTATATGCACACACATCAATGAAAGCACAACCCGAAATTCCATGCATCATATGGTAGAAGGGTCAGAAAACTACAGCTTGCTAGCCAAATCCAGCCCACAGATTGTCTTTCAATCAAGAATGGTTTTTATCTTTTTAAATGGTTGAAATAAAAATCAAAAGGAAAATAATACTTTGTGACAAGAAAATTATATGAAATTCAAATCTGTGTCCATAAATAAAGTTTTATTGGAACACAGCCATGCTCATTCATTTATGTATTGTCTATGTCTGCCTTCTTGCTTCAAGGGCAGAGTTGAGGAATTACAACAGAGACTGTATAGTTTGCAAAGCTTAAAATATTTAACTATCTGCTCCTGTACAGGAAGAGTTTGTTGACCCTGATCTAAGGCATTTGTACTCTATAAATCTGTGTAATTGGAGTGTGTAGTTATTTATGTTTGTGTGCACACCAAAACTGATTAGTGATCAATGAGATAAAAGTATGGTTACAGCAAGTTTACATCAGTGTGTGTGCACATGCGTGTGGGAAAGGTTAAAATGTATAATTCTAAGTGTAATTAAAAATTAATGTCTGAGTTGTGATAAAAATCTAATTATATTAATTAACTACCTGGGCTTTTATCTTGGTTATAATTATATCTAGCAAATTTAGTGCCACTTTTGCACCTAAACATTTTATGTTCCTTATGTCTGTGAAAAGTCCATTTTATTAAACAAAAAAAAAAAAAAAACAGCAAAATAACAATTTGCTATCATTCAGTGTTGAACTAATGAGAGATTTCATAAAAATAGCATTAGCATCACAATTTTTTTTCCACAAAGCTATGACTAAGCCAAAAAAAAAAAAAAAGTTATATGATAAACTTTCTTGGAACCACAAATACACAAATGAATGCACATAAAATTAGTGAAGTCTGAGCAAGGTCCACTGATGGTCAGTTTCTGTTTGCAGGGTTTGACACCACACCAGGATTATGTCATATGTTACCAATGTGAGAAAATAGGTAAAGAGTACAAGCAACCTCTCTGTGCTAATTTTGCATCTTCCAATACTTTTTGAGTCAATAATCATTTCAAGATTGAAAAGATTTTAAAGTTACTTACAATTTAAAAAGAACAGAAACCTTCTTCATACAATATGGTTAGTTCCTTTGTCTGATGTGAAAGTATATTGTACCAGGATTTTTAAAAAGGTGATGGGAAAAGAAAATGAGAAAGCAGGAAAGAGAGAAGCAAACAGATGTAAAAGTTCCCTCATTCTCCCTGTATGAAACAAGGCTGAAACAAATCAATCAGTTTAATTCTTCCTAACCAATACAATGGGGGGCCCAGCCAGAGGGGTTATCTGGTTTGGTGGGCAAAGCACCTGTGTGGCTGAAGGACTGTTTTGCTTTGCGTGGGTAGTCATGCAGTCCCCCCAAGTCTGGCCTTCTGGGCCTGATGAGGAGTTCTTTGCCCCTGATGCCCCTCTTTTCAGGTCGCCCAACCACATTCCTATTGGCCAGAACCCTTCCTTTATTGTACAATTACCATCTTTTACATCTAGATGAAAATCCTTCTTTTCACAGCTGAAAGAAAAGGGAATTTGGATCTAGAGGATTTTCCCTTGCTTTGCTTCACCAGGAAAGTATGCCCCATACTATGTATGCCTTTTAAAAATCGCTGTTCCTTTGAGCAAACAGTATTAATTCCAACACTTTTGAAAAGAGGGGGAGGACTACCTGTGAATATAAATAAAGTGACAAATTCCACAACTAAAGATCTCTGGGAGATTAAGGTCTAAATCAGAGGCACAGACACAGATAAAATAATTTGTATCATGAATGAAAATGTTACACACTAAACTCCTAGGAAAAACAAAACCCCTTTTTTTTGAAGATAAAACTGCATAAAAATTGCTGCTGTGAGTGAGGAAATAAAGTATGTTTTTAGTTTTCATGCCAGGAAGGAGATGAGATTCATTTTTATACCAGCTCCACAAAAGCTTGCTAGCAACCTGCTTAGAATACAATAGATGGGATTTAAATTTTCTTTTCCTTTACGTGGTTTGCTCATTTGCATGCTAGGCCCCAGAATGGTCCTTCTCTCTGCCATTTCACAGAAACACTGCGATCTGAGCGCTGGGAGCAAACTGAAAGGTTCAAGGGTGCTTGTGAGTTCAGCAGAAAGCTCTTTTATCAGTGTATTTGCAAGGGAAAAATGTAGTCCCTTCCCCACTTCATTGGGCAACTTTTCCTTTGAGGGACAGCTTCAAAAATCTCCTCCCCAGAAACACCTTTCAGCCCAGGAAGTGCTCAGGATTCCTCAAAAATACAGAAGCAAACTCGGCATGGGTATAGCTAATGAACAAAGACAAAATTAGTGTTGCCTTGAAAGGATTTTAGAAAAAAGGATCACTCTACCCTTCTGCACCTTGGTGTCGGGTTTCTTAAATTTCTTCATTTAAAATATTAGACAGCACTATTATTCAAGCTTACAAGAAAGTCCAAGGGGGCTCAGGCATAGAAGGGAGAAGATATCCCGACTTTCCTTTCCAATCCATTTCAGGATGATTAAAGTATACACAAATGTCCCAAATATCTAGCCCCGTGACTAATAATTTAAAAGAAGATTAGGAAATAAATGCAAGACATTTTGCAGCTCAAATAGGAAATATCAATCCAATCCAATGATTGCAGTCAGTTTTTAAAGCCTCAACAGCACCTTATCATCATAAAACGACATTCTGTATATAAAGGAAAACACTCCCTCATTGCAACATAAAGATCTCAGATGTGATGCCCGACGAAATAATAAAAGGACTATATTCATCAACAGACTTAAAACTGCAGGTTATTCTCTGTTACTGACAGACAACTGTTCATAGGAACTGGAAGAGGTTGGGATGGCATTCCTATGTAAATAAGAGGGAGTGGTGCCGGAGTGGTGCTTTTTCCAGCATTGCAAGAGCCCTCACAGCAGGAAATGTTTTATTGTAATGCAAATGTATTTGATTTCCTCCAAAATCCCCTTTCACTGTCTTTCCTGTCTGACTGTATCATCACACCATATTTGCAATTCTATTAAGCACCATTTTATATTAGCCTAATTTACGTAACCTGCCTAATAGGAATCGGAAATGTTACAGTTATTTTACTGGATCCAATTAGTATTTCATTGTTTTAGCCGGAGCACAATATTGTACAATAGTCCTCAATACTCAGCTAAATGGGATAGGATGTACTCCACATAATACGATAAATGGAAGCATATGTTTTAAGCTAATTAAAATGCAGTTAAAACCTGCCTGAACTGAAACCAATTGCATCCTTTAATATCTAGTGAGTGACTATTTTTTTTTTTCAAATCTAATAATGAAATGTCAGATCGTAGTGAACTTAAGAAAAAAAATACAAAAGTTAAGTACTGAAAATAGCTGGACGAAATTACTAGTGGATTGTTTCCTGGAAATGCATTTTTCTCTTTTTACCTGTCACACATTGAAAAAGATTGAGCTTTTTCCCCAAGTTAAATACACAAATTCACAAAACAAACATTATTGGTTCCAATGTATCACTTCAGGAGCCGGTGAGGACTAGTTTAAGTATTCCCATAAATAGAAATAGTTTCTTGTTTCTTATTTTAGCATCTGTTCAATTTTTTAAAATATATCAAACACCGCATTTTGTGTATTTCAGAAATGATATATTTAGCAAAATAGTTACATAATTCAAACCAAGAAAATTTTGCAATCATGATTTTACAACTTCATCACAGGTAATATAAACATATCAATGGCTTTACATGGGGATGTCAGAACTAGAATGACACTGATCTGTCATACCAAAATTGTAAAAATAACAATAGTAATCATCAGTTATTAATAGTATAAATAAACACCACCAACCATATATTAAAATCTTATTTACATGCAATTCCTTATAATGCAGGAAAATCTTTTTTAATTTCTGAATTTTGCTATTGATTTCATATTGGATGGTATTCTGCTTTTATCTTGGTATTGTTCCCCTAAGAACCACAGGCTCTGTTGAAATATAAGTCGGAAATATCCACTTGTATACAGGAAGTGAAAATACTGAGTGACACACAACCCAATTAAAAACATATTCACCTTTTTTTTTAAACACAGACACCTCTCAAATCTCATTTTAATGAAAAGAAAAGAGTTTCCAAAATTGCAGCTTTGCCAAAAATAACTTTCAGAATAAGAAAATATGTATGAAAGGTTTTTTCATACATTAAAAGGCAGGCAAAAGTTTAGTGTTTAACAAATTATCAAATGCAATGTTTGGTGGGAGAAAAAAAAAATCTTATTTTTTTCACACTGACAACAAATACTCAATTGAACTCCCAGGTCGACTAGAGATTTTTTACAGAAATATTAGATGGTTGCACTAAACATGAGAGTGTGCTTTATGTCATTTCTTTCGACTTTGCCATTAACTCTATAACAGCTGGCATCAAATATACCAAATTGTGATATAATGAGCTTGTATATTGCTAGCAATTACAGAGTTAAGTTGAATAAATCCTTAGAGTACAAAATAAGTGTGCTTTCCACCTGACAATAAATTAAAGGTGATGCTTGCCTTAATTTAAAATTGCCTAAGATCATATATAAAAATCAACAACAACAAAAAAAATACTGTAATTGAAACCACATCTCAAAACTTGCCAGGTATGACTACATCCATTTCATATATGTTTATGACATCTGTCATCTCGATCTGTTATTTAAATACTTCTTATGCATTGCTGAGTTATGAAGTATGTTTGTGATAACCATACTTCTGAATTTGAAAGCTCAAATTGTGAATGATATATATATATATATTGTTTTCCTTGTCAATATATATATTTGAGCAGAAAGTAGAAAACCAAGCTATAATATTCTTTTCTAGTATGATATTAGAGAGGCTGTACCTTTCGAAAAACGTGACTGTAAGCCTGAAGACCAGATTTTGTTTGGATGTTCTTTGTAACCATATAAACATCACTTCTCTATTAGAACTCATACATCGTTATATTTTTCAAAAATTAATTAAGGAAATTAATATAAGTTATAAAAAATATAACTTGGAACATACACTAATGGACCAGGTCCAAAAGGAGCCTGGATGGCCTTGCAGTTAGAGACTCAAACAGCCAGTGGCTTAGGTTTTAAAAAACAACAAAGTAGTCAGAAGGGGACAGGGCAGGTACCAATACAGCACCCTTTTCTGAACACACACATAGAGGACAAACATTAAAATTTAAATAAGAGCTGTGGAACATATGCTTAACTTAGAGCCAAAAGTGGTTTTAAGAAGTGATCAGAAGTAGCCTATGGCTTCTAGAAGGTAATTAAAACTGTCCCAACTGATAGTGGTTTTCCTCTGGTGAACATTTTTAGGATAAAAATAATACTTTTTAAAATATAAAGCATGGCATCTTCCCATCCTGGAAGCTCCATATTTTGAATGAATCTATTATACACACCCTAAAATCTATTGGTGATGTGGAAGATATAAGCTTATCTTCTGAAGACAGTATAAGTGTAATATATCCATCCCAATATAGTAGGCTGTTTGGGGACACTGACCAATCTCATCATTGTCATTTCTTTTTTGTTTGTTTCTTTTTAATTTTTTTTTAGATGTTGATGGATCTTTATTTTATTCATTTATTTATATATGGTGCTGAGAATCGAACCCAGTGCCTCACACATGCTAGGCAAGTGCTCTACCACTGAGCCACAATCTCAGCCCCTCATCATTGTCATTTCTTATAGAATGAATTTGTATGACTGGGTATGAAGGTGCAGATTGGCAAAGATTCAGAGTACTGAAGTAGATCAGCCCTAAAACTTAACTTGGTGGTGCAGAAATTTGAACTAAAGTAGAAACTGAAGTGAAGTGCAAATTGCAAAATATAGCAATTAACTATTACTTTCTTAGTCATTGATGGTATTCAAGACATGCTACTCCAAAATATGACACCTTGACATATTGAATATTTTAAGCTGGAGAAATTTGAGAAACAGTATGTGTATGAAAGTTTTTCTGACCTTCCCCTGCCCTTTTCCCTGCAGCAGGTCATGAAAGCTAGGAAGGATTTTCTCACCTTTCCTGAAGCAGGTCATAAGACCCTCATGTCTATACCCAGAGGAAAGGAGTATCCTTATCATTAAAGAAACAGGGTCACAGAGAAGACTCTGAATAAACAGGTATTGCTAAGTTCCCCTCTAATTTATTATTAGATCACCCCCCTTTGCCAATTACATCCCTCCAGGACTGTCCACTCTTTATTAAACTATAAACACTAAGGTTCACTGATTTTCTTTGGATCTCCATTTCCTTATGAAAGCTCATATAAAACTTTACATTCAATAAATTAGTATGCTTTTCTCTTGTTAATCCATTTTTCTCTAAGATGGGAAGAAGAAAAAAATATTTTTCCTCCCCTGAATTGTTTAATTCTCATACCTTGAGTGAATAAAAGCAAAGTTGAAAATGTGAGGTCCTATAGGGTTTTTTTCTTTTAAATTGGCAGAAACATTCTATCTCTTTTAAAGACACATCCAAGGCCTGAACCAATAGACCACAGACCAAAGTAGCCATTTAAAGCATTAGCTACTAAGGTTTATGCCACATAAAGGGGGAAATGCTTGGCATCTGAAACTTGCACAAACTACTCCATCAACAGCTGAGTTCTTCTAATGCCAGGGTGTGGTGGAGGGTAAAAGCATGTCTACAAAAGTAAAAAAAAAAAAAAAAAAAAAAAAAAAAAGTGTTACTCAGCTATTTCTACATGTAGGGATAAAATCAAATGCAAGACACTTCATTCAGCATTCTCAACCCTTTTTCAGCTAGCTGTGCATTGATCCAAAGGATTAGCTTACGTGGTGACCAAAATTGATGGCTCAGATGGCTGAAATGACCACAAAGACAGATATTATCTGCAAAACTCTTACTGATGCACATGTTCACAGATATACACATTTGCAATTGCAGAATGACTGAAACAGGATCTATGAACAACAACAACCAAAAGAAATAAGTGGGGAGTGTTAATGAGAATTTTGTGTTCATAAAATAGTCTTCATTTGTTCAACATTGTAGAGAAATTTTAGATCAACCTAAACTCCTCTGCTTGCTCAGTGCATCTCAGAATTACTCTCAGAGTAATTACCTCTTTTATATTACTCTGCAATTTTGTAATGTTCTTATTAATAATAATAAAAATCAATAAAGAAAATATTATAGAGAAAAAAGAAAAGACTATCTCCAATTGATTGGGAATGAAGAGGCAAGTTTTGGAATCTCGATTTATAAAAAGCATACCACGATGTCTTACATGATTAAATAATCTGCTGACCAGCATGCCCACTAATCTCTTACATCTAAATAACATATTAATTTCTCTTTTACTCCTAACTCATAAAATCCTAAGCAACCCCAAGGACTGACATTCCTTCTTTCAATGTCCAAAGCTTCAAATGGGACTGGCCACTTTACTTTTGTTCTGGGATGTGGATTTGTGGGCAGATGACAAGGTGCTAATGAGGAGCTAATGTCTGCACAGCTGGCAAACTGCCAACCTCAGGATGGGAGGATTAGAGCATTTGTCTGCATTAGCCCTGGACAAAGGAGGGAGGGGCTGGGGGAAAGCCAGCTCCAGGTTGAATAACTTGACTCACTTTGGATTTTTTTGTCCCATTCCTAAGGTAAGGGGCTATTTCAGGACAAGTATGCACTTTTCCTAGGTGGCATGGCTAGCTCTCCTGTGGATACACTTGACTGGGTTCTCATTGTGGAATAAATTAGAAAGTTCAGAACCTGTCCCACCTCATCGCCAACTCTGGACATAATCATATTAATAAGGAATCAGGTGAAATTTCTTGTCTAAGTTATACTCATTTGCCATGAATGTAAAGTCAGCTCATACAAGTGTCTAGCCAGATCACTTTTTGAATTCAAAATTTATTTTTAAAGAGAATGGCACTTTGTTTTCTAATTTTGCTATCAAAAATTCACATCATGAGTTTCTAAGTCAGGAAGCTTATTGGAGAAAACCCCCCAGAGAGATGTGAAATTTCAATAGTTTCATACTGCCTGAGCAGAATATAGCTGAGGTACTTCTACCTGGGCCACTTCCACCCAGGTCTACCCAACATTCATTTCAATAACCGTTATCCCTACTACATTTCAAAATCTCACAGATATGCCTACTAATGTCGGATTTTCACTTACATAAGGAAAACAAGTAAGGTTACTTTGAATGGAAATAAAGGTTTTGAGGGATAAAATAAATATTCTTTTTTTTTCCTGGAAATGATTTTTTAAACAGATTCACATATGAACATAAATATTAACAGGCTAAATAATAATCCTAAACTGAATTTCATGATAAATTACATTATATACAATAAGTATTTATAATATTTATTTTAGATGCACAGTCTATATAAGTTCATTGTTTCATTCATGGTATATATTTGAATTCCCTGCATGATTTGATAACTAAAAATCACAAGCCACAGACAGACACACACACCACACAGTCAATGATCCTGCTATATAACCTGCACCATGTAAACTATTGCAGCAACCTTCCTGAATTCAGCCCTGGCCTATTATTCTCTGGATCAACCATCAGACCTTTGAGAAACAAACCTGAAATCATCCAGTATTCCAACCTCGTCATATCTGTTCAGGGGCCCATTTCCCCAGGATCACCTCTTTTCCAGTCTCCTCCCTACTCTCCAGTTTTCAGCTCCACTTTGGGTTCTTCACAACAGGACTAATGGTTTCTGCCTCAAGATTTTCAGAAGTGCTATTCAGTGTGCCTGGAATGGTTTTAGAGGCAGCCAAGCTGGTTCTTTTTCATCCTTCAGATCTGAGCTTAATTGTCTCTCCCATCATTCTGTCAGAAGCATATTTCTCTTTGCAGTTCTCTTGTTCAATACTGTATTTCTCCTACAACACTTAAGCACAACATTTACTTCTTTAGTTTTATTTAGTTTGCTTGTTTTCTTCCCCTCTAGAACCACATGAGTCTTCCTCACTGATGCAGCCCTAGGGCCTTGCACAGAACCTGCTCAGTAGGTACTTCATAACTATTTGTTCAATAAATGAATAAATGTGAGATATTGAGCAAGTCCTAAAATATTTCAGGTTGCAAATTTTAATGATAATGTTACCCACAGAATTTATTCTAAAGATGTTGAAGAATAGTTGAATTTTAGGCAACAGGGGAAAATGCTGCTTTGGAGTTACTTTATACATTATTAATTCCACTTTATTTCTGAATGGGCACCCAGTATTCTACTAGGGTCTCTTTTTTTATAGCTTCTGAGAGATAATGATAAAAGTCAGTTATTTTAACTAATTACCTTTCAAAGAACTTTTATTAACCCATGTAACCCCCACCTTATGGATGAGGAACCTATAACCTGCTGGGCACACATAGCCAGAACGTGGAGAATAGGTTTCAACCCAGATCCTCCAGCTACAGACTGTATTCACAACCATCACAATATGCCATTGTCCGTGATTCTGAGTGCACAGTGACATAGTGGCCACTTATGACAAATGGCCCAAGGGCCACAATATCTCATTCTACATATATATAGGAACAAATGAAGGCAAAAATAAATAAAAGGAGAAGGACTTATAGAATCATGGCAAAGCTATAGTTTGAGGTGGTAGGTTCACCCTCTACTCTCTTTTAAATGAATCTGAATTATAAGCTCTTTCTCACCCTTTTCCCATAGTGCATGAATAAACTGTAGTCCTGAACATCCTAGCTTCTGGCACTATATGTTTTTTGCCCTCCTGTGGTCCTGGCTCTCCTAGAACATGCACAGCTCTCCTTTCCTTATTCCTCAAAGATTCTCAAAAGCAAAATGACAAATGAAATGGGTTATATCACTAGTATTGATCATATCCAAGAACACATAAGTGGATACTAGATCAAGGAGACACGGTATGGGAACAATTGCCCATAGAGCCACATGGAAATCTCAGAAGATAGCTGATACCAGTGGAGGAAGTGGCCTTAACAAGCAAACAATTAACTGAAGAAACTTTCAACAGATATTTGGAGGTCAAAGAGTCCTTGTGATAAATCAACACTTCGTTCCTTGAAGACAAAGGCAGGTGTGATTCTACATGAAGACTGCAAAATATTCACCAGACTACCAGTCAACAGCTGAAGGGCATGAATGGAGTCAGCAAACATTTTGTAAAGACACAGATAGACTGGCTCCATAATGATGCTGCAAACTGGCAGGGAAAAAGGGTACAGGAAAGTAGCGAGACCTCAAGGAAAATATTTTTTCAAGTAAGTGCTGGCTTTACTGGTTTTGCTTTCATGATGTAGGCACAGAATCTGATGAACAACGAATTTAGGCTGAAAAACTAACTATCTGGGAGAGAGTGGGTAACAGTTGATAGTTAGTACCATTTGATGCATAATTTCATATACCATTTACATTGAAATAATATTAATCCACCCTTGACTACAACCTTTTTACTAGGAGTTGGCAAATTTTTTCTTAAAAGACCAAATAGTAAAGATTTTAGGCCTGCCATTGTGGTACAAAATCAGCTAAATGAAATAAAACAGATCAAAATAAATGGCCAAAATAAATACAGAAATGAATAGGCATGGCTATCAATTATACTGTATTTTTTGATGCTGAAAATTGAACGTCATAATCGTTTTCATGTGTCATGAAATATTATTGTCCTTTAGATTTTGTACAATCATTTAAAAATATTAAAAAAAAAAGACTTAGCTCTTAGGTTATACAAAACAGACAAAGGACCTGCTGCTTTTCCCTAGAGGTCATAGTTTGCCAACTTTGACTTTACTATTACAGGGAAAATAAGCTCATACAGACAAAACAAACTCTAAGATGAACTTTGAAAAGGAAATAAGTGTCTTGGAATGTCAGACTTTTTCAAATGTAGAAATTATACTCCTTAAATGTGTACATCATTTAAAAGCTTTTTATTCAAGTATACTTGCTGAGAAACATACAGCTTGATGAGTTTTCGCAAATGCAACACAATCATGTAACCAGCAGCCAAATCAAGAAGCAGAAGATTCACAGCCTCCAGAGTCACCTTTCCTTCTCTAAACACGTTCATTGCCACCACCCTCATTCCAAAGTAACCCCTACTCTAAGTACACAGATTGTTTTTGTTTTTTATAATGGTAGCTAACTTTTAAAAAAAATAAACAAAAAAATGTTGGAGATTAAAATAGGGTTATATGACAAAACAAAGTTAGCTCTGTAACTGAAATTTATATATGTGAAATCACATAATCATGGAGTCCAGAAAGAGAAGAGATTTCAGAGAATATCCATATTCACACCCTCATGTTATACCAGATTCCTAGAGTAACACAACTAATATATTTATAATTCAATTGTCTACCCAAATACTAGTTAAATAAGTAGTATACATGTTTAAGTGGTCAAAAACCTATACATTGCTAACATTTCCATCAATGAGTAAAAATTCTAGTTATGCTATTATTGTTAAAGCTAATTTCTCATTTTCATTATGTAAATGACAGAGCTTTTATTTTTTAATTTTTTTAAAACACATTAACATCTAAGACTACCTAATACCTTCCACTATGGTACTGCTAATAAAGAAAGATATTCAACTCATGAATGATTAGCCTTCAAAAGAAGGTACGAATTGAAACCAATGATCTTATTAAGTCTTTTCTTTTGCTATATATACACTAAGATCTATGCAAGTTTTAACTGTAATATCAACTAAATATAAAATAACACTTTGTTAATTTTATTGAAATTTCAACAAAAAAAAAATGCTTTTTTTTTTTTTTAAGCACTATACCAAGATTAGACATTTTAACAATCTGGTAACAGTGCAGAAATTTAAAAACTGTGCTGCATTTCCAAACTCAAACTCAGATATAAATACAGGAGCAAAGTTATATAAAAGGTAAGCTGGCAGCTATGGAATAGTTTTCTAATGCTACTTCATACAGTCTCCTATGCAATATCTTTTTTTCTCTACGCTGCTCACCCACCTCATGAATAATTTCACCAGAAAGATATTTTACATTAACAGTATCTTCATGATTATTTTATAGAACAAAATTAAAATGTATTATTATTTAAGTGTAAATAGCAATATGTAATTTGTCCTGAAATAACTTATTAATATGCCTAGGTATAAAAACAGACTAATTCTAAAGATTTAAATGGAACTGGATAATTCTGCACAGTGCTGTTCTGGTCTCTGCTTTGCTGTCAGCCTGCTTTGTGACCTTGACCATGTCAAATTACCTTAAACTTCAGCCTCCTCATCTAAAATGAGATAGTGTGAATTTTCTCTCCAGTTCTAAACATAGTTAAAATTTATTCTAAGAACATGAAGTAATTAATGTCCTAGCCAAAAAAAATAAAAAATTCTTCCTTGAAATGCCTGAATATAATAAAGAATTAAAGCTTAAAAACAATTTTCCTGAAATGTTATGAATTTCTCTAATAGTTCAGAGGCTAAATGTTAAAACATTTCACCATTAAGAAAGGGATATTTTAAGTAGGAAGAATATACTCTCCAAACAAGCAGCAAAGTTTACAACTGCTGGCTAAAAACTTCACCAACTCTCCATCTCTCAAAAGTGAAATTTCTGTGGCTGGCCCATACTGATGGGTATAAATTCAACCCAATTGAAAGCACAGTAACAATGTGGGCAGTCTCAGACTATTACTTTCAATGGGATTGAGTCCCTGAGGATGGCAATGACTGAGTCCCACTGAAAGTAATGGAGTAAGCAATCACATGCCATTACTTTCAAGGAGACACAGCCCCTCCTACTCATAATAACATGGAAATCTAAATCTGCACTGACTCATCGGCCTGAAGAATGAAAATATAAAAGGATTTCAAAGCTGCAAATGTGTCCCTTGAGACCAAAACAAAAAAATAAAACAAAACCCTTTGTCTCCCTGGTACCTGTAACTGATCAAAGTTGCAACACGTTTCTTGGAAGCAGAAAAATCCAAGAATTCAAGCTAAGGCAGCACGGCCCTAAGAATAGGTTCTTGTTCTCCTCACATTTTCTTCTGAGCAACTGTTTTGGAGGTTAACTGCTGTACGTATAATGATATGCCTGTCTCTGCCTTTTCCATTCCCATTTTTAAGCACTGATAACCTGGAGAAGAACATTTTTCTGCCCTAGGAACCACAATTGGTTAAATTCATTATAAATGAGCTTCCCTCTCCTGTCTTAAGATGTGTCTGTTGACTTCCCTAATAGATGGAAAAATCCAATCTTGACTTTTTTTCCACACTGACATGTAGGTAAAATTTCAAGAAAACCTGTGTCTTAGACATGATTTTTCCAAATTTTCTTAACTTCCCTTCCTTTTCCTGGAAACTACTTTTGAGCAATAAGATGTTTGCTTATCTACTTTTCCAAACCTGCCTTCAATCCTGATATCTCAACCGCTGCAAACAAAATGTTCAAGAGATAGAAGCTACTGTAGAATAAGTGTAACTGAGGTTGCTTTGGTTGAAAGAATGATTAAGAGAATCACAATTAAACACTTGTAAACACATATTCAAAGGTACAGTAGCACATGTTTAACAGCTAGCCCTCAGGGAGGGGGGAAAATGTCAGGATTGTAGTATTTGCCAGTTTTTAGGATATAAATACTCCCACCATGACTGATTTCAACTTACCAATAAGATGATACTAAATGTAGAATAAAGAAAGTGATATACAGTAGCACATACTGATATGTATAGTATTTTCACCTTTAGGATCTAATAGATACAAATGACTTCAAGGCCATAAATAATAATAAAAGTTCATAAAGTAATTTTGAGAACCTATTACATTTTGGTTTAATGTAGGTATAGTAATTTAATTTTTTTGATAATGACTATTTTTAACACTGGGTTCACAAAATTCTTGACAATTTCATATTTTTGTTTGTTTTGGTCATCCTCAGGATTGAATCCAGGGGCACTCTAGGGACACTGGGCTAGAACTCCAGCCTCTTTTACTTTTTATTTTGACACAGGGTCTTGCTAAATCATCCACATTCAAATCTGTCATCCTCCTGCCTGTGTACTTGTCATCTAGCCCCCGCTCTCACAGTTGGTTCTTGTGAGCCAGTGCTGGTAGGCCCCACTGGGTGTTTTTCTCTTCGACAGTCCAGTTCACATTATGTCAAGGATCACAAGGAATTTTCAAAATAGAGAAGACTTTCCCAGACAGTTCTTAGACCTGTAGGATTGGGTCTAAGAAACTGATTTAAGTGGATCCACAATTTTCAAGAGTCGTATGCAACCTCCTGGTTACATGACTCATCTCTGCCTGATGCAAATGAATTTAAAGATTTTTATTTTGAAATTTTAATGCAAAAGAGACAAATTTATCTCAGCTTCCCTTGGTTACTTATGTGCTCTTGGTTTGTTTTAACTTTTTTGTGCCTTTGTTACTTTGCTTATAAAATGAAGCTAATATTATACTAGTATACTGCTGACATTATGGGGGCTATAACCTGAGTTGTCCTCAAATCCTTAAATTTCCAAATACCACTATAGTATATAATTTCCCTCATGAAATGCAATAATGTAAGAGAAAAAAAAATTAGCAGCTCCCTCATACCTCTAAATAAGCTGATAAATACAGGCTTAAAGTCATTTATGAAGCTATTTAAATAAATTCTAACATTTGTAAGTTTTTCTGAAATTTCCCCTTTATGTGAAGATCAGCTTTGGGCTTTTAGAAACTGCCTCATGAGTCACCTTTTCTTCTTTCTTTTTAGTGCATACAGAGGGTTTGTCTGTCAGATTTCAGCCACAGACATATGCAACACTTCAAACTGAAATTACCCACAACTTCTAATTTTCTAGGTAATAATCATCCTTTTCTTAGACTTCTTTACTTCTACCACCAGCACCCAACTTTCTATGATGAATTAAAAAAATACGAAAATTTGGGTGAGGAGAACAAAGAGTCATGTTACAGTGGAGATGTCACAGGATGACCCCTACGCATTCACTGTCTGAATAATGAATCCTGAAGACAGCATCCCAGAACAATGCAGACCCCCTTTTCAGTATAATTAAAAGTCCTCTGTATAGCCACCCTTTAGGGTGACTCATGAGGAGTGCGAAGTGAGAATGACTCATTTACAAATACCATAGTTCCACTTACTGGAGCTACCTGCCTGACTTATTAAATCACATAGTGTTTGTGAAGTCCTGGAAACAATGTTTAGGACTTAAAAATACCAAGTGCCTCTCCTTCAGTTCCTCATCTGACACCATAATGATTAAAATGGCCCCAGAAGAAGACAAAACAAGGAAGGAAATCTCTAGTCTGCTTGCCATGCTAAGTGTAGACTCCTTACATTCCAGGATGCTAGCATGTCTGCCACTCCTAATATTGACAGCTCTAGAGAAAAGAGTTGAAAATTTTCCTACTCAGGTACTTTCTGGATTTTTCATCTCCATTAACTAATTTTTACCTACTTGGAACTCTGCCTTTGCTTTTGCTAGATGGTTCCTGTAATCCATTCCCTCAAACAGGTGGTGATAGGGGGTGTTCCTTTTAGCAGCAATTATTGACACTGTTTGCTTCTACTTCCTGCCTTCCTTCATTGTGTCCTTCTGTAGCTCGGCTACATGGACCACCAGAACTCTCAGTGCTCTTGGACCTCCATCCCACTGGATCCTTGGAAATTCTAGATCATTAATGAACACAGTACCTTAAACTTTCCTTGAATTGCAATTTCCTCACAATGTTCTTATGCTAATCAAATTATCACTCACTCTATCAAGAACACATAGTTCTAAAAACCCCCTAAAAACGTAAAAGTCAGGTCTCAAAAGGGGTCAGCCCTAGAAGGAAATGAAAATGAAATATTTAAAATGAAAATATTTTATCAATTTAGAGTGTCAATGTTCCATTTCAACACTGGGATGCTTTGCTGTTTTTCATAGGATACCAGTGTTCTGTAGCATACAGAGAAAACCATAACTTACCTTCTAAAAGATATGTCCTGTTCTCAGGATGAACACTCCCAAGATTCTCAATGAAAAGTATAAGATTAGACTTCATGTACATTTTCGAAAGTACATGTTTTCCATTTTTCTGAGATATATGTCTATAGTTACTTAATAAATGCTTATTGGTTTACAATATTAAAACACTTGGCAACATGTAGAGTGTACTTAAATAGAGGGATTTGTCCTAATACAGATAATTTTAGAATCTTTCAGCCCATCTATCACAAATCAGGAATTCCATAAAGATTTAAAATCTCACTAATGTAAAAGAAATGCTTCAAAATAAAAAGAAAGCTTTTAACAAATTATTGTTGCAACAAAATCTTATTCAGAACAGAGGCCATTCAGTTACTAGTCTAGAAAAAAACATCTGGGGTAGGAGTGGAAAGGGAGACATTGCTAGAGTTTAAACCCAGGGCCTCATACATGCTAAGCAAGTGCTCTACCATTGAGCTGCACCTATAGCCTCTGTTTTCAACATATCTGATCTCAGTCTTTCCTCTAGCCTCCAAAAATAATTTCCTTTTGGTCACATTATTCTTGCCAGCATTATCTTGAACATACTCTCTGGCATGATTCTATCCTTAGACTCATGTGTTTCAAAGAAGCCCGATGAATACAGCTGAGTAATGGGGAATAATTTAAACGTGTGCAAGTTGTTACGAAGAAATGAAGAGAAAATTGTGTTAAAACAAAATAGCCACAATAATTTATTTTTTAAATGGTTTTCAATGTATATAAACTTTTCTGAAAATATTTCAATCCCACTGTACCAAATTTTGAGAAGGTCACCATTGCTTGTGAAAACTCTTGAATTAGAGCAACTATTCCATGTAGCACATAAAGTTACAGAAATATGCTGTTTGGGGAGCATTGTGAACATTTTTAGGAATTGTTTTGGCTATGTCTGCTGCAAGCAATGGCACCCATAGAGGCACTTTGCATCCCTTCTATATTCACCATACAACCCTAGAATTTTGCCCACTTGTCATCTCAGGACTACAGACAATTTTCAACTAGCCAGGTTTAAACAAGTTTGATACAACATTTATTTTTCTAGAAAAGTCTTCCTTTTTATTATTATTATTATTTGCTTCCATCTACACCAGCCTCAATTTTTTTCCTAGTCCACATAAACTACTAAATTTTAAGAGTTATCAATGAAGAGAAGTTAGTAATTTCCTACAGTGTTCCAAATAGCACAACCAAAAGGAAATTATATCAATTTAAATAGTTGAAGTTTTTATATCTATTTTTAATGTTATTTTATCTTATCAACACTGGTCATGAAATGAAAACCTATTCCATAAATACATCCATTTGACATCTATGAATTTGAGGATAAAGAACAGAATACCAAACATGGAGCAAGAAAGAATGAGAGAGAGATTGACAGATTGGTTACAATGATATTCCTCTTCATTACAAGTAAAACAAAAACACAAGGAAAATTGACAGTAAAATCTTAGTGTAGTAGGGTTATTAATTACAAAGAGTTAGTGACCAAAAGGGCAGATTTGGTTCATCTAAAATATAATACCCAAATATAACTTTTTTGTCCCCTCAGATGAATGGCAATATTATAGTAAACCAAGTTAACACTGGGTAGAGATATTCCCAAGAGTTTGGTTGAATGATGAAAGGTTGCTGGCTGAAATACAAAAAAAAAAAAAAAAAAATGGCAAACTGTACTTGTCCTGTAGAAACCCTATTTGGTTTTCTGGAAAATGTATAACCTCCAATCGGCACTAGAAGTTCTGAGTTGATTTCATGTGCCCAGTATTTTCTAATAATGTATGTTTTGTTGTGTGAAGCCCCACTTTCTTTTAGAAGATTCTGGAATGGGAAAACCTCAGGTCACATGGTAGTTTATCACAAGGACATACTGAGTCATCTGCTGTGCCACTATTAGAATTGGTTAGTCATCTTGAAGTAAATTGAGGAGATCTCACTCTGATATAAAGTGGCAACTACATCCTTTGAGACATGATTATCATTCTTTTATCATGAATTTAATTTCAAAGATTATACAAATTTAATATTTTCCAAATGGAAACAGGGTATTGAAGCTATAAAACAATTTTTCACATGAAATTCATTTAAAAAAAAAAAAAACTAACTCTTGAATGTGTTTGGGTATCATTCTCAGCTTTGGTAAACTATCTTACCTTTGAAAATTCAGTATTTTTTCACTGGATATTCCTGAAAACTTAAATAATCATAAGGTTTTTTTTTCATGGTTTGCATATTTTAAGACAAAAAAAAAAACAGTAAATAAATCATTCATACATTAAGAATGATTACCAGCATGTAAAGTGTAATGTGGAATTACCTTAGATATATTACCCAGAATGCTTTTCAGCATGGCAGCTAATTACCAGCAGAAAGGTCATGCAAAAAATAATGTGATTAGAAGAGGTTGAAGAAAAAAAATAGCCACATATTTGGACATAGACCAAATTCCCTTTTTGCCACTGTAACTGAAAACCATTGCTTCAATATTTAATGAAACGCTTATGCTGCAGCACCTGGTCACATTGTCAGCACTGCCTAACCACTGCCTCCCCCGTGGGTCATTACTGCAGCCATCTGAAAGGGGGCAAACTGTTCATCGAGGACAATAATGCCAGTCTTTAAGAATCTACAGCTACAAAACAGCAGGAGACAGAGTTACTTTGGCTTTGATCTTGGGAAAAATGGCTGGGGGCAAAATGCTGTTTCCTACCATCAGAGACTATACAGTTAGCAATAATTCTGTAAGTCAAAGCCATTCACGGGACTCAACTTGGCTGCCCTGCTTTGCTTTCTCTCTCCCCTTGTAGAAAGCTAGCAGCTCCTGGTGAGAGATCCTTGTCAACAGGAAAACACTAGTTCATGCTACCCTGCTAATGATCCAATGCATCAATACCTCAAACAATCACAACAAGCAGATGTCCTAAGTTAATATAGACTTCCCTGGGATTTTCCTGGTGAAACATGGCTTTAAAAGGCATTAGTCTTTTGTCCTCGCTAGAGAACGGCTAAATCCTGGCACCAATTCCTTGGGTATGTGAACCTCAGCCTAATGGAATTTAATTACTTTAGTGGTATTAATCATCTGTACAGTAGAGCAAAGAGTATTTTATTACCACTTTTAAGGGTTATCGGCACATTTATTTCAAATGAACTGTCAAACTGCATTACGTGTAAGGCATGCCAGGTTTGAATTCTGCAGCTCAGGTGAAAATAAATTTACAGTTTAAAACTCTTCCCCCATCATCAACATCCCACCCATTAACAGTGGCAGCGCATATGTAAGACTCTCAAAATTAAAAGAAATTAAGTGTTGAATTAGCTATTCATTTTTTACTCTCTGGTTTTATTCCTTATCCCAACCATTTTGACTACTCATTTGCAAAGGTTGCTTTATACCAAGGACCCCAGGAACACCAATTGGCATCAAATAGGCTGTGACACCATTACAGGCTTAGTTACAGAAAAGCGAGGCTAATCTTGTCCATTATCAGGCAACAAGCACCAGCTCAATAATATAAGCTTCCTCCAATTCACGCCATGAAGCAAATGCTCTTGTTTTCGTTCATATTCAGGGAAAATGAATGTGTGTTTCTCTCCTCTCCTCTCGGTTGTTTTTAGCCCTATCCGAATTGTTCTATAAAGAACTCTAAGAAACTCTTGCATCATTTATAAAGCTTTCCTCCTGTGCTAAATAGATCCAACAGTGGATTGCAAGACGCCAAACTCAGGTTAATTCTGTAGACTTCAGTAAACTTTGTTGTCATAAGCCATTTCACAGAACTCAGAGGCAGCAAACTCAAGAGGAGAAATGGAAAAGATGCAGATCTAGGGTTCTAATACAAATGTGGTAGGAGAGGCTCCTAGGGCTCTGGAATCTAATTGTCTTAATCTCTCAAGTGTTAGTTATGATACTCTAGGTAAATTCCTTAATCCCCTAAATTTCTCCATCTGTAAAATGGGACTAAAACATAGGCTTTTTTTAATGTTAAAGACAGTACTCCACATACAAATAAAACAATCTTAGCACCACACCTGTCATATACTCGGCTTTGCTATGTTGCCGCTATGATTATAGGGAGGACATAGTGGTGCTTGAAAAGCCATGTATTCCACTTTGTCACCTGGTTGAATGTCAGCGTTAAATAGGAATCCTCATGAACTCCAGTGACTTCTGAGAAGTCTTCATTTTTTTTTTCTTTCCTCACCCTACTTCTCCCCCCCTGAAGTCCATATAGTCCCCGACCTGTTCCCCACCCACCTGTTTAAGGCATTTTCCACTCAGCTCATTTCAGAGACATTCTGCAGTGAGAAGCAAATGAGAGCAATTTGTGACATGAGACACTGCATGTGCACAAGACACATAATTAGTGTCAAAATGGATGCACTTGCTTTTTAAAGTCTATTTGTCCTGTGATTTCAAATGAATCAAGCTGCTATATCTCCCTCAACAGCTTCATACTACTCCATAATGAATTAAATGGCTCCTTTGGAAAAAAAAAGTGCAAGCATTATGAATAAAATGCTTTTTCAAATGTTGGGATAAGAAGGACTTAAAAAGACTCTTCTGTCTAGTACCCCTTCTTTCAAAGATCTTCTCCAAACTCAGAATCTTTGAAAGAAAAGCATTCTCCAAGGGAGGAAAAAAAAAAAAAACATTTTTTTTTCATCTATCCAAACGTTATAATTACCAGTTGTGAGTAGAAAAAAGCTACAGTATTCAACAAAGACAGAATAGGACCCTGAATTTCCCTACCCCTGCTTAGTACTCTGACGTCCTAAACATGCAATCAAGGCCCCAAATCCTTTTCAAAGTGACATTTTATAAGAGAGGAAAGAATGTTCCTCAAAGCTCTAAAATGTTCACATTCCACCATTCAGTTCCTCTATTTCCACTCTATTTCTGCCCCTCTCTTCCCTGTGAATCTCTGTTTGGTATTAAGATAATATATTCTCTAAGTCGATTCCTTTAACCCAACCTTGCAGATAAGATTGGTTCTCCAAACTTCCCAAACTTGGGTCTTTATTCACCTCTTTTGGAAAAAAAAATAAGTCAAAAAAAAAAAAAAAATCTCTGAATCTGACTGATAGTAATCTGTGGAAAAGGCAGAAAATCACTTGAAGTTTCAGAAGATCAGAGATACAGATGGTTAAAGACGAAAGTGTTAATTAGTTACTTAATTGGAAGTAGTCAGAGAAAGAAAACAACCCACACTGGTCCAGCTACAAATATATATATTCGAATTATATACAAAGTCCAGTTTCTAGTGATGGTATATACTTATTTCAGAAGGAAGTTAAAATTACAGCTTATGATGATGAGACAAATTATGAGACAAATCTCTTCCTATTTGAACAAGCAGAAATAAAGGCAAAGAATTATCAGATCCTATGCAATGGTCCATAGGAATCAAGTTTGTCTTATCATTGTCATTTGCACTCTACAAATTAATGCCATTGGGAAGTCTGTAAACTAGGCTCATAGTAGAAGTCCTACTATTGTATCCCAGTTCCTTTTTATTTTTCCAACTATAAGCTTTGTTTCTTCATTTGTGAAATGATGATAGTGTTAATCATCTTACAAAGCACATAAGGATAAATGAGATCAAGTTTATATGCCACGTTAAACTACATACATCCAACATGTTACAAAATGGCTACTATATTAAAAGAAAAATAAGATAATTTCATTGCTCTTTCTTAAAAGAAGCCTCAGGCTTTGCAATAGTGAGCTCTAGCCATTATTCCTAGGTAATAGGCACAAAGTATCGTTGGTAGAGAAAAAGTCTATCAGATCATCTACATTCTCTAAGCATAAAATTCCTTTGGGACAATAAGTTTGTTCTTTTATACTGTGAAAAACACACAGGCAATTTGTTTTGTTAATTAGGAAAAAAAGACCAAAAACCTTATTTTATATTTTTGTGTCATCAAAGAATGGCCTAAACTTGCAATAAATGTATATGCTGAGCAGGGACAGAGGCCCAAGACAAGTTGAGAACTCGAAGAACAAACCACTAACCTAGAAGTTGTGCATCACTGATGCTCCCATTCAGCTCTTTTTAAACAGCACCCCTTTTTGGATAAATCCAGATTACTTCTTTTAAGTATATCATTCCACCTCTCAGTTAACAGTTTTTTTAATTTTCATTACATATCAGCATCAATCACCCAATTGCCAAAATGTCCTTTATTGTGGTATTTTGAAGAAAAGTAACTTCCGACTTAATTTGTTTTCAAGAAATAAATTTTGATTCCATGAATTCATCCCCAACTTCTTCACTTCCCCCGATTCCTCTGATATGTTCATTCTCTGCTTGATAAGTCTTTAAGGTGCATTGACTGAAATTAGACCTAGTATTATAGATGAAAGTATATCATTATTTGATATATCATCAACTTAATATTTCCATATTATTTTCCCCCTTTTTTAAGGCACCCTGGAGTCCTATTTGCCCTGCTAAACGCTTCTGTGTGATGGGGAGACTTCGATGAGCTCTCTGTGATGACTCCTAATACATTTAAATAGCACACACTGTTTTAATCATATCTGTTTACAGATATCACATTTTTCATGAACCAAACTATTCTTTTGCTAACTTTCTTTTTATGCAAAATGTTCTAGGTCAGATAATACAGGTATTTAAAGATATAATGATAAAACGTAATGTTAGCTCAGTGGAAAAAAATTGTTTCAAACATAATGTTAATCATTTCCACATATACATGAGAACTACATGAAAAGATTTTCATGAGTGAATATTGAAATAATTTAACACTTATGAAAGAGATTTATGTGCCTATCTTGTTTTTCATAAATGTCTGTGCCATTTTACTAATTAACCAAAGATATCTGTGTTTAGACAAATTTTGTCTCCATCAGAGCCTATGCCCTTTCTACATTACTTTTCCTGCAGTAAAAGTGAAATACTAAGATCTACCCACTAATCATCCTCTAGGTAACAGATTGCAATATTGTGAACACAAAAATATGAGATGGGAAGAAGAGGAACTTTTGGCGCCTATCCGGGTGTGTCACCTGTATGTGCTGTGCTCCTGAATATATACTGCTCCCTCTCTCTGCCTCAGTTATCCTGTTCAGATAATGCAAATAGCAAATTTAAGTACAAGATATCACATATTTTTGTTTTATTTTCTTTCTAATTGTTCTCTCAGATTACATATAAGTGGACCTAATCACATACTTTCCTCAAATTATGACTGGTAGGAACTGTACCTATGCTATAGGTCTAGGCTTAAGGTTTATGGCTGAAATTTATTGCTACAACATTTCAGGATCTTTCTGACCAGTCTCAGTTTTCAAAGCATATTCTTAACTGCAAAATTAAAAGGTGGTATTTTTCTCAATAGCCATAATTTTCATGATCTCAAAGTCTGTCCTTTCCAACTTGGTCAAGATTTATTTGAAGAGAAATAACATTGTCAACTATTTAAGGCAACAGTCTAAGGTCATCTTAGCTTTGCCCTGACATATGCTTATCACTCACTTCCAGATGAAATGTGCTCAGGATATAAAAAGCATACGTTCATATTATTGTTCTTAGGAAAAATAAAGTATAACTAGTGAAATAAACATATATCATACACATGACATATTTACAACTACTAACATGTAATGTACTAAATATGAGTTTATTGCATGCCTGCATCAAATAGTTACTCTGTTCCCCTTGAATAACTCCCATTTTATATTAATGTAATTTCTGGTAGAAAGCGATGGTGACTTATTTTTTATATAGAAAGAAAAACAGAAAGGAGATGAGATACATGACTTGAAATAGGAATAGCACACTATAGATACCTTGCAAATACTGCTGACTCATTCATTTATTTTACTCTATAGCTTCCTATGAAGTATTTGTTATGGACTAAGCACTAGTCTATGAGCTGGAACTACCAGAGTAAACAAAACAGGAGAAAAGCCTCTTCCCTCATAGCGCTTGCAAATAAACAAGAAATATGAATTAGCTTGAACTCTGTGCACTAGCATTTTTTGTTAGACAAAAATGACCGTTATGCACAATTTCATGTGGTTTAGCCTAAATAATGTCAGAAAAAAAGTGACCCAGAGAACAAAAACGCTGGGGGAAAAGAGTGAGTGAGTGTATGTAGGCTATTACTATTTAAAATAGAGTAGTCAGGGAAAGAGGATACATCAGGGAGCAAGGAGATGTGGCTATCTCTGGGAAGAGCACTCAGCATACTGAAGCAGGACTGGGTTTATTACTGAGACCCAGCCTAGGCACCAGTGAGGCTACAGTGGGGTGGTCAAGAGGATAAGCCAGCAAGGCAGAGGCGGTGGCAGCATCAAATAGGGTCATGTGGCCACAGTGAGGAATCTGACTTTGCTCCAATGAGATTGAAAATTTCCGGAGGGTTTCAAGCAGAGAAATAACATGATACAGTTTACTTTTTTTTTTTTTAATATTTTTTAGTTGTAGATGGACACAATACCTTTATTTATTTTTTATGTGGTGCCGAGGCTCGAACCCAGTGCCTCATGCATGCTAGGAAAGCACTCTACCAGGAAGCCACAACCCCAGCCCACAGTTTACTTTTTAATCAGACTCTCCTGGTAACTAAGCTGAGAAAAGCATATGGGAGGGTGGAGAAAAGGACAGAGGCAGGGAGACAAATTGGGAAGTTCTTACAACAATCCAGACAAGGAGCAAGTTTCAGCCAGGTGGGCAGCAGTAAGGCAGCAAGAAGCAATCATATGGAGTCTATAAACTGGTGGGAGAGATAGCAGGTGTTGCTATGGATTCCTTTCAGGCCTAGAAAGAATGGGGAATTGGGGGTGAGTCAAGACAACCACCGTGTTGAAACTAAGCAAATGGAAGGATGGAGTTGATTTTAACAAAAGTGTAGAAGATTTCAGGTAGGCAGAGTGGGAAAATCTGAATTTCAGTTTGGAACATGATACATTAATGGGAGTTATTAGGTAATCAAGTGGGAACATCAAGTAAACAGATAAACAGGTCTGTATTCAGACCAGTGGCAAGGATGGAGCCATCATTTTAGAGTATCAGCTTTGCAGTGATGTTTTCATCCATGAATTCACAGCATGGTGTTGCCTAGGGAGCCATTGCAGATAAAGCTAAGAGCTGACCTGGGGATGGGTGGTCCCATGCTTAGAGGGCAGGAGATGATGGGCTAGCAAATGGCTAGTGAGAAGGGGGAAAATGAAAGGGACAGAGCTGCTGCTGGACATCCCAGTGCAGAAAGTGCTTCAACAAGCAGGGGGCTGGTTAACTATGTCAGACTCTGCACAGGGTCCATGTAAAAAGCCTGAGAATTATTCACTGGGTTTAGAAACATGGAGCTTGTGGTGACAATGAAAACAATCGTTTTAGCAGGAAAGTGGGAACAAACACCCGACTGATATGAGTTCCAGAGAGAGTATTGGGAGAAAATGACCAGAGATAATTTTTATTTTAGTATTCCCATGTAAACAAAGAAATGGGGTAGTGGGTAATCAGGTATTGGCAGGTCAGAAAATATTTTTAATAACAGATAATATGATAGAATATTTATTTTGTTTATGAACTAACTGATCCCATAGAGAAGGAACAAGTGATGGTACTGGGAAGAGAAAAGAAAATTGCCAAAAGAAAACTCCTAGAATACAAAAAAAAGATGGAAGGAGGGAGGGAAGGCAAAATGTGTAGATATCATCTTAAAAATATACGAGTGACTGAACTCAGGAAATATATTGAGACTTCCAGGTTGTAGGGAGTGTCCAGTTGTGATTAGCATTAAAGCAGGATTACAAGCCTGGGTGTAAGTTTTTCTCCAAAGGCACTCAGCTTTGGAGGTACAGGAGTGGAGGATTAATCTACCTGAGGTGGGAACAGGACCAGGTAAGATGGAAAGAGTGGGGTAATAGGGCTTAATTATTATAATCAAGGAGCACTGAATCTAATTATAATAGGGGTAGTGAGGAAGCAAGGGGAAGAAATGACAAAGTGAAAATTTATCTTTGGGAAAAGTTGAGATATAAAAAGGGATGGGGAGCTAGAAAGCTTAAAAAATGATGAGCAGAGAACAGTGAGCTTGAAATTGAGGTAATAAACTGAGTAGGGTTATTGTATTACTAATTTGTAGGGTAGCAACTCTCAGAATCACTTGGAAGGCTTACTAAAGGGATCTCTGGGCTTCATACTGGCAGTTTCTGATTCAAGAGTTTTAGGGCTGAGTCCGCAAATTTACAAATCTAGTAAGTTTCAGAAGATGTCATGTCTGTGGATCTAGAGACCACAGTTTAAAAACTATTAGTCTGAAATATGACAATGGGTATAGAGGTGTGATAAACAAGATTCTGTGGGAGACAATGTCGAGGAAATTTGAGGCAGGGGAATTGGAAGACACATGGACAGAATTACTCAGTCCACTCAGAGATTTCATTCAGCCACCAATAGTGAGATTAGTGTGTGTAATGGCTTTATAATAAGAAGAAAGTCAGGCATCGTGGCACACACCTGTGATCTCAGATACTAGGGAGACTGAGGCAGGAAGATTACAAGTTTGTGGTCAGCCTTGGCAGCTTAGTGAGAACTTATGAGAAGTCAGGGTATAGCTCAGCAGCAGAGTGTTTGCCTTGTATGCGTGGCACCCTGGACTCAATCCCCAGTATCTCAGAAAAGAAAAAAAACACACCCACACACAGTGGATGGACATGGGATGTAGTTCAGTGGTACAGTGCTTGTGTAGCATGCATGAGGCTCTGGGTTCAATCACCAGCACTGAAAAAACAAAATAAATATAATAAGAAGAGAGATTTGAACATACATGTGTCCATTCTCTCACCGCATGATAACATTTGCCATGTTACATCAGGCCCTCACCAAATTGGGCCATTCAATATCAGAAATCCCAGCTTCTAGAACCATGAGAAATAAATTTCTTTTCTTCATAAATTATGTAGACATTATGTTAAAGCAACATATAGCAGACTAAAATAAGACAGAACAATCTTCAAACACACAATATTATACATATAATTTCAGGGAGTATAAGCAACCTAGGAAGCATAGCCACATTAAGTATCCTAAATCTAACAAAAAAAAATGAATTGTAGAAAAAATATTTTGCATCTTTTCTTTGTCTGTACCACATACCATCCTTTCTATGAAAAGTAAACTTTTGTTAAAGAAAAAAGTCATATATATTCTCTAAGCATAAAAAATGTTATGAATATTTCTTTGGCGATCAAAATTAAATCAACAAAAATCACACCGATCATCTATTTCCGTGGATCCTAGGCACAGTGCAGAATCAAAGAGAGATAAGGTTATGGTTGTAGACATTAAGAGTTTTATAATATGAAAGGAAATAAAAGGCAAACACACATGAAATTTACCTAAAAATATATAGGGCTAAGTAAAGATTTCAGAAGGCAAAAAGAGAGATGTCACAACAATGATAATAAATCTGTTGTCAAAATAAGAACTCAAATATTAAGAGCAACCAAGGCAATGGCCCTTCATGTCAGAATCGTGAAAAAGAGGCTTCCTCAAAAGAATGAGCCTGCAGTTGAGCTTTGTAGAAGGAGGCGAAACAAATGAAATCAACATGCAAAAAGGATTTCTTGGAGACAAGGATGGCAGGCTACCTGTTGGTGGGAAATCTGACATGTTTGGCAAGTTCTCCATCAACGTTCGCCATACCTGTCATTAGAGAGTGAAATGGGCCAAAAACATTCACAATCTCAGCAAAGCATATGAGCAGATTCAAATTAATTCACAGCTAAAGTACTAGAGCAGCCATCTCCCCAGGAAAGTTGCTTTCCTGGTACCCTGTCTTGCCTGAGGAATATTCAACCACTGGCCTTGTTCACAACATGCACTGTTACTGTTCTCATTGTTCTGCATCTATGAGGCACTTTACAGTTTCCAGAGGTGCTTTTTGCTATTAGTAGCACTTGTAGTGACCTTTTATGAACCAACTTCAGAAAGATAAACAGAATGAAGAAAATGGATGAAATTATTTGACCTATGAAAAAAATCTCTGGGTGATTTAAAAAGTAAATTGAGAATTTACACAGATTGGCATGATTAGCATCCAAAGAATAGTACAACAAGTACCTTTTCCCCTTATAATATCTATTAGGTCGAGTTTCATGAATTAAAGATACAAGAATTGTAATTTGCTTCTGGACAATTTAAAAGGGATAAAAGTCTCATCTCCTGAATTTCGTAAGCTGTTAAGACACATGTATTTTGCATTTTTTAAATTTCTTTGACCAAATTATCCAAATTAATAAAGCTGTCAAAATTAGAAATAAATATTTGATTAATATGTTTTCTGGTTAACTTTATATAGTAAACCAAACATAATTTGATATTTTAAAAAATAATTTGCAACTCAGAAAGCCTTCTGATCGTTGTTAATTTGAGCCAAGAGGAAATCAGAAGACAGCTGAACTTGAACTGACTTCAGTGCTCAAATGAGGAAAAGGTCAGTTTTAAAAACAGATCCATATAATTAATGGTTCTGGCAAGTTGGAATACAAATTATCAGGCTTCTAAATAAAATAAAAATTTTAAACAAACAGTGCATTTCAATTATTTTAACTAGACTTGGCCATGATAGCCTTACACGTTTGTTTTATGCCTGTAGAATACGCTTTTACCAAAAACTCTTGAGAAATTCACCCTATCAGGTAGGTAACTAGATATTGAAGATCTGACATATTGAGCCAAGCCTTTTTTCCTAGTACTCAAAATGTTCTATTACTCAGAACTTTGGTAACTTTGTAGAGTAAACCTAATGGCAAACTTCCGTCTCCAAATGTCCCAACCAGGTCTTGAAAAATCCTGAGGCTCTTTCAAAGGCCAAGGTACAATGAAATCTGGTTTTGGTTTTAGGGAAAGTCAATTTGACTCTGATTATTAGAAAATTAATCATCTATAAATGATATGTGGACTATACACAAATATTTGGTTTAAAAAGCAGTGCTTTTTATAGTCAGTCCAGAGTTTATTTATTTCTATTCATAAATTTAATTATTTACATTGAACCCTCCCCCCTGCAATTATCTACCACAATAGAGTTGCAAACATGAGTGAAGTGTTCAACAGAATGACTAAATTTCCCCTTTGCCATAAAAAAAATAGCACATATTAACCTGGCAGTAAAAATTGTAGGAAGAAACCCCAAATAAATCTAAGACCAGGTTAAAAAAAAAGAGGGTATCAAATTTCCCCCAATCACAATTATAATCTTCAAACTACATACTCCATGTAGAGTTTCGCTGACTGATCAAACTAGGAGAGAAATCAAGCAAGCAAAAGGTTTTTTGTTTGGTTGTTTTTTTATTTTTTGTTTTTTTTTTTTTTTTTTGGTACATAATAAAAGAAAAACTCGTGGATAATCATAAGCTCCGCTCCACCAGGAAAAAATAACAAGATTTAAAATTGTTGTAATAAGGCAGTGGTTAAGAATACAACTACATTATGCTAATTATCATAGTTATACCATTAGCCAATGTAAATTACCATACTTATTAAAGGGACAAAAATGACTCTGGCTTAGCAGATATAGATAAGTTATAGTAAGGTTTATAGGCTGAGACTAAAATTATGCCTCTTTTGCAATAAAAATAATGGTTTGAAACAGAAAATAATAAATAACCTGCGTGAATATGCAAGTGTATAATAATTAGCTTAACTTTTATAGAGGGCAGGACCTCAGTTTTATTATCAATAGTGTATCATATTCACTTCAGTTCTGTGCAAACTGTAGCCTTCTGTAGTTAAAGTAAATGTTTGGTGTATCATTAGGACTTTAATTCCTACAACAGCACATTCCATTTTTGTTTTTTGTTTCTTTCCTGCTTTTTTTTTTTTGCACCAATGAAGACAGAACCAAAATAATTTTCAAGACCTTTTAACCCAATTATTATTTTAAATGATTTCCCCCAAACCCAGGCCAAAAGCTTAGGAAATAGCCTTGACATCTCTCCACAATGAATCAATTGCCAAGAAAGACCTATGGATTCTATTTGCTAAATGATTCACATATCTGTTTCTCTCCTACTATTAATATTCAAAGTCCATCTAACCCTCATTCCTCAACTCAATTCTACCAATAGGTCTAATTGGTCTCTCAAGCATACCTTGTAACATACTTACATGTAATCTTTCTCTCCTTAGCTTTGCTGTTCCAAGAATAATCGCCAACAGCCTCACCTAGACCTATACTCTACATAATTCAGCACCAAATCATTCTCCAATTTTGCTTCCATCCAACTTTGATTTTCATATTCTATCCTTTCCTAATTTTTTTTAAAAATCCTTCAGTGTTCTATTCTTCCTGCCTTATGGCTTCTCCTCTTCCTCTGTCTTTCCTTCCTCCTCAATGCTCTTCCCTCCAATTATCAAATGCTCAGCTCAATAATCCCTTCCTTAGACAAGTTCACTTTGATATCCACCTAGGTTATGTCGATAACTACATGCATCATATTCTGGTCTGTATATAACTACTGCAATTCAGATTATTTGTTTACATGTCTGCCTCTCCTGTCCTGAAAACCCTCCCTCCCCAACACACTCAAATGCATACACTTCGTGACAGAGAAACTTCATCAGTGTTCTTCTATTCTGGATTTTTCAGCCCTAAGAACAATTCCTACTACACAGTTTGAACTCCCACCAATCTGTTGCTTAGCACCAAACCTGGGGTGGGGTGGGGAAATGCCCATAGATTAGGCACTGGAAACTAAGGGTGGTTCCATTGAATAATAAACCTGGGTACAGAGCAGCAGGAACTAATCTACCCTGAAAGGATCATGACCTTGTTTACCCTAAACATTTATTTTGAGCATCAATAAATGGAGGATACAAATAGCTGCAGGATGTCACTCACAGTGTAGTAGGGACATCCTTAGAAAACAATTTCAGTGAAAACACTTTCTGAACAATAATGAGCTACAATCTACAAATGTAAGTTATTTCTGCAATATATGTATATAGGTGTGTATAAATTTTTATTTTTAAGGTGTATTTACATATTAATATTTCTATTTCTCCTACTGTGCTGTGATTTTTCTCAAGGGTATTGAGTCTTCTTTTCAAGAAGTAAAAATTACCTTTGTTTTTCAAAGCTAAAACAAATAAAGTCTTCTTTGCTTGGTCTTACCCAGTAAAGGTTATACAATGGTTGCCTAAAGGTGTTTCATGAATGAAGATTTCAATGGTCTTTAGTGAGGGAACCAAAATCCATACATAGTGACAGGCTTTGCAAGGAATAGTTACTAAGCAGATTCCACATAGCTTTGCTCTGGAAAGTATGTGTAATTTCATCCTGTACTTTTCACTCAGCACTCACAGATTAATGCATGAGTGCTGGAGCTGAGTATGAAGCAAAGACTTGATAGAAAGAGACTTACCTCTGTATTTTCCCCAAGAAGGAATCCAGTTAAGTAGCAATCAGTAATCTTTTCTTGCTAATTGGGATTGAATTCTACAGATTTCACTACAAAAATATGAGGAAATTATCTAGCCACTTATTTCAGAAGGAATTCTTAAATTTATAGCTTTTTAAAACTCCAAAAGTTTTATTTTTAAGAATAATTTTTCTTGCCTACAATTTAAAAAATTATGTTACCATAAACAAACAGAAAAAAGTTATGAAAAATACAAAACCATTGAAAGCAAACAGTATAATATTGGCATAGGAATAATCAGAGAGATTTATGGAACACTCTAGAGAAAATAAAAAAGGCAAAACAGAATTTTTTCTAATTTAAAATTTTTATTTTTTTTCATTTTCATAGAACTAGGGATTGAACCCAGGAGTGCTGTATCTCTGAACTGTACCAACCCCCCCAGCCGTTTTTATTCTATTTTGAGACAGGATCTTGATAAATTGCCCAAGCTGGCCTTGAATTTGCAATCCTCCTGCCTCAGCCTCTCAGGCAGCTGGGATTATAGGGTACCACTGCATCTGGCTGCAATTCAGGAATTTAACATTCAGAAGGTGCAATTTCACTTGAATAAAGAAAAGATAATTTATTTAGAAATAGCAACGACATTTGTGGTCATCCTTTTGAGAGAAAAGGGATATCATATACTAAAACTCCAGTTTGCTTGAAGATTTAGATGTAACCTAAACCAATAATAATATTAGAAGAAATTTTAGAAGACGATATCCAACCAACAGGTCAAAGGTAGATATATTGGATGGTGTAAATAGTACAATTTTATATGACAAATAATTCTATAAACAAAATCCATTGGCAGATAATATATTAAGGAAATTTTTATAATACAGATAACATTAAAGTGTTAAAGTCTAGAATCTACAAATAGTTTTTCAAATTGATAAAAGATACAACACCCATGTCAATGAACCTTAAAAATATTAAGTTAAAGAAGCCAAACACAAAATGTCACTCATTGTAGGATTTTATTTATATGAAATGTCCAAAATAAGTAATCCATAGTGACAGAAAGCAGAGTGGTGGTTACCAGGGAATGGGAAAAAAGAATAGGGAGCAACTATTTAATAGGAACATGGTTTCATTTCAGGGTGCTGAAATGGTTAAATACTATGTTAATTTTGCTTCAATTAAAAAATATAGTTATACCACCCAATATACATAAGAAGCATTTACATAGACATCTCATGCACTCACCTTAATTACCAATAAACTTATAAAAATCTCCATAGCAAAAAAGGCAAATTAGAATACTATAAGACATTTTACATCAATAAGATTAGAAAAATTAAAAGGAGAGGTAACACATACTGCTGGTGAGGATTCAGGTAAACAATTAAAAGAAGCTGCTGCAAATACAAATTGCTGCAGAATATCTTTGAAAGTAATACAGAGAGTTTATAAATTAAAACTGTACATAGCCTAGTTCTAGTAATGTTATCCCTGGGAATCCATATCAATAATAAAAGCATCATTAGGTAAGAATATATGTTGAAGTACATTTACTGAAATACAAAAGAAGTGCAAATACATGAAATGCCTTCAACAGGGAAACCACTGAATATCAGCTAATGGAGAGATTTTTTCCAAGGTCAAGCGACAACATGCAGAGAAGCTTATATAATGTGGTACTGTTTTTGCAAAGCAAAGGAAATATATATATTTATATATGAGCATGGGAAAGTCATGGCAGAGTGATATATGGGATTTAGGGACTACTGCCATTAGTGATATATGATGTGGGGAGAGAAGATGTTTGTGGTTTGAGCAGGAGAAAAGAGCAAGATGAAAAGAAAAATTTAAGGGACCACTTTAACCAAGTAGAAAATAAAAATTTAGGTACTCAGCAATACAGATCCTAAAAGTAAGGAGACTCCTAAGCCCATCAGTATGGAAGAAGTCCAGTGTAGTACATGTGGGTTAGGAACCTTTCCTCTATCAAAACTCCTCCTTTGGCCAGGTGAGAATCTGTCTATTCTCTTTTGTTTTCTTCTCTTTCTTTCTTGGTGCTGGGGATGGAATCCAGGGCCTCACACCTGCTAAGCACACATTCTATCACTGAACTACACCTCCAACCTGTATTTATCTATTTTTTGGGGTGGAAGAATGTGAAACTGAGATCAGAAGCCACTGTATATCCCATATGCTTAAATAAGGGTTCCTCCCCTCATTAGCAGTTAGACCTTGGAAGTGTTAAAAATATTTAACCTGAAGTTTCTCCATTTAGAGCTTTACACCTTTGGAATGTTGTACCTGACAGAGTTTCTGAAAGAATTCTGAGAGTTTATTTGGTGAGCTCTCAGTAAATGAGAGCAAGAACCCCAAACTATAGAAAATCTAGTACTTTTCCCACTACCCATGCCACTTCAAATTCCACTACTAGAATTTACAAGAGTTTTCTAATTAAAAAAAAAAAAATCCAACAGAGTGGCCTCCTTATGATTATGTGAGGGATTAAGAAGAAATTCCCTGTCTGTGATGCATAAAGAATTAAAGCATCTTCCCCTAGAAAAGACAATAAGATTTAATTATGGTTGACTCCAGTTTAGGAATGTTTTTCAAGTGTTTTGCTTCTGTTTTTCTATTTTCAAATAAGATCTTCACACAATCTGACACCTGCAAAGTGAACATATTATAATAACAATCTCTTAATATCGCTTTAAAATCTGTTGTGGCTTACATCTCACTAAAGGTCCAGATGAGAGCTTTTGAGACTAGATTTCTACAGGATCAGACACCCCAGTACTTCCCAAACTTCAATTATGACTAGTCCCTACCCCAATTCTCTCTGGGCTTTAGCCATAGTCACACTTTTCTCCATGTTACCTCATTTCCATATCTGGTTGCCTGCCTCAGGATCTTTGCACTTACCTCTCCTTCACCTGGAATGAAGGTGCAACAAATCCCCATTTATCCTGGCTGCATTTCTTATTGAGCAATAATCTTGCTTAGTCAGTTTAGCAAAATCCCCCACCCTAGAAATTTGAGCACCTTCAAGATTTTATCTCCCTGGCTTGCCTTCAACAAGAATTCCCTTGAGTTGTTCTATCATGAATCCCTCTTTCCCCTGATGTTTCTTCCTAGTAAACTTCATTCCACTGTCCCCACACTGCTCCTTAGGCATAAATCACTGCTTGACCTGGAAGAGAGCCCAATCTCTCCCCTTCTCCCCTACCACACACACTGAAAAACCCCATTGCAGTGGTCCCTACAGCCATCTCCATGGCTCGGCTTCAGTAAAGTCTGCTTTACCATCTTGAACAAGTATCAAGTTATTTTCTTCTTCAACACATGACAGCTTTAAAAGGAAGATATTTTAAAACGAGTTTATTGAATTAAAAACAAGTCTCTTTTTTCAGATTTGAAGAAAAAATAGCAAAGATTTCAAATTGTTGGTTTGCAGAAGATTAATGAGTCAACCAGGAGAGTTGAACATTATCTGCATGTGGTTGAGGCGCCAAGAGAAATGATAAGTGCTGAAGATAGGTGTTCATGAGTTAGAGATTTAAGAAAAGAAATACCATCTGATCCAAAGGAAGGAGTCTTGATAATGTGAGGTTATCTCTAATTAAATAACACAGATGAAACAAGATGTCATGTGCAAAAGATGTCCTCTTAATTCTGAACTTCAGATTCTACCATACAAACACATTCCTAAGAATAATTAATGTTGCCCCATAGCTATATTTAGTCCCTTTGGTAATGACCATAGAAAAGATGACAGAGCAGGTGTCTCTAAGAGAGATGAAGAGATGGCATTGACACCCTGGAAATAAAACAGGAGTTAATTCCCAGAGGGACCTAAAATTTTGACAGTGCTACAAAACATACTGATTAAAAGAGGAAGAACTATCATATTGAGGTGGGACATTTTCATTACCATAAGATGCAAAAGAAAGTGAGATCTTATTAAGACATATTTAAAAACAAAATAATGTCTATTACTTCAGGATGTGAATTGGAACAGAACCTTCTCAAGCCAAGTCAATCAGTTGATCTCTGTTTACCCAGGAGCCACCTGGTGGCCCACCCTTTGTTGAACACATTGAAGGATACAAAAGAAACTTCCCACAGGATCCTTTTCTCCAGGAGGACTGTAATCTAGTTGGGAATAGAAAACAAGTGGTAAGATAAGTCAAGAAGTATAATATCACAAGAGGACAATGTTGTCATCGCTCTGGAAAAGGTGCGACCAGAAGTGAAGCTTAAAAGATGGGTGGGATGGGAGCCACAGGCTGGGAAGTGGTCAGGAAGGCACCAGAGGAGGAAGGGAGCTGCCCCATGAGCAGGGGCTAGGGAGCAAGACAGGAAAGTAGATAAAATGAGGTTGTGTGGGACCTTCAAATCCAGACAGTCAAACATGGATTTTATTCACATTGAAAGTAGAAATATCAAGGTTGAGACTTGATCCTTTGCATACCTATTCCACAGTTACTTTTCAAGAGACCCAGATCTTGGACTTCTTTAGTTTGAGAAGAGAACTGCTTGGTTTTCCAAATCCTCTAAAAATGACCCAAAAAGGAAGCAGGAGAAACATATTGACTACAACCAAAACTTGTTTCCTCAGAGCACAGGAATTCCACTCTTTATGTTTGCCTACATCATAATGGGTTTCTCCTTTCTTTCAGTTGCTATTTCATTCCATACGGAAGGAAGGAAGGACGGAAGGAAGGACGGACGGAAGGAAGGACGGAAGGAAGGAAGGGAGGGAGGGAGGAACTTCAAAGATGCCCAGAGTAGCCAACCTTTCAACCAATGCTCAGACTTAGAGCCTAAATCCCTCCCTGGGGTCAGAGTCCCAAGGATGTATCCTCTAATGTGCAACCTATGTCCTAAAACCTATTATTGATAGATTATCTTTCTGCTTCAGTTTCTAGAGGGCATACCAGCTCTTTTCAGCCCTGGGGCTGGAGCCCTGCCTGGTCTCCCTGTCTAGGCCCCTGGACCTGGTCTCTGACTAATATACTGCTGCCAGTGCCTGGACTTGTCTGCACTCCCACTCCCACTTTCAGTACAGCTAGATCATTTTGGAATAATTAGAGGATACATCCTATGCCATAGGTTCTAACTTCAGCTTTCCATCCAAATATTAGATCTCATGACTATGCTTGCCAACCTGGATATTTAATTCCATTTGGGCAAATACCCAGATCTACATGTTGAATGCTATGTCATGTGGCCTGTGCCCACCTCTAGTAAAGGATCCGTTGTCCTGATTGCTAGGCATGCTGTCAGAAGACAGTCTTCTGCTATTGCCCCCTCAGGGATCACCTCGGCCCATAAAAGAGGCTTGCTCAAGTTCAAACCCTTTCCTAGAGCAGTCTACAACCAATGACTGAGCACTCTGAGACTAAATGTACCTGGACAACCTGGTCCATTCTAGCTCTAGAGATCCCATTAGTCATTCAGAATGGACACCAAGCCCAAATCACAGCTTTCCCTCTCCTTCTGTCCAGTGCTGACTGCATGAGTGTTGATCCCCAGAGCCCTTTATCAATAATGTGCAAATGAAACACTGTCAGAAAGAATATCCTGGGGAACCCAGTTTACACCACAAAGGTTTCTCCCCAAAGCACAAGCCTAACTTGCTATTTTACTCTCCTTTTTCATCTCAGTTCAATATTAGGGAATGCCTATTGGTTAAGGTCATGATAATTTGTTCAGATGTTTAGAAGATTTTTTTTAGTACAATTCCAAATAACAATCATGTTTGTTCTAAAAATTCTGAAACTAGAAATAGTCACATGTCCATTATTAAAAGATCTGTTAGGATTTCAGGTACCTGAACATCCAAAATTAATCTTTTGATAAAGATCATATTTTATATTTAAGATGTTAGCCTATCTACTTACTATAATTGAACCCAAATATGATAGTCAGCCTGGAATAGAGGCTCATATCTCCACAGCAATTGCTAGTAATCTTGTGGTTCTCAGTGAAAAAGACTAGGGGTCTTTTTGGAAAATGCAGAAATATTTTTGGTTGTTACAATAAAGCAAAGTGTCTCTTTGACATTTAATGGGCAGAGGCCAGAGATACTTGGTGTCTTACAATAAGTTAGTCAATCCCATCAGCAACAACAATAAAAATGACCCATATCCTGAATAATTTTCTGTGGTTCTGAAGGACATGCATATACTTGAAAACTCCATTTATAATTATTTTAGCCTAAGGTATAACTCCATTATGCAAAGCATCTTTTTAAAACTAAAAAAAGAAATTATTTTTGTCACAAGTTTAACATATACTGAATTTTCTGGGACTGCAACTACTATGTAATCAAGGATTTCTTGCAAATTTACCAAGAGCTGTTCCTGATTTGGTAATTCACTTCACCGGGCAGCAGAGACATCACACCTCTACCATCAGCTGTTATGATCATGGTGACCATACACACAGGCAAGCCTCAGCCCAATCTGTTCACTTCTGGTCTAGTGCTACCAATCATTTGCATCCTGAAATATATTTTATTATAAAGCATTCTCCTTTGACTTCTCTTTCACTGCAATTAGGGAATCGTGTTATTTTTAAAAAATTCATAATGTGAATTTCACCTCAGGATAATAAGAGCTATTACAAAATATTTATAAAAAGAGATGATTTAGGTAAGGTTGAGAGAAATCCATGTAGAATACTTTGCCAATTGCCAAATATGTCAATTTATATCTTTATCATTTTAATAACACTTTTTTGAAGCACAGAAAACATATGACTATGACCCCAAATTCAGACTCCGAAATAGACCCATAATCACTGTTCAAATTTTAATTCATGTTAATTAAAACATTACAATAAACTGCTCAGATGAAAAAGAAAAGCATCTACAAAATTACAAAATATTCTTGTTTTATTTCTCTGTTATATTTTACCTTCTGTCGCTAAGTCAGAAAGCAAAGGTATCTCCCAAAGAGTCAATGTTTTATTTCTTGAACCTTAAAATTAGAAATTTATAATATTAAAAATGGCTTTAAAAGATACTAGTAATATAAACTTAAGGCTGAGACAGATCAGATGAATGACTTTTACCTCATAAGCTGTTTTATAAGACTAGTTCCAAAGTAAACACAAATATGACCTATAGCTACTGAGCCATTAAGACTGGGAAAAGAACCAAATCTTGAATATTCCCCACCATTTCACCATACTTATACTAAGAAAATAACAACAATATTTAATTAAAATCATGTACTTGCTCTTATTGCATGATTTTTATCAAATGAAATATTTCTGTTATCAATTTCAGTTAATGTATAATGATCATTTTAGTGTTTTTTTATATTTTTTTTAGTTGTAGGTGGACACAACACCTTTATTTTATTTTTACGTAGTGCTAAGGATTGAACCCAGTGCCTCACACATGCAAGGCAAGTGCTCTACCACTGAGTCACAACTCCAACCCCATTTTAGTATGATTTTAAACAATAAGTATAACACCTTCCATTTCAAAAGATATTTGTGAAAGTTTAAAGGGTTTTTTGTTGTTGTTTGTTTGTTTGTTTTAACCAGTGAGTTTAGAAGTATTTCATGCTCTTTTATAAATTGAATGTAGTCAAGAAGGCCATCCTCGTCATTCCAAAAACAGAAGGAGAAAAACAAAACAAACAAAAAAGACAGATCTAGAGCTAGAGAATGGACAGAGCCGGAGAGAATGAAGGACTGTGCATTCAATTCTGTTAACAAAGCCCTGAAAAGACTCAGCATTTCCATTTAAAATTTAAAAAGAATGAAAAGTTAGTAGGAGATGAAAACTTTGGAAAAAAGGTATGATACAAACATAGTACAGAAAGAATACTTCCACCTACCTAGACAAGTTCTTGCATTCCTTTTTTTTTTTTTTAAGTTGTATATGGGCACAATTCCTTTATTTTATTTATTTATTTTTATGTGGTGCTGAGGGTAGACCCAGGACCTCACACATGCTAGGCAAGTGCTCCACCACTGAGCCACAACCCCAGCCCTAACATTCCATTTTAACCTCAGAATAACCCATGGTTGTAGTACTGTCCAGTAAAGTAATATACTCATTTGATATATTCTGTTCTGTCCTTCCCCTTATATCCAAGGCAGTGCTCACATGTGTGAAGAGGAGACTGGCCTCCCTAAGACACCCTTGGTCTATAATTCTCCCTTTAATGCACAATCGTTTCTGAAGCTGTATAAAAAGTATTTTAATATCACTTTAACATTGATCATAGACTTTTATTCAAAAAGCCATGGAGCAAAACACTGTATTTACTCTTTTAATACTATGATTTCCTCTCTGGTCCTATACTCTGAGTATTCAAACACAACCCAGCTTCCTCACCACCATCCACAACTCCCTCCCAACTTGGCCCCACTCCATTGCCAAAAACCTTCCTGGTTTCCCTACAAGGAGGGAACTTACACACTAATTAATCATCAATATTGGTCTTTATTCAATCATGTGATTATTACTCCCTTTAAAGAATAGATTCACTCATTAACTCAACAATCAGAGGCAGTGTAATTGGTTTGTACATTTTATTAAATGTTCTCCTTGCTTTCGGCAGTCCTTAAATGTTCTTTAAAAGGGAGGGCTGATTAAAGCAAAAGGACTGTTCAAAGTGGTACCATAGTCAACACTCCTTATTAAATGAATACTTCTCAAGTATCTACTGGATTCCAGAAACTATTTTGACCCTGCTTATTATTATATTGCCAAGTGAGCAAAAACAGTCTTAGCCCCAGTCCTCCTAGCCAGTAATCAATTTGTTAAACCAATGAAGGCATTATACAAAGTATAATATAAGGTGTTGTGTTAGACCATAAGAGCATGATGTGCCTTGGAAGAATCAAGGAAGGCTTACCAAGGGATGTGAATAATGAAATACTAAGGTTAAATAAGAGCTGTTCAGGCTATTATCAAAAAAGACAAAAGATTAAGAGTGATGGAAAGGATGTGGAGAAAAAAGAACCCCTATACACTGTTGATGGAAATGTAAATCAGTACAGTCATTATGGAAAACAGTATGGAGCTTCTTCAAAATATTTTAAATAGAACTGAACTACTACTATATGATCTAGCAATCCCACTGCTGATTATAAATCCAGAAGTAATAAAATCAGTATGTTGAAGAAACATCTACCCTCCCCTCCATGTTTTTTGCAACACTATTCACAATAGTCAAGAAATGAAAACACCTAAGTGTCCAGCCACTGAAGAATGGATAAAAAAAATGTGGTCCATAATAGAATACCATTCAGCCATAAAAGATCATGAAATCCTGTCAGTTGCACCAACATTGGATTGAGCTGGGGATTATTATGTTAAGTGAAATAAGTCAGGCATAGAAAGATCATATGATTTCAAATCATGTGGAATATAAAAAAGGTGATCTCACAAAAGTTGGGAGTATAATGGTGGTTACCAAAGGGATAGGGAGAGATTGATCACTGGGTATTAAGTTATAGGTAAATAGGACTAAGAAATTCTGATATACCATTGCACATAGATTTCAAGAAGCTAGAAGAAAGGATTTTAAATGTTTGCACCATAAATAAATATTTGAGGAAATGCCTAGCCTGATTTAAACATTATACAATGTCTAACTTGATTGAAATACTACAAAATGTACACAGCTATCCAAAACCTCATGATATCCAAAATATTTTTATGTCAGTTAAAAGTAAATTTAATTTAAATGTAAAAATATTCTATAATTACATGCAAGTTAACCATTGTTGGAAAACTTTTAATAATCATTTAATTAATCAATCATTATACTTCACAGTTTAATGTCAAAAGCCTGATTCCATGAGACTTAAAAAAAAAGAGGAAAAAGGAATAGAACTGAGCTGGAGGTGCAGTTTCAATCCCCAGCACTGCGGGCATATGTGTACACACATGCAAGAACACACAGACACTCACACACGAAAAAGACAACTGAAAGGAATTTGAATATCATTATAAATTGAATTAAATTAAATGAATTGAAGAGTATATAATAATAAATTATGCATATGCATTTTATGTGAGTAAAATATTTACCTTAGCAAAAACTATCTTCCACATTAAAAATACAACAGAGCTGGGCGCAGTGGTGCATGCCTGTAATCCCAGCAGCACAGGAGGCTGAGGCAGGAGGATCCCCAGTTCAAAGCCAGCCTCAGCAAAAACAAGGTGCTAAGCCACTCAGTGAGACCCTGTCTCTAAATAAAAGCAAAATACGGCTGGGGATGTGGCTCAGTGTTCGAGTGCCCCCAAGTTCAATCCCTGGTATAACCCCCCCCAAAAAAGTACAACAGAAACATAAAACCAAAATTTTCATACATTTATTAAAAAATTCTTACTACATAGAAGATAATAGGTGGCAGATTTGGAATCTCAAAGGCATAGATACGTGAAATTTCCCCAAATTTCTTTTTTTTTCTTGTTTCTGTAGCACTGGGGACTGAACCAGGGGTTTGTTGTTGCTGAGCTACATCCCTAGCTCCTCCCTAAACTTTTGGTGCCATCACTTTTATTCTTATCTGAAGCAGAGTCATTTATAGTAACAGAAAGAAACAGACTTACTTGTTGGATGAATTAACTAATTCTCTCAAATGTTTAATACACAATAATGCAATCTAGGTAACTTAAAAATATTGTGCCTATTTATGATAGCTGCCATTAATAATAAGTTGGGGAAGTAAAGCAATGCACAAATGTTTGCCTTCTCTGTGCCTCTAAGCACATTAGGAATCCACATTTAAGAAGGGAAGGAGGGAAGCTCAGTTTCATTCTACTATTGATCTATCAGACAAGAACTTAATCAATCTTCTTTATAAGCTATTAAAGCCGAGCTTGAGAAATGAACTCACCTGATGCATTCAACATTGATTGCCTCTTTCTAAGAACTGCATATGCCAGTCTTATCTACTACTACAGCTGTGATTCAATTTTTAAGGGACAAGATTTTTCCTTCATTAGTTTCTTCAAAATGTTCCAATTAAGAAAAAGCATTTTTGATACTGGCTCACAGTAAATGACTAAAGCAAAATGAAGACCATAACCCTCAATTTCAGTCGCAGCCTCCAGAGAAAACCAGAGACCAAAAGCATATGTTCATCAAAGGAAATTCAGCACTATTCCCAGGATCCTGCTCTAGCGTGAATTCTGAAAAATGTTCTGGCAGCCTGAAACTAATGTTGAGACCTTAAGCTCAGATAAATCTTAGAAATTCAAAGGGAAACTCAAGGTAGCAGTAAATCTGTCTTTACTGTATATACATTTCAGCCAGGGGCTTCTATATGTAGTATTAGGTTATATGACATCCCATTCAGCATCTAACTGCCTCATAAATATAGGCAGCAAGGTCATTTTATATTTACAGGGCAACCCCCAGAGTGCTAGATGCCATACACTAGAGGTGGGCAGAGGGAGAAAGCGCCACACTCTCCTTTTATTAGGAAAGGTTAATAGCACAAATCTTAAGTGACCAAAAAGGATTCTCTTTGACTCAGCCTTCTGGTTTCCATTTCCTCTTTCCAGGACCCTTCATAGCCAAATATTAAATACTAGGAGAAGCAGCACCAGAGTTACTCTTCAGTGCTCCAAGACTCTTGAGGGCATTTCCCAGTTCAACAGGGAAAGTACTGCCAATCTCCCAATATAATAATGCATGGTTAGTTTGTTATTTGATGGTAGATAAGAGAGAAAGTATCTATTCCCCACCCTCAGCCCCAACTTCTTTATTCTCTATAAAGGTAACAAATAGCTCCATCATAGGCTATTGGGTAAATTTTCACAAGATCTGATTTCTGTTTTTTTGTTTGCAGTGCTGGGAATTGAACCCAGGAATTCTACCACTGAGTTTTACCACCACCACCACCACAGCTCTTTTTGTTTTATTTTGACATAGGGAGCTAAGTTGCTAAGGCTGGCCTTGGACTTACAATCCTCCTGTCTCAGTCTCCAAGTTGCTGGAATTACAGGCATGTGCCACCACATCTAGAGCACAAGTTCTGATTTTTCACATACTCCCTAAACATACTCATACGAATCCTTTCACATCATTCCTAATGAATTCATCTACAAGCAGGAATTGCAACAGCATGTAGTCATTCCTTGATACCTGTGGGAGATTGGTTTCAGGACTCCCTGAGGATACCCAAATCCTCAGATGCTCAAGTCTCTTGTATAAAATGGAATAGTGTTCACATATAACCTATGTAGTCCTCCCATACACTTTAAATCACCTCTACATTATTTATAATGCCTAATACAATGTAAATACTATGTAGATGGTTAGACTGTATTCTTTAGAGAATAATGACAAAGTCTTTAAGCATTCAATATAGATGCAATTTTTTTTCCTTCAAAATATATTCCTTCTATGGCTCCGAATCCACAGATACAGAGCCCACTGATACAAAGGGCCCAAGACCTAGAACAACATTTTACATCAGACCTAGAACAACATTTTACATCAGAACTATCTTTTTACTCTCACCCAGATGTCTTCCAGAAGCTTCTCTACAGCTGGTTAAGAAGCCTCCTTGAGGAGCCCAACAGCCAAACTCTGACTCATCCCTGTCCCTCAGAGTCTTTACCCAGCCCCACTGTGCTCGCCTCACATCCCATTAAAAAGAATAAAAGAGTCAAATGCTCTGTTGTTAAAGGTGCTATTGTATCTGTGGATTCCCACAGAAATCCAGGCAGCTGATGGCCTCAATCTTTCCAGAATACCTAATGCATTCAGGAAGATGGGCTGCAGTATGGGGTCTAATGTTTATTTATTGCAAAAGTCAAGAATAGCTGCAAGTCCATTAAGAGGATGTTTCAGCAGATTATATTAATTTGTAATTAACTTTCAGTGGTATTTATGAGAGAACTCTTTAATCAGCATAATTCAGACTTTGAAAATTATAATATTAACTAATATTAATTAAATAATAATTTATAAATTTCAATAGTTTTAATTATCTTTTGATTAAATTACCTGTTAGTCAATTCCACACTGCTTTTGATATTAATTAGCTAACTTAAACATGATCTACTGAAACTACTCCCCTGTGGATTAAGGCATATTGTCTAAACAGGTCAACACTGAGATACTTAAGTGTGACAATTTAGATTGCATGATTAGCAAAATTAATTGTTTAAGGCACTGGCGTTTTCATTCTCAATTTGCCAGCGGGTAAGGTCTTTACAATATGCCCTGGGTTTCCCTAGGCCCAAATTCTAAGCCCACATCCTGATTCACCCCCCCCCCCTTAGCTCCCCCACCCCCACTTCGCTATCCTGTTACAGAACATTCTAGTCTTTTGAGACCTAAATTAGTGTCAGCCTATTAATCAGCCAACAAAATATGTCAGAGGGAAAATGAAGTTGCAACCCCACCCCCTCACAGGCAGATCTTTCCCCCATCTCTGTGCTGGTGGAGCCGGGGACCTCAGTGCTACAGCGCAATTTAGGTCTCCTCTGTGCAGTGACAACCAGCCCAGACCTCATTTTTTAATATGTTAATATTTAATTTAAAACCAACTCCCCATAAGTTCTCAAAATAAGTATGCCGTTGTCTCCGCATGTCGCCCTTTGACGCTGGCGGGAGTTGTGCTGCCGCGACCCACCCCCAGCATCCCGCCCAAGAAATTAAGATCTGTTTAAATGGGATTTTAAAGTCAGTTGTCAGAGTGACAGTTTGTATTAATCATGAAATCATCAAGTAAAGCAGAGGGATATACACTAAGTGAAGGAAGACAAGGGTCTTATATTCCCCATAGGAAGAACATGCCTGCTTTCAGAAGCTCCAGAGGACACCACAGCATTACTGAAGTGTCACACCCAGTTGACTGACATGCCTTTCTCTTTTTCCCTCCTTCCCTTCTCTTCTTTCTTTCTTGCTTAGATGGACACTGCCTACATGGCCCAGGCCAACCTCAGACTGGTGAGCTCAAGAGGTCAGGAGATCCTCCTGCCTCAGTCTCCTGCTCCTGGCCAGGATTCCAGGTGTGCCCAGCTCTGATTGGTTGAACAGCCCATGACCTGGTCAAACAACAACTAGTGGAGGGACAAATACAACCTTCCTTTCATCCTAATTGAGGGAAATAGTCCTACAAAAATGTCACTTTTTTTTTATGGTGTAAGCGGTCATCTTAGGTAACTCAGATTATAAAATATATTTTAAATAGGTTTATCCCAGAACTACCCATTAACAAGACTGATGAGATGAAATTCTCTCCCCAAGCCCTTGACCTTCTCTAGGACAGGATCTGATCTGAGTGTCTTGAACTGACACCAAAAAGAGTGTAGTACTTCAACACGAAAATCCACAGCAGTCCATGAAGTAAAAGGAACATTTGCTATGCCCATAAATTTCACAAACAGAAAAAATGGGTGAGTAATGTGGAAGTATTGATTGTTATTTCTGACTGCATTGTTGTAGTTTATATAAAATGGGGAGCCTACAGAATGGATGCATAATACAGGAAGGGCTACATTACATAATTGTGAAGTAGTTTTATGTCTGTTATGCCTTTCTACAACTCAAGGTCTACTCATTTCTTTTAGTTTTACTTTCACTGCTAAAACTTATTCTTAAAAAAAGAAAAAAAAAGAATTGGTTGTTTCCTTGCCAGTCACAATATGGAAAATTCCACCTATATATTCGGGGAGAATTTCTTTTTATCCAAAAATTAATATTAAATGACTTATAATTATTTGAACAGTGTTAAACTTATTTCCATGGCATTTAGTTATTTACTTTTATTTGTTTTTGTAGCACTGGAGATTGAACCCAGGGCCTTGTGCATGTGAGGCAAGCACTCTACCAACTGAGCTATAGCCCCAGCATCTCCACAGCATTTTACTGGTAGATGTGTGATAAAATGATCAACTGACAAGCAATGTTTGTGTAAGTACAAACAGCAAATTTCCTGTTATTATATAAAGGGGATAGGGAATAACCAGGGTAGGGACAAATGATTATCATGTGAAATTTTTAGAAATGTGTAATTTTATGTTTATTAAATCCAAAAGCAGCAAAATCATCAGTTATGAGAAAAGGAAATTAGTGTTTGAAATAATTAATCTAACGTGACTTCAAATCTTCAGTTGCACAACACAAGGAGAAACCAGGTGGGACTCATTGGGAAAATATCACTAAAAACAAAGCTGAATCTCAATTGAAAATCACTTATGTATATTATGTGAAATATAAAAGAACTAAGAATAATGTTAATAAAAATGTACAAAAATGAAAATAAAGTTTTGTTGAGCCAGGTGTGGTGGCACATACCTGTAATCCCAGCGGCTTAGGAGGCTGAGACAAGAGGATCGCCAGTTCAAAGCCAGCCTCAGCAAAAGAAAGGCACTAAGCCACTCAGCAAGACCCTGTCTCTAAATAAAATGCAAAATATGGTTGGGTATGTGGCTTAGTGTTCAAGGGCCCCTGAGTTTAATCCCTGGTCACACACACACACACACACACACACACACACACACAAAACGCTGAGTTTCAAAAAGGAGATAATATGAGTAAATGAAGAAATGTTTCTCTTGAATTAAAAGAGTTGTTACTAAAACAATGCAAAAATTTCCAAACTAATTTATAGCTGTGCACAACTCCATTTAAAATCCAACTTTGACCTGGCAGGGTGGCACACACTGTAATCCCAGCAGCTCAGGAGGCTGAAGCAGGAGAATTTTTATTTCAAAGCCAGCCTCAGCAATTTAGCAATGCCTTAAGCAACTCAGCAAAACCCCGTTTCTAATATTTTAAAAGGGTGGGGATATGGCTTAGTGGTAAAGTGCCACTGGGTTCAATCCCTGGTACCAAAATAAGTAAATAAAAGTGGATTGTTTTTCTAAATTTCTATTTTTCTTTGTGGTTCTAGGGATCAAACCCAGGGCTTTGTACATGCTGGGCAAGCGCTCTCCCACAGAGCTACACTCCAAACCCCCAATTTTTTCAATTGGTCATTCTCATGATTATCTGACCAAATGAAGCAAGCGGAATAAATAAGAATTTGGAAAGAGTTTTGGGGACGGAATTTACACTGTTACAAATGCATCAAAAAACTGCAATGGCTAAAGTAATGTGATGCTGGTTCCAAAAGATGCAAATGACATAAAATATTGCTATTATAAAGATGTATTTCTATCATTGTAATAGAAAAGAGAAAGATTTGGGGCGTCATTGGAGAAAAATCTTGGGATGTTTATATCACGCTTTAGTAAATGTATTCCTCAATATTCTTTTTTTTTTTTCCTCTCTCTCTCTCTCCTTTTTGGTGACAGGATCTTGTTGTGCTGCCAGTCTCAAACTCTGGGCTCAAGCAATTTTCCTGTTTCAGCTTTCCTAGTAGCTGTGACTACAGACATGCCACCAACATTTTTTTTTTAATCAAGTGCCTCTAGTTTTAGGCACTAGTTCTACATGACAGATATAGGGTTTTTGTTGTCAGTTTTAGAAAATAGAAGATAGAAAGAAAAGTCCTTGACTTTTATGAGTACACAATCTTGGGGCTGTCAGACATATTAGGTTAGCCAGATAGTTAACCAATCAATTAACCAATGATAATATTACTTTAGATGGCATTAAGTGCTGTGAGGAAAACTAACCAAGGGTCACAGGATAGAGTAACAGGGAGGGTGAGGCCTATTGATGAGATAGGGTGGTCAGAAAGGCTTTTCTGAGGAGGTGATACTTGAGTGAAAACCTAGAAAAAGTGAAGGCAAAAAACCAGTATAACTGGGGACAGAGTCTTCCAGGCAGGGGTAACCACAAAAGCAAAGACCCTGAGGAGAGAGCTATTGTGAGTGGAACCCAAAGAGGTAGGGATGAAGCCTGGGGCCAGATCACACAGGACCTCAGAGGCCATGGTGAGGACTTAGCCTTTTGTTCTAAATGTGATGAAAAAGTCAGCAGAGAGTTTGGAGCTGGAAAGTGATAACCTAATTTAAATTTTGGAAAAAAAAAAAATTGTGAAAAGCAGATGACCAGGGGCCAGAGAGAAAGCAAGGAAAGCTGTTAGGAACACCTGCTGTGATCCAAGTCAGAGGTGTGATGACTTGGAACACTGTGGTTAAAATAAAGTGATGATAAATGGTTGGATTCAGGACACACTTAAAGCCAAAAAGATTTGTTTGTCTATTAGATGTGGGAGGTAAAATAAATTATTTGAATGATGCAAGAAAAAATAACCAAAACAAGCATCATCATTATATTGATCATATAAATATGTATCCAAAATGAAAACTTTAGATGGAATACACAATAACGAAAGGATTTTTGAAAAGTGGAAATAATTCTTGGTGAAAGGACAGTGGCTGGTTTTTGAGAAGTAAGGGCTATAGACAATTACTTTAAGGTTCTATGGGAGGTGCCATTATCAATCTAATTTTGTTTTCCTCTTCTGATCTCTGTTCCCAATAGCAGATGCTACTTGATGCTTTCAAATGGCATTCATAGAAGAAAAATAAAAATGAAATCCAAGTCCTCAAACCTCATTTCAGTAATTCTTTTCACCTTTAATAACTATCAGCTGCTTTGTCTGATACACTGATGATGTAAGCACCCACTTTTCTCTGATTATATCTAGAATATATGCTGTGAACTGACCCAAAATTAAGCATTCAAGTTAATAAAAATGAGATGCTGGCAGCTAAGTGATAAAATATTATTTTTAGAGTTAAGTAATATCAAGCTTTTAACCATAGCATTAAAGTTTTGTCAAATGGTTCTCAGAAATTTTTAAAGAATTTGTAATATATAACAAATGATAAAAGTATGTAAATTTGATCCTTTATGTTTATGGACCTAATTATTTTTCAGTTAAAATGTTATGTAATATAATTACATGCAGTCTGACTTATCAAATGTTATTAGGGAAGTAAAAAAAATAAAAATTGACTTGGAAATTGAACTAAAAATATTGAATTAGAAATAGTGTATTTTATTTTCATGCATATGCCTACATTCATATTCATACATATTTTAAAGTTTCCCACAATATTTAATTATTAAATGGGAGATACACAGATTTATCTCCGTTTTTGGCTTTTACCTGACATTGTACATAATAATATGCCAACAAAACTGATGATGGTACCTTGACTTGTAAAATAAAACTCATTTTAAAAGTATCATAAATCTAACAGAGCATATCTTGTGTCCTGATTGGTAGAAAATTGGATATTAAACACTAGGGACAAACTGATCTTCTAATTCTGGTACTTGAGTAAGTCCGAAAAGAAAAAAGAAAAAAATCGTTACCTGGAGTTGATAGTTTAACTGATCATGATCAATTTGAAGTGCTTATTGCTTAAGTAAATGACCTTTGGGGTGATTTCATTAGCTCCACATACTGCAAAAGGTTATATCTGAATTCAATTTTATGATTGAGTCTAGGCATATAAAAATCCCAAAATAGTTTGAATGAGTTAAAAAAAAAATCACATATTCTTTCCGAGACAAAGACTGGACTGTGAACATCCTACTGGGCTCTGCTTCTCTAATTATAGACTAGATATGTGAGTAAATATTTGAGAGAAGGAAGAAGAGCAATGTGCTGATGTCATTATTACTTTGATATTTGTGGTTTAAAAAATGACTTTCAAATTTGCCACCAGTTCCTTTTTTTTAATTATTATTTTTTAAAACCTTTGTTTTATTTATTTATTATTATGTAGGGCTGATGATGGAACTCAGGGCCTCACACGTGCTAGGCGAACGCTCTCTGCTGAGCCACAACCCCAGCCCACAGTTCCTACTTTTTAGCACTACAAATTACTATAGCCAAGATTTGGTCCCACGGGCTCCATGTATTTCTTTGGTGAAGTTTCCTTACCTGTATAGAGTTACACCAACATACAATGAGTTGGTTTTGTTTCTACTTCTTTTTTTTTTGTCTTAAAAAATGCTACACAGTATATGGCTATTATTTTATTAAGCCTATCTTGTGAAAAGAATTTTACATGGCTCCCTGAGACACACTAGGCAGGAGAAACAATCTGGTAATTGAAAACCAGATTGAGAGTACATGTTTCTATTCTCCAAATTGTTGGTAGAAGAAATCAGATCAATTGTTATCTTGAAATGCCTCAAAATTAAGAATAATGGGATTAAAAAATACTTAAAAGGAACAAAACTACATTTTTATCCAACTGAAACCAATATAATTATGCATCTTTTTGTTGTCTCTCTCTCTTTAATCACCACTGCTTTTTACCCTATTTGAAAAACTAAGGCAAAGGCTGGGTGGGCAGCTCAATGGTAGAGCACATGCAGAGCACCAGAAAAGAAAACATCTGAGGTAGTGTCTGTCTGAATGTGTTTAATGCATATATCTCTTACTTAAAAATTTAGGACCATCTTTTCTATTCCTTCCATCCTTGTCATTTTTCTTCCATCTTCTTCCCTCTTCCTAATATGAGCCTTTTTAGAGTGAGGGACACCTTCCCAAACCTCAGTCTCAACTTCTGGCTGGGTGTTCTCTGGTGCTCAGAGACAGTATATGTAGTAGCCATAGTCAAAAGGAAGGTGACCCCTCAGTAGTCTCTCTTTCCTCAAGCTCACTCAGGAATCCTCATAAAGGACTTCAAGCCAGACTGCTCCATCTACTAGTTGTGTGACTTAATCTCTTTGCTTCTTTGAACCTCAGTTTTTTTTTTCTTCTTTCAAATGAGGCTTAAAAATACCTGCTCTAACCACCTGATAGCCGTGCAAAAAAATCTTGAAGAAAAGCACTTGGTAAACTTTTCATTACTCTAAAAGATGGCTATTAAATATTTCATTTTAAAGAAGCAGGATAATCAAGTAGAAAGTATTGAAAGCAGGGAGCAGGTTTTGAGTCCAAACACTGCTACTTCCTGCCTGTGTGCTACTTCCTGGAGGTGTGTGCCTGAGCACTTCACCTGGCCTCTTTGTACCCCAATTTCCTTGTCCATATAGGGAATAATGAGGATATTAGTTCATCTAGCACCTACAAAAGGAGGTAATATTTACCTCCATTCTATTGCAAGGATTGAGAAAATGTTCTCAAAAGTTCTTTCTGAAATATAAACAAAATACACTGTTTAAATTGTCAAGTATAATCAGTAGAAACTGCTTTTAGGTATCACAATAGCTCCTGCTACATAAAGTGCAGGATATTCTTCCTTTGCTGAAGAATAAACAGTATAACATTTATTCTGCATCATCAATTACTTTTTAAAAATTAATTTCACTTATGAACTTGGAATCATACAGTATAATTTTGTGGTTATTAAATTAGCAAGTCAGCAGATTGCTGGTAGAAAGTAAAACAATTTTTAGGATTAACCCAGATTATCTCTTTGCCCAAACTCTACTTGGGCTTTTTTAGGCTCTTTTCAACAGGCTTTGAGTTTGGGACTTGCAAGTTGTCTCTGCATTGTTCAAAAGTCTTGCTAAGTCATTTTAGCCATCCTCTAATACCTGATCACCACCCTTGATATCTGGTCAGTCCTCATTCTCCACCATCCTCCAGGTAATATCTGGTCACCGTGGCCTCCCATCAGCAAGAACCCTGTCACATCAGTTAGTCATTTTCCAGCCACTGACACCAGTTCCTTCACCCCTGCTTCCTGGTGAATTCCCACTCTTCCTTCTTCTATGGTTCTGAATAGTCCCCCTTTTAATTCTGCCTTATCATTCTTTAATAAGTATCATGAATAGTTTTTTTTTTTTATAACAGGCTACTGTGGCTTGATTGATGTTTGATGATTCTAATGTTAAAAATAAAGCTGATATAAGGACAGTGGCCCTTGAGGGGAAAGAAACTGCTTGTGACTGGGGTGTTAAAAAGCTCGAAAGAAGCACCTGGCACATTGGGAATGCTCTTTTCTTGACCAGAATAAAAGTTGCATGGATGTTCACTTGGAAATATTCATTAAAGCTGCACTTTGTTTTATATACTTTTTCTGATTGCATGATATAATTTAAAATTTTAAAGTATTAAAAACTGAAAAGGAAAAATGTAACTGACAATTTTGACAACTTTCCAAATTTACAATGCGCCAAGGAAAATAGGAACTCAACGTATTTTATACTTTTTCATTTATTTTAATAGTAAAAAAAAATTCATGCATAATTCTCTTACATATGAAGGATGTATGAGAGCATGAACCATGCATGTCAGTATCACCAGTATATGTATATACTGTATATATATACACTTGTATATACACAGCACCTGTATATGTGGACATCCACATCTTATCAGGAACACCAGACATGGGAGCTTATCAACCCCCTAAGGTGAAAACCTCTCACTGGAGACCCATAAAAGGAGGACGCTTTAAGACTGGACATGGCAGCACCTTGACCCTGTCATCTGGTCACTCTTCACAAGCTTGGCTCAGGAAAATCACCACTGCCATGAACTGCCATTGTCCTGGCCCTATAAGGCCTCATCTGAGTGTCACTCCCCTACCGGTGCTGACATGCACGCCTGTACAAGAGATTACTCATATTTGCACTTAGTGTCTTACACTAACCCATTCCTCAGAGCTGATAATTTCATACGGCTGACGATATAGAGTATGGAAAAATTAATTCTTAAAAATTTTGAAGATTTAAGAAGAATAGATAACAATTTTTTAATGCTTTAAATTTTTGAAATTTTTGAAATTTTTCCCTTTATAACAACAACAAAAAAAAAACCACTATCCTCTTTTTTGCTCTCATATCCTTCCCAGAAAGTCTTTCAACTCAAATGTTAAAATTTTTAAGAGTGATTTGTCATTAAGTAAGCTTCAGATTCTACTAGACTGTCTGAATTCAGACCTCATGTTCCCTTTTCATGAACTATATAATTTTATACAGTGGTGCCTCAATTTCATCTGACAAATGGGTACAGTCATAGTACCTATTTCAAAGCACTGTTGTGATTTAACACATCCAAATGGCTTGTAGTGGTGCTTTCCATGCTTGATCAATACTCTAGAAATGAAACTTCCTTTTAGATGTAGCCTCACTCTTTTGAAGTCAAGGAATTCCTCTGTACTTAATCAAGTTTCTTCTCTTTCTCTCTTTTCTTGTAATGCTGGGGATCAGACCCAGGGCCTCATGCCTGCTCTACCACAAAGCTACATCCCCAGCACCAAGCTTATGAATCCTTCATAGAGTCATTAGTCTTAGGATTTGACTCTGGTAAATATTATTTATTTATTTTTGTCTTCTGGCATTTTCTCTGGTTACTTGCTACCAGAAGCCGACCATACAATGTGTCCTCCTTTCATGGTATAAAACCTAAAGCATTTGGGGTGTAGATGGCTCCATGAAAATACCCAGTAAAACATTACTGACTTTAAGACTAGCATTTTTCCCATTCTTATCATTCCATTCCTCCCCCTCTGGCAGCATGCTCTAACTTTAGGTCCCAATGTTCTCTTTTGTCATCCAGCCTCATGCAGCACAAATAAGTGCTTTGTAAACCACCTAGAAAACATTTCAAACTATTTGAAATCAACTACTTTGTATCCAGGTTAATTTGTCTATTTGTAGAAATGGAGGAAAAGAGGAAGGATGAGGTGACTAAGTGTACTAAAGAACCTAGGAATTTAATCATCACCCAGTATCCATTCAGATGACACAAGTCATAGACTAATTGCTGGGAGAAACCCAAGAAATTATACCAGTTCCCTGTTACAAACAAGGACAATGAGGTCAGAGAAGCCACCTCCTTACCCAAAGCCGTCAGGAATAAATACAGGCTAGACCCAGGTTTCATGCCAATGTCACATAGAACCTGGATTTCAATTTAGGCAGTCAGGCTCAGGAAGTCCACTCTCTTAACTGCACTGCTCATTCTTTCCTCTCTTTCAGGATGCCACTCGACTGATATGTCAATACTGTGGTCTCTCAGAAGAAAAAGAAAGAAAGAATAACTGTCCATACAGCTGAACAACAAAAGTAAAGGACTTTTATACATCAGGGTAAAATCTGGTGGAAACACCATTTCCATCATCCATTGCTCAGATAATTAATATGTTTAGGGTATTTAAAGCATAATCACATTCATTCAATACTTCAACCACCCTATGAGAAAATGCATTCTCTCACACAAGGTCACAGAGCAGGAAAGTAGTTAATTCCCAAGTTCAAGCCTCTTTTTTAATTTATTTTTTACAAGAACTATTATTTTTAATTGATTTTTAAAAAATAAATGACAGCAGAATGCATTACAATTCTTATTACACATATACAGCACAATTTTTCATATCTCTGGTTGTATATAAAGTATGGTGACACCAATTCGTGTCTTCATACATGTACTTTGGATAATGATGTCCATCACATTCCACCATCCTTGCTAACCCCCTGCCCCCTCTTTTCCCCTCCCACCCCTCTGCCCTATCTAGAGTTCATCTATTCCTCCCATGTTCCCCCTCCCTACCCCACTATGAATCAGCTTCCTTATATCAGAGAAACATTCAGCATTTGGTTTTGGGGGACTGGCTAACTTCACTTATCATTATCTTCTCTAACTCCATCCATTTACCTGCAAAAGCCATGATTTTATTCTCTTTTATTGCTGAGTAATATTCCATTGTGTATATATGCCACATTTTTTTTATCTACTCATCTACTGAAGGGCATCTAGGTTGGTTCCACAGTTTAGCTATTGTGAATTGTGCTTCAAGCCTCTTTTTTTAAACAGTCTTAAACCACTCAACAATTACTGAGTATTAAGTGCATGGTGCTGGGAAAGATCCTAACAACAGATCTCAAATCAGACAAACAACTATACAAAATGAAGCTGGTCTCAGTGAAGGGACATGCATAGGAAACAGTGGAAGCCCAGAGGAGAGGGAATGAGAACTTTTGGGGAACATACAACATAAGCTAGATCAGGCAGTAGGGGAACTGCAGTGGAGGGACTAAGAATGGATGACAGCATTAACAGCTACTTTACATTGAGCATGTGCTGTTCTCTGTACTTGACCCACTTCAAGCATCCTATAAGGTAGAGTCCATAATATTCCTTATTTGTACTTGGAGAAAAACATAATCTAGAGGGGTGAAATAATTTGCCCAATGTCACATAGAATCTGGATTTCAACTTAGGCAGTCAGGCTGAGGAATTCCACTTTCTTAACTGCACTGCACTTTCTCTGCCATGATAGGTGGCTTGGTGCTTGGCTCTGTCCTGGCAATGACAGGATGCATGCCACTAAAGAATGTTTATCACAGGAGAGGCATACTCAGATCAGATCAACAATTAGAATGGAGATAAAAATCACTTTGGGGTCTACTATAAGGCAAGCAAGAAACAATAAGGAGAAAATATAAGTAATACTGGCCATAAGAAAGAAAAGATAGGGTCAATATATTTAGGATTCTTGAAGGAAAAAAAAAAAATCCCTCCAACCCCCATGCTGGGAATTGAACCCAGGGCCTCACACACTAGGCAAGCACACCAACACTGAGCTATGTCCACAACCTTAAGGAAGAATCTTGACCCACAGCCAATTTTTTAAACAAATTTATGGAAGCTGAATGGTAGCATCATCCATTCAGAGACCTAATACAGAATGCAGAGTGGATTCGGGGCAGTGGGCATGTTATGGTTCAGATAGTAAATGCGTCCCCAAAGCCCATATACCAATGTCTTGGTCCCCAGGCCATGGCACTGTTGGGAGGTGGTAGAATCTTAAACAGATAGAGCCTAGTAGAAGGAGTTAGGTCATTAGGGGTGCACCTCTGAAAGGGACATTAAGACCTTGCCTCTTCCCCTGTCTCTCTTTCTCTCTCTCTGCTCCCAACCATCATGAGGTGAACAGCTTCCTCCACCAAAATGTCCCTGCTGTGATATTCTGGCTCTCCATAGGCCCAAACCAATGGTGCCAGTCAACCATGGACTGCAATGTCTGAAAACATGAGCCCAAATAAACCTTTCTTCCTTTAAGTTGATATATCTCAGGTATTTTTCAAAATGACAGAAAGCTGACTAATACAGTGTGAAAATTAGCTCAGTTTTGGAGTTTATAATTCTATAGTATGATGTGGGAGTCAGGAGAATATCTAGTCAGCTGAGTATACAGGTTTGGTGCTCAAAAAGAATATAAATTTAGAGTTTGGGGAAGAACGGGTAGAGTGTGGTAGGGAGGCCTCATGGATGTGAATGAGAATAACCAGGCAACAGTTTTGAGGGAGAAGTAGACCATGGAGGCAAAGAGAGCTCTGAAAATAGCAGCCTAAAGGCTGGTAGGAGAAAGCCCAAAAGCTGCTTGAGATTGCAGAGGAAGCTCAGGAGATCAAAGTGCCACTGGAGTCCCAGGGAGGAGGAGCTCTGAAGAAGTGGTGAACTGGTCAACAGTATCAATGGCTACAAAAAGAAAAAATAAGACAAAGGCAACAAGATGGTAATTCTCAACTTAACACTAACACATTTCTTTAAACCATTTGAGAGCAAGATACCATCCAGTAAAAATGCAAACGACTCCTTTGATTTTCCAACTTGTTTATATGTAGAATCTCTGCTGCACACATAATTATTTACTGCTCCTTGAAGTGTAAGAGAAATTAAGGAGGAATATGGAAGAACACAACAATTTATTTGACTATGCTATATACAATTAGAAGACAATCCCTATGACCATGTTGAATATGACAGAAATAAGCAAAATTGGGCTGAGGAGAAAGGAAAACAGATGAATTCATGAAGAGAGATTCTAAAATATACACATTTTATAACAGGTTTTAAAGAAGTGTATTTTCAGATGAAAGCTTAACAACTGCTCAGCAGCCTCACAGGCAGGGCTACAATTACAAATTCATCCATCAGTACAACTTGATCTTGCATCCTCTAGCCTCCGTTGCCTAAAGCATCCTAGTTGGTGTCCCAAAGTTTACAGCAGGATCCTAGAGGAGACAGGCAACATCGAAGTGCAGGCAAGAGCAAGAATCACAACATGTGTGCATAAGAACAAGAGCTTCAATAAAGGGAGATTCTGGTCTCCCTTTACTAGACTGAGGAAAACTGGGCAATACTCTAAGCTTTAGTTTTGTAATTAATTATATAACATATTCCTGATAATATCATAAGGAAGTAATGTTTATTGCACATTTTTATACACAGTAATCTCGACATATCTTAATTGGTATTTTCCTATCCCTAATCACCTTTTTATAGAGAAAGAAACTGAGGTACAGTGTGTTCAGACACTTGTTCACAAACAGACAGTAAGTGGCTGATTATTATTGAAATCTCAAACTGAAAGACATACTTCTATTGGCCATATTCTCCTGCCTCCCAACAAACATAGTGGTTGCAGTCAATGCAGATGTCTGTTTCACAGAGGCATAGACACTGTGGAATGATAGGAATACCCTTTCCCTGTTCAAATCCCAACAAGGCTGCTATTCAACAAGTCCTTCCTAAACCCAGGCATATGAAAATTCCTATGGGTCTATTTATTTGTCTATCCACCTAGCGATCTATCTACACATACATATATTCATGTATGTACATGTATTCACACACACATAAGCCATACGAGTACATTGTTTTTACATATGCCATAAACAGAGCATATTTTTAATATGCTTAGTGACTATGGTGATGCCTTCACTTGCTAAAGGGAAAGCTGTGTTGGTGGGAACAAAGTTTAAACTCTCATCCTGCTCCCCTACTCAGAAGCGGACAGCCTGTCAATCAGCAGGGAGGTATCTTACCCAGGAGTGGAAAGGCAGCCACCTAACTGCTCCCTACCAATTTAGTTAGGGATTCATTCTAACTATTATTTGAAGTGCCTAGAAATTAATGTAATATTTCCTGTACTCATTTGCATTGCCTGCGGGCTAGAAGCGCCCCCTGTGAGGGCCACAGACTTAGGTAGGGAGCTGTATCCAGGGCAACTCAGTACCAAGTTAAAGCAGGAACAGCCCTTATAGAGTGGTGCTGACATTGGGATTAGGATCTGTTCTATGAGACCGTGCCTGGCTGATAAATTGAAGTGGTAATTTGGGATTTAACCAGATAGAGCAGTAAATGTATTAGAATGAGAAAAATCCAAGGGGAGAAAAGACTAGAGGAACCACACAAGTTGGTGAGTGAGGTTTTGTTTTGTTTTGATTTTTAAATTCAAGTCTCTCCTTTTGGCTTTACATTTGAATCCTGAATTTGAGCATCTCTTCTGCTACTGCAAATATATTAGTAAAGTGGATTGCCTTTGTTAGTCTAAATTGCTGTGTGTTTGCAAATACATTTCAAGAGAATGCCACTCAAGAGAAAGCTTCTCTGGGACCCAAATTACAGTGTCTATAAGTAACTCTTGACCTTGATGCATCTGTGCCCTGTGTGTAATGAAAGTAGGTGCAGACACAGTTGAAATCTTCCCAAACTATTCATCTCTTATTGATTTGCTTGTTCTATTGTGAGCAGAGAGACACCTACACGCTAGTTTAAAATTAGGAGCTCCCAAGACTGTGATGAATGAAACAGACATGATTTACCCCTTGGGATTTAAAAGTACAAAATTTTCTCAGTGAGGAATTGTTGGGAATCTTATTGTCCTGGCATATCTTAAACACATTCATTAATTTATTCCTTTAGTCTACAGATTCCTGTACATTTCCAGCATTACTTTTTTAAAGTCCACTTACTTGGTGATTCTTCAAGTGCTAGATAATTTTCAAGTGAACAAAAAGTTTTGAGCCTTCAAAATTAATTACAAAGGTGGGGGCAGGGAGCAGAGAAAAAAGCTTGGAATTTCTTTCACTAAATTGGAATCTAGAAACTCACAAATGATGTTGCTGTATACACACCAGGGAAAAACAAGTCCATTCAAGTTAACTATTTATGAAAGACGCCTGGGCTACTTTAAACACATAAATTGTTCTCTATTTCCACCAAAAATATTCCTCTCATTTCTAACACTTTTATTTTAAAAATTTTAAAAAATAAATATCGTCACCACCATATTCACAGGAAATCTGTCACCTCACAATTAGAGCCAAGGTTTATTTTTAAACTGCTTCCTCCACCTGAATGTTAGTAACATTTGGAAAAAGCCAGATAATTCATCAGTTCCTAACTCCTAAGAATGACCCAGATGGCAGGGGGGAAGTTGCAGAGGGAAGGTGAAGTCTGTGGCAAGGTGTTTTGATTTTTATAATGGCAGTGGTGACAAGACTGGTTGTCCATATTTCATACCTTCTTCACCTCTTGGTTATTCCTCTGCCTGGAATGATGACAGTGTATTAAACAAAGTCTTCTCTGGTTTTCCATGTGGATAGCTCCACATACACACACCAGAAAGCATTTGCTTGACCTCTTACAAGGCTCTTTACCTACTTTTGTACTTAAAATCTGCACTATTTATCTTTAAAAGGGATCCAATGGTGTATATACTTTAGGGTCCCCCAAACCTGTCTTATCCTTTCTCCACTTAATCAACTCCTTTTCATCTCCTAAGACACCAGTTAAAATTCTGCTTCCCTCACCTCTCTGACTTTTGCCCAAAGAGCCTTATAACAATTTAAGGGAACAAAATTTGGATCACAAAAAATATCGGAACACCCTTCCATTAGCATAATTCTTTCTGAATAATATATATCTAAATAGTGAGAACCATATTAATTCACACTTTGTGAAAATATTACATAAATATGGGCATACTTAGTGTTTGCTTTTAAAGTCCAATATCACATCTCCATTTCATTATAGGTAAATGTTTTGTCAATAAATGTCTTTTGCTTACATGCAAATATGTTATTGATTTTCTGTTGTCCTCATTTGTCTCTGAAATTTGAGAGACACAATTGATTCTCTTTTTTGAGTTTTTCACAGTATAATCTCAAAACCTGTGATTGAACCTAAAAGAGTAAACCTTCTGAAGCATGAAGACAAATCTGGAAACTTCTGCCCTCCCAACAAAAGAGGGTCCTTAGCACAATGAATAACATGTCTGTAACATATCAGTTGTTTGTTTATTTTTTCATTAAATGGTACTATATATCCTCTTGATATCGTGTTCTCCCATAAAAAAATTTTTTTTTTTCAAAAACAGCATTTTACAATTCCAGGGGAGATATTTCCTATAAAAATAAAGGGTTCTATGGTTTCAGAAAATGATTTAGAAAAGTTAAACACCCACTTTCACTTTTTTAGAAAGCTAAAACTTGACAACTTGTTACATAAAGACATCTTTGCATCAGAATAAAGAATTGATGGGAAAAAGAACAAATTTAAAAAACCCACTCTCCTTCATCTGTTGATATGCAGAGCTTCTTAACTTTAATGTGCATACAAATTGTACAGGGACCCAGCAGATTCTGACTGGTTTGAGCTGGAGTGGAGATGCTGATGTCTCCCCTGCTGCCTGGGGATGCTGAGTTCCTGAGGTTATTTCATGTAATCAAAGCTTGGAATACATCTTTATTTTCTTTCCTCTATGCAATCCTCCTATCAACTTACTTTTCGTCTTCGCTTTTTTAAATACACAGAATAGAAATCTTGTGACACTCTCATCTTATTAATGGCTTAGGAGATCTAGAAATTTCTTTGTAAATGACTAACTTTTTAGTGATTTGGAAATTATTAGTGTATAAATGGGAAGAAACAGTTAAGAAAATCTGACTCCTGAGCAGGGAATAAGGAAACTTGAACATTTATGAATAACATTAAAACTAATAACAACATAATCTTGAAAAGTTACTGTACCTTTCCAAGCCTTGTTCTCTTCCTGTTTTAAATCAGGATGCTGGACAAGGTCTTCCTGAGGCCCCCTCTGGTTTCTAGATTCCATAATGTTGGTCATCATCGTTTGCATGGGGCAACATATAATCTGTTTATCTTGGCTATTTTAATATAGCGCACATTGCCAATGAACATATCTATACACTCAAGCAATATAATGATACTAGGATTTGGCGTCAATTAGGAAGATGACTGAGAAGAATAAACACTTTGTTCCTTTCTTTGTTCACTTATTACCAGTTATAGACTGTTTGTACCTTACTAGTAGGAGAGGATGATACCCAGAAAGAGGATTAATAGATGTCAATAAATCATGTATACAACCATCAGTTATGGGGCTTTGATGGGTCACTTAAACTCTCTGCAAACCAGCTTTCCAAGACCCATGGTAGGAAGGCACTACCTGGCCCACTCACTCACAGGACCCTTCAGAAGCCAGAACAGGACACAGTGTGCATGTGCTGATTTAGAAAGTTTTGAAAAGTGCCTTGCAAATGTAGGTTATATTTTTATCATTTCCCACATCTTTCCTAAATAATTTATCAACTAGCAAACAAAAATACACTTTGCATTTTGTTATGCAGGCATTTTCTTTTCATCTATTTATTGACTGAAATAAACACAAAGAGGCAAGAAAAACATAAAGAGAAGAGTAAATGAAAGAAAAACACTCACCGACAACTCACAGAAATCTATGGAAAAAGAGTTTTCTCTGAAGAGTATATTAGAATATCCTTAATGATCTAATAAAGGAAGGAAAAAGAGTCAAAAGTTTCATAAATCATCTCACACTTATTTTGTTATTAGGAGAAAGGGGAATTGTATGGCATTACATGAATTAGGAATAGAAAAATTACAAAGTGCACATCTGTGAAAGAAATAAATGTAGACTTCACTGAGAGTATAGTTAATTACTGTGCCCACACCATTTTATATTGTGATGGAGTAGCCATAGAACTATTATGGAAACAAAGAATTTCCTTGACAAAGTTACATTTTTAATAGACCCATAATATGTAGGATTAGTCTATTTATCCTCCCACTGGTTTAGTACAATGATAATCATACTAAATATAATCTGGTTCCACTTCTCCTCGCTTGCTCTTCTAAGGCTCACAATTTATGTAACACGTTAAAATATGAAGAATCTGCTAACACAATCAAAGAAACCAGAGACACTGTTTCAAGCATGAGTTTGACTTCTTTTACGCTTCAATACAAGCAGAAACTCAGACCACTACAGAAAATTCTAACTAAGTTCAGTCTCCTGGCAGTCTGGCTAATCTAGCTGGACTTGCCCTACCTTAAACGTAAGGCCCTTTCCCTTAAATATAAATTTTAGTTGCAGAACTGAATAAAGTTAGGAAAGAGGTACGATGAAAATCCTAATTTAAAAGGAAATAAGGAAACAGATGTGAATGCCCTGGTTTTGTGAATCCTCGTTAATTGAAGTTTTAGTACAACCTGAAAACAACATTATTTTAAGACCTTATTCTTAAAGCTCTAGTTGAAATGTTCTTTGTATCTGTCCTGGAAAAGGCAGCTTGATTAGCATAACAAATTCTTATTTTCATAATTAAGGATTTTTGTACTACTTCATGATCATTAAACATCTCTCATTGTCCAGGATGATACACACAAAAAAATTTTGAGATGCATATTGCTCCCAAGGTCTCCCTGGAATTTTTCACTGAGCTAGTACATAGATTTTTTTTTCCTTTGGGTTGTTAAAGTGAGAAAATAATTTTAAATATCTAATATGATTTTTTTCTACTCCTGCAACTGCCCTCATCACAAATATCATCATCTTGCACCCAAGCCAATGTCACACCCTCCTCACCTATCCCTCAGACTCAGTTTCTCCTGTTTCTACCCTCCCCCACTAGCAAAGGCATCTTTCTGAAGTAGTTTCATCAGAGCAGCCATTGATCTTGACTCTAGCTTGAGACAACAAACCAAGATCTCATGTTCACTTCTCCTTCCTTTCTAGGTCCCAACGAAATGACAGAAGAGTGTTTTTGTTTGCCAAAGAATAAAGCCCTTAAGAGCTCTGTAAAATAAGCAACTAACCCACAAAGTTCAAGGAAATTGATTCATAGAAAATGCAAGTAAATTAAAGGAGAAAAGACTAGAGGGAAAACTAGCCCAAGACATCAGAGGAAAGATCAGCCCAAGTTGAGTCATCAAGTTCAAGGAGAAGGCGTGGTCTTCATGGCTGCTCAGCAGAGAGGAACTAAAGGATGATATCCTGAACCATGGAGGCCCTCCTCCCAGCTCTCCCTTTCCATGTGCAAAGTGAGCAATAGTGAACCATAGTTTTCCCCCTGAAAAATGCCCAAGGATTGCTTTCTAAAGAAAGTAAGGGATATGGCTAGCAAGGAAGCATAGTGAGGGCACTGGGGATAAGAGAAATAGCACAGAACTTCATGCAATATTATACCTTAATGGCACAAAATGAGAACAAAGTTTTCCAAAGGTCTAAATAAAGCCTCCTTATTTGCCAATTGGGGAATTCTCGGAGTTTGTTCCATACCCCATAGCTCTATCAGAAGAACCTAACCAACACTGCACTCTACTTATTACACAAAGCAAACACATCCAAGGTGTCCATTTGGAAGGAAACTAAAGACTTTAAAGAAAAGGACCAAGAATAGATGCAGTTGGATGAGTTAATAGAGAAAAAGATATTGTTCAGGGGCTGGGGCTCAGTGATATGGCGCTTGCCTGGCATATGTGAGGCACTGGGTTCGATCCTCAGCACAACATAAAAATAAAGATATTGTGTCCATCTACAAATATATATATATTAAATATTGTTCAGAAAGTAAAAATTTAAAGGTTATAACTACTATCATGAAAGAGTGAACTTGAACAGTTTTTTTTTTTTACATGGAAAAGAAAAAAATTCTGAAAAAAAAAAAAAACGGATAGCAAAATTTACATATATACATATGTGTTTGTCTGTGTGTTTTTCTCCATCCATCGGACCGGAACGCATGGGATCCCCTCTTTACAGAGAGCATGGATTTCAAGTGGGTTCTTTGTCTCACAAATTCGAAGAATGAAATCAGACACTAGAGTGAGAGCAAAGCAACAGGATTTATTAGAGCCATAGAAGGAAAACAGGGAGGGGTCCTAAGAGAGGGATGCCAACAGGTGTCTGCTGTCTAGGGGTTTTTATGGATTTGATCTGCCCCTATAGATGACTTGTAGGTATAAGATTTATAAAGGGGGCAAATCAACTGTTTTGCCTTTTTCAACAAATCTGGAGAAAAGTGATTCATAAGCCTTTAACAGCACAGGGTGAAGGTCTGTTGATGCAAGAAGAAGTACCTTGTGGGGTGGGTCATGTCTAGACGCTATTAAGGAACTGTTCCTGTGACTAGGAACAGCTGGGTTCAGAAGTGTGATTTCCCAGTTCTCTCCCCCCGTCCCTTTTTTCTTTCTGACTGCCTTTTCCTGACTACCGATAGGTGGTCTATTTTCTGTCTCAGAAGTTTTGTGAAACATCACTAACTTTACTTTGCTAAAGTCCAAACAGAGCACTTCTTTCTGCATTGAATAATGCTGATGTAACATAATATTTTCTTATTGGGTTAAAATGCATAAAATGATCCTTCAGTTTTAAATGGGGAGAAAGGAGAAGGAAATGGCTTAATTATGGCTCTAGAAGGGAAAGCCTATTCTAAAATCTGACAAATATCAGAAAGTAGACAAGTAGGAGGGTGCAAGGCAGCAAGTCTGCAAAACAAACATGCCTTTCACAGCAGGCCATCATCTGAGCAGCCTACAATTGACAACTTAGAAAATTAAAAAGTAATGTTGCCACCTGACAATTTAATCAAATGAAAGAACAAAAAGAGAGAGGAAGAGGGAGAGAGGAAGGCACAAAGGGAAAAGAGAAGGAAAGAGCTAAACATGATGTGCAGTGGGGAGAAATGGAGAGGAAACTTTCACTTTTCATTTGTGTCCCTTCTTTAGTTTAAATTTTAAAAATCAAGTACAGTTATTATTTTTTATTTTTTAATGCAAATTAACCAAGAGTGCCAATTAATTGAGTGCCAGCTAGTTAAAATTTCAGTGTGTATAATTCTCCCTGGCACAATAACATGAAGACACAAGATGTTTTCTCTTACAAGTCTTAAAAACATTTTTCTGAAGGAGTTGACTGCAAAACTGAAGTCCAAAAGATACTATAAAATATGAATTCCACAGCAATATTTTAAACCTTTATTCTTAAATTCTAAAGAAGTGCATTGTATATGCCTGTCATTATTAAATCTGAAAGTAATTACTTAGATATTAGAAAAAACTGAGGGCATAGACATGACAAAATCATGCATGTTCAATATAAACATTGTTTTAGAAAGTATACACTACTTGTGTTACACCACTTTGCTTTAAATTCATGACTTCTACTCAGTTTAGAACATCTTTATAACTACCCTAATCACCTGAAGACAGAACAGATCTTTTTGCCTGTTATGCAGTCTGACACTTGCACATATAGAATTTTGTTTGTTTGTTTTTTGGTGCTACTGTATTGGTGTGTATGAATATGTGTATATGTGGTATGTTTACATTCACATGTCTGTAAAGAAAGACGTGCTCTTCTTGGCCACCTTGGAGGGAATGGTGGTTTATGCCTCAATTGTGTATGTCTTATGACCTTTAAGGAGCCAATCTTTAAGGCAAGTATTACCAACATACTTATTAACTGCTGTGATCAATGAAGTTATTACAAGAACTGACCAATATGATTTCCTATATGCTTGGGAGTGCCTGACCCCTGATAGGAGGTACAACCTTCAGATCTTGGGAAAAGTTATGGATTTGCAAGCCTCATTTTCCAAGGCCCAGAAAATACAAAATAACCTTGTGACAGGGTTGCAGGTTGTGGTTGGGGGGTAGCTGGGATTGAACCCAGGATTGTTCTACCACTAAGCTTTTTTTAATTCTTGAGACCTTTTTTATTCTTGAGACCCATCATGTCAAAGACAGCAGTGAGTCCCACAATACATTTATGTTCCAGATATTACGATAGACATTCTACTTTGAAATCCAAGATGCCTTGTATAATACTAGAAATCAAATTGCCATTACACTGCTGATAAAATAGTTCAGGCTGAAAGACACCACTTAAAATGCATTGGAACTCAAAAGACGTATCTCTTACCTATAATGCAAATATCTAGATTGTCATCTTCTGGGTTCTTAGGGGCTCTGGGCCTCTTTTTATAAAAGATTAATTAAAAGAAAAATTTAAAACCAATTTAAAAAATTCTAATACTGATAACTGATATAACCAAAGGACAATATGTGAAAAGACAATAAAAAGGAAAGATACTTTTCTTTGTTGAGAAAAAAAACTTTAAAATTAATCAGATTATGTCTACCATGTGTGGATCATAGTGCTCCACATTTTGGCAGATACAAAGTCCTATATGGCTCCATCACTACAGAAAGGGAACCTTAAAAACAAGTTGATGAGATGGCAAATATACAGGAAAAAAATGATAACATGGCAATTATGTGCGCCAAATAAATAGTAAAGACTACAGGAGATGATGCGAGAAAGAGGTGTGTAAAAACTATTACTACTTATAAGATGCCAACTGTATACCAAGCTTATGTATATAATGCAAATTCTCACAACTAAATAGAATTAATACTATAATCTCCATTTTAGTGTTGGAGTAAATTATGTTACTAAATTGGGGTTAACTAAATTGTCAAAGATCATGCAGCTAGCCTCTTGTGTATTCCAACTGAAGGTGTTAAACTCCAAAGTCAACTTTTTCACTTAAAAGTTATTTTGTGCAGAGTAAGCAGGTGACCTTTTGAAGCAATGGAGACATAAAACTGGAACTTGAAGGACTGGTAGAAATGGAACACATAGAAAGGAGGTAAAGAGGATGGAAGGGTATTTTAAGGAGAGGCAAAGTATAAGCAAAGAAATGTATAATACATTTAAAAATATATAAAGCTGAAGGTTTGTGCAGAGGGAGTGTAAATTAAAGGCAAAAAGCCAGGTTGGAACTCAGTTTCCCAGATGTAGAGATGCAGTTTGCCATTAAACTGGCAATAAAGAACCAGTATAAACTTAAGCAGAGGGGGAAGTTTCAAGCTGAGGCAATGATATAAAATTCTTTGGAGAAGTAGGCAGAAATGTATTGGGGTGGGAAAAAGACAAGACAAGGAGAGAGATGAAGAGGTTTGGGGGCTACTGTTATGCCTAGTTAGTGTCTGAAACACTGAGAACTTTAAAGAAGCAATATCTTCACTTCAAATTTATCAAGTACACACTCTGTATCTATTAAAATCTGGTTCCATTTTCATTTATCTTTCTATTTCTACTGAAAGAAAAATATAAGTTCAAAATGGCGCCCCAGTTCTAACCAGTACACTTCAGATCCCTGGTGGTAATGGGTCAAGTCCCCGGAGGGCTCCACTTTTAGAATACGCTGTTTGCACAGGCAAACAGGGCTCATACATTTTGTTCATGCCCCGAAACAATTGATGTTCTCCAGTATATGGTGTATGTTTTTTATAATTACACCAGAAGAAAGCATTCTTTATGGAAATAAATGTGCTTTTTAAAAACACATTTCTGAAAAGCAGCAGGCAAGGCATTAATAACAAAGTGAAATGATAAACCGAATGGAAGTCTGAGAAAAATTCTATATTTGTATTATACAGGCATTGTTTTCATTCCTGGCACCTTATTTTTCATGTACATAAAGAGAACGCAAGCTACAGCAGGGTGAGACAAAGATCAATGCTGAATGTATTACTTGGCACTGGTCAGATGCAGTTTAATAAGAAAAAAATTGATCCATTAAGCTAAACCTAATTTTTGGCCAAAAAATGGTTGAAATCTCTTCTTTATATTGCTAGCTTCATAAAGACCTATAATATTTGGAAGAAACAATTCAAGGCTGAGTTTAATAAGATTAAATGTATTGCAAATATACTTAACAAGAATCTATCAAGTTGTTAATGATTGCTATTAATATCAAACAATTTTTGTATAGAATTTTTTATTAAAGCAATTGTAAAATACTGCCATAAGAAATACAATATAAAAAGGTTTTCAGGTAATTTGTAACAGCTACAATTGCAACTGTAGAACTCAAATCTTAACCTACAAGATACAGTCATTTATTTTATCAATCTGGTTTCTAACACAAGTACAATTCAATTTGTAAGTATTTAGGTGCTGGTCTGTGATCTGTGTAGTAAAGTCCAGAAGGGCCACAACTACATCAGGCAGTGGTGCTGGTTCATGTCAGGAAATGAGGAAGTGGAGGATTTGGTGGGACAAGATTTAGAATTATTACTAAAACTCAATATTCATTTCAATAGAATTATTTTAATTCCCCGTCATTCTCAGAGCATTAAGAAGGCAGAAAGTTTCACTCAAATTTCCTAAAGTCATGGGTCTTTTAAGACAGAAAGGAATTCAGCCACTGTCTGGTTCAATCTGTCTATCTATAAGTACAGAGACTATAGCTGCAGACTGATATTGTAAAATAATCTGCCAAGCATGCATGCACTTAGAGGAATGCTGGATTTTTTATTCACCAGATTAAAACAAAGCAACTGGAGAAAACAAAAGCTATTGGAAAAATGAAATAGAAACTTGAGGTCATATGTTTATCAACCTGAAAAACATTATAATAAATCCCTTTTTGCCTAAACAATAAAGATGTTGGCTTGAATACTCTTAATTGTTCATTTATATTGTTGTTTACTATCTATTATATTGCAATAAATCCAGACATACACACATACTCATGAACACACCCACTTTGCTCAGAACATAAATTATCAATATTTAAATTGGATCTATGATAATTAGGATAAAGGTCATAATTTTTATGAAATATTATACTAATAAAATATTTTCTCAATGACTGTATTTCCCCTAATTGAGAAAGTAAAACCATATTCTTGTACCTATTTTTAAAAAAATCCCTACAGCTGGGCACTGGGTGATGAGCTATGCCCTTTTTACCTCCAGGGTACCAATTTAAATCTCCTCTGCATCAGGAAGGAAAAAATATTGTTTCCATTTTAATGGCTGTCCAGTGTTCTATGCAAAATGGATAGGAGGTCTCAGTTCAGTTCTTAGTAGATAGATGCTTACATTATAGAATTGTCACCCAGGAGAAAGGACAAGAACTGAAAGATTATGGGAAGGGGGTGGCATACTCTCACCCTACATACAGTGCATCCCCTGTGTAGAAAAGACATTAGAGTACTTAAGAATGCTTTTGAGTTCACATGAGGCTAATTAAGTATGCCTTATAATTATTGTATTTATTACAATTTGTAAAATCTGAACATTTGCATGTGCCTACTTTTTTTTTTTTTTAAACATGCAGGACACCACTTTGCAGGAGCAATACTGGGTAGCCGAATACTGTGATCATAGGGTCACAGGCAGTTTCAAATACTTTTTTTAAAAAAAATTATAACTCCTGAATATTTTAACTGCAGAAAAGAATGTAAGAACTCTATTGATGATTAATTTGTATTTTAGGCATATAAATCACTTCTTGGTTGTCATGCTAATACTGATTTAGAAAAATATACACTTCAGCTTATATTGATCTGTTTTTCTAATTCTTCATCAGAAGGGTCTAATATGGTTGCTTTTGCAATTTACTTTCCAAGTTATCCTTTTAGGAGATGAAGTAACCAAAAGATATTGAAAATCTAAAGTAAATTACATCGTGCCAGTTAGACTTCCCTGCAGGAATGGATACACCCCTGTAATCCGCTCTGCTCACAACTAATAGGCAGGGGATGGGGCTCTGTCTTAATCTTTGCTAAACTATCACTCTCTTTTTAACACATACATTTGTCTTCAGGACATCTATCAAATATTTAGTATATATTCTAACAAAATTAAATTTTCTATTAAATTACAATCTACATTATGAATCAGAGCTTTAAAATGTATATAAAATCCAATGTTGTGTCACCACACTAATCGAAGTGCACACAAAAGGGATATTTCGGAAATTGTTAGGACTCATTTTTTAAAGCTCTAAACACATAATTTTAAAAAAAGTTTTAAACATCCCTGGTTTCTAGAAACAGGTTTGCTTATAGACTTTGAGTTTATACATAATTTTTCAATGCGGGAAGGGCATAAGAAGAACAAAAAGAATTCTAATACATTAAATAAAACTAGAACTTGAATACTGCCAACATGGAGTACACAATTGTGCCATGTTTTAAAAAGTGAAACTTAATCCTATCTATGCATACATGCATGCAGACACATGTATATGTATGTACACATATGTTTGTTGAATGTACACAAATGTACACATAACATGCATGAAAACAGGTAAGACATACATATATTTAATGTTTTAATACTGTATAAAGAAAGCTAGAGAAAGATATCAGATGATAAAGACTATCAAAAATTATCAAATTAAATGTGATTGTAATCTCTAGGGTAAAATAATGCCACAGTATGGAAAGCCTATTGGGATACCAATCCCTCACTGTCATCTGGAGAAAAAAAAAATATGGCATGCAAATCTGTAAGCAGTGGACAGGGAATCCAGAAGTAATTGATGCTTTAGAATTCACTGAACTGTAGAAAGGAAATTCATATAAGAAAGTTCAACACTAACAAAAATACAATCCTATAAGAAAGGATCTGAAAGAAAGATGCTGAAAGAGCTTTAAAAAGGATAAGTTTTGGAAATTGCTGTGAAGATATAAGATATACCAGGGCTGAATGACAGTTTAGGCTAACAAATGGGCCAACAAGAAAACAAAATTTTAAAAGAGGGAAACAAAAGTAAAAATTACTAGCCATCTCTACTAAGATAATCTTGTTTTCCATGAATGTAAAGGTATACAGACATTAAAAATGCTTCCCTGATTTAAATTGATGGTCACTCTGGTTGGAATCTTTATTCTATTTCCTATAAAGGTGAGAGTTGCTATCTGCCAAAATGGTTCTCTGTAGGTTTTAAAAACCTGTAACAAACTTGTAAGACAAATCTCTAACCATGTATCATCTTTCATATGTTTACTATTGTTAGTAAACTACTGTATGAAGATGTTTTGTTAACTGACACAAAAATAAGCACTGAAGCTAGAAATAGAATGCAGGATTTTTGATTTTTAGTTTACCTTAAAAGTTCATCTTAAATGCTACTTCCTATGAAGTTTCCTAATATGTAATTTTTAGGTAATCAGGGTAATGAAGAGATGGAGATAAGAGATCACCCAAATCATGATTAAAACAAAGCTAATAAAAAGCATGTTTTTAATAGAATAAATGTATATTTACTTAGTTAAAATTTATCTATTTGGCCAATTGAACTATAATGCATTTACACAATAAATGCACATAAATATTTCTCTTAAAAGACCATGTCAATTTATATGTACATATACTTACATACACATTTTTACTTTATAGAAATAAATGTATACATGCATATATCCATTGAAATATGAAAACAAAAATACATTATAATTGTGAAAATTAGATGTATGTGAAATTCTGACTTTCTTGATCTGTTTTAATATCTGAAGTGATAACACAAGGATTGCTTCTGAGAGGGAGTCATTTCACTTGTATCATTTAAATTGTTTTCATGGAGCATTTACTTTATAATCAAAAGATAGTTTGAATTTTGAGAGGAAAAAAATTGTCTAATATCAGGAAGTCTATTTTGGTCTTGTTTTCAGTAGCTAGTGCCTCCTGCTCATCATGACTCACTTCCTCCCCTCCAAACACTTTCATTTCAAGGTCACCAACGCTGGCTTCAACACATCAATTTATTATTATCCACCTGTTGAATGTGAATTTCATGATTGGAATAGGCTGACCAATCATGATGTTCAACAGTCACCTTCCACCTAAGGCTATCCCTTGGCCTTGAACTCATGCTGGCATCCCCTGTGCTGACTGGGAGCCCTCAATGCTTTGTCATGGTCACCTAGAAGGGGGACCTTTTCATGGCTTTAGAGTTTTGTCTCTGTATTTTAGCTTACATGAAGAATGGAGCCATATTCAGAGGAAATAATTTACGTTTTTCTTTTCCAAATTAAAAAAAATTTCTCCCAATATTTTAAGTCATAACACAAATTGTTTAATGCTTTCCCCCTTTTATAATTCTTCAATGATTTCAAAACTTTTCTTGAATGTTAAGCATTACCTTTTAAAATCATTAACATTTTAAGTACATAACTATTCATCTGGTAGGGAGGTGGCACAGGTTTGGCATGAGGCAGAAAACATTGCATAGCACTTGTTAGTTAATACATATTTCTAAACAGTAGATGTCTTCTAATAGCTACAGTGTTTGTTTTGAGTAGATTTATAATGACTTTAATTCATTTTTAACTCTAGTGAATTTGCAGCTCAATTAAATTACAAGGGATTTTATTTATTTTTCGACCAGCGCTTCAGTCGTATTACTAGCCAGAGAATTGAGGAGATAATACAGCAGTGAAAAGGGAGGCATTTGTGTGATGTTCACAATCTATCAGTTTATAGTCATTATGCCACCCTTTGATCCTTTTTTGTTCTTTCCCACTGGGAAAATGAGAAAGAAAGAAAAGCAGGGAGAGAGGGAGACATTTTATTCTTTGACTTGGGTATATGTTCATCTCAGACATTGTTAATTATGCCACTCAAGATATTTGCAAAAGATTTGTTTAACATTAGTCTCTCAGTCATCAAAAATCAGATTTAATAAATTTCAGTGGTAAAAGTGAAAATATGATACAGAAATGCTAAGTGTTGAATAAAGTCTCAGCAGTGATTTCTCTGTCTGTAAGGGTTATATAGGATATTTGCCTGTATTAACCCAGCACTAATGGGGGGGGGGGGTAATTAAAGCTGTCAAATGTTATTCCAACTAACCCCTAAAATTAACTATAATCAAAATGAGTAAGAATAAATGTATATTAACAATGATATATGTTTATTCAGCAATACCATTTAATGTGCTTATTTTATATATGGTAAATATGAGTGTGCATTTCAGTTATTAAAACACACAGCTATCCTAGGTCGACAGGACTTTACACACACATTTTTTATACTTATCCACATATACCTGTATGATTGCCAACTATGCACCTATAAAATTGTCCTTACAATATTTATGATCATACTTTGTGTAGTCATATATCATGTGGCCAATGTTTTTTTAAAAAAATTAGAAATAAACGTTTGAACTGTATTTCTGAGTGAAATAAAGAGTACAAAAAGTAAGAAAAGGAATCTACTAATCATACAGAATGCTTGAAAAACCCACAGAATGAAAAATCACATGGAATAAAATAAGAAAAGAGATCAGAAAGGAAAAGCAAGGGGTCAGGGGAGAAAACTAGGTTATAAATTCTCCCAGGGAATTATCTTTATTTTTTAGATCTTTTGTTTCTATGCTTACATCCCTATCAGTGCTTACACTGCTGTTTAACATACTGTTGGCTCTCAGTGTGACTGGCTCACCATGAAAACGGAGTAGGAATCATCTAGCTAAGGAAGACAGAGGGAGTAAATGCAGGGCAAGAGGCAAAGTTGACTTGCTCCTTCTCCATAGTGCCTAATGAATATTTTCACTTCCTACATCATTGGGGAAATTTCGCTAGTTTTCATTTTCGATATCCCCAAGTTGTAACATCTCAATCATGAAATATTAAGCCAGGTGTATTTTACTTACCATGCAGGTGAGTAAGTTTCCAGAAGGAAACTATTTCTCAATATCTCGTCCAAAGACTAAATAAACTGAAGCAAAACAAAATGGATAGTACAAATGTGTTATGTCTGGTGAAACCAGCCTTTAAAAAAAAGTGCTGATTTACTGATAATGAGCTTTAGAGATTCCCATAATATACAGGCTGTAACCAAAGAGGTCAAATTCTCAAAATACTAACAAGGGCTATCCACCCTTCCTTCTTTTCTCTACCTGCAATCAGAACTGCAGAATTCTCACTGAAGAAAATGAAGTCTGTATTTTCCAGTCTCAGAGAAGATATGGATTTCTTAAAATAAGATAAATACGTTCAAAGCTCAGGTTCAAGTATTCAGCCAACAGAGAAATTATTTGCCTTAATATTTTGTTTCAAAGATGTTATACATCCATACATCCATATGTTCCCTCTTTCTAAGACCACTGTCTATTGTTCTTATAGGAAGGTATGAGAGCAAAATCTGTCACACTAGTTTGGAAACCAAAAACCCTAAGAGAAAGTATCCTTCAGGAAAACAGTGCCAATAAAAATAATCAGCTCAAAAAGTATAAATTGCAAAATCTTTCACATTTATAGAAGCATTAAAATTTAAAAATTAAAAGTAAACTTGTGGTCATTTTCATTACTATGAAGAACATAATATTTCAGAGGTGACACTTACATTCCCAACAGGCACTATAACAAGGTTTGTAAAAGCTTGGAAAAAGAATTGTTTAAAAAATTCATGACAAAAGAACATAGTTGTACATCATTAAGAGGCAAGATCATTTGAGAGATGCTAGAGGCCAGTACAATGTGAGGGTGGGTTTGAATCTCACCTGTGCCATTTGCTAATTAAGTAACTGTGGCCAGGTTACACAACTTCCCTGAAACACAATTCAATAAAATGGGATTTTTTTTTTCAAGTTGTAGATGGACACAATATCTTTATTTTTATTTATTTATTTATTTTTATGTGGTGCTGAAGATTGAACCAGGGCCCCACACATGCAAGGCAAGTGCTCCACCCCAGCTACATCCCCAGCCCAAATGGGATTCTTATTATAAGAAAAAAAAATACAGTTATCTAGAGTCACTATCTTAGGTCTGTTCAGGGGAGAAAGTCCTTGGGATTTACTCTATTTCTTAGCCCAATTCCATAAATATTCTTAAAGTAGAAATATATGCAGGGAATTTCAAAGAACAAACGTCAAGTGCTTTTCATGCATAAGATGAGACCATATCTATGTGTGTATGAATATGTTAAATATACATTAAAAATGTCTCTAAGTCTACATAAGAATTGGTTGGTAGTATTTCTCTCTGCAAAGTGAGACTAGGAATTTTAAGGGGGAAGGAAATTTTAACTTTCATTTCATTCCTTCCCATAATGTTTAAGCCTTTAACAATGTACACATATTATTATATGATTCAAAAGATAATTTGGAAGACAAGTTATTTCAAACATCAGCATGAGGTAATATAACTTTTTTTTAACTATAGGAAAGTAATGAATACATGCTCCTTTTCTCTTAAAGACTAAATAATGTATGAAATTAAGTATAAAAATGGCCCCAAATAATTCAGTTTTAACAGCAGATTAAAATGGAAATAAATGATTGTTAACAATGCCTTATAGGTATACAATGCCCCTGAGCAACTAACATTTGTTATCAAAAATAGTACAAAATGTTCTCATCATTTGATCCTTAAGACACAATCAATCATTCTATTGCCACTATTATTTCCATAATGATGAAGACTGCAAACACCTTAGAAAATTAGAAACACGTTTAGGATAGTGTGTTAGCTTTGCATCAATGTGACCAAAATACCTGACAAGAACAACTGAGAGGAGGGAAGGCTTATTTTAGCTCAAGTTTCAGAGATTTAATCCATGATTGTCCGACTCCATTGCTCTGGGCCCCAAAGTGAGGCAGAACATCATGACAGAGGGCATGTCAGAGCAAAATTGCTCAGTTCATAGCAGTTGCGAAGCAGAGAGAGGAGTCCCTCAGAAGGGGCTTCAAGGAAGATGCATCCTTCCAGGGCTCATCCCCAGTGATCCTCCAGTCACACCCCACTTGCCAATGGACCCAGCAAGTCCATTCAAGCTAGGATGAACTGATTAGGTTACAGTTCTCGCAATCCAATCATTTTACCTTTGACTAGTCCTGCATTAACACAGGACCTTTCCAGGGACACTTCATATTCAAAGCATAACAGAAAGGGAGAAAGAATCATTTTTACTCATCTCCCTATCTCCATTGTATACCACAATGCTTGGCACATACCAGTTCTTTAATAAGTAGGTGTTGAATAAACAAATGAACAAATTATAAAAATGATTGAATGGCACACTGAATACTTTCTCCAAACTGTTAATGAACATACTGGAGATTCTTTTTTTTTCCTTAGCTCCAACCTGCTTATACAATCTACCCCAGACCCTAACAGTGAATCTTGTCTGCCTTCCGCTTTTCTTACCTACATCAATTTTTAGCTCTCTACTGAATTAGCCCCTTCAGAATGTACAAACAAGCTGTTTTTCCTCTTACTTTAAAAAAAAAAAAAAAAACCCTTCTGTTGACCCAGTGGTGTCAAGAGCTGGCTTATGTTGGCTCTCAAGAGCTAGTTGTACACATCTCAACTCTGCATTCAGAGAAATCAACCATTATAAGGAAATTACACTACTGAAATTAACAGAGGACAGATCAGAATTGGTTGTTTCCCCCAGAGAGACCATCATTAAATGTTTACCATCCTATTTCTTTCTTTACCTTACTGCCTTTACCAAATATAATCCCATTTCTTTGCCTTTTTTTTTCTTTTTTAGCAAAATCTATCAAAACAGTTTTGCACAGCACTTTTTGATTTTTCCACTTTGAACCCCTTACGGTTGAGCTTCGGCCCCCACCATCCCTTGGCAGCTACTCTACTCAAGGTTTCTAAAGACCTCACATTGCCAATTCCAGAGGTCACTGCTCAGCTCTCATATTACTTCACCTATCAGCACCATTTTACCGAGTTGATATTGTTCCCTCTCCACACTGGTAGCTTGCTTTCAGACTCCTTTGCTAATCCCTCCTCTTTCCTCTGACCCCTTAATGTTGGAGTGCTGCAGGACCCTACTCTGTCCATTTGTACTCACCCCTTGATTATCACCTTCAGATTCATGGCTCAAGTACCATTTGGAGGCTCATGGCTCCCCAACTTACAACTCCAGCCCAGACTTTTCTCTTGAATACCACATTCTTAATTCCAATAGACTACACCTCCACCTAAACATCTGAATGATATCTCAAATTCAACAAGTCCAACGCTGAACGTCTAATCATCCTTCTCAAACCTGGTTTTCCAACAATTGTACAACTCAGAGAATGGTATCGCCATCCTTATAGTTGTTCAAGTCAAAAACATCGTCCTCACCTTTAGTTTCCTTCTTATTTTCACACTCCACACTCAACCTATTAGGAAATCCAGCTGATTTTACTTTCAAACTAGCTCTCAAAGATAACAATTCTCTCCCCATTTCATTGCTGTTAGACTGGCTCACACCTACAACCTGGATTATAAGACTATAAAAGGGTCTAACAAGGCCCAGTACTATTACCATAATCTGTATTATACTCTCAAGACAAAAGTCAGAGTGACCCCTTTAAAATAAAAGTCAGATCACGTCTCATTTCTGTTCAAAGCCTTGGGATTGTGCCCTTTTGCTCAAATTCAAAATTCAAAATAATGGGCTATAGGCCCATCAGGACCCAGCCTTCTATTAACCCTCTTACACCATCTCCCAGGACTCCTGCTCTCACTCAAGTCTCTCCAGCCACACTGAGGCTACATTTCAAACATGTCCAGAAATGTCCTGCCTTTGGGCCTTTCCAGCTGCTTACCTTGCCTGACATCATCTTCCACCTACCAACTGTGTCCCCTTCCCACCTTCTTCCATCTCTTTCCACATTTTAACATACTCCAACCAATCCAACCTCCTGACCAACTGCCTCTTGCCCTATTTTCCTTTGTTTTTTCCTTGCACTTATTACCTCCTAACCTACTTAGTAACTTATTGTTTGCTTCTTGCCTGTCCTCACTAGAATGTAAGCTTGCTGAGGGCAAGGATTATTATCTGGTTTGCCGATGACCCAAGTGTCTAGGGTAGCCTGACACAGTAATTCTCAACAACTGTTTATTGAAAAAAAAATTTTAAATGATCAACAAAAACCAATAAATGGCAAATATCATACTGAATTTATAACACACACACACACACACACACACACACAAAGATCTGATTGTAAAAATTAGAAATTTTAGCATTGCTTCCCCAATGAAATTTTAGCTTCAATAGCTTTCTGGTTGAAATTTAAATTTTACATAAGAAATGCAGCAGTATTCCCACAACTGTACCTAAACCTCTCTCATATCTGGGACTCAAATCCTGGGCTCTTATAAGAGCTCACAGCTCCTATAGGAGTTGTGCATTTATCAGTGGTGACACAAATGGGCCCGTGTAGTATTTTGTACATATGGTGTTAACTTTTATGCTTTAATATATATGTGCAATATGGCTGAATTATACTTGCTCTAGGAACCATCACTTTTATTTTACTGACTTTTGTGTATTTAAAACCTCAGGCATAATACAGTATTGAATTAACAAAGTTTTTTTGGTTGTCTAATTTCCACAGAAGAAAAAGAAAAGAATAATTGTTTTAACATTCACATTTCTCCATGGCTTGTACAATGCAAAGTTCTCCCACATTCTAATATCAAGTTTGTACTCATGCAAACTTGAATTTAGAAAATGAAAGTGAAGTCCCCAAACACCTCTACATTGACTTAAAGAAAGTTTCTAACATGCACATTGTTGTGCCTAATTTGTTTAAAAATACATGACATGAAAGAATGTATGCAAGTTATAAATCTATTGATAAAATATATCTCTTCAAATACAAATTTAAAACTTAACTTTAGCCATAAATTACAGTCATTTCAAACTGAATCTTATTTTTGCTCTTCAATTTAATTTTATAGTTATTAAAACCTAAGAAGACATCTGAAAAGGTGCTTAATTTTAAATGTCATATGCCCATTTGAAAAACAGAAAAGAATGAATGCAAACCTAATAAAGCTAAAAAAATGAGCTTAAAAAACATAAAAATATCCCCCCAAAGAAAAAAAGAATATAAGCTAAGAGCAATCTGAACACATCATGATAGCTTAGTATTAACTGAATTAATAACTAGATGAAATAACATTTTTTAAAACCTACATAACCATTATGTAAATGTCACAATAAGCTCATATGTTTATCTAAGGAACACTTTGAAAAAGTTTGTAAATATATCAAGGTGAAATATAATTATACAAAATAGGAAGATCCATTGAATAAAATATCTTTAAATATCTTTAAACAATAGTTTGTATGGGTTATATTAAAACCTACTTTCATATATATCCATCAGAAATTTTAACAAAACTGAACCACCTTATATACTCAGCCTCAGTTACTGTGTCTGTAGATATGAAGGGTTTGGGCCCAAGCTGTAATAACCAAAGATGTGTCTTATAATTATAGTAATGGAATGGCCCCAATTTTAAAAAATATTTTCAATTTCAAATATTCTCTTTATACTAGTTTGTATGGCCCTTTTCTTTGTTCAAACATTTAGTTGAAAAGTTGTCTTTGTTGATCTGGACTGTAGCTCAGTGATATATAGTGCTTGCCTAGCATGTGTGAGGCCTTGGGTTCAATCCCCAATACTACAAAAAAAATAAATAAATAAAACTCTTTGTACTTCTAAGTTTATAAAAATTTACAAATAGTTGGGATTTATACCAATCCAGAAATAAGATTTTAGGGAGAACATATGTACTAACCTTAATGCAATGTAACATTTTTAAGACCTTTGGCATCATCACTTTGAATATATAAAGTAGTAGAAAACAATTCTTATCTTTTTGAGTTGGCAGGATTTATACTTGGCAAAATGTTATTAACTACTACTTTTTATGAGTAGTAGTTAATAACATTAAACTGTATTTTTAATAAACTTTGCAGTTCATTATTTGCTAACTCAAACTGGCCTCTCCACCAGCCCTTCAGGTTGGTTTAAATTAAATTATTGGTTTAAAAATTTGGACAAAACTTGATCCAACAACAAATACCTGAGCAGGCTGCTCAAAATCATGTTCATTGATACAGTCAGGCCCAATGACCACAGAATCACCTGCCTTTGCCTTAGGTAAAGCACCATCCCCCTCAGCAACCAGGGAGAAAGTTTTTCTATATAGGTCCACTTTGATATTATTTACAACTCTTTTGAAATTTCTATTAGCAGTATATACATAGAACCACCCAAACATCAGGGAAAGATTGGCCCTAAAATCATAACTGCCCTAATTGTTCAGCTTCACTTGTAACCCCAGTGAGCAAGGAAAAGATAGCCTGCTGTCAACCAGAACCCAGCATAGGAAGAATGGGATAATGGAGAAGACCAACCAGGAGCTCAGGAATCAGATGCCCCTTATCTCTTCTTATGGTTTTTGGTACAGAGATGTGTGCGTGACTCACCCCTAACCTGCCACTTTCCTTCCATTTGTTACCCTATTTTTTTTCCATGACTTTTTGTTAACCTCCTGTTCACATTCACCAGAAAACCTAGTTCTAGTCTGACCAGCCTAAGGGCTATGGGTTGAATCGGGTCATGGTAAATAACTGATCCAGTTTCCACAAGGTTTTCGTGGATGGAATGGAAATTCTGCAAAAAAGCACTAAATATTCATATTCTGTCTTCCTTTCTGTATCTCTTTCCTTCATGTTCTCTTTGTATTTGGTTTTGATGAGAATCTATATCTCTAAGGAAAACTTTTTTTTTTTAAACTGCAGCTGGTATCTGAATTATCTTAAGCTAATATAATATGCCAGAGGGTATGAATGGATTTAGATTTATAATTTCCAGTGAATATTTCCAAAGTTTCCCAAGATCATCCACACCATTTTCTAGTTAATATGTACATAGACATACATATATGTATATAATTGAACATATATATTTTTAATTCATTCTCAATAGGGCATGTCGAGTAGTTGAAATATGACATGGTTCTGATAGGAAAACAAATCAAACAAGGGAGGCAAAAATACTAAAATCAAACTTAATTTACATTTATTCAGCAACTATTAATTTGTTCAAAAAGATCACCAAGTACCTACTGTGTGCTGAGGATCATAAATAAAAAGTTCCTGCACTTCATTATATAGTGGTGAGACTGACATTATGTGATAACTGGTGGAAAGTAACTCTGCAGGATGCTGTTTTTGATAGGATGGGTAAGGATGCTCTTCCGAGAAGGTGACAGGAGGAAAGAGCAGGGAGTGACAGGACCAGCAGGCCAAGTTGCCTGTCTGGATGAAGCCACAGCAGGAAGAGAAGCAGGGAGACTAGAGGCCGTGAGGGAGCCAGCGGGCTGGAGTTCTGGGATTGATAGGTGGAAGAATAAGTAATGAGGTTAGAGAAGGATTCAGGGGTTACATCATATGGTGCCCTGTGGCTATGAAAAGCCTTTGGATTTTATTCTACATATAACAGAAACTCGTTGGATGACATGCTGATATTCAACTTAACCTTCTAAAGCCTCACTGTTTTGCTGGGTTGAGAATGTGCTAGAAGGGGAAAATAGTAGAAGCAGAAAATAGTAGAAGTTAAGGGGCTAATGTATTATAGCCTGGAGAGGAAGAGGACTTTGGTCAGTGCAGAAGCTGAAGAAAAGGGTTCAATTTGGGATCCCCTTGAAGATAAAGCCAGCAAACTCTTGTAGATGATTAGATGTATCTAAGAGAGCAATCAAGGATGGGTGGAGTTGATTGTTTTGCCCTGAACAACTGAATGAGTACAGATGATGATGGTGGAATTTACTAGAATACAGAACCCTGGGAGAAAAGAGGCTTGCAGAGTGAGGCTAAGTGGAAACCAAGCATTCTGTGTTAAACATTAATTTGGAGGTGCCTATTCAATAATGAAAAGCCGTTGGTGCAGAGAAGACAGGCAGGCGCTACAGATAGACACTTTGGGTCATCAGCACACAAATGGTATCCAAGTCAGAGAACAAGTGCCACTGTCTCAAGACTGACTGCAGATCCCCAGAACCAGACAAGAAAAATCAGGCTCTGAACACACCAACATGCTGAAGCAGCAAAGGAGGGAAGAAGGATCCAGCAAAGAAAATTCAGGAGAAAATAGTGAGGTAGGAAGGCTTCCACAGGTATGGTGTATCCAGGAATACTAGCCAAGAAAGTGTTTTAAAGTGCATCAAAAGCTGTTGAGAAGTCAAAGATGAGTGCAGGAGATTTAACAGAGTGACAAGTCTGAAAGCCTGACTGCAGCGTGGTCAAGAAGGAATAAGAGGCAAGCAAGCAGAGAAAACCAGCACCTTAGCAACAGCCTCTTGCCAAATTAGCAAAGCATCGCTTAGAATTGTATTTCATGTTGTTCCTTAGCTCTTTGCTGCTTAATTTTCAGCATGGCCTCCAGTCATTTTAGAATTGAGCTTCTGAGTTCCGTGTTTGGTGTTGCAGTAAAGCTTCACGTGGAGCAGTTTAAGTATAAAAGAGAAAGCAGGCAAGCACTTCAACTTGGGGTCCTTTTATAAACTAAACTACATTGTTGTTAGTATTACATTATCATATATTAATTAGCTGATAAGTATTATCTGTTCATACATAGTTGGGCTTTTTCCTCTGAATATGTCAGAGAGAAGTTAAAGAGCCACAAATCATCCAAATGACAGGATTTTTAAAAGCATATATTGGATTACATAAGTGTTTAGTTAAATAGAAGTAAGCGTTCAGGACATTGAGATCTCTGAGATCATTTTCAAATGGTAGGGGAAGGTGATTGACTTAATGTGATTACTGCAATGATTTTTCTTTTACTTTTTTCCTTTTGATCTGGAGAGAACAGTATAAAACAAAATGAACCATTCGACACACTTAGGTGAAAAGTATGCTCTCTTACCTATGTCTTTATGCACTTAATACTTCCTTCAATGTGTCTATTATTGACTTTTAACAAGAGCATTATGAGTAAGAATTACAAGACAATACTAAAGGAAAAAAACATTCTAAAATAATGAGCAAAACAGTTTTACTGAAATGGAACATGAAATGTAGAGCAAAGGAAAAGGGTACATACAAGTAGTTCAGTTGGTAAGTACAGTGGTTAAGACAGGGTGTACCAAGGTGACATTTGAGCAGATTTGAAGGAAGTGAAGGAGCTGATGGTGTGGATCTGCTGGGAAAAAAATTCCAAGAAGCAGGAAGAGCCTTGTATTTTTAAGAAACAGTAAAAAGAGAAATCACAGTCTTTTGAGGGAGTGGGGCAAAGGACAGGTGGAAGGAAACCAGGTCAGAGGTTGTTGGTGTGAAGGCAGGAGGGGGCAGACTGGCAGTGAAATGTGGTCATTACAGAGTTTGGAACTGAGGACTGACAATATCTGATTTTCAGTTCAAAAGAAAACTCTGGCTGCTTTTAACAATAGTTGGGGGTAGGGGGATGGGGGTGAAAAATAAGAGCAGGGAGGCCAAGCAGCAGGTCCTGGTGATTCCGTAAAGCAAGAGATGAATGTGACTCAAGACTTGGAGGTAGCGGTGGAGCTGGTCAGAAGTGGTGAGTCTTCCAACATGAAATGTTTCCACTCTTGTCATATTAGATACACATCCTATCACCACACCTAGATTCTATCTTCCTTGAGGCCAGAATGTATGCTCATTTTCACATGACCAATGAGGGGTATTCAATAATATTTTTTTAAAATTAATAAGTGAATAAGTGGTCACTAGACAAAGAATCTGGCTTATCAGAATCTCTGGCACACACCCTACATTTCAAGGCATATTTATAAATGGACAATAGCACCACCCAGAGTATCAACTTTGAAATAATTGGGGCAAAAAAAAAAGGAGTAACAGCTACATATAATGCATATGTAGAATAATATAAAGAGAAAGATGTCCTTCATATCTGTGAGTTTTATTTAATTCTGCAGGTTCTTTTTTTTTTTAACAAGTAATCTGCATTTCCTCTGCTTTCTCCTTGAGGTAAAATAGTAGCCCGGGGAGAGAGAAATTTCTAGAGCATACAGACAGGTTCACAGTAGGTTTGTCATGAAAATATTTATCATCTTAAGAGCCAGTCGAATGACAGTCCATAATGCTAACCCTTACTGTAGTTAACACTGTAGGGAAGAAATCTATCTCTGTCTTCAAATTCCATTATAATAATAAAAAAGGAAACAACAAATGCACATAAAATAAGTAACTTCTGACACCATACACGCTCGGCATTACAATGGGCAAGCGATGCAATCATTTGCTATGAAATCACAAACTTCCAAAACTTCAACATAGCAAAAGGGAAATTCCTTCTGGAAAAAGCACCTACACTAATGTCCATTCATAGATACAAGCTGTAGCTAAAGAGATTTTCTTTTTTTGAATAAGTGGTCTAGGTTTTAAAACGGCCAACGACCCATTTAGGTATAGAGTTTGAGAAAAAGCTACTATCGGCAATGTGGAGATAATTTATGTATACATAGGAAAAAGTCAGGAAAGGGGCAGATTTCAATCTCTCTCTTTAAAATATAATGTCTTTGAAGAAATTATTCCAATAGCAATGAGTTTTTGTGATGGAAGTGGCAGATTCAGAGTCTGGATTCTAGACCCACACAGTTCCTGATTGAGTCTGTAATTTGGAGGAAAGATTTCATCTCTCTCTAAGATGTATCTCCTATTTCCATATTCCCCATTTTCACTTTTTTTTAAAGCAACCACTGAGAGGATGAAGTTCAATTTATGACAAATCTAATTGAAAAATATCAGTCTAGATTTGAAATTAATGTTCTGAGACAGCGGTTCTCCCATCTAATCATTCCACAAACATTTATTGAGCACTTAATATTTCCTGCCAAAAGATACTGTCACTACTGTTGAGAAGTAAAATTTTATGAGGAAGAGAGACAAATATGTAGTAAAACAGTCTGACAGTGCTTTGATAGGGCTCTGCCCAAGGTGCTATGCCAATCAGTGGCCGATGGGGTCCCAGGGAGCCAGGTAAGCTCTGCTGGAGAAGGTGCTGCTTCGACCACATCTTGAAGGGTGAGCAAAGCTGGTCAGAGAAAGCAAAGAAAAAGGAAGCCCTCAGAAGAAAGCAGACATGATCATGATTTGATGTTCAGAAGAACTCCCTCTAGCAGTGACAGAGGTAGAATAAAGGTAGGAGGGTCACTCAGAGGCCTGGAGGAACTCATGTAGGATCTTGAGAGTCTGAGTGCAGAACATGGTCATGGGGAAGGCAAGCAGCAGCAAGAGAGTTCAAAATATACTTAGGAAAGAGACCATGAAAGTTGGGGTCCTGACTGGTCCAGGGAAGAAAGGGGCTTAAGGGCCTTTATGGCTAGGTGGATAGAGAGCTGTACTTTAAGGGAAGGGACACACACACAGAGTGAATAAAACAAACACAGAGGGGTTGTCCTAAAATCAAAATAAAAGGCCTGGCATGAAATGTTTTTGGGATTATGACTTTATTGACAAATATGGACTGGCTATGATCTGAAGGTATTATAACCACTGAGCTTATCTAAAGTCATAAATATTACAGAGATCCTTAGGGAATACTTAGGTAGATTCACTTTATTTTCTCTGGTCACTGAATGAAAAGTATTAACAAGGTGAAGATGAGCAGCCAGGATAGATTTTAGATATCTGTTATCTAGTGAGTATTTACCAACTTTAGACCTTCCACCATATAATCAAATTTATGGCTTCTTCTTGAACATTTTTTCTTAAATTTTATCTCATTTAAAAATGAGATAAAATGTTGTGTTTCAGTGAACATTAGCGTATATAACAGAAAGGGAGATAAACAATTTTCTAAATATTTGACTTTATCAAAACAAATTATAGTAGTGACTTATTCATTTGGTAACCTAATATCAAATTAATTCAATCATTAAAACTTAGATACTAATTTCAATACCCTGTGAGCTTTCTTTATTCAGAAACATCATTAAAAGAGGATGAAACACTCTTTCTGATCAGCTATCACTTTGGGATTAATATTTCCTGGGCTTTTGTTTTTTTTTTTTTGTTTTGTTTTTCCTGCTTCCAAATTGTCACTAGGAACATCTGCAGTGCTGGTGAAATGAATCACTTCTCAAATAGGACCGATATTCTGAGTACTGAATGTATCACTCTGCAAAGCTTCCACAAAGCACTTTCTAGAGTTGGAATGAAAAATCACACCTCTGGAATCATACACACTTGGTTGCTCTCTTTTGAGATCTTCAATACTAGAGACATGGATGAGAAAAGTTTGTATCTATTGTATATTTCTGGACCCATAAATAATGAATCAACCTGTTAGACCACAGAAATACAATCCACAAATAGAAGACTTCCATTCCAAATCTAGCCAAATTCTATCTACTTCCTATAAAGTAAAAATTCTCTGTATGCCAGCAGTAAAAATCATTCTCTAAATCAGCAGTTTTCAAATAGTAGGTTGTGACCCAATTACGACTCATGAAATCAACTTTATGAGTTATAACTAGCATTTGTATGAAATACAATGAAATGGACATCAGAGTACATTACATTTTATAAGGGCACATATAGTTTTGTGAAATTTTTGTATGTATGTAAATACTGAGCCTTAATATAAAATATTTCTTAGCAAGGGTTGCATTCAAAGATATTTGAAAGCCATTGTTTTAAATGACCTAATCCGAGGATATTGTTGAAAAATGTCAGCAGTTAGTAGCTCAAATTTAAAGTGAAAACAAATTTTATGAAATGTGAACGTAAGATTTTGCACAAAAGCTTTCTCAAAATCAAACACTCACTTATTTTTACTTGTGAAATATCTTACAAAATAATACCTACCCCGAAAAGGTCAAAAGTTTCTTTCATACTGTGTTTTGGTACTAAAACTATATGGTCCAACAACACTAAATGACAGATTCTCCTGACTTGATTTAGTCTAGCTATTTAGTAGTAATTATGGACGAAAACCTCCCTTGGTTGTATTAATCCTGTATTAAACTTTAGAATAAACTCAGAAGCTGAGTTATAAAACTTACCTTATGACTACTTAATCTATGAGGACCCTTAAAAGATCAAGAAAGCAACTATAACCCTCTAGAAACACACAGACACACATTATCATCACAAATAACTTCTGCATGTATGTCCTAACATCTTACCAATATGTACAAACTATATCCTACTGTACTTAATGAATAAATTAAAAACATAATTTTAAATGTTGTGCATCACTAATTTTATCAGAAGCCTAAAACCTTAAAAGTTACATAAATCCGTTTTTTAACCACCAAGAATGAGTTTAATCCATAGGAATGATGGAAAACTTGCTCCGTGATTCCGTAACTCATATTTTTACAAGTAAATTTTAAGTCAGCAATTAGCAAGTATCAAGTATCAGCCATGAGTTTACCTGAACTCAAAATTCTCTTCTTTTGAGAGAGCTATAGTAAGTGTGAAGTTCATATCTCATTTCATTTCTATCACTGCGTTCCTTAGGTTCTTTATGATGTTTTTAAAAATCCATAATATAATTCTATGAGAGTTAACATAATAGACTGTAACAGCTGTTATGGTCTATTGTGTAAATAAGTAATTACAGAATTTACAGACTATCATGTAAATATGTAATTATGGACTTTTTAAAATGTGCATTATTTACTCGATAGTCTATCGTTTACATATGTAATTATGGACTTTAAAACATGTATTATTTACTCAGTCTGTAACAGCTCCTTGGGACAGAGTCGTTCTGGCCTATCGGGTAAACATGTAATTACAGAAATTTTTTAAATATGTATTATTTATCTGATAGTGCTGCTACAGATTATCACATCCATATGTAATCACAGATTTTTTAAAAATGGGTATCATTACTTCGTATAATGCTTCTGCAAGTCAACTCGGAGACTTTCAGTTCAGGAATCAGTTATCCAAAACTATACAGTAATTCCACTATACAGAATATTTGCAAAGAATGGTGGTTTTCTGCAAGTTCCCTGAGCACATTTTCAAGTTTCCCCCAAAAGTTGAAGAACTGACCCCCAAAATAAGAAGCCATTTTGAGAGAAAGAATGTTTTTCAAAAAGTTCTCCAGTTTAAGATTCTATATTTCGTTTTTTCAAAGTTTTCTATATTACCATATTATTTATTTTTAAAAGCCAGAACCTCTTGATATTTGATTTCTTTAAAGCAGAGAATCTGGAATACATTTTAGCAGTTGTTGCCTTTAGTATTTGATTATGAACACTTCCCTATACAGTAGTATGCTGGTAAATGTTTAAGGGTTGTCTGGAGAGAAGGACAGGATTGAAATCACTTGCCAATTTCTGTGGTGTAAATGCTCCCACCATGGATGATTTAAAGCAGTCACCAAGATGTCACTTAATTACGAATCCCACTTAACTGGTGAACTATAAAAGGAGACAGGAGTCCATTTCAGCACACCACTGTCTCTTTTTTTTTCCTTTTTTAAATCAATTTATTTTAATTAAATATATATGACAGCAGAATGCATTTTGATTCATTGTACACAGTTGCAGCACAACTTTTCATTTCTCTGGTTGTACACCATGTAGCATCACACCATATGTGTAATCATACCTGTACCTAGGGTAACGACATCCATCTCATTCCATTATCTTTCACTACCCCCATGCCCCCTCCCCACTGTCCCTCCCCTTTGCCCCATAAAAGCTCCTCCATTTTTCCCATGTGCCCCACATTATGGATCAGCATCCTCTTATAATACTTTCAGCCTTTGTTTTTTTGGGACCACTGCCTCTTAAGCTATTTCAAATTTCACTTTCAACTGTGGTTGACTAAACCTCTTTTGACACATTCTAAGGAAGCCAAAAACAAAAGCTCAATTGTTTAAGTATTGAAGTATTTAAAATCCAGTGTTTAAAACTTAAAATTAGGAGACACATCATTAATTAAGAATCTAAGAGACGCAAGGAACCTCCTCTCTGGTTCAGAAGATGCCAGAACTTCCTTTTGATCTTGAAGGAGTGTTTGAGCAGCACACTGGGGAAGCACTGTCTGCCACATTGCAGAGGAGACCAGTTTTGGGGGGACTTCCTACAGTTGAAGTACACCTATGATTGATGGTTTGGTGAGGATGTTTAGAGAGATGTTTAGATAGGTGGTTGGAAAGAGAGCTTTAAGATCTACTCTAATTCTATGATGCTTATAGTTTTGTGACTTCATAAATGAGAGGTTAAATATACCACATCTCAAGAACCCATCCTTATTCCCACAGTGGTATGTGAAGAGATTTAATTACCATTTTCAAAAATAAATTTTATTCTGAATGTTTCATGTTTAATAATGAGTTATAAACGCAGCAATTCGAGAAGACAGACCTTTATGGTAAATGCCTTAAAAATGAACTTCAGATAACACTATTGAAACTAAGGGTATTAATGTTTTGTTTTTTAACAAACATAAGCGTTGTTCTGAACTGATTTTTTTTTAAACATTTGCCTTGTTCATTCTATCTTTCTGAAATCTGATTAAATATTCATAGATGAATCATAAAGATAACAGACAGTATATTCAGTGGCAATTAAATACTTCAATTACTCCCAATCTCAAATCTGAGGGAGAATGTACTAATCCACATATGGAACACAGACAAGGGATCAGTGCATATATACGATTAATTCTTTACATACTAGGTATGCAACACATCAGAGTGTGTGGTCAATACAATGGAATGCCAGGAAAAACAGCTCTCAGGTAATTTCTACCCCAAGGCAATGAGATATTGTATACATTTGTCTAAGATGCTCCTAAGGTTTCCTTTCATTCTACCACTGAATGTACTCTCTGGAAGCAAGGACCTTCAATATACATTGAATTTTAGTTATATGAAGCCTTTATCAAAAGCTGACACCATGGGTTGCATACCTTCAGGGAAAGATTATGTTCCCCAATGTTTAAATCCCCACACAGATCAAAACACAAAATATACATTACATTAGGGTATCACATGGCCAACAACTGACTAGACGATGCCAGGAAGAGGGCAGGTGCCGCCTGCCAGAGGCTGCGATTTAATATCCTGCTATAAAAGCAATAGGAGGCTCCTGTTCATCTGAAACCTAGAACCTATAATAAAAACAGTGAACAATTCAAAATTGGCACATTACTACCACTGGCTGTTTATGTGCCAGGATTTTTTTTTTAAACATGCCAAAATTGCAAACTGTGTACAGTCCCCTGAAACAACTGAGCTCTTCTTGTTTGCAAGGTGGAATTATGGGTAGTGAGGGATTTACTATATAGGATATTCTGTTTTCTTTGTTTTAAGTAAATAAGTGTAATACATGCCCCAACAGTTATTTTGGGAACTTGCTTATTCTGAGTTTATTAAATGGCTTAAGTACATGATTTTAGATAAAGTAAGACATGAACGGTTAACAACTTGAGGCACAGAAAATGAGAAAGGTAAGCCAGAACTTATAAACATTCATTTCATCCAGGTGCACCTCACTTTAAACAATAAATGCATCCCAGGAGTGAAGTGAAAATAAAATACTTATAAATTGAATCATATTTTAAATTAACTATGGATACGGTGACTAAAAGGAAGCTGGTGTTTTTGGTAATGTGGATGACCAATTTACAATTGAATTTTATGAAATATGGATTTTTTTGACAAATTTTAACACAGAGTATATGTATATATATTTATATGAGTGTATATTCTTGCAAGTATATGTACTTCTAAATATTCTAATAGTCATACAATTAAGACCAAAATACAGTAAAGGAATTAATGTTGAGCTTGATCCCCATGGATTTTCTGGGTTTAAAGGAACATATGAAACATTTGCTTGAATATGGATGTGTTAGAAAATGAAAAACAAAGGTTTCCATGATTGCAGTTAGTTATCTGTGAAGTAGGAGTGCCAAGCAGTAAAACTCCGTGTCCACTTGGCTGCAACAATTAATATGGAGCTATTTTCAAGGTGGGATTATGGGCACTGGAACCTCTAGGGATGGAATGTTTTGCCCATGCGTTAAATCCTCATTTCGTGTGAACTTAATGAAAAGATTGCAATATGTTCTGTCAATGGTTCCTAGAGCATGGAGATGTCTTTCTTTTTCCCCTGAGTACATGTAGTGAGATTTGTGCTGCATTTTATGGATGGAAATGTAAAGAAACAGTGAGCTTTTTTACTTTGTTTAGAAGTCCTGAAGATAGAGAGACTTAAAATTATGTAGGGAAATGCAGTGAGTTTAAGGCTGTAGTACTGGCTGGAAGCACAGTGTATTTGTAAAACTTTCTGTGTTTGGGGAAAACCTCTAGCACTATAAAATACCAAGAAGAAAAGACTGGAGTTTTTGTTTTGTTTTGTTTTTTTCTGCAGCATTTTAAATTAGGCAGTGGCTATTTTCAACAGAAGCTTGTTTGTTTGCTCTTTTAAAAGTTTATTTATTATTCTAATTTGAATTCACAAGTAAAGTGTGCTTTAGCCAGAATAAAGACTTGCTTTTACACAGAAATGCTCAGGGGCTGTAATACAGTTAAGTGTATGCTTATCTATCCTTTAGATAAAAGACAGATTGTTTGAGGATAGCAATTAAACATACAATATAGATAAGTAACACACACACACACACACACACACACACACACACACACACACACCCCGAGCCCAGGGTGGAGAAAGGCAGAAATTAACAAGTCAGGCACACTTAAGACCCATTCCAGCAGCTGATACTTGACATCTGCCTGAAGCCCAGAGATACCCAGATACCTCTGAAGTCAGATTCTTCCCTCTTCTCTTCTCGTCCATGGCTTAGACAGAAACAAACTAGTTATTTCTTCAAAATTATACAAGAGCACATCATCTTGGGATTCCTCAGACTATAGAATACTCAGGGTCCAAGCAAAAAACCCAGAGAGATTCTTCCTAATTAGCACCAAGACCCAATTACCTTAATCTCTGAAGTCTGTCCTTATGTGGAATCTGGGCCTCAGAAATTACAAGATCTAAGCAGATCTTTAAGCAGGACTCGATTCCATGGGCAAGAGTTAGTTTATTTTTAGCACCATAGAATTCTTTGGGTAGAAGGAGATAATAGAGATAATTTAGCTAAAGCCTTTCACTTTAAAGTTAAGAAAGCTGGGGCCAAGGGTATAGTTCAGTGGTACAGCACTACCTAGCATGGGTGAGAGCCTGGGGTCAATCCCAACACTGGGGAGTCAGGGCTGGGGGCAAGGGAAAGTTGAAAAAGTTAAGAACCAGAAAGTTGACATGAGCTGGTCAGAGGTCATCATAAGTGAACTCTCACTCCAAGGGAAAGGAAATAACATATATGAAGCTATGTGTAAGGTACTATATACATAGGTTACCACATTTAATCTTCACAAACTCCCCAAAATGTAGGGGTTTTTTTTTTTGCATCTTCATTCACAGAATAAAGCAAATGAGGTTTAGACCAGTTAACTTACTACAAATCATATACTTTTAAGTCAGCTTGCTGAAAACTCCATTCAAATGGTCAATTTACCAAATGAAAAATTTGAAGAATGCCCAATTTGCTAAATTTACCAAATAGTTATTTCTTCACACTATCTATAACTTTCATAGCAATATTATCCCCAAGTGATTAAAGTTTGTTAATATTTTTAGCTTTACTTAATCTATTTTCATTTTGTCTTCATGACAACAACTTTGAGGAATTTAAATTCACTTTGTATTGGTAAATAATAGAAATCAAGTTTGAGGTCCTCATTATATGGCTTCTTAAAAAATCCTTTCTCACAATCGAACTTCTTTTCTACCACTTACATTGGTATTGGCTTTCATCTGAAATCTTCCTACAAACCAGTAACAAGTCAACATAACCAAAGACAGAGAAGCCACAAACTTCCTACATTTTATAAAAATTCTAGCAAATTGAGTTGCATTGGATGGTTCAACACCCCTTAGCAACATTGAATATTTAGTTTAACTTTGTCCTAGTTTTATTTTTTTTTATTTTGCTAGAGCCACTTTAGCCTAGCAATTCTACAGAATACCTGTCAGTTCAAATTGGCTAAATGTCAATTCATATGTTTTGTATTTCAGACCTTTCTAAAATGTTTACAATATATTGTAAGAAATCTATTTGATTCATCCAGTTAGCAAATCTATGAATCAAAAATGCACAAAAGGTAGTAGGCCAGGTTAAAAATGAGTTGCATGACAGAAACTCTCCTTATCCTTATGATTTAATAAGTCCTTGATTTTAAGACAAGCACATTACTGCAAACTGAAATATATAACTTATACTTTCTGAAAGCCAGAGAACAAAATTCTGAGGAGAACAAAAATTTCTGAGGGACTGAAATTCTGGAGCACAGTGAACTTTAGAGTCTATCAACTTGAGAGTCTATTGCTAATGTAAAATGGCTATAAGAAAAACTAAAAACTAAGAAGAGCTAAAACCAAACAAAACTACAATTTTGAAATAGCCCTAAAGCTGCTACTGTCACAGTCATCTTCTACAATAGGATTTGCTAAAAACTTTAGGAAACCTAATAGAAAGGAAGCTCTGATAGATCAGTGATTTGGTAAATTGGTCATTCCATGAGTATAAGAAAGGAGGGACCTGACCCTCCTCAAAGAGTGTTGGGCTTTTGGGGTTGTTTTGTTTTGTTTTTTCCCCCTCTATCTCAAAGTGAGCAAAGGATCCCAAGGCTGAGCTGGTGGCACTGAGAGCTATGACACCAAAAGCTCAGAGCTGGCAACCCCAAAAGAACTGCACTTTGCTGTTCCATGATTTCTATTTGAATTGAGCAAAAGAACCTTTGGCTCACTGGCAACAAATAGGGGGATTAAATTTTGTGAAATTGACTTTGAGGTTATTTTGGAAGGAACAGCCATTCAAGAAATCAGACTTTTGTTTTTTGCATGAACTGATTTTTTTCTGACCAATAGTTGAAGCACGGGAATCTGTCTGCTGATTCCAAAAGTCACATTCTACCCTTGATAGTCATTCCAATTAACCACATCACCAATGGCTGTTTTAAAAAAAAAAAAATAGACCTTTGAAAAGACTTTTGAAGTCACCCTCAAACACACGGACTGAAATTTTTAGGTCACTGGAGAAGTTCTCTTAATAGGTATCAAAATAAGTATATTGAGTAAAATCTCATAGTTGAGTTCAATGCAAATCCTGTACTGTCTTTCCCAGTAGGAGAGTGAGGTATAGCAGTTTTGACTTGCCTAGTCAGAAAGCACTTCTCCTGATACCAAGAACTTTAATTTGAGCAAGACTCAAACATTTATATTCATATCATGTGGATCTGTCTGGCCACAGTTAATTTGAGCATGTCACTTTATTCCCTGTACAGAATATCTAAAGCTTTAAGGCAGATTCAGGGAGCCTTTTCTTCCTGAAACACAAACACTTACACAATGCTCTCATTAACTGGAACTTTCACATCTGCACTGAAGTGAAAATAGAACCTAAATCTCTGTCCTACCTAGTGTATGTCAAATAACACAGATTAGAGAGGGTGTATTTGACAATAGCATTTTATTCAGGCTTTAGAGGGAAAGAGTTGGACAAGTCATAAACCTATATGACCATGAAATAAAAATAACTGCAGAGATGTGTAAAAGGCATACTATAATAAAAAAATTTTAAATACTTTATAAAGACAAAATTTTACCTGTTATTCATTTAACTTTACCCCAATTTGACACAATCATTGAAAAGCTAAAACTACTGGGAACTTTGAATATCCAAGGTGGAAAGGAAAGGCAATGTTTTGGTCACATTTTCAGGTTTAAATGGCCTAGTTCAGTTCTGCCCACAGAAATACAATGTGAGCCACATATATAATTTTAAATTTTCTACTAGATACACTGAAAAAGTAAATATTTTAAACTAACACATATTTTATTTAACCCTGCAAAGTATTCAAAGTATTCTTTTGGTAAGTAATCAATCTGTATTGCAATAAATTAATAAGTGAGCTATATTACAATAAATTAATAAGTGAGCTATATTACATTTTTTTCACAATATGTCTTTAAAATCTAGAGTACATGTACAACTCAGTTTGGACAAACCATATTTCAAGAGCTTAACAGCCATATGTGGCTAGTAGTTACCAAAGGACAATACAACTCTAGACCCACAGTCTCATTTGAAAAAAACTACCGTTTTTAATGTTATGAAATTGGGTGATTCTATCTGGATTGGAATTGGGTCTTGTTTATTGTTGAGTCTGAATATTAGGCTACTGAAAAGATACAAACCAGAACAGCACAATTATAAGATCTCCTAATTCTGGGTACTAAAGCATACTGTGTTTTACATGCAGTTAAGGTTTCCAAGTTGGGCTTTCCCTGATTTTAGGAATATTTTTCTTTATATCTAAAGCCAGATAGGTAAGAAATTCAACAATCCTCTTCTTCCCAGTACCCCACCTCTAGACATAGTTCCACTGGATTATCAAGAATGGCTACTTCCTTCTGTTTTGACACATAGGCAAGGATTCCGTACTCTGGGCCTTTGCCTAGGCTGTGTTCCTTTTAGTGCCTTCTGAGCCCTTCTGCCTGAAACTCATCAACTCCACCACTTGGCTGACTTCTGGTTACTATCTGGAGGCAAGTTTGCTTTCGCTGGCTCCAAAAATACCAAGACCACCACAAAACCCAGACCCAGTGTTTCTTTCTCCATGTCCCCAAAGCAAATACTGTGGGCTTTTATGCCACATGTTCCCATTGTGATTCTTATCCCACAGTATCACCACATCTGACTATTGTCCCTCTTTTCCCCAACTAGATGGTGAGTTGCTAGAAAGTATCTCATTTGCCTTGCAGTGCCTCCTACAAAATAGTACTCAATAAAGGCTCATGAAGATCAAATGTTGAACAGTAAACAGAAAGTATAATCAAGTTTATGAAGTTAAGGAATATTTTTAAGTATATATCTAAAATTTTAGAGCAAAATACCACAAATAGTTACCCAACACAGCCCAGTCAATTGTGCTAGATGTTGAGTTTACAGAGAAGACACATATGTTTAGAGATAGCAGGCAAGTACTGGTTATGACAAGCACTTTTTAAAACAAAGTGAATAAAGGTCACCTGGGGAAGTTGAGGAAGTTGTTAAAAACAAATTCTGATTCAAGAGGTTGGGGTACATCCTGAGAGTCTGCATTTTTAATAAGCTCCCTAGCGATGTTGCTAGTCCAAAGACCACACTTGAACTAGAAAAGGACTACAGCCTAACAGGAGACCTGAAATTTAGCTGTAACTCCTATTGTATGGATATGAGTCATTTCTCTTAATACTGCCAGATCTGCTTGTTCAGCTCTAAAATTGCCTGGGAGAGGAGAGTAAATTATTTCTATAATATCTATAAGCTCTACAATCCACAATATCCATATTCTGCCAGCCTGCAAGGGACAACAGGGACCAGAACAGTGGTTTTTCATTTTGGCCGCTCCTTAGATTCATCTGGTACTAATTTCAAAATCCTGATGCTCAGAACATAGCCCAGACCTATTACCTTGGAATTTATGCAGGTGGGAGCCAGGCATTAATATCAACTCTCAGGGCTGAGAACTACCAGACAACACCACCCTAGCAGCATGTGTTGATTAAAACTCAACTGACTGTGTTAATGAGGTCAGAGATAAACAAGTGATGCTACCCAATCCAGGGAGCTCGATTCTGTTCTATCCTGTTGTCAGTATTGATATGTTGTTGGTCCAAGGAGCCAAATTAAAGCCATTGTTAAATATTATTTCCAACACTTAAAAAACAAACAAACAAAAAAACACGTAAAGCCCTGGCCCTGGTGTATGTTATTATGCAAAGAAAAGCTAGCTGATACCATAACAGCTCATCAACCAAGCTTCCCAAAGTTTTGCAAGCCACCCACCTGACTCTTGAGATCAAAATGAAAACAGGGATCCCCACCCACCCACACTCCAATGGAGAATAGGAAAAAAAAAAAGCTGTTTTAGTCAGCTTTTTCGTTGATGTGACTAAAAGACCCACCAGAACATTTGTAGAGGAGGGAAAGCTTATTTGGAGGCTCATGTTTTCAGAGGTCTTAGTCCAAAGAAGGCTAGCTCCATTCCTCAGGGCTCTAGGTGAGGCAGAACATCATGGCAGAGGAGTGTGGCAGAGGGAAGCAGCTCACATGATGATCAGCAAGCAGAGAATGAAGTCTCCAATTGCCAGATACAAATATATATATCCTACAATCACGCCCCCAATGAACCACTTCCTCAAGCCACACCCTACCTGCCTTCAGCTACCACTCAGTTAATCCCATCAGGGATTAATTCTCTGATTAGGTTAAACTGTAATCCAATTGTTGCTCCTCCAAACCTTCTTGCGTTGTCTCACATGTGAGCTCTCGGGGGACAACTCACATCCAAACCATAATAGAATCCAAGAAGGCACAGGATATTTTTGCCTCTCAAGGGACATTATATCCTAGGTTCTTTTAAAATTAGTTTTGAGAATTTGAAAATTTTAAATGAAAAAGCCCAAATATCAATTTTCAAAAAGGCAAAAAGTTCTAATTCTTACTACATCTCTTTGAATTAGGATAAGAATAGAGGGAAACATCCAAACTTCTAGTCTATACTTTTTAGATAGTTTAGTTTTAAACAAGTTGGTTTCTTTAACACGTGTGTGTGTGTGTGTGTGTGTGTGTGTGAGAGAGAGAGAGAGAGAGAGAGAGAGATATTTGTTTTTTGAAATAAGAAACAAAGAGAATTAGACTCTTTTATCATTCAACTCAAGTAATGAATTGCTGTGTACCACAGCAGTAGCATGTGCTGATTCTCTCCCCTCCCCCTTTATTAGTTTTCACTTTGGTCAAAAAGGTACTGTACATTCTTTTCCAAGACAGATTATCTATGTTTTACAAATATATCAACAAATAACTACAGAGCACCTACCATAAGGAAAACATTGGAGAAAGAGTGCAGCAGAAAGACATGAGGTTCTGTTATCTTCAAAGACATTAGAACCTGTCTGAGAAGATTAAACTTACATTCTTTGAAAAGACAGCTAAAATTATGAACAAAAAATAATAAAAGCTAAAATAGTAGTTGTAAAGAGTTCAGAGAAGAGTGATGCCTCACTTCCAGCTGGGATGGGCTAAGGGAAGGCTAAATAAAGACAGGAGAGGTTTCACCTGCACCTTCAAGGATGGCAGGGATTAGATCATTAGCCCAGAAAAAGAAACTCTATGATCAAGAGCTCGAAGAGAGAGGAAAGCATGAGATGGGCTCAAAAATAGTTACGAGACAAGTAATGAGCAGTGAGAAAAGAGCGCTTGACCGGGCATGGTGAAAAGTTCCACATCATCCAGCTTCAGATCCAAAGGGTTAAGGACTATGAGCAAAGCAGAGTTAGGCAAATTGGGTTAGTGCTCCTGCTTGGCAGGGGCAAAGTAGAGTTGACACACCTGGGAAAGCTTGAGCCTAAGAGTTGGCCAAGTTCAGGTGTTATAGAACCAGAATGGAGTACCCAAGTGATAGACTGAGGACTTTTCATTTTTAAGTTTTCATACAGCTAATGGGAAATCAATTAAGACTTTTGTTTGCTTGTTTGTCTGTTTTAAGTGACACTAAAAAGCCATGTTTTTTAGGAAGACAAATTTGAGGCTAGATATAGTATAAATTAAGAGTTATGAACAATTGATAATGGAGAATAAATTCAGATTTAACACAGAAAAAAATGTAGAACAGAACGGATTAGTAGACTAGAACAGAAAGGCAGATATGAATTGCAGTACTAGAAAGAGGAAAATGTCAGAGAAATTATGGAGGATCAAGAAAACGTGAGACTTGGTGGAGAATTAAACCTTGATGTTGGGCTAGCAGATCCACTGGGACCCCACAGAAAAACTGGCATTCCTCTCTTCACATGGAGTCTGCTTGCTATTAATATATATCTATATTCTTTGCTTGAAGTCCTTGGTCTAGCTGGGGCAACAGGGTTGGCCCATGTGTAGGACAAGCAAGAATTGTCAGAGGGACACCCTTAGAAGCAGCCTGAATCTAAAAGGACAGGATTTGGAAGCTGGGTGCCACAGACTCCTCACCCTTCATTAGAATCACTCCTAATCCTAACACTGTCCCTCAGAACACACCCCTCTCCTCCCAGTGGGATCAAGATCAGTTTCTCAGTGCAACCTGCTTGCTAATACATCTTTTCTTGTCTTTACTCCCTATTTTATTTTCCTTACTTCCTTATCAGCATTTTTGGTGTCACCCCCAAAGAAACTTTTGGCCCTGGGATTCTAGATTCTAAGATTGGCCTCTGCTTCTGGAGATATCTAAGCTGGCATAGTGACCAAGAGAACAGGATGATAGATTAGGTAGAATAATGACCTCTTCCAAAGTGTCCACATTCAACCCCTCAGAACCTATGAATGTGATACCTCACATACTTTATGCACAAAAGGGACTTTGCAAATGTGATTAGGTTAAAGACTATGAGATGACTGGGAGAGTCTTCTGGGCCAAGTATGTGCAATCAAATCAAATGACTCCTTAATAGCATAGAACCTTTCCCAACTATAGTCAGAAGGAGCTGTGGCTATGGAAAAAAAGTCAGAGAAAGATGACGGCTGGCTCTGAAGATGGAGGAGAGGGGCCATGAGCCAAGGAATGTGGGTGGTCTCTAGTAGCTGAATAAAATGAAAAAAATGACTTCTTCCCTAGAGCCCCAGAAAGGATTGCAATCAAAGTGAGACAGGTATCAGAGATTCTGACCTTTCTGATATTATATTTGTGTTGTCTTAAGCCATGAAATTTGCAATAACATTTTTATAATGGCAGTAGAAAACTCATATATGATCCTTAAAATTGTAGACTAGTAAAAATTTGAGGTAATCATAAAAAAGTGAAATAAATGATAAGAAAGATTGGATTTTTCATACGTTGGTTTGAATATTCAGTACATAGATTTGTTCTTGATTATGTGATATTCTTACAGAGAGTCTCTATTATGTTATATTCCTCAACCAAATACAAGTTGGCAAAGAAGTTTAATACTTAGGTTTTTTTTGTTTTGTTTTGTTTCAGCCAGAAGTGACTATAATTTAATCCATTCTGTTAGATCTTACTTGATGCCCTCAAGAAGAAATAAAGAAATGTGTCGGTGTGAAGGAGACTATGGCAATTGATGATATAATGCCGATGTCAAACTCTCTTTCCAGTGCTCAGCTTCACCTGGGCTATATTTGGAAGCTTTCATGTGGAAAGGATGGCTCTGTGACAAAAGTATTGTCTGAGTATATTCCTGAATTTTAAAACTTCATTGAATTGTGACAACACACACAAGGGATTGATATAGGAACTTTGACATGTTAATTCAGAGCAAGTCAAAGTAACTTTCAATGCATTGTTGGAAATATATAATCCTGGACACATTTGAGCACATGGTTTTTGCTTTCAAATTCTATACTTTTGCAATATTATATTCTGAATGTTTTCTAATTCTGCAGTCTTATTGGGTTATTCCATTATTATCAATCCCTGCTTTTTCCTGCCCTATACATCCAATCTTTGTAGCCACATTCACTCTTCAGCTCTCTTACTGACACACACAACCAGTGCATAAAGGAATATTAAAAACTCTACCCCACTGATGAAGCTGAATTTGGCAAGAGGATTGGGTTTGCTGCCTCTATACAAAAGGGTTCTGGAGTAAGAACAAAGCCCTTGCACCCACACCTCCACCTGACTTCCTTCTCATGAATTCCACATACATTTCTGATTCATCTTCTGCCTAGTTCCTGCCTTTTATCCTAGTAGTAACAGAGCTCAAGTGCAAAGTTCTGCTAGCCTGTGGGAGGAACAAGAGTCCGCTTCCACCAGCTGTTCTACTAACTTGCTAATGTTGCCTCTGGAAACATTTGATGAGAGCAGGTGCTTTTTTGAACCCTGTCTTCCCTTGATGCAGATTCTACCAATTTGGGTTAGCCTAGCTCTATGGCCCTGGTTATTTCTATTGCTGCTTCTCCTGAGGTGGGCAGAAGTAGAGAGAGGGGGTTGTTTTTGATGCCAAATTTTGCCATTCACAGCCCTTATTGGTGGTCTCTAAGCACATAACTTACCACAAAAGCCGCCAATTAACCAAAATTCTAAGAACTTTCAATGAAAACAAATTCTTATATATTTTTTTAAAAAATAACTCTACAAATTGACATCTACTAAGCCCAAATGTTTTGCTTTTACTCTCATAGTATACATATACTTAATAAAACGAGCTGTTGCCAGACAAAGTTTAAATAACTCACTTTATATTTATGTATCAAAACTTTAAAACCTATGATCTTTTTTTTATGTATTACAGATTCAGTTCAATCCTGGGAGTGGAGAACAGAACAATAAACATTGCTGCTCTCTGGTGGGCTGGAGTCAGGTGTTATAGCACATCCTCTATCTTCTCAGAGATGACACCAGAAGCACCCCCACCCCTAGAAAGAAAACACATCCCCAAATACCAAGATAATTTGTAGAAGGGTTAGATGGTTACAAAAGCATTTGGACAGGCTTAAGAAAATGAAATAAGGAGGAAAGCAAGTGTAAAGAACGTTGAATTTCAAGTGAGAATGGGCTAATACACTTCATAACCAAAAATAATCTGTGTACCCTTGAGCTTGGAGACATCTGCCTTGGCAGATCACAATTCTGTAGCCAAGTGTCCCTGAATGACTAAAGAAGATGATTTAAAAAGATTACCTGTTGGCACAGGCTTCTAATGCTGACAAATCTAGCCACTTTCAAAGGCAGGTGCCTTCCACAGATTTTATTTGCCAGGGAGTTTCAGGTACTTAATGCTGTTTTAATTCCATTTCTTCCAAGGCCCTATTTTCTCTAGGACTTGGTCTTGTGACCTGAGGATTAGTCAACCATAGTACCTCATCCTGAGCTATTCTTATTTAAACTGACTTCTTAGAGTATTCTCACCTTCTTCTTCCTCTGTGCCCATCACCCTATCTCCTGAGTCAGTGCTACCCACCCAAAGGTCATTAGTCATCTCTGATTTGGATGACCGATTTGTGTTTAGATCATCAGGCTTCTTGATTCCTTCTTAGTTTTGGTTCTAGAGTTATAAAAATGTCCTCAATTTCCTTACATTTTTCTGTAGAATTTGGGGTTTAATTATGTTTTTGTTTTAGTAAATGTTTACCAATTAATCAATTCAAATACCTCTTCCAGAAATAACTGCTGCTCCTTCCAGGGCCTACCTAACAGAAGAATGCACTGAGTTTGGAATGAAGTTCCATCTGAAGCAATGCATACAACACAATCTATCACATGATTGGCTGTACAAATTTTGTAAGCTTCTTTAGCAGTTTTCCCAAGTTTATTGACATATTGATTACCAAATGGTGAGATTAAAGAGTAATTACTAATGATTCCCAAATCACCAGGATTACAAATACCTTGGAATGGACTACAAACTTCAAGAAAACCAAGAAAGATGAAAAACTCCTTGGATTTAATAATGCAGTCTAGAGATTATTTTCTAACATATGTTGATCACAAATGTGTGCTTCACTGGGGCCTGAGATTCACATTTCCTGGTAGACAAAGTCTAGACCTTGACTATTCCCAGCTGGCCAGTCACACAAGCCATCAATTGAGGTCTAAATATCATACATTAGATTATTAGTCAAATGCACAAAGAAGAGTAAGGGAGTCACAATAATAGTTATCAATGAGAAGAAGGATGTTGATTTTAAATCCTTAATATGTATGTATGTATTTTCCCATTCTGACATGGTCTTTTAAATTGGATATTTTTGTGCATATTGAGGAACTCTTCAAGCAGATATTTTGTATCACAAATTCATATAGTTATAGCATCAAATTTCCTTTTTCTCTATAGATAGGTTTAACTAACCTTTCAGTTAAAAAAAAATTAAGGCCATGATGAATATTGATTAACCTTGGGAACCAAAAAGTAAACATAAAAACAATTTCTTACTCCAAGATCAGGTTTAACAATGTGCTAATAGCCCATAATGAAGATAGCAGCCCTAAGTTAATCAACCCATTAAGTTGGGATCAGAAGTGTCAAATCAAGTGAAGTCTACTAATTTACTGACCCTTAATGGGTCAGCAAGATCTATAACCCAATGGCTGATCTTTCTGCTTCTCTTAAAGTCACTTTGAAAGCCAAATTCACTTCCTCCCATGATTGTGAACTCTGACCTGGTATGGGCAGGATGTCAACATAAAATCCATTTATGAGAATGTGCTCGGGGTTACTGAGTAATGGAATCTCAAGCTAACTGGTGAGTTAAGTGTCTGGGTAGAAGCCTTTATGGAAACATCAGCTTTATTTTTCTTATGTCCATAGAACTGTTATAATCTGCAGTGGGCTTGTCTCCAACAAGTCCAGAGTTCTCCAGTTAGCTAAGACTATTACCCCATCTCCCATCCCCCATCCTGTTCTGTGAAGATATATCATAGCTGGGAAACATCAGTGGATCCAAAAGAACTAAGTAGCAAGGTGAAGAGCTATACCTGCCAATTAGTAATTGTGAAATGTGTGGCTTTATTAAAGATGTAATGCATTGGATAGAAAGTTGCTTTGGTGATTAGCTCAAAGTATATCTCATTTTTGCTTGTTAATCTAACAAACGACCATCAATTACCTAGTGTTCATGTTTCAAGAGGAAGAAGAGAAAAAGTAGGAATATACCTTATTCCACATGGGTCTTCCAGAGGTATGATAAAAATTATGAATAAAGAATTCATTCTATTGGATCGTATTTATATAATAAAGATCCAACTTCTGTGATCAGAACTGTTTTAATATCAGCATTTTCCTTCTCAGATAAAAAAAGCAATTCACTGTACTCTGATTTTCAGTGTCCATTAGCAATCTGTCAGGAGTGTGATGTCAGAGACGCAAAAGGATAGATGCAAGAGATACAACTAGGTCTGGTTCTGTGTCCTGGTCCCCAGTCAAGGCTGCTAAAACATCCAGCACTTTGGCCCTGCTCTTTCCAACAGTCAGTCTTTGGCTGTGGTTTTCCCCCAACTAGGACACAGATAAGATATAAACTAAGGTTCTGTAAAGGGGAAGCAAGAAAAAGGGAAAACTACTGAAGCACTAAATATTAATAAATAAATAAATAAAGTTTTATTGGAAGAAAAATCGAGATTTATTTGACGGACCTAAGGATTGGTTTTTCTCTTTACAAAGGAAATATGTCAGTTGCATGCGATGATGCTTGAAGGATCCTGCAAAAGGAAACCAACCATGTTTTCTGGGAACACAGACAGCCCCCTCTGTTGTTGGTGACATTGCCCTCTATTCCCCCCTATTTGTTGCCTTTGTTTTCCTCCCTTGTCATTAGCCAACCTGCTAGTACTGCTGTGCCAGCCTTAGCACAAAGACACTTGTCTAAAAGCCTGTGTAGAAGCTGGAGTTTCACCCCAGGGGGGAGAAAAAAGTGAACCCTGGGGCCACAAAAATGAGGAGACAGTCAGAGAAGGTGGCTCTGGCAAGGTCAGCTTTAGAGAGGTGACTTCTACAAGTTCTCAACCTTAAGGCCGGTCTGAGAGAAGCCATGAGATAGGCAGAGGAAAAGGGGGGAAGAGGGGCTGAGACGGGGTCGTGGCTACGCAGATCAGGACCAAGAAGCCGAGGTCAGCGACGTAGGCCGCCAACCCGGGGAACGCAAGGAAGTGGCCCTCCCGGGGCTGTGCCGCGCCGCGCCGCCGCCGCGCTCGCTCTCGCTGGCACGTCCCCGGGGTCAGTGCCCGGCCCCACCTCCCGGGCTGCGGCGGCGCGGGGCGAGCGCGGGCCCGACCCCGAGGCGCCGCACGGGCGGAGGGCAGTGCTGCGCGCCCACCCTCCCGCGGCGGCGGCGGCGACGGCGAAGGCGCGGGAGACCCGAGCGGAGCCCAGCTGCGCTGGGGGCCCGGGGCGCGGCGGCGGCGGGCGGGGCGGCGGGGGCGGCGCCCGGGCCCGCGGCCGCGTCACTTACCGGCCAGGGCGCGGGGACAGCTTGCCGACTCCTCGGGGCCGCGGCGGCTCGGGGCCGGCGTCCGCGCAGCCCGGGCGCTGCCAAATGTAAACAATCCGCCATGATTTCTTTGTTTAGCTAATTGAACCTGCCGCCGTCTCGAGTCCCGGCGCTCCCGCTCTCCCTTCTCTCCCCTTCCCCCTCGCTCCTGCTTTTATTTATTTATTTGTCCCCCCCCCCAACTTCAATCTTTCCCCGCTTTCTTTAGTCTTAGTAGCTGCTTTTAATGGAAGTCGAGGCAGTTGGGGGTTTGGTGCAGGGAGTGCGGTGGTGGTTTTTAGAAATACAGGTAAAATAATACCCCAAACCGCAGGCTGAGGTGCGGTTTCTGCCTGAGGAGGAGGGAATTTCACTCTTCTCCCTCCCTCATTTCTTCCCTGCCAGTTATTAAAGAGTATCCCCTGTGGAAAGTGCCAGGAAAAAAAAATGCGGGCCACCTTTTAGATCCCTTTCCTTCTTGCCAAAATAGTACCCAAGTTCGCTGGCAGGTTGGGGCTCCGCAAAAACCCTAGGTTTCTTTGCATTACTTTGAAAACCTCAGATGTAATTGGGGTCCCACCGACTGCGGAAGGGCGTGTAGAACAGCCCCCTAAGGCGCGAGCGAGAAGGATCCTAACACCACTGGCTCCTCAGGAGAGGATGACCTGCTGGTGGCCGTCCTGGCCCTGGCCGCTTAAAGGAAACTCTGGGACACACACACACACTAGCACTGACACAGTGGAAAGTTCACTCAAGACTGGAAGGCTCAACCTCACATTTGCAAAAATGATTGGTCCTTAATAAAATTGTTGCACAAGTTTTGGGAGAGGGAGAGACTAAGCTAAAAAGTATTGTAAGTCCTGGTGGAAAGGCTCAGCCTCCCTTTCTACGTGTGTCTGTGGGTAGAAATGTCATTCATACCAGTTTTGACTATGGTTAATAGGAGCCTTATTTAGTCCCAAGCTAATTTATGATGAGATTCAGGTTAAACCGTGGCAGAAAAAGTCTAGGGTTATGGCCTCATTTATTTAAAAGACTATTATTGCCCCAGTCTCTCTTCTTCTATTTATAACTAGCATGTTGATGACACCAAAAATGATTCAATGTTTTAATTCATAAGGAAAATTGAAAGTTATCTACATCTTAAAGTAAAACCCTGTCTCTTAAGTTACCTTCAGTATTAATCTCATTAAAAGAAGTTATTGCCTTACCTGTACTTATACCAGTATGGAGAGCACTGTAGGGTAAATTATGTTACCCCTAGAAGTTTCTATCAGCCATATACTGGTCACATAATTTATTGATTTTGTGGGTAAAAGGATCATCTGATCCAATCAAAAGAACTGAACTAATGAATATTTACACTGCAGGCCAGTCACTGCAGTTATCCAAACCATTTGGACAATTAGTAGGTGGTCAGGCTTTCTGATTACATATAAAGCAAAAGAAATAGTATTGCCAGGCAATCAAAACTCTATTTACACATGGTGTGAGTCTATTCCCTGGGAAAGTTCAACAGAAGTTATAATCATGTTCTTTTCCACACTTGTGATGTTCTCTATATTGTGCCAAATTTTACATTTCTCCAAATTCTATCTAGCTTAAGCTTGATCTTTTGAAACCTGCCTTGATATTTATCTTCTCCCAATGGTTGTGCCTTTTCTTGGCATCAGATAGGAAACTCCTGAGCTTCAGAAGTGGTGACCAAAACCCTTGAATAGTCATTGATATGCCAAATATGTGGAAGAATTGTTTTTACTGCACACAGATTAAGTTTAAGGGGCCATAGCTTCACTTTTAAAAGTTAAATTAAAAAACAAATATGTTTTGCATTAATTGCTTTAATGAGCTGGTTGCTTGTGTAAAATGGCTGATGCATATTAACATGAACTTTTTTTTTAACACACTGAATTTTGCATGTTGGCACCATTTCCCTGTCCCTCCTTGGGTTCATTTCACTTGCTGTGAACTGAGATTTGTTGTGAAAGTTGGAGGGAGAGGGGCAAGTGGAACTACTTATGAGCTCATTCAAATTCTCATCTCTCTCTTAAAGCAAGCAAGATCACGTTATAGATTTGCATATGTGTATCTTTCCTTTCTTATTAGTGAATTACATTTTCTTAAGTCTTCATACCCAAACAAATGTTAACCACATACCAGATAGATTGAAAAATTGGAAACTTGATACATAGCTAGATTCTCTTTATAGGCTCTTAGGGTAGATTGTTACACTGATAATCATACCTTCTTGTATTCACACCCTTGTGTAGTCCTTGCCCTATGAACCCTGAGTGTGGCCCTGTGAATTACTAAGCCCACTAAGAAGTGTGCTACAAGAAGTTTGACAAGTACTTTTACACTGGAGTTTGTCCTTTTGGAATGCTCCTTTTTCAATCCAAGGTGCCTTGCTCTAAGAAGGCCTAGTCTGTTCTGCTAGAGAGGGAGGCCACATAGAAGAGAGCCAAGGCACTCCAGCACAGCCACCAACTGAATGATACAGCCAGCACTATTCAGTACAGAGTAACTGTCCAGTGAACTCATGGCATCATGTTAATAAATCATTGCTGTTTCCAGGCACTAAGTTTTGAGGTGGTCTCTTATGCAGTGGCTACTGATATAGCTTTCTCCAGTTTCAAGGCTTAGAGATATGGTCAGGCTGTGGGGGTCAGAGAAGGAAACTAAGAATCCATCTAGTAGAGATTCACACAAAAAGAATATAATTTATCTCCTGTTCAAGCTCAATGACGCAGTTACTCAATGTTTTAATAGTCATTCTATAACCGTCTTTAGCTCACACTTTCGAATTTAAAACCCCACTGAAGGTTGTGAAACAAGAGGCCTAAACAAAGGCTCTGGAGTTCAACTACCCTCATTCAAAACCCAGCAGAGCCACCAAGTGATACAGCTCAGTGAATGAACGTGAATTCTCTCTATCCCGAGGACTTCTAGAAATTAGGCATATTTTAAAAGATAAATTTGCCTCAGGAGCCAGGCACATGCCTATAAACCAGGCAGCTTGGGAGGCTGAGGCAAGAGGATCACAAGTTCCAAGCCAGCCTCAGTGATTTTGCGAGGCCCCAAGCAAGACCTGTTCTCAAAATAAAATATAAAAAGGGCTAGGGATGTGGCTCAGTGGTTTACCATCCTGGGTTCAATCCCGAAAATGAGAGAGAGAGAGAGAGAGAGAGAGAGAGAGAGAGACAGAGAGATCACCCCAGGAAAAATTTCAAGTAAGAATGGGATAGAGAAGGAAATAAATATTATGTGGAATGTTGAGTTCAGACATAAACCTAATAAATTAAAGTAGTTATGTGATTCCTCACAATTTAAGTCATTGCACCCTTACTGCCCTGGGTACAGTTGTGAATTAGACACCTAAATGCCTGGATCTGGTAAAATTGGATTAGTTTCTTTGTATTTGCAGCTAATATTAACGCACACCAGTTATCCAGATTACAAAGGAGGTGGGGCAAGAAAATAAATGTCCCAGCAAGGTAAAGGACAGAGCTTGCTAAACTTTAGAACTTACACAATACTTTGTCTTTAAAAGATGAGTTCTTAAAGATTCCAGATAGGCTCAAGGTTTAATACTGGCATGAAACAACATTCACACATTAACAAATTAAACTTAATCAAAATCTATAAAGCCAATAAGGTCTACATTAACCACATTACTTGAATGTGATATTATTTTTCCAACACTTAACTGTGTCTAACTTTAAGAATGTGATAGTGGCAATTACTGGCATTCCTAGAGTACCATGTGCCATGTGGTTACACAATGAGCCCACCACTTTCGCTACTCAGAGTTCTGTAGAGCTTTCCTTTGCTCAGGGCTTTCTTACTTCACTTGGCCAAAAGCATTAAGTTCTGATATGTTTAAGTCCAAGATAATTAAAACAATCAGGAGACCTAGGTTCAAATATATTGGGCACTTATCACAGTGTAACTTTACTAGGACTTTTAGATATTCATTTCTTGGAGAGGACAAATTTGAAAGCCACAGAAGGATTATCAATGCAAATCACAAATAATAGCCTTCTAATGCTGGAATCTCAGCAATGTGGCCAAGTCTACCCTTATAGTGTCTACCTTCTAACTCTGCTTATGATTAGAGCTTATTCTCATTTCTCACTCTTTAATTTTTCCCTCCCTCAAGTTTAATTCTATTAAGCTACTTCTGCTAAAAATTTAGGCATTTAGTAGTAATGTTTTCATGATTTCCTTGAATTAATGATTTACTTCCAAAATATGTCCATTAATGATGAATGAACACTCTTCTATCATGTTCCCACTTGTTCATTAGATTCTCAGGAAATAATTTTCTTTAATCTCAGAAAAAGTTTTAGTTTAAGATTGTTTGCAAATCCTAGGAGAATAAAAACTGGAAACCCAATGCATTCTGTAGTTTCTGGAATGACTGTAAGGTTCTCACAGGCAGCAGAATTATGAAATGATCAAATTCTCCTAACTCAGTTTCATTATCCTTTGTTTATTGGAAAACTGTACCCACAGCATCCATGGCAAACCCAAAGAGAAGCATTGCGTGATCTTGACAATGCTGCTCCCTGCATTTGGCGCAGGTAGTTGGGAAGCACGAATCTCCCACTTCCAGCCAGGCACTTCTTGGAATAGGCACAGGATCATCTACAGGCGCAGCTGCTGCTGTACTTGAGGGGTCCCAGAACCCAGACACATCTCTTTGAGCAGCCAAATGTGTATCTTCCCAGCTACTACTACCTCATTCACTCTTTTTCATCCTGAAATATTAAACTAAGCCCAAAGTGTCTTTAAAATTTAAAATTTAATTACACCCCTTGGAATCTATGCTTTAGAAAACAGTTACTTTTCCTTTAAATAAACCAATATTTGGAACACATACACACATACACACACCCACATGTATATTAAAATGTGCTTTGAAAACATTCTTTACTATAGCATGCAGCTTAGTAGGAAAAATGGAGAAATTCACAGTTCACTCTTTTATATGCTTTCGAGAAGATCTTCAGAATACAGCTAGTAAGTGCTTGTTGAGTGACACATACTCTTGTCAAGCAAATCTTGTCCCTTAGTGGTAATCCACAGGAGTAGGAAGAGATGAAAATGATTTCCACCCTTACATCCTTAAAATGTGCTTTCTTTAAAGGATGGTCTTGTAATACTATTCTCTATAGAAGTAATAAATATTATCTTTGGGAGATAGTGATTATAATAATGGTGTTCACTTACCAAAAAAGTAACAAAGGTATTTTAAATTGTATTTTTATCATGATAGAGAGATTTCAAATAATTTAGCTAATTTTACCTAATAACTACTGAGAATTAACATTGTTATTTAATGTAATCGGTAGTTGAATGGAACATAAATCCAAGAACTAAGCACTAGGGAAGATGTGTAACAGATAATGCTGAGAGATTTGTAATTCTCAAGGATAGAAAAGGGAGAACCCAAAGGAAATTAAGTGCTGGTTTTCTCAAATAAGTAGATTAGATTTTCTTATTTCTTAAAATTACTCTGTAAAGCATATATTTCATGACATATATTTTTATAATTTTCCCAAAGCTACAACATAGATTATATGTGTTTTCTACATCAAGATTTCTTATGCCTATTTCTAGTTCTCCATTTTTTCCAAACACCAAACTAAACTATTACTTTATCTTGTTTTCATAGAATTCTTGAAAATATAAAATATTTTTAAATGTTTATAATGTTATAAACACTGTATCAACTTGTTCACCCTAATAAAGGCACTTAGCATCATAGCTGCATTTGAGAAATATATAAGCACAATAAAACTTCACTTAATATGCTCTAGCATTTCTTCAGTAAACAGTGTGAAGTCAAATTCCTATGTAATTTAACAGTTGCTAGTAGCAGCACTCTGTGATACTAGTTGAAAATAGCTACTCTGAAACATGAACACAACACAGAGAAATTATTCTATAGGTTTGCTCATTTCCCAGGGTTCTGTCCAGATTGAACCAACTGGTGCAGAAGCATGAACTTGAGAAAGAGCAATATGAACAAGCTCAGGTGTTGAGCTATTTTAGCTGTTTTTCTCTCCCCCTCCTTCTGTTCTTCCCCTTGGGTCACTTGAAAACACAAATAAAAGTGACTTGAATTTTAAAATGCCAAATAAAGTGGAAAATTATATGAGTAGTCTCCAAAATAGAGTACAAAAATATCGAAACTTCTACCTGTAGGTACTTTTTATTATTTTCATCTAAAAATTACAATACAATATGCTGAATCTAACACATGAATAGACATCAGTGCTATCAATGGTCTGAGAAGCCAGTGGCTACATGTCCTGTATGGTGCCCATGGATCCTGATGGAAGAAATGGCCCCACAGATAGACATTGTTTCAATCAACAGTGCAAGGATTGAATCTGATGGCGTGGGTGCAGTCCTCTTTTCCTTGATCCCCGGAGTAGGAAAAGACAATCCAGGAGGTTGAGCTGTATTCCAGAAGAGCCACACATCTCTTTAGGCACCAACCAACCAAAAGGAAGGATCTCTGGACCTCAGAAGTCTTCTGGGGATGGTATTGAGAGAATGGGAAGCTGGACCCGTGGTCCATTTTTATCTTTTCATTTTTGTTCATATGCACCTTCCTCCCTCCTTCTGCATGTAAGAATACTTAATTTAGTTAATCCATGTCTGGAGGAAGGTGAAGCCAACTCTACAAGTCTTAATAGTCACCTGACTCACATAATTCATGCAAGTTGTCCTGTAAAGCTGTTTTAACATGCTTTTATCATGAGTTCTTACACCACAGTGCCTGTCACTAAGATGTTGATAGATTCAAATTTTGTTTATATTATAATGACATTAACTACATGTATGTTTAGGTTAGAGACTCCAAAGTTGTCAAATGAACACCCCATCAGTAGAAACAGTCTTTTAAAATGAATATCTCAAAATATATATTTAAACACATTTAAATATATTAATATTGTATTTTTATATAATTTATGCATGTTATCACTTATATAATTATATATAACACATATAAATATATACTTATATATAGTGTATAAATAGTTATCTTATGACTTATAAATAATGCATAAATATAAATATATTAACTGGATTTAAATTATATATTTATTTAATACACAATATATTATTTATGCACATGCCACTCTGCTAATAAATTATGCATTAGGCAAAACATAAAGTGAATTTTAAAAAGATAAGATAAAGAGTAAATAAACAATAATATTAAAATTTTAATTTTATTCTACTCATTATTGATAAATTCATACTTTTTTCTCTCACATATTCTCAGAGTAAATACACTCCATCCCTAAATTTCTGAACATATCAATCAAGGTCTAAAAATGAAAACAGAAGTCTATCTAAGATTTCTTATTTTGTAAAGGGAATTTAGCACTACAGGTTGCTTATACAGTAAATGGAAGAGCTGAGAAACTCAGCAGGGTGATGAGATTAGCAGGTGCAGGACACTTAGCACACCTGGGCTAGGTGGCCCCAAGGAGAAGAGGGGAACTTCAGGCCTGAGTTGCAAGGTAGAAGCTGACCACAGCCACTGTTAGAAGCTTTGCCATAGACAGGAGAGTTTGGGAGAAACACTGTGGCACTGCCTGCTTGGTCTGCGGTGTCTGGCCAGCGTCACTGATTGGCGAATCTGCCCTCATGCAGGGGTAGCTCTGCTTTAATACAGAGTGGAACAGGGGAAAGGAGGAGAATGGAAACAGGCCCAGTACCTGCCAATGGAACTTCCCACAATTCTCTAAATACTCGTTGTCCTTTCATATTTTTCTATCTTGACACGTCTTCATCCATCTACAGGAATACCTTTCTTATTTTTGCCTGTTGAACTCCTATACATCCTTCAAGAACCAAGACATCTATTCCATAAACATTCCCACCATCTGCAGTGCATTGAGTACTATTCACCAAAACGATCCATTTCCTTTGGAAATAGATCTTGCCCCCAAACTCTGTTCTTTTCCCTCCACTTCTTTCTTCCTTTCCCTACCTCCCTCCTTCCTTCTTTCCTTTTGTGCTGGAGATTGCTGGGGCTTATATATGTTTTCTACATCAAGACTTTATTTCTTTTTTCAAAATATTTTCTTAGTTGTCAATAGATCTTTATTTTATTTATTTGTATGTGGTGCTGAGAATTGAACTCAGTGCCTCTCACACATGCTAGGCAAGTGCTCTACTACTGAGCTACAACCCCATAAGCATATGCTCTGCCACTGAACTATACCCTCTGCCCCTCCTAAAACCTTTCATATATATATGAAAAAATATATATATGTAAAGAGAGAGAGAGAGGAGAGAGAGAGAGAGAGAGAGAGAGAGAGAGAGAGAGAGAGAGAGAGAGAGAGAGAGAGATTGATTCTACATGGTCTAGTAGTTCCGAGCAAGGATTCAGAACCATTCTGCCTGGGTGAGATCCTGTGTCAGATCCTGCCTCTTTACTAACTAGCAACATTAACATGCCTTGGCTTCTTCATCTGTTTGCTGAGGTTAAAAATATGTTCCTTATAATTTGTTTGATGGATAAAATAAGTTAATGTTTACATAGTACTTAAAAAGTACCTGGCAATAGTAATTTCTTTATATGTGTTTGTTAAACTACACATACTAATACCAAGTCACTCCTTTTTGTGTGCTTCCCCAGACCTCTGTTTTTCCAGTATAGAATTCTTTACTGTGGACTATAATCTACACATCTGTCATTTCTGATAGGATAGGAGCTTTTGCTATGGAGAACCTATGATTAATCATCTAAGTATTCCCAATGCAAAGAGCATATTAAAAACTCAATAAATGTTTGTTTTATTAATTAATCACTTTATCTAAACTCCCCTGTGTCACATGTCATAGAATCAAATGAGGAGTACCAAAGAAAAGATATTTTTAAGTTTTGAGCAAAGAGAGATTAGACTGTTGGACTTGATATTTGTGGGCAAATTGCATTGAAACTTTTAAAAAGTAGCTAGGATTTAGTCACATAAACCTCATCAGAAGAGCTGAGGGAAATGTGAGCAAAGGTCTGAAAGTAAAAAAAAAATAAAACAAGGCATGGGAATATGTAGAGAGGCAAGGGGCTGCTGTAGACATGGTTCAAAAAGATAGGTAAAGGCAAATTGTGGAAGGTGTGTAGGAAGATCCACTTCATATTGCAGGCCAAGGACTCTCAGTTTCAAATATCATCTGTATCTCTCACATAAGCTTACTCAAGATTAAGTATGAACCCTCTCTTGACATTTAAGAATCTACATCTATCTCTACCTTGTATAAACTTAATTTTTAGTATCAAATATGTAGATGCTCCACACTGTTCTATGATCAAAAACTCTTCCTGAAACTAATGTAGAAGACCTGAAAAATAAGTTGTATATGTTCAGATTAATTATCAGAGAGATTATTGAGATAAAAATCTATAAGATACTTGTTAGTAATAAGTGTCTGGGGTAAAACCATACACCCAGTTTTCAAAAGATGGAGGTATGAAGAAAGAAAATCAAGCTACAGGATAAAATGCATGGTCAAATTTCTTAATTCAATCGGCAATAAATGCAAAAGGATTTCTCTATACTTCTTCCCACTGAGAATTCATTCTGAAATCTGGGATTGGAGACACTTCTGTAAGCAGCTTTGTTTTTCCTCCTTCGAATGCATGGTGCACTGCATAGCTCCTGGGAGCTGTCATTTGGCTCTGACCTACTTTGAAACACATTTCATTTTTGACTGGGAACTGTGAGACTGCACACTTCCTCAGGACAGTAAGAAATGCCCATCTTTGGGATTAAACCAGGTTTCCCATGGAGACACTAAATGGTGAATTGGTCTCAGATAGTCTAAATCCCTTGGCCTATGTGATAAGGTTGTTCTTATTGTTTGGTTTGGTGGTGAGTAGCTTCAAGAATCTCCAGGTGAGTAACAGTCCACCTTTTGGTCTAGTTTACCTTTCTACCCTTTTGCAAAGTTCCTGTTCCTCTGCCTCCTTCATGGAACATCTTTTTTTTTTTTTTTTTTAGCTAGCAAATAAAACTTTGTGACCTTTCCTGGCTGTGTTATCAACATCTCTCTGTGAATTAGTCAGCAGGATGAAAATGTTCTGAGAACAATTCAGGCAGCATGGATAGTCCCTTCTGAGTACCAACTGCCTCAAACTTCATGTGTACTATAATTCCTCTGATACTGGGAGAGAATGTTTTTCTGCATTTTATGCTTCTTATTATGCTTAGTTTTGTTTTTTTGTTTGTTTGACTCTAAGATGAGAAATTTAATAGCACCGTTACTTTGCAAAAGTATGAACAAATGAAGGTTTTATTCTTGTGGAAGGCTGGCATGTAGAATTTAATTATATTGTAGTTTATCAACCAGACTCAATGGGTAAAATACAGACATTTTTCTCACACTTTGGTCTCAATGTCTACTTTATTTTCTGAAGGAGGATGTGGCCCAGGACAATTTGGTTGCCAGACTCCAATGTGGCTGCCAAAAAGTCTTGTCTCTTGGTATTTAAAAATTATTGTGGCTTCTGCCTTGCTTTCTTGAAAATCCCTCCCTTTGGGGGATGCCAGTCATGCAGTGGAGACACTTGGCCCTGTGGAGAGATCCACAAAGTGAAGGTGTAAGGAGTTCTGTCAACAGGAAGCACCAGGTCTCTCCTTTCGAGTCTTACTGGTCTTATACCCCATGTCTTTACCAATGGATATCAAATACTTTCTTCATGGATTTTGCCATGATTAATGAGCCATTTTGGAAGTGGATTCCTCAACTCCAATCAAATTTTCAAGTGACTGCAACCCCATTTGACATCTCAACTACAAACTCATGAGAAACCTTGAGCTTGGACCGCACAGCTAAGCCATTCCTAACTTCCTAACCCACAATAACTGTGTCAGATAATAAAGCTTTCCAGCCCACAGAAACATTATAAGCTCATCATTTTAAGCCTCTAAATTTTAGGCTGGTTTGCTATACAACAACAGGTACTAATACCTGTGAGCTTCTGTTCTTAGCTATAGTTGTTTTATCTCTTGGGTATCAACATTAAAAAAAAAATTCCATTATGAAAATGAATTTTCTCCCTAAACCCTTTCTGAATCATATGAGAAAATCATATTCTTCCTATTAGCATGCCTCTGACCATTACAAAAGCATTCAACAACAACTGAAAATAATTGGAGCCATGTCCCATACTTTTCTTAGTCGCCAAGTTCAACTCTAATCTCTGTGAGAGATAGGGAGGTGATCATGCAGAAGTGATCCCCCCCCCCCCGGGGCCCTGAACCAGAGGTGAAGACAGCATGAATTATGCCTTCTTCGGCTTTGCAACTCACATTTAATATCACATGACTTCGTTATTGGACCAAATTCAGGCTGTGAATGGGTTTGTGAATAGAGTCAGTTCATCACACTTATAATTCTAGCATCTATGTTATTAACTCTGAGTTAGGTGCTTATATTCTTGTACCTTGATCAAATGCCCCAAATTAAAACACTATAATGATGATATGTTGTTCTTTCTACTTTCTTGTAATCATCAAGTGAGCCTCAAAAACCCATATGTGTTTGATAGACTTTATTATCTGGACTAACAACTCACCCACTTCTAACTCTCCCTTTGATCATATAAGATTTCCCCTGTTGTGCAATCTTAAATTCACTTTTCTAGAGCATATATTCCACTTGCAATTAAGTAGTGAACTAGGTATTTTACTAAAGTATCCCTCCCCTTTTAGATAGAATCATCTTCTCTAGCTCATTGATCTATGTTGGTATTTAGAACATAGAAGGTACTTGATATATACTAACTGTGTAGATGAATTTATTTTCTATTTTCTGTTCACAAATGAAGAACCTAAGTCAAAAAGTTTAAATGACTAAAGTCACATTGAATTCTGCAAGAAACAGATTTAGGCTAGTAACCATGCGATAGGTTTCAGTGTTTCATGGATTAAACTGGATGTGAGTATACACCGTTCAAGTCCTATTGCTTCCTAATTTGATTTCTTATTTTGACTTTAGTTACAGCAATAGTAGGGTTAACAGCACACCTAGTCAGAGGTGTTGAGAGGAACACGAGATAACCAGGTACATAATTGTTACTCTTTAGGGTTCTTGCTCCAGATGGCAGATTCCTTCAGGAAAATAATTTTGCTAGGGATGAGAATGGAAAATTTAACCAAAGATTTGAAATTTTCAGATGGAAATATTATTTTAATATTATATATTATAAATTAACTGGGCAGATAATTCCTTTGACAATGGTATTAAACTTAAATCTCTTCTTGCAAATATTAGAAAATGTAGAAAATGAGACAAGAAGTTTGTCTTAATATTTTATGTCTCTTATTATTTTCCCTTTCCCAGTTACAGAATCCTAATGAGTAGATTTGTTTAAATGGAAAATATATCTGCATAATAATAAATTTATAGTTTTACCTTCCTCCTTCAAAAGCTGGCTCTTTTGTTTAGAAAACTGTATTTACTCGCTTGCATTTTGTGTTTTTGCTTAAGTGTCAATTTTTCTGTAAAGTCTAACTATTAAAATACATTTGCCTGTGGCCATGCCATCTTTAAATTTTCCTTAATTTGCATGCATTTCATATCTCAATGGAAAACCTAAAAAAATGTCTGACATAAAGTCTATACATAACAATACTTTTGATTGACAGGAAGGTTTATTATGCATTGATATGACATCATATTTATGTATAACAATGACTTTTTGATTGACAACTAAGCAATGATAGAATTCTGGGCACCTTCTATATACTACTTTTTATAAGACAAACTAAAATATCTAGATAATTGGCTGAATTTTTCAGTTTTCATTCCACTTGCTTAGCACTGGGTATGGAAAGACATGATGAGCTAATGTCTCATTTTTTTACCTTTTTCAGTGGTAAAAGATGATACTTTGTCTCAATAGAACATTATATGGTTACACTTCCTTTTTTTCTTCTTTTAATGATTTTGTGTCTTAAAAGTTGGCAACTTCATTATTGAATTAACTGATTTTAAATATAGGCATGCTTACAACTGGTCTGCAGAATAGTTTCAGGATCCTGATGGTGGATCAGTGGAAAATCTTAGTGGGGCTCTGCATTCTGGTCTCTTAAATAAGGCTTATTCAGAAAGCACAATCCTCATCAACGCACACCCATGTCAATCAATTAACATGCATTTCTAGAGCACCTACTAGAGTCTACACTCAACAAATATAAGATAGTATCTGGGCACAAGAAGCACTTGGGGAATGCTGCCAGGCAATACATAATTAAATGTTAAATAATGTAGTACACTCTAAGAATCCAGAGAAAGGTAAAGTCAATGTGGTCTGTGCTATAACAGATCCAAGTTGTCTACGCTTTTATGCTAACTGAATAAATGACCTCAGGAGAATTGCTTAACAGTTTCATGTCTCAGTTTCCTCATCTGTAATATGAGCTACAGTCATCTCTCAGCTCTGCTTAACTTTATAAGAAAGGTTTTGCAGAGAAAGCAAGATTTGCACTGAGCCTGAAAAGTAGATGTTGAAGCCAACTCTGAGGTCGGCATGAATGGATGAAGGAGGATGCTCATTCATGTTAGGAAGGAAGCTTTCACAAGTCTTGAGATTTGTGTTATATTAATGACCCTGCTCTTCACAAAAATCAGCATTTAATTAAACTTCTGGAAGAAAACCAGAAGAATAGTATCACTACAGTAATGGGAATTTGTTCATTCATCCAAGTAAGTATACAATTTTTTAAAAAGAGAAGGCATCTAGCTTTTAAAAACAGACTTGAGAACCAGGAGTCTTCATGGTGAAATGATTGGTGCTTCTTTGTGACTGTAGCCCTGGATTTCAATCTCCAAATGTGGGCACACCAAGACCATTACACTAGGGAAGAGCTGTTCATACTGCAGTTATGAATTGCTGTTTTCTAAATGTATAGGTTGCCTAAGTAGTCTACTTTTTCCTGTGATCCTTACACAAAAGAAGGTGGCCCAATCTGTATGTAAATGTGGGAATAATGAAATGGAACATTGCTTTGGGTACATTCTTAAAAACATCTGGAAAAGATCCCAGATTCCGCAGTAAGCAGAGAAAGAGCTCAGCCCTTGGCTCACACTAGGGTGTATAGCAGGAGAAGATTTTTGACAACTTTTACAAAAGGACAACTCTGCTCTTTGTTTGTATGTTGCCTCTCCTTATATTTCTTTTTCAAAAAGTTTGTGCATATTTGATTTTTTATTATTTGCATTTTTATAACATATATCTTACATTATTATAGACTTAATCATGAAACTCATCTGATTCTTCTTATATTCTTGATAACTATCAACTTAGAACCAAATATTTTGCTTTTCTAACAATTGTACACTGCATTAAAAAGAGACACAACCAGGCAATTTGTGTTCAGTTAGTGTTTGTAATATATAATTTGTTTTAATTTTGGAACTAAAAGCTACTTTAGAATAATCCTGCATTATTCTTGAAAACATTGGGCCCTGTCTAGCTGTGGCCTTTGGCATTCAAAATTCATTTTCAACAGTAATTAACAAAGAAATTGTTTTTTGACCTTTTTTTTTCCAAGAGAAACCAAGTCCTATATTATATCCTCAGAAAAGATAAATTAAAACACTTTCATTTTGTTTTAAGGAAAAACTGGTGGATGTTTCAAAAGTAATGATGTCCAGTGGTGTTCAGGCTAGGGAAAAAAATAAAGTAAACACCATGAATTTTGCCTTTTAAAAAAAATCTTATTTTTAAGAGCAGTTTTAGGTTTGCAACAAAATTAAGGGAAAGATAGAGAGATTTCCTGCCTATCCCCTATCCACACACATGATCACCCCCTCCACTACCAGCATTCTCCAATGGAGTAGTACATTTGTTATAATCAATGAATCTGTAATTATCACTCAGAGTTCATGGTTTATATTAGGGTTCACTCTTGGTGTTGTATACCTGGATAAATTTGTAATAACATGTCACCAGCATTATACTATCAAACAAAGTATTCTCACTGCCTTAAAAATGATCTGTGCTTTGTTTGTTTAACCCTCCCTCCCCTCAACTCTAGGCAACCACTAATCTTTTTACTGTCTCCATAGTTTGGCCTTTTCCATTTTGTCGTTGTAGTTGGAATAAGACTGTATGTAGCCTTTTCAGACTGGCTTCTTCTCAGTGTTTTACTTCTTTTACTTTATTTATACTTTTCCCAGTATAATATGCACTTGTTTCCTCTTTTCATGGATTGAGAGCTCATTTCTTTTTAGCCATGAAAAATATTCTATCACCTGAATGTACTCAATTCAATTATTCTTTCACCTACGGAAGAACATCCTGCTTGCTTTCAAGTTTTGACACTTATGCTCCCCACCCCAGAAATTACGCTAACATAGTTTGTGTGATGGTGATGATGTTCTTTTTGGATGTGCATCATCAAAAACAAAAATCACTAGATAATGATTTTGTACATAAATATTTATGCCCTACAAAAACATAGACTGAGATTTCCCAAAATTTGGAAGTTCAATGTTAGGATCAAAAAGTTAACTTGGCACTTCAGAAATATATGCTGTCATTGTCTACTGATACAGAGAACTGCAAACAAAATAATAGCATTTCAGCAACCTGAGTTTCTACAACATACACCAAGGGAAGTTAGCTCCTGGAAGTGCAGTGGCAGAGCACCTGGTCACTGCTGGCAGCTGGCCAGTGGCCATGCAGGAAGCGGCGGGCAGCAGCCAACAGGCACAGACTCGTTCCTACACCCATGAGACACTCTCTGAGGACATCCAGAAATACTTCACAGGGGAAGCTTGCCAGGTGCTGGGTCCTGTGTGGCCACATTTACTGTCATTTTCTTTTGTTCTGAGGGGCAAGGACATGTCCAAACAGCAAAATTTGGGTCTACATTCTAACATGGCCTAATTTATTTGCATAGTCTACTGAGCTCTGGGACAGCAGGATAGCAAAAATGAAGCCCATCGCCTCTTCCCAGGGCTGAAGGATTCCCATCTACAAAGAAGATCACTTCAACGTGGAAAGTCAGAAAAACGCAAGAGGAATCAGTGCAAATGTGCACATTTCCAAGGAAGGAATGATAAAAGGGTATGAGAAAGGTAGACAGAAACTGAACTGCCCACGTCCTGTGCATTTTGAAACTGTGAATGATTTGGCTTCCATCAAAACTGTGAGGTCCCTTTAAAAGTACATTTAGAAACATGATCCCGTACTGAGGTCAGACAAAAGAAGAAAAGTGATCTTAAGTGTTTACTCACAAGGCATCAAACCACTAAAAAAAGCTCACTGATAAGATAAGGCTGGGGCAAGTGAAATGAAGCTCACAGAAATACTTGCCTTGGGAACTCATATAAGTATTCATTCTCTTAATTCCCGTTTGATTATCCTTTCCCAACCACAGTGAGCCAGCTCCCACACTGCCTTCATATTAGGGACACAAGGTTCCTTGGGGAACAGTGCTACACACCCTGCCAACCTCACATTTAACACAGTGACTCTGTACCTCAAAGAAAATCAGCACCTGTTAATGGAACCAATAAAATAAAAATAAGAGAGAAAATGACATATTCTATTTGTTGTCATGTCATAATCCTAAACTTTCTACTCTAACAATCTCTCACACATTTTTGTTCATCACAATCGACCAACATTTTTTCTACTATCCAGACACAAAGCAAGGCTGTGTAGTATTCTTGTGCTATCTTTGCTGCCTGCCCCTCTCCATACACCTTCATGAGGCTTAAATTAAGAATGACCCTATGGGGAAATGCCCTCATTTTGCAGATTTCCATTGCTCTGTTTCTGTTCTTTATCAATGTAATAACTCATTAGTATGTTGGTTTCTGAGTATTCCAAGGGAAATAAGCTGGTTATTTCATGTATATAAAAACATGAACACAACCATGTCTGTACACGTGAGCACATGCACACGCTTGGAAATTAATTATTTTTTCAACATAGAAAATTGAGATCACATCAAATTTAAATTCTCAGATATTTCTATAAAAACTTAAAAATGAATATGTCATCCTGAGTTCGAGAAAATGGCTTAAATGATGGGGAAAAAGTCTATAGCTCCCTAGAGGCTGAAATATTATGATCATCATTTTCATAATTCAAATGAATACATAATTACTAGAGAGCAACAGGGAAGATTTACACTAAACTGAACCAAAAATCAGTGGCAATCAGTATAGGAAAATATACCCTCTTGTATCTGAAGTAAATTAATTTTGTTACTGAAATGTCATCCTGTTGTCATATCTCTACTCTTATCACTTATTCAAACATATCCATTTTTCCTTCCTAATGTTTCATTGCTAAGATAATTGAACTTTGCAGTTTTTATCTCAGGCTTATATTACTTAAAAATCTCTGTGTGCGTTATTACATGGAAAGGGCAAAGGCAGAGATAGGCCTTATTTAGCTCTCATGGTTTATGATTGCATTGAAGCTCACAATTGATTATAGCTTCCTAACCTCTGTTTTCCTACTCATTACCCTCTTCATTTTATACCAGTATTTCCAGCTATTAGACTGTCTTTATTTAGGAGGCACAAAAGGAAAAGACCAAGAAGAATTTGAAAAATAATACATTTTTGTTTTGATGTTTCAATTTAATGCAGGTTGGAAAATGCTGAACTGTCTAAGGTATACTAAATATTCATTAGGCAGTTTAGCTTTTACTAAGTTCTAAATGAAAATGACCCAGCAAAATCAAATCGAAATTTCATGGAGTACTTTTCAAGTATGGTTCTAAAACATACATTAAACAAAATGCATTCATTTGAATGCAAGTCTCTCTCTTTCTCTAGAATACATACACACCCTAGGGTCTATTATGCTTTCAGTTCAATGCCTCCAAAATGTGTGTGGTGTGGATCAAATAAATAGTTCAACAGCTTTCATAAGCAAACAATCTTATGGTCTGGTATATCTACAAACCTCTTGTGCTATTTCTTTATGCTTCCCCACTTACAAAGGTTAATGCAAATTTCATTTGAATTCAAGCAAAATATTCTGCGTTGTTTTCTACATAGACAAATCTGTTCAGAAAGAGCCCATCAGAATTTATCCATGTGAATCCAACAGCCCTTTAAGGACTTGTAGAAGCATAGCAAAATGTGCTCATTTTTAGAAATCAGATTTGCCCTGGCCAGCCTTAGAATCATAGTACTTAGAGCAGGAAGGACTTTAGAAATCATACAGCCTAGCCTTCCCATTCCAGCAAAAACGTAGAATTTAGCATATATGCAAAATAACCTATTTTTCATTTCAAAATGTGCTGTTCCTTGTCTTGATGTCTGTTTTATTTGGTATTAATATAAGCACTATACATTTCTTATGTTTACAGGTTTCATGATACATCTTTTTCTATCCTTTTTACTTTCAATCTATTTGTGTTTTTATATTTAAAATGCATCAGTTTTAGACGACATATAGATGGGTCCTGATTTTTAATCCAGCCTCACAATATCTGCCTTTTAATTAGAGTATTAATCTATATAAACTTAATGTAATTATTGTGCTTATATTGTCATTGTTGCCTATCTTTCCATCTGTCACTCTCTTCAAATCTTTTCCTATTTTCACCTGTTTTGGCTTACTATAAAGTTTTTTAATAAATATTTTATCTTAGAACAGTTTTAAGTTTAGAAAAAATTGTGAAGATAGTCGAGAGTTTCCAGATACCTCACATCCAGTTTCTTCCATTATTAACATCTAACATTAATATTATTATTAATGAGCCAATATTGATACATTATTATTAATTAAATTCACACTTTATTCACATTTTCCGAGTTTTCCCCTGACTTCCCTTTTCTGTTCCAGGATCCATAAACTCCTCTTAGTTGTGACAATTTCTCAGACTTCCCTTTTCTTATGACCGGACAGTGTTGAGGAGCATTGGTCAGGTATTCTATAGAAGGTTCCTCTGTTGGTATTATTCTTATTTTACTCATAATCAGACTAGGACTGTGTATTTTGGAAGGAAGACAACAGAGGTGAAGTGCCACTCTTACAACATCAGATCAAGGTACACTCTATTAACATGACTTATTACTATTGACATAAACCCTATTTCCTGGCTGGAGCAATGTTAGTTTTTCCAATAAAAAGGTGCTTTTCCTCCATCCTCATTTTCATACTGTAATCTGTGGAAAAAGCCTCTATGTGTAGTTCATGTTGGGGAAATGGAGAGTTATGCTCTTCCTCTTTGAGGGTGGAGTTTTTTTGTTTTACTTAATTATCTATTTATATCTCTAGGACTCATGGATATTTATTTTATACTTTGAGTTATAATCTAATACTATATTTTCTTGCTCAAATTGTTCAACTTCTGGTCATTGGGAGTTCTTTTAGTTGGTTCTTATGTCCAGTTGACAAATCTCTACCCCTCACACATCAGATAGAGCACTAATCTCTAGGGTATATAAAGAACTCAAAAAGCTAAGCACCCCCCCCCCCCCAAAAAAAATAACCTAATCAATAAATGGGCCAGGAATCTGAACAGACATTTCTCAGAAGATGATATACAATCAATCAACAAATATATGAAAAAAATGTTCATCATCACTAGCAATTGGAGATATGCAAATCAAAACTACTCTAAGATTTCATCTCACTCCAGTCAGAATGGTAGCTATTATGAAGACAAATAACAATAAGTGTTGGCGAGGATGTGGGGGAAAAGATACACTCATACACTGCTGGTGGGACTGCAAATTCATGCAGCCAATATGGAAAGCAGTATGGATATTTCTTGGAAAATTGGGAATGGAATCACCATTTAACCAAGCTATCCCTCTCCTTGGTCTATACCCAAAGGACTTAAAAACAGCATACTACAGGGACACAGCCACATCAATGTTTATAGCAGCACAATTCTCAATAGCTAAATTGTGGAACCAACAGATTCCTTCAATAAATGAATGGATTAAAAAAAGGCATATATACACAATGGAATTTTACTCAGCAGTAAAAGAGAATAAAACCATGGCATTTGCAGATAAATGGATGGAGTTAGAGAAGATAATGCTAAACGAAGTTAGTCAATCCCAAATAACCAAATGCTGAATATTTTCTTTGATATAAGGAGGCTGATTCAAAGTGGGATAGGGAGAGGGATCAAGGGAGAAATAGACAAACTCTAGATAGAGCAGAGGGGTTGGAGGGGAAGGGAGGGGGCAAGGGGTTAGAAATGATGGTGGAATGTGATGATCATTATTATCCAAAGTACATGTATGAAGACACAAATTGGTATGAATATACTTTGTATACAACCAGAGATATGAAAAAATGTGCTCTACATGTGTAATAAGAATTGTAATGCATTCTGCTGTCATATATGAAGAAAATAAATTAATTTAAAACAGATACTCCAGGCTCATCTTGTACATTTCATGTTTCTATCCCCAAATCATTCATTTCTCCAAGATACTCTGGTTCTTTCACTGGAGAGTGGTATTAGAAACCAGATTTGGGTAGTAGGTGTGTTTATTTCTCCTAGAGTCTCATTTCTTTAGGTCCTCTCAGCTGACACGGAAAGGTAATATATGGTGTTACTAAGTCAAGTATCTATCCATAGTAAATATTTCCATATGTAACCAGCTGTACATATACTAAGCTTAACCTGAGCCTTTCCTGATATCTTAAACTCTAAACCATTCCATATGGAACATTCCAACCTCTTCCCCTTGCCATGAGCAACTTACTACTTCAACTGTGAGAGACCTGGCTCTCACCATTTATCATCCATCTACTTAATTGCTCAGTTCCTGTAAAGTAATATCAGAATTATTTGGCTATACACCCTAGAGTATAGTTTATGTATAGATTCTTTTGCCTTTTAATTTATAGACTTCACTCATTTCCAAAGTTACTTCGCTCAACAACTTTTCCCCGTACTCCCAGTAAAGTTGTTTTAAACATTTGTAATAAAGGCATATTGTTTTGTCACATTCTGCACTTCATTCTGGGATCCCACAAACTCCTGAATGGTTTTTAAGATGGACACATTAAGATTTACCATCTATGCTATAAAGTTCTATAGATTTTGACAAAGTCACGTGTCATGGCTTTCCATTACAGTATTATTCATAATAGTTCCACTGCCTTGTGCCTTATCTACTCAACTTTCCTTCCTCTCCCAAATTCTTGAAATCACTGGTCCCTTAATAGTCTCTAACAGAATTTTCTAGGATATATTTAACTGGAATCATGTATTTTATAGTCTTTTCAGGCTCACTTTTTTTCATGGAGCAATGTGTATTTAATATTCATCCATATCTTTTCATGGCTTAATAGCTCATTTCTTTTTATAGTGTACTAATAATCCATAGTGTAGATTATCACTGTTGGTATATTATTTCAGTTAATGAAGAACATCTAGCTTGCTCCCAGATTTTGGTGACTATAAGTAAATCTCTGTTATTATTCGTGTGCAGGTTTTTGTGGGGTATATGTTTTCAAAACAGTTCAGAATATAAATAGAAGTTTTATTACTAAAGTGTATGATAAGAGTATTTGACTTTGTAATAAACTTGCCAAACAACTTTCCAAAGTGTGTAAAGCGTTTTGAATTTACATTGGCAAAGTATGAGTTCCTGTTGCTCATCCCTGACAGCAATTGTTCGTGTCAGGTTTAGACAAGTTTTGTTGTTAATTATTGTTTGTTTGTTTGCTATTTTATTAAGTGAGTAGAAATAAAGTCTAGATTTTTTATGCTTATATCTTGTTGGGCTTCTTGAAGATATATATTATTGTTTATAATTGGCTCTGAAAACTTGTCAAATCTTGCTTCTGCTACATCTACCTTCATTCTTTATCCCATTCTGTGCTCCATGAAAAAAAAAATCACTTTTGTATATTTCCCATCTCTTTGTTTCTCCAGTCTTCATTCCAGATTACTAGGATCTGCCTTCCAGTTTACTTACTCCTTTAATTAGTCAACTGTGTAGTTAGTATTATCAACTGAATTTGTAAATTAATTATTGTGATTTCTAGTTCTAGTTTTAGTTGTTTTATTCCAAAAATGCCTTTTCTACTTTTGCATTTTCGTTTTCCCTGCTCACATTTTCAAACTAATCTCTGATTTCTTAAATATATTAAACATAGTTGTTTTATAACCTGTAATTGATAATGTGTGTGTCTGCATTATTTGCAGTCTGTGCTGTTTGCTATTTCATGTAGAATATTACCTATCAGAATTATTTGACACCTGTCACGGAGGTAAACTCCCTCAAAGAACATCTGCATTTGCCTCTGTCAGATATTTGAGAACACCTGAAAACATACTGTTATCCATGTTAAGATTTTTAGATAATGTAGTCAATGTAAATTGACCTAAGAGCTCTGGGGGTTGGCATATGTTTAACAAGTTTCAAAGGAAAAATATTTTCCTTTTTTATTCAATACCCTGGTTTAAGACCAGCAACTTTCCTTGTGTTCTGGATGGCATTGTGAGGGAGGGGTGTGGAGTGCAGGGAAGGAGAGATCTGGTTTGTTTCAGACTCACCTTTACACTCTTACACAAGAACACTTCTGTAATCCTGACATTGCTTAGTGGTCATCTTGCCAGTGCACTTAAAGAAGCAAAAAAGAATTGTTTTAGTATTCTTTGTTGTTTTCAGCAGAAGAGTACATAGGATACCTGTTCTGCAACATTGTCAGAAAAGAAAATGCAAATCCTTTTTATTTTATATGAACACTCAATCCACAAGAAGGCAAATGATTTGACAGAGCCTTCACAGATCTGATTGTTCAGAATAAAAATTTACTGCTATACTTGGGATTGAACAGTAAATTCTTTTTAAAGAATGTTATTTTCAAAGAAAATATTTTAAGAAGATTCTTTTTAAAGAATATAGGACTCTGAAAATCATAATGACTGGGGAAAATGTAAATATCCATCAATATTCAGTAGGGCAGATTACTTATTAAATAGGTTGTCAAATAGGGTATGTTTCAAGCCACAGAAGACTGTCATTTGATTAAAGATTTTAATCAGATTTGAGGTCATTTCCACCTCAAATCAGTGTACCTCAGACAAATGTCTTTGTTTCATTTGAAATTTTCCCAACTGTCCTACTTCCTAAACACCAGGGGAATCACCAGCTGCTATCCTGGTATTTAAACCCAAATCTTTGGCATTATCTTTACTTTCAAATCTTTCTTCTTCCACATGTACTCATTTATCAACTTTAGCAGCTTCCTTTGCTCTGTCAATCCTTTGTTGGGGCTGATTACTTCCTGATTAGAATATTGTCAGTGTCATTCTGTTCTTCTAGTTGCCAGCATCTACCTATGTTTTTAATTCCTTATAACATGTTCCTGCACACGCATGTGTGTCTGCACAAAAACACACACAATTCATCTATATGTTTTATCTGGACATCTTTTTGTGTAAATACTTAGAGCAAGTCTCCATTATGGTTCATCTAGAAAAAGAGTGTTCTAAAATTGGGAGGGGGGATAGTAGAGGTATTTTAGCTTTATATTTGATTTTGATTTTTCACAGAGATGTAGCTATTTACTACTACCCAGGTAATATAAATTAAAATATGAAGACAATTCTCATGCTTAAATGTCTTTATCCTTCAGTCTTTTATGGTGACTCTCCTCTATCCCTACATACTTTTTGTTCTTTGTTCCCTCCTTAACATTTAACCTTTGAATTTTGTAGCCTAGTTCAAAAATTTTATTACTGGGTCAAGGCTTTACCCAGCCCCCTCTTTCTTGCGAATGCGCACCAAACATTCTTTGGCACAAAGCAGAGACAAATTTAAGCAAGGTGCATTCTCTGTACTTACCCATAATGATGTAAGATTGAACACTTCTTTAAAATCACTTTCCTCTATTCTCTTTTCAGAAATAATTTTCCACATGTTGTCCTAAAACATTCCAAGATCTATTCTTCCTACCTGTCTTTCTTCCAGCTCTCTTCACTAAATCAATATTTTCCACATTGTACTTTCTCCTTTATCTCATCTATAGTCTTGGAATTTTCAATTCTCAGCCTTCTCTTGCAGCCTCCTAAGCCTGAATGCTGACAGTACCATTAACTCTATTCTGCAGAATGAAGCTCAGAAAGATGTAGAAGTGAAAAACAACAAGGTTGGGCTAAGTTAAAGACTCTAAGAACAACTGGGAAGATAAAACATCAAAGAGATATTTGACGAGAAAGATGTGGATTTTCATATTCTAGAAGCACAACGAAGTCCCCAAAAGGTTAAATAAAACAAAATACACTCAGACATATCACAGAGAAATTGAACAAAACTACAAAGAGAAACTGAAAAAGTAGCCAGAGAGAAAAGACAGAATATCTTATGAATGATAGTCAATTAGTCAGCTGATTTTTTAATAAGAGACAGCGGAATATCGTCACACTGCTGAGAGAAAAATAAAAGTCAACTTTAAATTGTAAACCCTGTAGAATGTTTTCAAAAACAATGATGAAATAAATACAAATGCTGAGAAAACTACTTTTTGAGGTTTTGATGATGGTATGAAATTCATAAAGACTGGTCAACAATAAAAATGGTAACAGGTAATTTGAACAAATTCTGATTTATAAAATAATAATAATAGTGATAGTTTTCTATTGCTGTCATAAAAATTACTGCATATTTAATGCCTTAACATAATTTATTATCTTACAGTTCAGTGGTATAGAAATCTGACACAGGTCTATTGGGCTAAAATCTTGATGTTAGCAGGATTATATTCCTTTCTGGTGGCTCTGAGGAGAGAAGCCTTTACCTTGCCATTCCTAGGTTTTAGAGCCTGCCTACATTCCTTGGCTCATATCCCTCTTTCTAGATCTTCAAAGTATTTTTCTGACCATTCTGTATAGTCATATCTTTCTCTGTTCAAAGCCAGGAGAGGTTCTTGGCTTTTAAGGATTCCTGGGATTCCACTGGACCCACATGGATGAAACAGATTGATCTCCTCATCTCAAGGTCCTTAATCTTAGACCTTAGTCCTATCTGAAAACCCCTTTCATGATATAAAGTAAAATATTCATAGGTTTTCTGGGAATTAGGATATAGACATTTTATTGAAGGGCATTACAGATGGTCCCTGATTTATGCTGACTCAATTTAGGAGTTTTCAACTTTATGATGGTGCAAAAGCAATACATATTCAGTAGAAACCATAGATCAAATGTTGAATTTTTATCTTTTGCTAGCAATATGTGGTATAATGCTCTCTCATGATGCTGGGGGTGGGGGGGCCAGGGAACCACAACTCTGAGTAAGTCAGTCACACAACCACAAAAAGAAGCAACCAATACTGCACAGTATTCTATGTTGCTAATCTATGATGTTCCATAGATTAGGAGTATTAAGTGTATTTCCTATTTAGAATATTTTCAACTCATGATGGGTTTATAGTGAGATAACCCCATCATATGTGGAGGCACATCTGCTTCTTCTGTCACAAATGTTATTTAATATTTGGTGTTCCTACTTACCTACACCATAATGAATAAGATCATACTGTAAAACACTAAGAGAAAACAAATAGGTTAGAAGCTTAATATTATAAGGACAATAGTTCCCCATACGTTTATATATTGTTTCAAAGGAACTCTACTAAAAATCTCATATAGTTTCTTATAAAATTTATGAAGTTGATTCTGAACTCTATATGGAAAAGTGAAGGTTCAAGAAAAGCCATGAGGTTCTTGACAAAGTAGAATAAAGTGAGGAGTCTTGTACTACTGCAAGATGAAATTTATTCTAATGCCATAGTAATTAAAACCATGTGGTACTGATGTAGGAAAAGACACAAGAATACATGCTCCAGGTGTATTCCCACACATACTTGGAAACTTGATATATGACCAGTGTAGTGACACAGGTCAATAAAGAAAATCCTGGATTTATCCCATTTGTGGGACTTGACTATTGTTTATTCATATGGAGGCAATGAATTGCATCTTCCCTTCTTATCATATAAAAATTAATTCCTAGGTTGTAATAGCTGGGTATGCTATCTTTCTTACCTCCCCCAGATTACAATGGAGTAACACAAAAAAGGATTTGTTTCTTATCTGGACCACATTCCAGTGCAGACTTGTTGGGGAACAGCCTGTCAATTCTCTGATCTCCATTGTCATTCACATTGTCATTCTCCTTCCAACTAGTGGTTCTGACATCCTTTTGGTTCAGTTCTTCTCTAATTCTTTTATCTCCTTTCCATGTACTTCCCCTTCTGCACCACCTCATTACTCTGCAGAATCCCCACTAGCAAGAAGGGGCTTACCAGATGTGGCTTCTCAATCTTGGACCTCCCAGCCTCCAGAACCCTGAGTGGAATAAACCTGTATTCCTTATAAGTTACCTTGTCTTTGGTATCTGATTATAAGAGTAGGAAGTGAATGAAGACATGCCTTTTCCTTGTACTTCCTTCTCACAAGTTTTCTAATCATGTTCCATCCCAGTCCCTGCCCATTCAACCAAACCATTAGCCATAATTCATGATATATATCATGTGTTGATATATATCTGTACCTCTGGCCATCTCTTTTTCCATGTAAAACAAACACCCAGGTACACTTCTCAGAGTTCTGCCACTTAAAAAATTTCCCTTTGTCACAGTCTTCCAGGGCAATCCCAGAGTGAAACAGAGCACTGCAACCATTCATTTTTGGGTATTGTCTACAAATCATATAGAATCTTCTGTAAACCAAGCCCAAGATTTTTCTTCCTCAATCAACTAGTCACGAAAAATTCCATATCCTATTCTAAGTATGGTCTGAGAGGAAGAGAGCCAAAGACAGAAGGTACAGTCTTTTATAATCTAATCTTGGAAGTGACCATATAATTTTTGGCATCTTCTATTGGTCATACAGACCAATCCTAGAATAATATGGGTAGGGATTATACAAAGGTGCAAATATTAGGAGGCATGAATCATTAAGGTTCATCTTGGGACTGTAACCAAAAAGGAGAAAACAAAGTTAGGCAATGGGGCCTAGAGTCATTTATTACATTATCAATGTGTGCTATGTTAAACTATACCTGAGTAAATTTAAAAAGGCAGAGATGGTGGGAACAATTTGCAATTAAGTCATTTGGAATAAATGATTTCTGGGGCATTGGATCCAGGTATTGCATAATCCATACTGATTTTGAAATGTGAAGTTCATTCATGTTCTCATCCCTTTGAAGGCCTGAGTCTCATTGTTGATGTCCATCTTTTATGCCTTATGATAGTGATTCCTTGCACCTAATGATGAGTTTCTTCAAAAGATAATCCCTCACTTAGTTAGAGTGCAAATATTATAAATTTTTTGGTTTACTTTTTAATACTCTTCTAAATGCACTCACCTACAATCTTAAAATGCCTTCATAATATGCACTTTTAAATTCAAGTAAAATAATGTCTGGAAAGTCCTTGAGCTCTTGAAATAGTAGAAAACACTCTATCATAACTTCTGTTTTAGAAACTAAAGCACAAGATCAAAGATTAATTCTCTTGTGCATCCATCCATCCATCCATCCATCCATCATCCATCCATTCTTTTAACTAATGTTTGGACCTATACTAATAGTTGTGGGATTCTATACAGTGATTTAGCCAAGTTTTACAAAGAAGACTGAATAAAAATAGTGGTAGAGGAGTAAAAAGAGACAGATGTTGGAGATATTATAAGAAGTAAATTGGAGAAAAAATATCAGAGAAAGAAAATAGAAAAAAACCTCAAATGTATTGGGTAAAGTAATCTTGCCAGTGACTAAGGTAATTGAAAGGGTGAGCGAGAGTTGTAGGTGGGATCTGGTTACGTTGAGAAAATGGCAGGTCATCCACATAGAAGTTAAAACAGAAATGAAGCTCATGTGATCAATTAGAATTATCACGATAATGTTTTTTTAATTAAATTTATTTTGCAAATATATGATACACATCTATCAGATACCATAACACATGTCAGGAAACCTATTATAGACATTATGTTTTATTATTCCCAAAATTTAGAGTACTTTTGATTTAAGTGAACAGTTTCTGCCATATCCAAGTTCCACATTCTTTCAACCACACAAGCTCATTTCCTCAGTTCTTAGCATGCTTACATTGTAATAATGGAAGAAAATTCATTCACTAAAATAAATTTCAGTTTATCACATAGAATTTCAGAGTATAATGTTGCTACCAGAGGCCAGGGTAGTGGGGAGGGGAGGAATGGGGAAAGTTTGATCATTGGGTGCCAAGTTACAGTTAGATGGGAACAAAAAATTCTGATGTATCATTTAACAGTAGCATGGCCATAGATAATAATAATGTACTGTATATTCCAAAAAACTAGGAGGATTTTCCAAGTTTTCATCATAAAGAAAAGATGAATGTTGAAGGAGATAGATACATAACCTGATTTAAACATTATATAATATGTACATGTACAGAAACATTACATGATACTGCACTTGTTGACGGCCACAGCCAAGTCGGGATGACTTGGCATTTTTGCCAGAATGGAGTGGTTGAGAGGTGACGCCAGCAAGCCATTGAGATGATGATGGTTATGTTAAGCTGTGTATTCAGTTGTATAGTAGACCCCTGCTGTCCGCCTCGGCCTGCTACTTTGGAGTTCTAGTGGGGATTCCTGGGGAGTTCCCGTTGGTTGGGGAAGTGCCAGAGGAGGGATTTCTGGAAGAGGAATTTCCGGTTGGTGTGTGGTGTGTCCCGGGAGAAGGCCAGGTGCGTGGCCTTCGAGGGAGTGCTGAGAATAAAGGAGTTCCTGTTTTGAACCTACAAGGCTGTGTGGCGGCTCGGTTATTTTGTGCCCAGCTAGACTGCGGCATACACTTATATGAACAATGTTTACACTTTATACATCAGTTAAAAATAAATTAAAAAATAATTTTAATAAACAAACTGCATATGCACAAGTTCTAATACAGTGGCACAAAAAAAAGATCATCAGAATCCAGGTGAGAAAAATAAACTCTACTGGTTTGAGCATTCAGGGAAGACTCAATGGAGGGGGGCATTGGAGCTTAATCTTTAATGATGGGATTATTTGGAAATAGACACAAGAATGAGAATGTCCCAGTTTTAAGAAGCAGAAAGAATAAATACAAAGTAGTGGGAAAGCTAGGAAGTATAGAGCTTTGTGACTTATACAGTCTGGCTTAAAGATCATTTGGGGAATATGATTAGAAGGGATAAAATTTCCATTGTTGATGATCTAGAGCCTTGAATATCAACTTCAATCTGTAAGCTATTCAGTGAACAAAGGGGATATATTAAAAGCTGTTGTGCAGAGAAATAATGTGACTAGTGCTAAATTTTAGGAAGGTTATTGTAACAGCTGGCCACATAATTAGTTCAAGGTGGTTGAATGACCTACATGCAAACATGAGATTTATACTTGAAAACAAATTTCTTTTTAAATTTTTCCTTTCTTTAAAGTTATTAGGAAAGAGGAGCCCTGTCTTTGGTGCCTGAAACATAGAGGCTGTAAGCCTGATGATGCTGGGACCTATTGTCATTCAACATTGAGGAAGCATTTACTCTGTGCCATATGCTTGTCTGGGTTTTAGAGATGAGTAATGGAAAAAACAGACCCAGTCTTTATTTTGTGGTAACATTTAGTTGAAGAGAAAGATAATAAACACAAGAAATGAATAAAAATAAAGGGGCTAACTTCAGATAATAAGTGCCCTAAAGAAACTGGATCAGAATAGCAAAATAGTGAATGGGAGCTTCTCAGATTAAGATTGGGAATTTTGGATGAGGATTACATTAGATGAAGTGATCAAGTCGTGTTACTTGGAGGAGTGCTGATCTTTGAGTTAAAACTCAAGTGATGAGAAAGAAGAAATATTAGGGCACATCCAACAGCTTGAACCATATCTGCAATTTGGGTCAATGCTTGCGTCTGTTGGAAATGTAGAAGCAGGTCTGAAATGGGAGCAGAAGGAATGATGGAAAAATGGTAAGAGAAGATATTGATTCACACATGTATATGGTTTTCAAATATTTTATGATACTATGACAGTTAATTTATATGTCAACTTCACTAGGCCAAGACATGACTTCATATGGTTACTCTGGGTTTGTTGGGGAGGGCTTTTCTAGATGAGATTATCATTTGAATCAGTAGGTGGAGCAAAGCAGGTGGCCCTCCTCAAGGTTGGTGAACCTCACCTGTCCACTGAAGAACTGAACAGAACAAAGACACTGGTCAAGAAAGAGTTTGCTTTCTCTGCCTGACTCTCTTCCACCTGAGACATCAGTTGGTCTTCTCCTGCCCTTGGACTTATGTTTAGACTGAAATCATGTCATAGAATCTCCTAGGCCCCCAGCTTTCTGACTGCAGATCTTGGCACTTCTCAGCTTCCATAATTGTATGAGTGGACTCCCCATTGAGACATTCATGAATTACTTTGTGTACAGACCAAAAAAAAATGTTATATTTTAAAAATAAGAAATAAACCTTATGGTAAAAATGAGGAGCATAGAAACAGGGAAAAGGTGTTGGGTAAATTACTTGAACAAGGAATTTTGAGTTCCGTTTCCTCATTGCCAGATGACAGCGATAATAGTCTCTACACATCATGGGGTATTGTGAGGATTAAACAATAAAATGCATTTAGAACAATGACTAACATAACAGTGCTGGTTATCTCTTGTTGTTGCCAAAGAAGGGAATCCATAATTGAGTCTTGTTTCCTGGGAGGAAGGAGAGCTGGCCAAAAAACAAAACAACAACAACAACAACAAAACACCAAACAAACAAACAAAAGCCAAAAACAAGCCAAAGAAGAGAGGAAGCATGAAATTCAGCAAATAGTATTATCATAAGACCTAAGGAGGAGAGAATAGGAATTTTAAACACTGCACCTAGGATCTTACTACAACTGAATCCTATGTATTCTCTTCTTTTGGCATTTAGAAGTCCTTACTCCAGAGCCTGGCACTTAGGAGCTTGCTTTGCTGTGTTAACTTGTACTGGGATGTGTGTTACATTGTGTTCGTTTATATAAAATCTGTGCATTCTTTTTCTTCCATGTGTGGTCTTAACCAAATTCTGAACTCTTCAAAGCTAGAATCGTGTGATTTTTTCTCCCCCAACAATACATTTTTTATGTTCTGTTCTTTTAGAAAACAGACACACACACACACACACACATTTAGTATGAACACAGGAGGCCATCAAGGATGTGACCTACAAATGTCAATATAAACAGAGATGCATCTTTTTAAAAATCAATATTAAATGTAATCCATTCTTTGAAAATTCTTGTTAGAAACGCTTTATCCAACAGTATTCACGCTTCATTCAAGAGCTTTGTTTTGATAAATTGTAGATTGTATACTTGTTGCAGAAAATAAAATAAATTCTGTCTCTTGGATATGAGTTTCCCTCTTCACCTACAAATAGAAAATTTGACTGATACTCCCTTATAGGAAATTTTTGTTTAAATAATTTTGTTTGATTCTGTTAAAGTCATTTGGTAACTGGAATAAGATATTTCCCATTGTTTGTTTTGTGTATTTTCTGTTTTATTCAATTACTTTAGTAATTTCTATCATTTCTATCAGGATGAATAGAAATGAATGAAATCCTTATTTTGAAATATATCAGTTTTATGATTTAAAGTTTTATAAAAGTTTGGCTTATAGCCCATTATATCTATAATGAGAATTTCTTTTTTTTAAATCCCAAAAAGCAACACTTAAATTTTATGATGAAGTAAATCATCTCCATTTCAATGGCTTCCTTATTTCCTTAAAGAAAACTTGGAAATAAACTTTTATAGTAGAAAATTCCAAAGAGTCTTTTAAAATACTGTAATATTCATTTGCTATATGATGAATATAGAAAATAAGTAATAAGTGATAAAGTAAGTCTTTATCACTGCACTATTATAAAGTGAGTGAGTGAAGTTTTTGTATTGGCCTTAATTTGGAGGACTTTCAATGGATGCTCATGATTCTTATTTCCTTAAGAAAACAGACATGATTCACATGCTTGAATCACCAATGCAGCAAACTTACCTACGCCTAAATCCACATTAACATCCTGGCCTTCCTGTTGTTACTAGAGATGAACTGCTGATAGAAGTTGTAGCTTCTAAATAAGGCCACTGCCTTCCTAGATGCTATCCCCTCATATCTGCCAGATTGCATCTGCAGTTGTCCCCTCTGTCTTCTCTGTCATCAATTTCACCCCCTCTACTGGCATTCCAAAAGCTACTCTCTGAACCCAACTTTCATTCCAGCTAATTCTATTCTGCTTCCTTTCTTAGCAAAATTTTACCTCATATGCTCATCTATGATCAGTGTCCAATTCTTCTCTTTCCATTCCCTTGAAAGCCTACTAGAGAGAGGTTTGGGTCCTGGTACCACTCTGTCAAGGCTCTTGTCAAGGCCAATGACCTTCACTTTGCCATATCCACTGGGGAATTCCCACCCTCATTTTATTTGGTCTATTAGTATCCATTGTTCTTCTAATACTCAGTCAACTTGAAATTCAAACTATGTTTTTCCTAACTCATACTCCAATGTTTCTCAGTTTTCTTTGCTGTAGCTTTTTTATTTTTCTAATCTCCAAACTTTGATGCTACTCAGAGTCAAATCAACAATCCATACTCAGTCTCTGTGTGATCTCACATAGACTCATGTTTTTTATGTCATCTCTCACTAATGCCACGTAAGGTTATGTTCTCAGTCCAAGTCCACATTTGTTAAAACCTCCATTTGTGTTTCCAACAGGCATCTTAAAATTAATCAAAACCCCCAATTTTGATTACTTCCTCAAAGCTTCTTTATTTCTCGTCTCAGCAAATGGTAACTTTATTCTTCCAGATGTTTAAATCAAGTTAATACTTCTTATCTATCCATGATTTTTGAAAAATGTACCTTAAAAATATGTCCAGACTCTAATCATGTGTCACCGTCCTCTGATACTACTGCCATATCACTTCCATCTCCTTCCTCAGTTTTATTTTTCTTTGTAATCCTTATCAATACTTAATGTTATGAGTTGAATGATATTCCTCTAAAAAGACACTTTCAAGTCCTTAGCCCAAATACCTCAGAATGTGACCTCAATAAGAAATAGAGTTATTGTAGCTAAGATGACCTCATAAGGTGGGTTCCTAATTCCACATGATTGATGTCCTTATAAGAAGATGGCCATGTGAAGACATGGGGAAACCCACAGAAATGGAGGCAGAGATTGGAGTGACGCTGCTAGAAGAGACGTGAAAGGGTTCTTTTCTGTAGAGATTTCAGAAATGTTATGGCCTGGCTGTTACTTTATTTGAGACTTCTAGCCTCTGGAATGATGAAAGAATAAATTTCCATTATTTTCATCCAACATTGGTGGTACTTTGTTATGGCGACCCTAGGAAACCAATATAACTAACATATTACACATTTTAAAAATTTATTTGTTAATTGTCTGTCTACCCTAACTAAAATGGAATCTCCAAGATGGCTAAATATTTTTTTCAGTCCTTCCCCCGCTCATCACCACCACCATGGCCATATTCTCTTACCTAAAAGATAGAGAGTGATTTATTGTGACTAGTAAAATATCAGAGAATCTAATCCCCAGTGTGGCTATATTTGGACACAGGGTTTTTAAGGAGGTCAGTAAAGTTAAAGGAATTCCTAAGGGTGGGCCCCTAATTCAATAGGATTGGTATCTTTATAAGGAGAGGAAAATATACCAGAGACCTCACTTCTCACTACATACACAGAAGAAGAGCCATGCATGGGTATAGCAAGAAGGTGGCCACCTGCAAGCCAGGCAGAGAGGCCTCATCAGAAACCAACACTGCTGGTACTCTTCTAGCTTCCAGAACTGTGAAAAAAATGAATATCTATTGTGTTAGTCACCCAGTCCAACAGAGATGTTTCTGGGTTTAAGTAAATCAATTACTTTTGTTGATTTATGTATATTCCCTGAGCTACTAAGTACAACGAGCATGTCTAGGACCAGTTTGTAATATTTTTTAAAAATATTTTTTTGAATATTTTTTAGTTATACATAGACACAACATCTTTTTTTAATTATTATTATTTTTTAGTTGTAGGTGGACACAATACCTTTATTTTATTTATTTATATGTGGTGCTGAGGATCAAACCCAGGGCCTCACACATGCTAGATGAGTGCTCTACTGCTGAGAAACAGCCCCAGCCCTGTACACAATATCTTTATTTTGTTTGCTTTATTTTTTATGCAGGGTTGAGGATCAAATCCAGGGCCTCACATGTGCGAGGCAAGTGCTCTGCCACTGAGCCACAACCCCAGCCAGCCCTAGTTATAATATTTTAACACCAATTTTCATTAAAAGAAATCTGGGTTTCATAGAAAGAATAACAACAACAATAATAACAAAATACTTTTAGTAAAAAAAAATTATTTTTCACCTGATATATCTTAGTGAATTGGAAACTAAGATCTCTATCAAAGGATCAGTGTACAACATGAAGGACATCCAATTGGATAAAGGAGGGACAGTTTGAGCATAAAAAAAATGCAATTGGTTAAAATCATTAAATACTGGGTTATAAATTCAAAACTCGACTTTTAAAAGAGGTAGAGGTAGGGAAATAAATACAACACCCAAGTGAGAGGGTGGTGAAAACATTTTACTGGACAACACTGAAAGTAATTAAGTCTAAAGCCTGGCCATTAAAAGAAAATATGTAAATATTTATTTTGCCTTCCCTGTATAAACCACAGACTAACCAAAGAACCCTATTGATGAGGGAGAAAAAGCTCCTCTTTCCAATAAAACTCCATAAATTTGCAATGGATGGTATAATTAGAAAATCACCATTTTCTAAATAATGAAGTAAATCAATTTGGGCAAAACCCAACAACAAATGAACCATGAGATGCACAGTTGATGGGGAGATCAAAGGGTCAACACTTGAACTCATTGATCAATGAGCACTAAAAGTGGGATTTGAAGCATTTTGTGTTTCCTGATGCACTACAGTTTGAAATACATGGTATCACTGTGCTATCAAATGCTGATGGGGTATCTAAACAAGCATATAAGTGTGGCCTTCATGTTCAGCAAATACAATGGAAAAAGAAGCAAACAAATAACACAACAAGAAAGCAAATGGACAGATTCAGACTGGAATGTTCTTCAAATATACTGATCCAGTTTCTTTACCAAGTCAAATACAGAAAGAAGCAAATGTAGGGGAATAAAAGAGGAAGAGAAATACTTTTGATTATGAGAGGCTTCAGCAACTTATCAAGAAAATGTCATGTGTAGACCTTGCTTAGCTCCTGATTCAAACAAAACAAGTATTAAAAGAAAAACATTTTTTTTAAAAAAAAGATAATTTGGAGGGAGATTTGATTATGGTGCTAAGTATTCAATTAAGGAATAATTATTAATTTTGTTAGGTGTGATAATGACATAATTGGAGAAGAAAATGTCCAAATTTATTTTTAAAAATGAAATGAAATATGTGAAATGACATGATGTGTGGGATTTGTTTTCAAATAACTCTGCAAAGAAAAATAGAAAAGAGATAAATGAAGCAATGTGGCAAAGTCTTAGTAATCATTGAGAACAAAGGATGGTGGTACAGGGATCATCATATTATTGTTTGCGTGCATGTTTGAAATTTTTCATAATAAAAATTTTTTAGTCCACTGCATTTCAAAAGTAGGCGGCAATCTTCAGAGAAGTCCAGTTGGATGGTGGGACAGAAGCCAGACTAAAACATCCTATGGGGCCAATCGGCAATGCAGAAAGGTAGCTGTGGGTTTAGACTCTTGTGTACACAGAGCAGTAAGAAGAGAGTAGAATGGCAGAAGACATGAATACCAAAGTCAAGAGAGTGTGTTGTACATTCCTGTATGCATCAGTACATATGCTTGCATTTGTGTGTTTGGGGTTAATACAGAAGGAAGCATTTTGATGGGGTTTTTTGTTTGTTAATTTGTTTGTTTGTTAATTTGTTTGTTTGTTTGGCACCAGGGATTGAACTCAGGAGCACTCAACCACTGAGCCTCATCCCCATCCCTATTATGTATTTTATTTAGAGACAGGATCTCACTCAGTTACTTAGCACCTCCCTTTTGTTGACGCTGACTTTGAACTTGTGATCCTCCTGCCTCAGCCACCCCCCTGGTGCGGGGGCACTGCTCCCAGCTTTGATGGTTTTTAAAAAAACACTTGGAAAAAGTAAAAAGACATCATTTTCTAGCATGTAAGGTTTTGAGTTTGGGGTTTATTCAAATAGTCTAATCATTTTCTCCTGTGTTCACAGAAATCAATTAAGAGTCATTGATTTAAGTTAAGCTGAAATATTTATATTAGACCAAATCCAGATATTCCAAATCTACTTCTCCCTGAATTTCTGTGTCTATGCCAGTGCCCTGTAGGCTTGTAGGTTGAGAAGACTTCTCTCTGCTTTCTCCAGCTCCTGCCCACTTCCTCCAGCCTGCCCTACACGCTTTTTTCTTGTCATTTATGCCCCCCCTCCCACCAAAAAAAAAAACCTTCAGTGACTCACTTGCCTTTGGAAGAACAGAAAAATTACTGAGTCTTACTCTTTAAAGTGCTCCACTACTCCAACTCTACTTTTTAAATTTCTCTTTAATTTCTTAGAATATCTTAACAAACACTTTGCTCTGGCCAGTTGTTCCACTCAGTCTTTTCCTGAAACAATTTATTCCTCCCATCTTCCTGTATATTACTTTTCTCTTGCTGCTGCACATCCATCTTAAAAGCCACTCCTAAAAGAAGCTAGTAAGACGATGCCTAGTGATTTCTAGATTCTTCTGTTTCTCTGAATTTCTATCAGCTTACTATATAAGACACTCATGTAGCATTCTTTAACTTCCGTTTTTATAATTCAGATCGTTTGATGTAGCATATGTTTTCATATTGGCAACATGAACAGAATAGTTAAAATGAACATAAAATCACGTTTTAAAAATGACATGTATAAAATATATTTGACTGGAGATCTAAGAACAGAGGTTAGCCCTTAGTCATTTACTGCTTTACATTATTATTGTTGTTGTTGTTATTGTTATTGCTGTTGTTACTGGGGATTGAACCCAGGGGCACTTTACCACTGAGCTACATCCTTGGCCCAATTTTACTTTTATTTTTTTTTTATTTGAAGACAGTGTCTCTCTAAATTCCTATGTTGCTGAGGATATTGCTAAATTGCAGAGGCTGGCCTTGAACTTGTGATGCTCCTGCCCTAGGCTTTCGCTGGGATCACAGGCATGCAGCACCATACCCTGCTTGCCTTATGTAATTTTTAAGCAATTTATATGCCCGCATATTTTTCGCCTTTACTATAATGTGTGCTCTTCAAAACCAGAGTGATTAAACATAAAAATGGAATATCCTAAAGATCTTTGAAAAGAGAAGAATCATTTGCCCTTGTTCTATCCATAGTCCAGCTGTACAAGAGCAGTGGGATAGGTTGCTGAGAGACCAAAGAAAACACCTAGAGGTGGGGATGCAATATATAAGGTTTCTTGAGATATGCTTATGGGGACAGTCCAGTGGTGATGAACTGGACAGATGCTTCACCAGGAAGTCCAGTGGGCCCAGGCTTTTCAGGTGCACCTCTGTTTCACCTGATGCCTCTGGTGCTTCACCAGAAAATAATATCTCCATTCTGCTGTGATGTGCAGTCCAGTGACAGCAAGCTTGATGAGTGCTTCCCTGTCCATAGTACTCTCATCCACACCAGGTACTGTAGGGAGGGGGCTTAAGGTTAGGTTATAAAAGCAGCATGAGCTTGGTATGCTTTGTTCCAGTGTATGACCAGTATCCCAAGGAACTTGCCATACATGCAAGAAAGCAGCTTTCTGCAGATAACACTGATTTATCCTAATTCTCAGCATATGTGAGAGAAAGCCAATGTCCTCAGAGATAATATTTACTGAACATTCCAACCCAGACTCACTCTCTCCATTGCCTTAATGTTATGGTTTAGAATGAGGTGTCCCCCAAAAGCTCAAGTTTGAGAAAATGCAAGACAGTTTAGAGGTGAAATGATTGGGTTCTAAGAGTCTTAACCTATCAGTGCATCAATGATCTCCTGATAGAGATTAATTGGGTATGACTGCAGGCAGGTAGGTGTGGCTGGAGGAGGTGGGTCATGGGGAGCCTGACTTTGGGGTATATATTTGTCCATGGTGAGAGGAGAATTCTCTCAGTTTGCTTTCTGGTGCCATGTCCCCAGCTGCTTTCCTCTACCATACGCTTCTGTCATGATGTTCTGCCTCATCTCAGGTCCCAAAGAATGGAGTTGGCCATTCATAGACTGAGATCTCTGAAACCTTTGAGTGACAAATAACCTCCTATAAAGTTTCTCTTGTCAGGTCTTTTGGTCATAGCAATGAAAAAACTGATTGAAACACTGAACTTGGCAAGGTTCTTGGGAATGAAGAGCAGCCCTTCAGGGACATAGCATTTTACTGTCCTCCTTTTCTCCAAGGATGACACAGCCCTACATGATAGATGTTCATTTCCTGAACACAGTACTGTACTAAATGATCATGGAGATACATTTTAGATACTAGATACCTTTAGTAAAGAACCCACTCTGTTAACAAAGTTCAATAAGGTATATAGAGCACTAGGGAGCTAAGTGTGGTCCCTAGACCAGCAGCATTGGCATTACCTAGGACCTCACTAGAAATGCACAATTTTAGACCACATCTAAGCTCGACTGAGTCAGAATCTACACTTTGAAAGATTTCTCCGGATTCATTTGCACACTAAACTTTAGAGATAGAATAGTATCGCTACCTCATATTAAATATATAAATATGTATATATAGAGAGAGACCTCATATTTTGTGTGTGTGTGTGTGTGTGTGTGTGTGTGTAGAGAGAGAGAGAGAGAGAGAGAGAGAGAGAGAGAAAACACTTGCAATCCCAGAAACTCAGGAGGCTGAGATAGGAGGATCCCATGTCCAAGGCCAATCTTCATAACTTAGTGGGATCCTATTTCTAAATAAAAGATTTAAAAATGTTGGCAATGTAGTTCAGTGGTGGAGTATACCTGAGTTCAATCCCTGGAAACACGTACAAAAAGAAAAAGAGAGAGAGAAAAGTGTGTGTATGTGTGTGTTCATGTATAACTACACACATGCTATTTTGACATTTCAATATTATTAAGGAAAATATATCTTTTAGTAATGAAAATGAGGATTATAATTTACCAAAGTATAAACTATTTTATTTCTGCTCTTCTAGATATTGAGTATGTACAAAACAAATGTTTAGAATTTTTACCAGCAGCTGTAAAATATAGCACCTAGGGATTGAACAGGTATTTTTTTAACATGCTCCTTGCTTTAACAATATTTAATTGTGTATATGCTAGTTTGTTTTTTATTAGCAAAACCTGAGCATTTTGTTCCATTTCCCCCCCTAATATTGTTCCTATTTTACTCCTGGCAATCAAAAATTAAAGCAAGGATCATTACTTATTTTCTTGCCTAATTTACCTACTGATAGATTTTAAATGCCAGCAGTTATGTTTCATATTTCTTCAAGTTCATATTTCTTCACTATATTTTTAACATTTAAAGTATAAGTATACACTGTAAGATTTTATATGGTAGGAAATTATAAATGTACAAAGTAAACAGAATATTATAATGAAACACTATTCACCTATTAACCTTTAGCAATTATTAACTTTCTGTGACATTTGTTTTACCTGTGCTTTTTCTCATTCCTTATTCTCACTCGGTTATTTTAAGTAAAGTTTATATATTCTGAAATGTATATTTCTCAACTATGAAATTTTTACAAATGAATTCAAACATGTAACCTACAAGCTAAAGAACATATCTAGCACCCAACAATTATTTAAAGCTTTACTGAGATATTCACAAGCATATAATTCACTCAAAGTACATACTTTAATGGTTTTAGCATATTCACCAGGTTTATGATCATCACTGCCTGAGAATATTTTTTGCCTCCCCAAAAAGAATATTTACATTCATTATCAGTCACTGCCCATTCCCCTCCGCCCCCAATTCTATCTCAGCCTCTAAACAACCACTAGGTACTTCCTTTCTCTACATATTTGCCTATTCTAGACATTTCATATAAATCGAATCACACAACATGTGGTTTTTTGTGACTATATTCTTACACTTGGCATTATGTTTTAAAGGCTCATCCATGCTGTGGCATGTATCATTACTTTATTGTTAAATATTAACCAATTGCATGGATTTACCATATTTTGTTTATACAATTATCAGTAAGTAGACTTTGGAATTGTGTCTACTTTTTAGGTATTATGAATAAATAATAATGTCATGAATTTTCAAGCACAAGTTCTTATGTAGATATATTTTTATTTCTATTGAAAATATACCTACGAGTAAAATTGCTGGGTCATATGGCAATTCTTTATATAACATTTTGGGGAATGTCCAAATTGATTTCCAAAGTGGCTGCATAGTTTTACATTACCAAGAGCTGCATGTGAAGGTTCCAATGTCTCCACATCCTCACCAACACTATGGTCTTTTTTTATTAGCATAATCCTGGTGGGAATGAAGTAGTATCTCACTGTGGTTTGAGTATATACAAAACAAATATATTTCCTAATAATTTCCTAATAATTAAGAATATTGCCATCTAGTCATTGTTTATCACCTCTTTGTACATCTTCTTTAGAGAAAGGCCAGTTTAAATTCTTTAACTACAGTTTAAATCTAATTATCTTTTGGTAATTGCACTGTAAGAGATCTTTATATATTCTAGATACAAGTCCATTTAAAAATCCATTTTGAGTTAATTTTTATGCCATAGCATAGAGAATTGGTCCAATTTCATATTTTTTACATGTGGATATTCAGTTATACCAGAATTTGTTGAAAAAAAAATTCTTGTGTGTGCATGTGAGCTATGCAATCCAGGCATTTTTATGTTTTTATTTGGAGACAAAGTCTCACTAAGTTGTCTAGGTTGACTTCAAACTTGTTATAGTCCTGCTGCAGCCTCCCAAGTCTCTGGGATCATAAATGTGCACCACCACACCCAGATGAAAAAAGTAATTCTTGACTGAATTCTTTTGGCATTGTTGTCAAACATTGCCTGAGCATAATTTGAGTTTATATCTAGATTCCTTTCTATTCCATTTATCTCTACATCTAAATTTACACCAGTACCTCTTTATTTTGATTGTTGTAACATCACCCAATGGCTTATATTCTTAAATGGTCACTCCCTCAGTCTCATGTGAATTGTCTTGAAGGAGGCTAAGAGCAGAGGCAATGAGAATGATCAGTAGGTGACTGAAAGAGTTTCTGCAAAGAAATCATGGTGCTCATATTGGTGTTATAGGGTAGAAAAGTGGACAGGTGTAATTTGGAAATAGGTCTCATATCAGGATTGCATGTAGGAGATGAGAGAAGGGGAGCTAACAGAAGTAACTTCTGGATGTCTTACTTAATCAGCTAGGCCCATGGTAAAACCATTTACTGAACCAGGGAAGATCGGGAGAGAATCACATTTCTTTTTTCTTTCATTCTTTCTTTCTCTTTGGCTTTATGTACCTTTTATTTTTTTTTAATTTTCCCACTTTTTAAATTGGTGCACTATAGTTGTACATAATGATGGGATTTGTTGTAATATATTCATACATGTATATAAGAGAAAAATATAATTTGGCCAATATCACTCCCACCCCTTGATCCCTTTCCTCTACTGATCTCCCTTTAATTTTTATGAGATCTACCCTCATCTTTCTTTTCCTTTTTTTCTCTCTGGTTTCTACATTTGAGAGAAAACATATGACCCTTGACTTTCTGAATCTGACTTATTTCACTTAACATGATGGTCTCTATATTCGTTTTCCTGCACTGACATAATTTCATGGCTGAATAAAATTCCAATGTGTGTGTGTGTGTGTGTGTGTATGTGTGTGATATTTCCTTTAATTCTTTTTAGATATACATGACAGTATATTTTGACATATTATACATACATGGAGTATAACTTATTCTAATTAGGATTCCATTCTTGCAGTTGTACATAATATGAAGTTACACTGATTGTGTATTCATATATGAACATAAGAAAGTTATATCCGATTCATTCTATTGTCTTTCCCATTCCCACCTCCCCTTCCTTCCCTTCATTCCCCTTTGTCTAATCCAATAAACTTTTATTCTTCCCTTCTTCTGCTTCATTGTTAGCATCCACATATCAGAGAGAATAGTTGGCCTTTGGATTTTGGGGATTGACTTATTTCACTTAGCATGAGAATCTCCAGTTTCATCCATTTACCAGCAAATGCCATAATTTTATTCCTCTTTATGGCTGAGTAATAAGGAAAGAGTGACATTTCTGGGGGTTGATCTAGAACTTTGAAACTTCTACTTATGAGAGGTCTTTGAGATAGCCAACTGCAGACGCCAATTATTGTCTTGGTTATAAAATAATTTCTGTTTTTAAAGTAATAACCTCAAGTTTGTTGTACCTAGAAAACCCTTGCCCTGCACCTCATCTTGCTCCTTCTTATTATCAGACCTAGGATTCAAATATTCACCTTTCTAGCAAGACTATCACTTAGCCCTGCTTCTCACATTCTACCAACTCCTGACCCCATGGAGTTTCACTCCAGACAGCTGGCAGGGCTGACAAGATGAGCTGAGTTCAAAGGAGTTGACTGCAGCAATAACAAAGAAAAATGGCAAAGAAACCACAAATATGAGTTTTGAGGGTGGGGCTGCTCTACAACCCCAAGGGTCAGCTCTGCACTGGACAGCACAGGAAAGAGCAAGAGAGACAGCACACCTGGAAAACCTCTATTGATTGGAGAAAAGACATTTGATAGAATATTTCACCCAAATAAGGCAAGGATTAGGGTTTCAAAATGTGGAGTCTTGCTTGGTGATGTCTTGTGGTCAGCAGATTCACTGAAATCTTGGCAAGTCGCACCCATCTCAGGTGCTGTGTGGGATCACAGGCAGAGTGAGAGGAAAGGCACACTAATGTCATCAGCGTGCAACACCAGACGAGTCCCCTCATTTGTTCAAATGCCCATAACTCACACACACGGTCCATGGATGGCTCCAACATCTCACTATGTCACATTATACCACTTGTTTTCCTCATAGCATTTTTCACTATCTGAAATTATTTCTTTTTTGTTTTTTAGTTTATTGTTAATTTTTCTCAGCTGGAGTGTCGACTCCATTAAAATGGATTCTTTATCAGTTTTGTTCACAGATGTACCCATGGATCAGTTGCTTTGTGCTATGAAATAAAGGGCATGCCCCCTCCCAACCCCCTGCTTAAATTTACATGTTGAAGCTCTGACCCCCACTGTGCTGGCATTTGGAGACTGGACCTTTGGGAGGTGATTAGGATTAGGTAAGGTTATAATGATGGGACCCTCATGGTGGAATTAATGCCCTTATGAGAAACAAAACAAAACAAAACAAAAACTCGAGGTGTTTGCTCTCTTTCTCTCTTGTCCCTCTGTCTCTCTCTCCATTATGTGAGGACATTTCTAGAAGGGTAGTCATTTAACACCAGGAAGAAAAGCCTCCTAGAGAAACTAAATTGACCAGTATCTTGATCTTCGACTTCCCAGCCTCCAGAACAGTGAGAAGAAACACAATTTGGAAGGTTTTTAACATTTAGAGAGTATTTAAAGCTAAAATGATGGATGATATTAACTAAAGACACAGAATTTAGGGCTCAGGATAAAGTCTCTAAGAGAGCCTGAGAAGGAGTAACTAGAAGATAGGAGAAATTAGCAAAGACTATAATTGTTTTAAGAAAGGCAGAGTAAATATTGAGAAGGCAAGTAAAGTACTATAGCACTTATTAATTAATTACATATTTACTGAGTACTTACCAAACAAAAAGTTGGATTCCTGATGTGTGGGGACATAAGATGTGGTAGGGTTTTTTTTTTATCCAAGTCATAACAATAAGGTTATGAATGCTAAAGAATATCTTGGATTTGGGGAGGAGAATGTAGAAAGGACATTCATTTATTTCATTAGATTGAAAGAGTGTAAGTTGTATCCAGAAATTTTTCTTTGAAAATATAGTTATCCCTTTGTCCACAGGAAGACTGATTTCAGGATGCCCTGCACATACCAAGCTCTGCAAATGTTCAAGAACCTTGTATAAAGTATTTGCAAAAAAACCTCCACACATCTTCCTGTATACCTTAAATCATCTCTAGATTACTTGTAATGTATAATACAATGTAAATTCTATTAAATAGTTGCTACACTATATTGTTTAGGGAATAATGACAAGAAAAAAAAGTCTATACACATTTCATACAGATGCAACCACCAGTTGCACATATATATATATGCACATTATAATATATAGTACAATCAATACAGTTGATTGAATTGTGGATGTGCAGCCCATGGACACAGAGGGCCAGTTGTCCTGCAATTCCCTGTATCTTGTCTATACAGAAAACAATATATTTCCCTAAGGGAAAAGAAAGAAAATGATTCATTGACAACGAGGAACCCACTAATGCAAAGTCTTTCCAGGAAAATTCAAAGAGGACTAAATTCATTTAAGTATTTTGGAGTCCCTAATATGTATATTGCTTTAAATTTAACCTTATAGCAAACAAAAGAAGTCATGGGAACTGTAAGTTCTGGTCAATGGCATATTGATCAGAGATATAACACCATGAACATGGATTAATTTAAACGCAAAAAGTAGTTTCCCTAAAAATGATTCAAGACATTGTCCAATAATACATCCTAAATTGTTACAGACTTCAATTCCTCACCACATTGAGCATCTATACTATGTGTGGGATGAGAAAGATATTCAATAGATATGCCATAACTTTATTATATTTTTCACTAAGGTTAGAGAAAAATTTCATATTTTGGAAATGACATAATAGAATTTCTGAGGCTGGAAGAGTTCTAACATTTACATTGAAAATGACTCCATTTTTCTTACAAGGAAAAAATCCAGTTTAAAAGGCCTCTTCCCTGAGCTTTGCTCAGGCCATGATCATGGGACCAGTGGCTATAATGAGGGCTGAGTAGCTAAGTCCCCATACGCTGTACTGAATACTTATCCCAACAGTGTCTGTAGATGTAACAAATGTAAGAGCCATGTTAGAATTACAGGCTATAAAAAATATTGCAGTATGAATTATTTGTCAAGAAATAAAAGATGCATTGTAATTTGCCAAGAAAAAATACTATCTAATGTGTTTCCTTTAAAAAAAAAAAGTGCTTGCTTGCAAAATATTTGGAAAGTAAATTATCTATTACTATTGCTTGCTTGCTAATTGTCAGTAATAATCCCTTTCAATTACTATGGTGAAGTAGGTCAGCCAATTTTTAGTGCTTATGAAACTTGCAATTTAGAGCAAGGCAGCATATCAGCAAGTTAGATTTTAATATGATTGAGCAAATAGGTTCCTTTCAGTCTGCTTAACCCTAAACATGGATCCAGACCTCCTGTAATATCTAAGTAATTATGCTTAATTTTATTTATATTATCTTATACCTATTTGTAATGATGGTAGTGCAGCCTCAATCCTTTTTATTTTTCTTTTATTAATTAATATATTTTACTCTTTAGAGCAATTTTGTATTTACAGAAAAATTAAGCAACTAGTTCAAAGTTCCCATATGTATTTCCCCCTACTTAACAACCCTTTTTATTTACCTAAACTCTTTTTGAGTAATTAATATTCTTAGGCAGTTGAGAAATTTGACACTATCTTTGTATATTTTTAATAAGGCAACTACCCTTTCCATATTTCCACCCACAGTCCCCCCTGATGTTTTGAGTATCTTGTCCACTTACATTTCTTATGTAGTTTATTTTTCACAGCCACTGAAGAACTTTAGATTGGCCATTTTGATAATGACCTTAGCAACAATGGGAAGGATGGATTGGGGCAGGGAGAGTATGAGAGAAGGAAAACCAACAGTCCAGATAGAGCTGATGAGGGACTGAGCTTAAGCAAGAAAGACTTGGGAGAGTTGGAGAATGTGTGCAGCAGGAACTACAATGAATTAGATGCTTGTGTGATACAAGAGAGAAAAGAAGTCCCAGGTTGCTGGCTTGGGCCTCTGTTGTGGCCAATAACAGGGAAACTCCAGAAGGATAGATTTGGGGAGGTAGGAAATACTGACTTGCCATACTTAAGGGACCTCCAAGTATAGATGCACGCTCTGCAGTTGAAATGGAGGCAGATTGCTTAGGAAAGCCCTGGGGTTGGTTTAAAGCAGTGTGAGTTATCAGAGCATGGTGAAATACAGAGACATGGCTGGGCACAGGTCAGGCCAAGGAAACTGTGGCTTTTGCAGGAAGAAAGGACCAGTTTGAAAGCCGCCAAATCCTTGGATCTCGCTGGTATCAGATGGTAGTAGAAGAGTGAAAGAATATCAGCTATCAGCATTGGGCTTAAATCAAGCTTTATCACCCAAATGAATGATGTTTAGGCAGGTCATTCTCATTCTTTCCCCACCCCACTTCTTTCTCCTGTCTCTTAGTAAAAAGAGAGAATGAAGTTTTTGCCTACTTTCCCTCAAGGGTTAGTATAAGTTATGATAAAGCAATGCATGACAAATGCTCTCAGAAGGTTAATTATTACATGTTTCCCGTGGTTTTTCAAGCCCTTTGGAAATTCTGACCAGCAAGGAAGAGAGAGAGAGAAAGAGAGGAGAAGGGCTGAGCATGGCAGGCCTAGAGGAGAAAGTACTCACTAACTGGTGTGACAACTAGCCAGCAGCTTCTTTAGGTTCAACCCTCGATCCTCTCAAGGACTGCTATGGCTTCCAGGGTGTCTCCCTCCAAAAGACCTGTTGAAGTGCTAACCCCAAGTACCTCAGAACGTCATGTTTGTTTGGAAACAGGGTTGTTGCTGATATACTTAGTGAAGATGAGGCCCTACTGGAAGAAAGGTGGACGCCTAATCCAACGTGACCAATGTCCTTACCAGAAGATGGCCATGGGAACACACTACAGGGAGAAGTCACCTAAAGATGGAAGCACAGCCTGGAGGCATGCAGCTGCCAACCAGGGGTTGCCAAAGATTGCTGAGAAAACTGCTAGACGTAAGGAAGAGGCAAGGGGAGACAGCTCCCCCCATTACAAGCTTCTGTGAGAACAAGTCTTCCATTTCAGACTGCTAGCCTCCAAAACCGTGACAGGAATTTATGTTGCTTTAAGCCTCCCAATTGGTGACACTTGGTTACAGAAGCCCTAGGAACTAATGCAGAGTTAATCACATTATGTTTAGAATAGTCTTCAATAGAGCCCAAACCATCATAGTAAGGTAATATCTTTTAAAGTAATAATAATACTAAACGTGTTTTTTTTCCCCTCTTTACAATTGCATGGAGGGATAGTGTATGTGAGATCCCTCTCACCAGCACAAGCAGCCTTTTATTTCAGTCATTAAAGCAGAGTTGGGCTGTGGGCAGTCTGATCAGCCTCATCTGTTGAATCACTAGAGATTACATGAGTGGCACATGTATGTGTCCTGAATCTAGAGATGTGAGATGACTGTGTCCTGGGCATTGTTTCTGCTTATGTAGAGCTCAGAGTTGGCATTGAATCACCACTAGGCAATCCTGTTTTCCACCACTGCTGTAGCAAAGAAGAGGACACTGCTAATTCATAGAAGAGTCCTGTTGAGGACGTGAGAAATAAGTTTCAGTCCTGGATCTGCCACTTTGGGATGCTTTCAGGTAAAGACTTGAATGGATACATGAAAGTTTTTTTGGTTTCTACTTCTTTTCCTTTCAAGATTCGCCCCCCTCCCTCATGCCAATGCCAAGGCCTTACTTCTCTTATCTCAGGGCTATGCAAGTGGCTTTTACAAGTTTTTTCCCTCTAACTCTATCAATCTAAATGGTTTTGCAAATGTTATAGGGATAAGTTCAAATGCTTGTCTCTGCATCATGAAGACTAAGGGCTAATGCCTCAGGCAACTGAGTTGCTGGCAGGGGAAAGCAAGGCTGATGATGGAGAGAGACAGAGACCTAAGAACATCATTGGAAGCAATAAATTTAGCTGTGCCCTGAAGTCTCACCATATATTTGGATTTTCTAATTATGGACACTGAAGGTTTCTCCTTCTCCCCCTCATTTTCCTTCATCTGCTTTGGGATGAGTTTTATTGTTACTTAACCTCTCTGGCTTTCAGTTTTCTTATCTATAAATTAAGGGGATTATCCTTGAGCCTCCACCATCACAAAAAGAAGAAAATCTCTGCCATGAAAAGGACAAGAGACATATGGAGTCCAGTGGTTATTACTCACCCACAAACCAGTGGCCTAGTGCAGAGCTACCAGTCAAACCCAGTCTAGATCAACCAAATTCCAGCCAAGCTGCTAACACATGCCTAATAATAATTTTTAAAGTATTAACTATAAATTAAGGGGATTTGAGGATGTTTATGTCATAGTTCACTTTACATATGTTCACGTCTATAAATGGAACTCTGTAACTGGATGCTCTCCCATACTCTACCTGCTTCTTAGCCTCTCCAGTTTTAAGACTAAGGTGTGACTATTTTATTCTTAAATTTCTCTCATTCTCTCTAGAAGAAGACAAAAAGCTGCATTTACTATGCACTAATGGAAATTAAATAGGCCCAAATATCAGTTTGAGGTCTTGAATTTTAGACTTGGATTATAACTCAGAGATAATCTAGTGTAATTTTCTCCTTTTATAGATGAGAATTCTAAGGTCCAAAGAGCTTTCCTGACCCATCAAAGATCTCTCAGATGGTTAATGTCAGATGGGACCAACCCCCATGCTTTTTAATTCCTACTTCATCAATCCTTCTATTACAACAAATCTCTTCTGGTGTTTACCAAATTTGGGAGGATTCAAAGCTAATACTCCCCTTCTGACCTCACTATTTCTAATTTTTCTAAGTGTATTTAGAGCCTTTGAAAGCTGTGAGCTTGAATATCAAAGTTTCTTCTTGTTCAAAAATTGAAGAACAAATAGAAGCAGCCAGTAAACTCAATGTTTTGTGATTAGCCTATTTTATGTTTGTAAATTTTCTGTTTCATTAGAGTACAACATCTCTGCTATTCAAAAAAAAAAAAACAGATTTAAGTCACCACTCCATCTCCGCCTTTTATGACAGCAATTTTTTAAAGGTTGAGCAGAGTTACCCCCACACCTGTTTCGTTTAAACTGAAAGGGACCCAGCTGCACTCTGTAGGGAAATCACAAAGACAACTGGAGATCTTGTCAATTTACAGCCAAGCTTGGCTGGAGAAAAGTGGATAGCTGATTGAGAAGATAGGGAACAAGCACATTTACCTGAAGATGAGCATGGCTTAGCTGAAGAGACCAGAGATAATGCGGAAGGCTTCCTTGGTTTGGTGGGGAAATCCATGATTCTGTAACATCAATCAAGGCAGCTTTATCTGATTGCTAAGTTTCAAGAAAACCAGGGAACATTTAAAATAGCTATACCGGAAGAGAAAAAGGAGACAGAGGAAGGTGTGATCATTCTGTTTTGTAAAGTTGAAAATGAACACAATAATGGTATGGAATCATGAAATTTTAATGCAGACACATCGAAGTAGTGAACTTAGGTTAATTACATTAGAATAAAGGATCTCCTTGTAGTTTTCCAGTTCTTACCTGCAAGGGAATATAACGCCCATTGAATGCTTATACAAGAAACCGCATTGGCATAAGAGGGATTGGATAATAAAATGAAATTTTTTAAAAAACCTGAATTTGTAAAAAGTCCCATTGAAAATAATAACCTCTGATATATTCTTCTAGGTGTTTCGTAAATGTGGATTAAAATAATTTGCATCACACTTATTAGCTTGTAGTTTCTTATCTTATTGTTTTCCTGTAGACTGTTGCTGTAAGCAACTCATCCACTGACGATGGACCGCAGCCAGGAGGACATTATCTGAGAATGTTGGAAGAAACCTCTTTATTCTTTCCCCAAACACACACAGAGAAACATATATGAATATATTATGTGCAAAAATCCAGTATTAATTTGTCTTTGACAATCTGATTCTCTCAAGGGCAGGTATTAACCTATCTGATTAACCCATTAGTGTTACCTATAGGGAACAATGCAATTTTATAGGCTGTGGAAAAATGGAAATGGAGCCAATTAGGATCAGAGTTCAGGGAGCAAGATGCTTGCAATGGGAGGCAAAGTTCACAAAGAAAGAAGAAGAATGCCTTGATGTTAGTTTATGTAAGTAACAAAGAGAATTCTCCTTCTCTTCAATTAATTAAACTGAAGTTATGTGCAAAACTAAAGTATTAGTCATCTCTATATTTGTGGTCACTATTCTATGATGGAACATATGAAGCTCTAAATATTAAAATATGCAATGAATGGAAATGACAAGTGACTAGTCCTGGCACCAAGGGCACCAAGTGGTATTGCAGATGGTATTGCAGATGAATGATAGGATTTCAAGGTGAGTGTGAAAAGTGAAACTCAAATAAGGACTCAGTTAGATGTGAGTCTTGAATCAGAGCTTCAAGGATGATAGGATGCGGGAAGAAAGGTATGGAAAGAAATTCTAAGTGAGGGAAGAGAGGTGAGTAAAGTGTGAAGATGAGGAAATTCTGGAAGCCTGTGCAAGGGCAGAGAAGAAATGATGCCAGAAAGAAGATTCTCAAAAAGTTATATAAGAGAAAAAAACGGGATTGGCTGTTGTCTGTCTTGATCATGGAGAGTCTTTTAAAAGGAATAACATCTGACTCATCTTACTGAAATGAACTGGCTTCTAATTACTGAGGTAAGCCCTTGTTCTGCAGAAGGACCATGCCTATACTCTGAGAGGTTCTCTAGTAAATGTTTTCATTTAGAAAACTATTGACCAGACAGCTGTGTTCACATCAAGTGGACTTCGGGGTCAGATTTGGTGTTGGGGGGACACATAGTCCCCTGAAAACAATACCATTTCATTTAACTTCTACTAACTCGATGTCTTGCTTCAAATATGAACTAGTGGCAACAGTTCATTTTCTAAATATTAAGAACTTACCTATACCTCTCTCAGTTACCCACCACTGAGTACTTTATCTCCCATTTTGCTTCAGCTGGGGGAACTTCTTGCATTTTCTGTTCTTGTCTCAGTAGAGCAATTCAAAATCCTCTCAGAAGTACTGGGGATTGTCCACTTGGTCCTCCTAATTCTGTAAGCACTTCCTGGAAGGGCATTTCCCTGTACCATCCTGATTTCAGGGTAAATTTTAGTGATTCACCCTGATTTTAGTGAATCTTCCATGGAAACAATACGATGTTATCTTCAACCCTTAACTTCCACTTTCCCATTCACTCTTTTTTGCATTCCCCCAAAGAACAAGTAGGTCTTTAACTTCCCTTCCACTCATTTCCTATGGGTTGATTTTTATGGACTTTATATAATTTTGAGGATGATGTAATGTTCTAAGTATTGGAGGTTCTCTCAAAAATGCAATGCTAACTAACCAGAAATTCTCACAGTGAATACTCAGTGAAGAGATAGTGGCATCTTAAGCAAATAATCTGCTAAATTAATAAACCTCATAAATTACAAAATCCCTGAATACCAACTGCTGAAATACAATCACTCTCTGACCTGAACCTATTAAATGAAGAAGTCTGCTATGCATAATTTACAACAGTGCTATGAATGAAAAATAGCTCCTTAAAAGGGAGATAAAATACGAAAATGGTCTTGCTGTAGAAACAGAATTACTGGTTATTTCAGTTCTTATTTATTTCAGTATTAGTTTATGGGTCACCTAATAATTTTTATGTTTATCAGTGTTTTGCTCTCAGTTGCTCCGTAATCCACCATTGAGACATTATTTCATTCTGTTGGTTGGATAAGAGTGATGTGGAAAAGGCAATATTCATCATGTTTATATTGTACATATGCATAATGTTTTTTTAAGTTAGGAAATATAGTGTTGCATATAGATATCTATTGGTAATATTGATAATCTAAATTTGTCTAAAAATGAAATTATTTTAAAAGTATTATATCAATGGTTCTAGGATTGAAGAAATGGGGAGATATCACTTACTGGGTATAAAGCTTCAATGGTGGTAAGTAAATCAGCTCTGAGCATCTGCTGCACAACATAGAACCTGCAGTTAACAATATGGTATTGTGGGACTGGGATATAGCTCCGTGGTAGAGCATTTGCCTAATATGCACAAGGCCCTGGATACAATCCCAAGCACTGCAATAATAATGACAATAATAATATAAGGTATTGTGCACTTCAAAATGTGTTAAGAGGGTAGATTTCATGTTAACTATTCCCACTACAGGGTAGAAAATAGGCACAAGGAATTTCGGGAAGGATTCGGTATGTCTATTACCTTGATTGTGGTCTGGTATCCAGGGTGTGGTATACGTCCAAACTCATCAAATAGGACACATTAAATATGTGCAGATATTTGTATATCAATACAACTTAATAAAACTGATAAATACAACTTAATTAAACAAATCAGTGTTTCAAAATGAGAATAGTTTTGCCCAGAGACAGTTGGCAATGCCTAGAGACAAGTTTGATTGTCAAAACTAGGGCAAGTGGTGATAGTGATATCTAGTGGGTACAAGCCAGGAATATTGCCATATACCCACAATGCCAGCCCATCTGAGTAAACAATTATTCAGCTCCAAATAGCAATAGTGCTACTGAGAAACCTTGTACTAAATTGAAAAAAAAAATCAACCAGTTTTATAGGTATTTGGAAGAAAAGGGACCTCTGAAGAAAAATCTTTTGCCAAATTCTTCTGCAGAATATTTTTGCTCCCAAACAGGCTATTCTGGGTCAGTGAAAATGAATTCAGAACTCACCTTCCTAAGTTCCCTCTGGAATTTTGAGTAAAAAGATTAGCAGCAGCCATTTGTTCGAGGATTGAATAAGGGACTTCAACAGATGTAACCCTTCCAGGGAGATATCATCCAAACCATGAGAGAAAGCGGTGTAGAATGTTGGTTGCGACATACCCATACTTCATATAGGGGAGCATTTTGGACCCAGATGGACTAAAAGAAATACAGGGAAGGAAAAATAGGATGTCCTGCCTGTCATTCTGATCCTATTAATGAAATCATATTTAAAATTTCAATCTGTATCTATTATTTTGGGACTTTGAGAGTGAACACTTGCTGAGAGTGAGTGATTAAAAGAAAAAAATGAAAAAGGGGCATCTAATTAGGGCACTGAAATATTTGTATTGTTAGGTCAAATTACACAAATCATGACAGAAGTGTGCAGTGCTTTATTCACTTTTTCTTTTGACCTGAAGTCAGTTTAGATTTGAAGATTCTCCTGAAAAATCTTAACATGACAAAATGTCCATTGAATTCTCTCTCATTTCAAGTTCTACAGTTCTTCTTCCTTTATAATTATTATTTACTGTGTTTTTTACTACTATTTATTTATTTAAGAATTTTCCCCTGAAGGTTTCCATGTATATAGAGTTCAGGATAGCAACATATGATACACTAAAATTATGTGGACTTATACTATCAAAGACAGAGCATAGTAAACTGAAAAAAATATTTTTAAGAGATAATCAGAGTCATCTTGTGTTTTTAGGTGAATTCCACATTTGTAAACAGTATTGTTTTCACTGAGTCTTGAAATCAGTGCAGGTGAAATTCTGGTATAGAGGACATTTAACTCAAATATGCTCCAATGTTGGTTTTCAGACATTTTTATTTATTACACTACAACAATTAAAGAAGGCTAGTTTACAAATTCGGTAAATAATGAAAGGGAATGACCTCAAGAAAAATGGTTGCAAGATCTCTGCCCTCCTCCTGCCCCATGAACAAAGAGGAAATAGTATTGTTCTGTAGGTTTAATAGGCCTGGGTTTGATACCTTGCTCTGCTATCCAGAATCAATATCCTTGGAAATATTGCTTATCCTCTAGGTCTTGGTTTTCTTATCAAAAAAGTGGAAATATTAATTATTACTTCCTGCCTTTTTGTGTAACAACTAAAGAAATAATTTATGTTGAATAGTATTAATAATGTTCATTAATCCCCCCCATTTTCTCTTCTACTAGTCTTTGCCATTATAACATGCTATTTTGTATTGTTAAGTGATTCTCAAATCATAAATTCATTGAGGGCAGAGAAGTTGTCTGAGACTTATTTATAATTCATTCAGCTTTTTATACAATGCTCTGAACATCTGAATGTATGTAGTAGACCCCCAGTTACTGAGAGACTTCCAGCATGCAAGGACAACGGAAGAGGACAGCGCCAATAATGTTTGTCTGTGGGCTACTTAATGTCATTCCCGTTACAGAGACTCATGCTTTATCTGTGGTCCATTCTCTGATTTTCTGTCACAGTCAACAATAGCCATAGCGTTCAGCTACATCAAAATACCAAGAAAGGATTGTCCTCTAAACAGAAACCATAACCTGATCTGATGTCCTTATTATACTAGACAGTGATTCTCAGAGTGAATCTTTGGATGAAAAGGCTGGTATGTCATGGGAACCAGTGAAAAACACAAATTCTCAGATGTCACCCTGACCAGTTGCAATAGAAATATGTTTCACAAGTCTTCCAGGTGATTCTGATGCACTCTAAATGTTGAGACTACTGGCCTAAAACCATGCCTTTGTTTCTCCTTTCTAGTTACCAGAGTCCTGCCTATTCTTCAAGGGATAGCTTATCAAGGGTACATAATGGGATAATAATGCCTACAATCTATCAACCACTAATAGTTACATAATTAAAATAAAACATAGAATTTCTCAAAGCACATTAATGGAACAGTAACTCATAGGCTATTAATAATTACTATGTTTAAAAACCAAAAGGAATTAATTGAAGCAAGTAAATTTTGGGTAACAAGGTTAAATAGAATTTCTGTTCTGAGAAATTCTCAATCTCTTAATATGACTCAAACATTCTTAATCTCTACCCTTTCTTCAAACTTTTTTGAAAACACCCTTGTTTTCCAATAAAAATATTTTTGCTGATAGAAATACTGTTTTTGTATTTGTATTTCCCACATCTGAACTTTGTTAGAGGTTGTTAAAAGGTGCTTGACTATTGGCATGATTGTTAATTAATACAACCACTGTGGAAATCAATATGGAGGTTCCTCAAAAGACTAGGAATGGAACTACCAAATGATCCTACTATACCACTCATTGGTATTTATCCTAAAGAATTAAAGTCATCTTACTACAGTGATAAATACATACCCATGTTTATAGCAGCACAATTCACAATGGCCAAACTATAGAACAAGACTAGGTGTCCAATAATGAATGAATATATAAAGAAACTGTGGTAATATACACAATGGAGTTATATTCAGCCATAAAGTAGAATGAAATTATGTCATTTGCAGGGAAATGGATGGCTCTTGAGAACGTTATGTTAAGTGACGATAAACTAAAGTCATAAAGTCAAGGGTGGTAGGTTTTCTTTCATATGTCAAAGCTAGAGAAAAAAAAAAGGAGGTGGGGGAAGGAGTGAGTATATCTCAAGAAAATAGAAGGGTGGCCAGTGTAAAGGAAGGTGACAGGGGAGGGAGAAAGGGAGGGCAAGAAGGGGTACTAGGTAATGAACCTGACAAAATTACATTGTTATATTGTGTGCATGTTCAAATACATAACAATTAATCCCACTACTATGTATAATTATAATGCTCCAATAAAAAAAAAGTAAAGAAACCACAATCCTGTTCATGGACTGAGTATATTTAACTCCCAACCTATAATATGAATCTAAAGGGGATTTCAAGTAAATGAAAGAAAATCATTTTAAGTAAATGATAAGAGAATTTTTAATGGAATTGACCAAAAAAAATAAAATACTCAAACCTATGTTACAAATTCTTACTCCGTGATTCCAATACAGGCACTTACTAAACTGTAAACTTCTTGAGGAAAAAAAAAGGTCTTTGATATTGCAATATTTTCATTTGAAAATGATTAGTCCAGTGTTCTCAACTGGAGCAGTATTGTCCCCCGGGAGTGTTTGGCAACATCCACAGGAGACATTTTTGCTTGTCAAAATCAGGAGGAGTGTGTTTGCTACTGACCAAAAATGAAGGACATTGAAGGATAACAGACTCGATCACCCCAGTTCCAATACCTACTACATTGCCTGACCAAAGAGGCACCCGATAAGAGCATGAGGAATAAATGAATTCATAGAATTAGTGATGGAGGGACATGACTATCAGGAATGAAATGAGAGTAAATCTTGTAAACCAATATAAATAAATATATAAATTATTTAGCACAGCAAGGGAAATCCACATCCAGATAAACATGGAGAAGGAGGAAAAGTTGCAAGTGAATTTGAATGATCTTCACAAAGAGCAGCCCAGCCAGTGGGTTCTGACATACTGCACAGGGAATGGGTTGAGTCAGACGCCAGCCCCACCTTGTAGGTACATTCCTCACAGACTTACCAAGGTGATTGATTGTTCCTGCAGATTCCACTCCCCTCCTTCTATCCTGTCCATGTCCTGTCACAGCCAGGAAGCAAGTGTCAGGAATTACTAATTGGTGGCATAAAGCCATAAGGTTTTGCTTACTACCCAGGAGTTTGTCTGATTATTTTGAGGAGCTTTGTTTTCTTTTAAACTATTATAATCATCTAAGTAACCATCTGTTCATTTTTAGCAAACAGCTCAAGTAAAGCTCAAAGTTTCCCTGGAACCGACCCCATCTGACTCTCCAATATATAGACTGTTTGTTTGTTTTAAGTGAATTTGAATGCCTTTCAGGGGACTCTAGTTTACCAGTCTCTTCCTACTGTGTCACTCTCAGTCTCACTCTAATCACATATGACATATACCTGGCCCCTGCATTCATTTGCCATTAGAGAAATAGCCTTGTGTCTTAGGACTCGTGCTCCCTACCTCATTCTGTTAAAATCAAAGCAAAGAGAATCAGTGCAAAGCAAGCCATGACTTCCTGTGTAGAAGTTACCCTGAGCAGGAAAGCACATATTTCACAGAGGCCTACAAAATCTCCCCCATGTCCACTAATGAGCTGTGAAAATAAAAATTTGAATTCCATTATAAACGATAAATTTCACTATAAGCAATCGTATATATGTGAAGCACTTAGGCATTGCCAAGACAAAAGTGGTTTGCAATTTTAGTTCTCAGTACTGATGGTTTAAACCATCATCATCATCATCATCACAGCTTATTTTTATAGAAAATGGTTTAAGCTACTTTCTATTAAGTAAGTTTGATAGCAAGGGAAGATGAGTCATGTTCATTCTATAGCTTCAGACTCTTCCTGACACCCTGCAAAATATTAAACAAATGTGAGATGTTATTATCAACCCTTCATCATAAAACCTTCATTGATCACCCTAACCTTAAACTCCCTCTATGAATTCTGGCAGTGCTTATTTCTCACTGTTTTCTTGGTTATTGTGTATGTGTGCACATGGCCTTGTATTGCTTCTATTGTTGTCACACTGATATTTAAATATTTGTGGACTCGGGCTTCTAGTCGCTAATTGTTCATGTGTTTATCTCATCGCTCCTCAACTGGATTATAGGCTCCTTTGTGTCAGAGGCCACGTTCTCCACTATACTTTAAAACATGCTACCTACGTAGTACACACCCGATAAGTGTCTTTGATTTCATTTGAAGAGAGTGTTAAATCCTAGAAGTGCCACAAGAATGTATCTCTTAAAACTCCTCATCTGTAACCTTGTCCCTTCTGGAATATAACCAGAGAATAGCTCTGAAGTGAGGTTATGGTGTGTTTCTTTCTTACTTCTTCCTGGGAATGAAAGCTCTTATTTTCTACCCTGGCAAAGTGTGATGATTTGAATCTAATGTAAGTTCCAGTGTGTGCTGTTCTTTGTAATGAAGGTCATCTGCTAGAATCTAAAAAAGTATCTATTGGCAGTAATTATTGAGGTAGCATATTTCTAATCTTTAAGAAAATAGCCCAGTGTTTAAAATTAATTTTCTTATTTGTCTTTGGCTGCAACTTAAAACACTTTTCCTTATATGCACTATAAAATGTTAATAGCTACATATAGAGTGACTTTATGACTGTGGTGTCATTTTTCTCAGCTTGATCAGCTCTTTTGAATGGCATCATTATGATCAAAGTTGTTTACAGTAATAAAATATGAATAGTTTCAATAAAAAAGTAGGAACCATTACAATTAAAAAGTATCTGGCATTTTAGAACGTGATAACCACTTTCATAATGCTGTGGTAGGGTAAGCAAGTCTACAATATAAACATAATTATAAGAGTGACCTAAGCAAGTCTCTGAAGCACAGAGAGGAATATGAAGAAGGAAGTGGTGCTGCAGAACTAGAGGGGGCAGCAGAATACTCAAGACACCTGGATTTTTTCAAAGAAATGGAGAACAGTTTATTAACATCTCCTTTACACTGATACCCTTCATCTGTTCATTTTCTTCAAGGAACAAACAAATTTTAAAATTAAGTCAGCATGCCAGGAGTCTCAATAAAACTTGGTTTGATAAAGTATACTGCAGAAAATAGCATATTCTTATTTGTGGGGGTATTTATTCAATTATATTGCCTTGCTACTGGAAAGCATAACAACCAGCATAGTCAAGGTAACTCTGTAAATATATCATGAATCAACACCACTCCAGATGCAATAAACTTTTCTCAACTCAGGTACTGATTTTTAGGTTTCTGTTCTTTCCTTTTTTTTTTTTTTCCCTGAATATCACTTCTGGCTCATGTATACACTCATTGTCACTAACATTAGATGGGCGGCAAGTGAGAAAAATTTGATACAATTCTACTCAATCAATGTTGCTGCTAGTTTGAGCTTCCGCAACAAGATTTGGAGGAGGTAAGAGATAGCAGGCTATTTCTTTTAGGGATAAAAGGACTCTTCAGCAATTTTATAGAGGTGATTGTCTTCATAATGTTTAAAGTAAATAAAAGTTTGAGAACTAACTCAGAAGTAGCTAAATACAATGACTATGTTGGAGCTTTTATTTAAGGAAAATAAGCAATGTTTGACATGATTTCTTGACACACTGAGTAATTAGGAACCTGTATACCAGTAAATAAAAGGATTGTCAAAATTTTACTAAGGCATGTTGTATATATTCCAGTGACACTAAAATATAACTCAACACATGTGAGCCCTTTACTAATTCATTATTTTTGTGAATAATGAAAGTGTTCTGTGTCGGTATAGTTTTAGTTGCCAAATGTACAAAGTCCAGGCCACTTAGACCTTCATCATTTTGGGCCTTCCACAGTCTGACCTTGACATACTTGAACAAATTTATGGCTCTTCAGCCTTGTATGTGAACCTTCCAGGTTATTCATGGCTCCTTGAAAAACTGCTAAATAGTATGTCTTTATAGAATCTTAAACATATGCTTGAGCACACGTGTGTGCACACACTCTCAAATCCATCCACTATCCAACTCCAGCTTCTCTCCACATATTTAAACTGAATCTTTCTTAACAGGCCAATTCTTTCCCCCATCTCTTCTGTGACAAGCCTCTATGAAGAGCCTTCTTTTGCTGAATTTTCTTCACTTGTTTATACCATCTATTCAACACTTACATAGGCCTGTTGTAGATTTCTGCTTAGCTACTTTTCGTTTCCTTTCAAGTAATTTAGCCTCAAAAATATTTAGTGGAAATTTTTAATATTTGTGAGATATTCTGATTATAATAGAATTTGCCAAATAAGTGATAAAGCAATAATCTATGTGCTAAACACATAAACTTGGAATGAATTTCTTATAGATCTGGCTTGTCCATTTTCCTTTAGAGTTCAGAGTGTTCTTTCTCTCTTCCCTTTATGCTCTGCGGATGATATCTAAATAAAGAGAAATTAAAAACAAAAAATGACAACCACTGAAATATCAGAATGTTAGCTGAAAGTCCTAAAAAATAATCTTTCTTTGAATAGGCTGTAAAAGATAAGAGCCAATTGTGACAGGTCCTCTGTACAACAGCAGCAATAATCCTTTCTACCCATTCCAGAAAAAATACCATATATGCTTATAGGCTAAACAAGTGATTTCTAAAGAGGGAGAATGGAGTAACAATACACCATCACTCTACCAAGTTCAATTAACACTGCTTTGAAATAAAATGAGAAAATGTTAATTAGCAGTTGGTAGTTTAGAAAAACAGCCAATCCATTCATTTTAGCCGAAACCTGCAAACCAAGATTTCCAGCCAAAGAAGATTTCAGGATCATCTTTGGACAGATATTAGCCAGGTGAGTTTGGCTTGACATGTAGTACCTTTACTTGAAGCATTCAGTGTTGTACACTGATAATGAAAATCCTGTAAGTCACCTCAAAGAGACAAGGACTTCTTTCCAGGCATGTACAGGCACTCGCCCACTTAAGGTGCATGTGGGTTGCTGGTCAGCCTCTCACAGAGTGCTCAAGACAGCACATAAGTCAGCCACTGAATTTAGACCTGGGCCATCATCACCATACTTTATAGGATTTGCCTCAATAACCTCATTTCTAGAAAGCTATCTTGCAAAAGTATTTTCACAAACACACAAAGAAAAACCTAACACAGATATCCTACAAAGCACCTGTCCTTTGGGATTTAAAACCTACTAGAAGTGTGTCTTGCATTCTTCTCAATACCTCTGGGAGCTCTCAGAGATGGGAGGGAAGCATAGCTGATTCCTAGTTTTTCTCTGGTTGCAAGCTCCTGCTTCCATGAAATTCTGTGGTCTGCAAACTATCATTGCACGTGGGAATGCAGCCCTCTACTATTAAAACATCTCTCACTCAATGCACTTGTTTTTATAGCCCGCCACCTCCCCCCCCCCCACAGACACACACACACACACAGAGTTTGGAGTGAAAGAGGTATTTTACATCACTATGCTGCTTGACCTCATTATCTAAAGACATTCTGCTTCTCTGTCCTCAGACTTGCAATGCACTGTGAGAACATTTTCTTCTCCACTTTCCTTTTAGAGAAATTAACTTCTTTTGTATAAGTGTGGGTGTTATCCTTTCTCCACAAGTCTGCGGGTCTGTAGAGTTCTGTGTTTTCCCACAGCGTGATTGCTCCAGACTGAGTTCATCCATGTAGAAAAGACACCGTGTTGTTATATCTAAGATATATTATTATGTATAGCTACAGAGAGACCTGGATTAAACTTTGAAATTGTCTCTTTTAAGTGTGTAAGTTTTTTTGACAACCCAAAAATCTACCCAAAGGAGAACAACTAAATAAATCATGGTAGATCCATGTAATGGAAATGATATTGTTGTTTAAAAAAAAGAATGAAGTAGAAATATCAGTAATATAGAAGAAAGGGAATAGGAGCTGAGAGGAAGAAAAGGGAAAGAAGTACTGAGGAGTGAATTAGAACGAATTGTATTCCATGCTTTTATAATTATGTCAAATTAAATTCTATTGTCATGTATAACAAAAAAGAGCCAATGAAAAAGAATAAAGTAATGCTCTATGAATTAATAATAAAATGTACTGTTATTATGAAGTGAAATATTTTAGGTCAACAAAGAGAAAATTACATAACATATGTAAGGTACCCTACTCTTGGTAAAAATATGTATCTTTGTCTATTCACAGTCAAGAGTAAATAAATGTCTCTCTACAGAGACAAAATATTTGTTGTTTGTGTTACTTTACTTATCATAATGATATTTTTAAAACTTCCTGTGGTACAAAGACTAGAGAGTCTCAGAAAATTTCTATCAAACTTCAGGGAAAACATTATTCCTTTAATGCTGACTTGGTTATGAACAGAAAAACAGGAAATTCCTATAAGGAAGAATATTTTTCCTTTTTTACATTTGCTATTTAATTTTATTTCCTTGTTTGGAAATCATCTTTTTCTCTTCTTTGGTCATCTATTTGAACATTAAAAATTGATGAGACAGAAACATATCCCATCCTGAGCTGGTGGTCAGCATACAGCTTTGTATGGCTTGGGGTGGCTGAGGTATTGTAGACTCCTGTTTAACAGTCATTTGACTCACCCACTGAACAAAGTAATAAAATTATACAGTTTTGATTGTGTTGGCAGCCACTTCCCAGCCCTGGAGGGGATTGCCTTCAGATGAAGCTGACTCTTGAAGATGCAGGGAAGACAGAAAGAAATTGGGTATTTGGTGACATCATTGAGCTGATGGACACACCAAACCTGAAATTTCTCTACTTTGTGTTTCTAGTTATAGCATCCAATAAATTCCCTTTGTTGCTTAGTCCATTTTGAGTTGGTTTTCCTGTTGCAATTGAAGATGTCTTATTAGTATATTTCTCTTAATAATCAGGAATGTAGGTAATATTTATGCAGAGTGATTGTTATCACAAATATTCTATAACAGATAAAATTGCAAATTATCACCAGTAGAGGCAAGGAAAGAGGGGGAGGGAGGAAGGGAGTGAAAGAGGAAGTACTGGAGACTGAAATGGAGCAAATTATATTCCATGCATGTATGATTTTGTCTGAATTAATCCCACTATTATTCACAAATAAAAACATTAAAAATGTAAATAATCTGAATGATGAATATTAAGTATATAGATTATAGTTCACTGATAAAATAGAACATTCTGTAGGTATCAAAATTGAACTTTTCAAGTAGTTTTTAATCAACAAAGCCCTTCAAAATCTAGCTCCTATCTACCTCTCTGGCCCTGTAGCTCTTTGGTTAACACTTGAGTGTTCTCTGCCCACATTTCATTGTATAACCATTTATTTGCATTGCCTTGTGGGTTTTCCCAACTTGCAGCTCCATCTTACTCGCCCCTTAAAATTCAGCTTATGATCATCTCCAGCAGGAAAACTTCTCATGACCCTTTCTGCTTATTCCCAGGTTGCTACTAGCCCCTCTACTATGCACCCTCACTAGCTAAGTATGATTTTTCTCACCAATGATGTGTTAATGATCTCTGTATGTGTCCTTCTTCAGCAAGACTGTGAACTCTTTGAAGACAGAAACTAACTGCTTCTTCTTGGTTGTATATCCTTAATGCCCAGGCAAAGAACTGGCAGTGCACAAATCCTCTCTAAAACTGCCTAGGCTGCTAAGCGGATGGTCAGATCTACTTAGTGAATGACTCTTACCCAGGGATATATCAAGAATGTAGGATGGGTAGCTGCTAATTTTTAAAATGGTTTTCCATGTTTTTCAAAGAAACAAGAAAACATGTTGATAAGTTCAGGAGATGTATTATACAGTATGGTGTCTATAGCTAATAATACCAAATTATGTACTTTAAATTGTTAAAAAGTAGGTCTTATATTAAGTTCTGTTACCCAAACAGCAATATTAAAACCAAAACAGCAGCAGTAATCAAGGAGTGGGAGGAAACCTAGGGAAGGGATGACTGTTTATGGTCTTGATGGTAGTGATGATTTCATGGGTATATACTTATTCCCAAACCCATCAAAATACATCTATTAAATATGTGTAGCTTTTAATATATGATTGTATATGTTAATCACCTTAACAAATTGGCTTTAAAAATAACGTCATCCTTGGGGCTGGGGTTGTGGCTCAGTGGTAGAGCGCTCGCCCAGAATTCGTGAGGCACTGGGTTCGATCCTTAGCACCACATAAATATAAATAAAGGTATTGTGTCCACCTAAAACTAAAAAAGTAAATATTAAAAAAAAAATAGCATCATCTCTTCCCCTGTAAAATTCCTAAACTTACAAAGTAAACTTAGTTTATCAATGAACTAGTAATAGCTGCCTAAAATGGTCAACCCATTTTTTGAAGCTTTCTAGGAGATTACTGTTTTAATTCCAATTTTCTCTGATTTATATCATAAGGACTGGTCAGGATGGCTCTCCTGCCTGGTTCCCCTACTCTTATACACAAATGTTTATTTATTTGTTGAATAATTGTTAAACATCTATTATATGCCAGACACTGGCTAAAGGGCTGAGTATAGAGATCGGAGTCCCCCAAGTGTTAATAGTTTAGGAAGGGAGACAGTCTTTAAGTAAGTAAACACACTGATAAATGGTTTACATGACTGAATACACCCTGTTTTTGTCCATTGGAAGGAAATGCAACTGTTTTTATCCTTTGGGAAGGAAAGCAACTACTTATACAGAAATTAAGAGCAGGCATCTAAAAAAAATCATCTATCTTTTAAACTTCTTTTGTAAAAATGTGTTAACCAAAATTCATTAATAAATATTTATAATTGAGACAGCCCAAGAAAAACCCCATACTGTTATTCTCTCATGAAAAATTAAATTGAGTTACTCATTTGATTAATTTTGAAAGCTTTGGTTTAAGGTTACAGGAGTCTGACAGAAAAATTGAAGCCATGATTGATTTACATGACATACTTTTAATGGAAAATACTGTAAAACATTGCAAAAGCACTCTGACATCTTTAAAGATGAACTCCAGTGAGAAATGCCAGGTTTATGGGGGCAGGGAAAAGGTCTCTGTGAGTAACCTTACCTCCCGCCCATTCTTCCTGAGATGCCCCATACAGCCGTGTTGCTTTCTTTCACTTTTCTAACTGGTACTTCTAAAACATCAGAAAGACCAAGCATACAGCAGCACTTCCTATTGTCCACACCATGTTAATTCTAAGCTTTGTGAAAGGACTTATACATAAGATGATTTCTCAATCGGTACATTCCAGGCACAGGACTGGCAAAATCCTTTTCCTCCATTTCTCCTCCAGGACAGAGACTGTGGTGTATTAGTCATTTTCCATCTACACTACTAGCACAGTAGATGTCATTCCTAGGAATTTCTGACTGAATTAAATGTTAATGGATTGTATCTATACAGTGGGATTACCCGAGTGTTATTCCTTTCTTTGCATTAGTTAATCTTTTCCAATTTTTCTATATTGGGGCTGTCCTTGTGGTGTTGTCTTTAAAACTCACAGTCAATGAAAAGGAAAAAGATATTGGGAATATCTTTGGCATCTTTGATATCTTCTGTAATTTAACATGCCCAAACAAGTTGTGCATTTGTTTCATGTAGCCAACCAAGATAGAGGCAGGGTTTGGCCGTACATTAGTCTCTCAGATGTGTGGCTTTTCTGATTTCCCTGCCCCCCATCTCTTTTAGAATTTTTACTCTAATAGCTACTCATGTAAAATTTGAACTCATAGGAAGGTAACATGAACAAAATTAATATTTAAGAAACACCTGAGTTTGATGCTTAGGTTACCCCCAAATCTTCCTGTATTCCATGGTGATGCCAATGAGTGATTTGAATGTGGGGAATCATCTTTCACTTTCTTGTAATTTTCATTGTTTTAAATAAATTTGAGTAGAAACCATACGTTTATTCTGCAAATGCAGCTTCAAGACAAATCCTTTACCCCTTAGGAAAATATTTGCTATCTAGAAAGATGAGATGCACCATGAGATATTAGCATCCTCACTTTACAGATGAGAGTAGATTTAGCAAACCACTCCACTCAGGAGCATTGTTAGTGAGAGGTAGAACTCTGCAGAGAACACTTGTCCTTGTCATCCCAAACTCTATCCTTTTACCTTTTTTGCCAGAACTATGAAGTTTTATGAAAAACCACAAAATGAGGCATAGAATGACAGAATTTGAATTTATAGAGTTGACTGTATACACTTTATTACTTAAAGAATTGAAGAAAAGTGATAAGCATTTCTGTTTAATCCTCTTCACTAGGTAATAAAAAGGAACCCCTCAGACAACTTTGGCTAACGAGAATATTTCCATTTTTCCCTAGTTTGAAATCTCTTTCAGGTTTGGTCATTCTGTTTGCTTATTTCTTTGTTTCTATTTTATATTAACTGATTTTCTATAACCCATACTGTTCAGATACTAATGTCTTTATATTGTAATGTCTATGTTTTTATTTTAGGACTTAAATGTTAATTGCAGAAGAAATTTACTTATTTATTCTCCTGTAGGAAACTGCTGACAGCTCTCAGTTTAGATTTAATATTAATCAAATTTTTTTTTTCTCTTGCTAGCTCTGCTATTACTAGCTACTGCATTGATCTATGTAATTCTGGGACATGGAAAGATATGTGCTATGTCAAACCACTCATATTAAATGACTGGTTGCCTTATCTTGAAAATTAAATATCTGCACTTAAGTAATTTTTGACCTTCTTCCCTATGTCAAGAAGGAAAATTATACACACACATACACACACACACAATTTTTTTTTTTGTACTCCTCTCATCCACTCTTATCCCTGGCTTTTCTTTTTCTTTTGAAAGAATGAGAATAGTTATAATCCAATAAAGGCTCTCCACCTTGGAGCTGAACTCATTTCCCATGACCTTTAGCATAGCGACCTCAGTACTCCTACCCTGACCTTAGTAGCTGAGTGGGAACAGTTTCAGGCCCAGCAAACAACCAGGATTCTTGGAAGGAAAACTTAATTTGATCCCAGTGCTACTGTTCTCTGTACATTTCTTCACACATTACCACCAGTTATTTTCTCCCTGGAGCCATCTTCTTATAGAAGCAATGAATAAATTTTATAAGCCTCAATTGATTTTGATCAGGAAAAAAAAATTCCATGGATTTCATATTGAGGATTCCTTTGTCCTTCACACTGTTCAGCTTCAAAAAATGGTATCCTCAAAATATGACACCCTGACATGCAGACAAGCAGAAGCTCCAGAAGGCCAGTGGACCTTCCTCTGTCTCTTGTTCCTATTTTCTTCTCGAAGTACCTGAAGGAGCTTTCTCTAAAGTTCTCTCTACCTAAAGACCCAATCCTTCAGAGGATTAACTCAGGAAGAAAAATTAGAGTTGACACCACACCAGAGCCCAAACTTTGTCCCAGGCTACGTCTGTTTTTTGGTGTGGTCCCTTTCACTTCCCCTAAAAATCATATTGTCCTGTTTCCCCCCCAAGAAACTCAAAGCCCCTACCACTTTCTGAGCTCAGAGTGCTTCAACCACCTGGACTTTCTTTGAGTTCAGACTTTGTGTGACTCTTGTATAATTTTACATTATAAATTTGCATACATTTTCTCTTGTTAATCTGTCTACTGCCAATTTATTTTTCAGACTCAAATATCAAACCTCTGAAGAGAGGTTTTATCACCCCCCTAAGACATACCTGTTGTATGTGAAAGATCACAATGTGGTGATACACATACAGGTTCCAGATCCAAATCTCCTGGATCTGGATTCTGACTCGAAAATTCTGACTCTAAAACCTACTAGGTATATTTTGAAAGTCTGCCCAAATAATGTCTCTGTATTTTTGAAACTATGGGAATAAGGAAGAAAAATGAAAAAAAAAGTGACCCCTCCACTGGTAGGAAAGATTTTTTGTTTCGCTGTGTTTTATTTACTTTGCATTTTATCTCTCTTTGATGAAAGAATTGGTTTTTCCATGCACCATCTATAATTAAAAATTAAGTAAAATAAGTGTGGGGCCATATTCACTTTGATGACAGCTTATTTTAAAAATCAAGTTTTTGCCTTTCTTTGGTCCCTGCTGGAATCTTGTAAAAGGAAGTTTTCACCAATAGTGACAAAGACACGCCTGTCACTGAATTTGAAACAATGAGCGTTTAATATCAAATATTTATTAAAACAGATTTTTCTATTTAGTTTTAATTATGTTCTTACTAAAGAAGGCTAATATAGCTAATATGTAATAAAATATGCCATAAATATAATCCATGAACAGATGTTTATTTAATTGTATCTCTTTGGAAGCAATTTTTTTTTGCTTTATGTGAGGGTCATTTATCATTTTATTTAGATACATATGTGCTTAATAGCTTTAGTAAGGAATAATTTAGATGTTATAAAATTCACCTATTTTAAGGACATAATTCAATGATTTTTTAGTGAATTTACAGAATTATGCAAACATTACCCTGATCCAGTCAGTTTAAAACATTTTCATTGCCCTAAAAGATCTTTTATGCCCTATTCCCATTCCCAGGCTCAGTAGAGATTTTAAGGAAAAAGAAATCTCTTAAAATTTTGAATTGTTCTATGGACTAGATAGGATGAGAACAATAACTTAACCACATCCTCTCCGTTATTTTTTCTTTAATGTACCCAAAGTCAGCAGAACAAAGAACTAAAGATAACAAATCAAAACCAAAATTCACCTCAAACGAATCTAGCTTATGAAATTCAATCCCTCCCCATGTTTACTTATTTATTTTGCATAAAACTGACACCTCAGTACTCCTACCCTACTAAGGTCAGGGTAGGAGTACTGAGGTCGCTATGCTAAAGGTAATGGGAAATGAGTTCAGCTCCAAGGTGAAAAGACTTTATTGGATTATAACTATTCTCATTCTTTCAAAAAAAAAAAAAAAGGATAAGAGTGAATCAGAGTACAAAATAATTTTTCTTTCAAGGAAATTATTGTCATACCACCGTGTGTGTGTGTGTGTGTGTGTGGAGAGAGAGAGAGAGAGAGAAAGAGAGACGCATTAACCAATTCATAACACAAATAATAGACTATATTCTAGGGACAACCTTGCAGTGATAGAATTAAAATCATTTTATAGTTGGAAGGAAGATATTTGAATTGTTCTATGGACTATATAGGATGAGAGCAATAATTTAACCTTTCTCTAATTAATCAGGAAGTTTTCAAGTGCATCAAAAGGAAGATCTAAAAAGAAATGGAGCCAGCAAGTTGCTTAGATAGCTTCTACTTATTTCTACCTTATACAATAAAAATGCATTTAAAATATTTCTTTCAACTTAATTGAAATGTATTGGGTTTTTAAAGACATAAATTCACTTTTAAAGACTTTCAAAAAATTCAGTTTTTATTTTTAAATTTATGTTTAAATAGATCATTTTTCACCATGCCTTTTCAATTTTCACATACAACACATATTTATTTCAGAAAAAATTTTAATTTTTGAAGGATAATTATCTCAATCTAAAGTCATTTATGACTAGGGCCAATTTCCCAGCATGATTACACGCAGCCAGTGCATCACAGGTAGTTAAAACATGGCCTTTGAAAACGTCACTGTAGATATGCTCAGTAAAGACATCTGCCTCATCAGCCTTGTTGACTTCACAGAAGTAGTTACTCCTAGGTGGTCACATAGACTTCTAAGTTATTAATTAACTACCTGGAAAAAATAATGAAAACATAAGGAATGGATTATAGGCCTTGTATCAGATACCATCTCATAGTGCTCCAACCTGCAAGGTTCTCTAAATGATTTCATGGGTAGTAAAATTTTTTCTTTCAAGGAAATAATTATTATCATGTGTGTGTGTGTGTGTGTGTGTGTGTGTGTATAAAGAGACTCATTAACCAATTCATAACACACAATAGACTACATTCTAGGGACAACTTTGCAGTGATAGGATTAAAATCAGTTTATAGTTGGAAGGAAGATATTTGAATTATTCTATGGACTAGATAGGATGAGAACAATAACTTAACCTTTCTGCAATTAATCAGGAAGTTTTCAACAGGAGGACAAACATTAGAAGTTCATTGTAGGTATATTATGGATTCATGTCACAAAAACAAGTCATGAAATGACAACAAATAGTTTGGGTGATATCCAAAGAATAGGTTTATTACCAATTCCATGGTAGAAGGCCTAAAAGACATGATTATTTTCAACTCAATTTCTTCCCATTCAAGTCCACAGTATTATGCAATGATCACTGTGCCTGAGCCATAGGTAATAAATTAGACCATATAAGCAAATGTAAGAGAAGAATTTCAGTCAGTTATGGCTGAGAAAAAATATAGTTCTGACATAAAACACAGCAGTCACAGTATTGAACGCATATATTTTTAACCCAAACCTTTTTTTCTCACTAGATTGAACTATCAAGTTTTCAGCTGTTGAGGCTTCTCCAGGCAATGGTAAAAATAAAACTAGTAGCTCTAAGTTTCCCTTCACGACTGTAAAGCTCAGAAAGGTAAAATTTTCTCTTTTATTTAACTGTGCTAAGTATGATAAAGTGAGTCCCGAATTCAAATGCAATTTTTAAAAGATGCATATGTAGAGGAATTCCCAAGATCACCAATGGCTGTTGTATACTAGGCATGAACATTATAGGACCATGTCGGAATTGTGCAGAAGCTCTGAGTTCAGTACAGAGAGGGGAAGAAGCTGATAATGAGAAATAGTTAAGGCTACAGAGGCATCTGGAAGATCTGTGTTCATTAGGGTCCCTCACAATTTCTCCCACACTGCAACATTTTCCAGGTCATTTTCTTTTATTCAGGAAACTCTATTTACTACTGAATCATTTGCTTTGTTATGAATCTTCTTTTTAAACTACAAATAATTTACAAGAGAGTAATAAGGCGAATAGCGGTTAATGGTGGCTCAGTTGCAGGACACACCCTTAGCATGTGCAGGACCTCGGGTTCAATTCCCTGCATATGCACATGTGTGCACGTGTGCACACATGCGCGCGTTCGCGCACACACACACACACACACACACACCATGAAGGAAGGAAGAAAGGGAGGAAGGAAGGAAGGAAGGAAAAGAAGGAAGGACAAAAGAAAGAAACTAATAGTTATTCACAAGTTAGTAAGAATTAATTTGAAAATATTTAATATTATTGCTTTCCTCCTAACGACTGAAAGCGAATCTACTTTCAGGATGAGAGTTTTTATTTATTAGAGTAGTTATAAAACTACAAATATATATATATATATATGTACATATATATATATATATATATAATTTTAAAAGATTTGTTACATGCATTATTTAGTTTGATTCTCATAAATGTCATGTGATATGAAAGACACTCTTGGTGGCCTACAAGACATTGCTTTGCTTCTTTCTTGCACGTAAAACCCTGATTTGGGGTAGACATCACACTTCCATGTGACTCAGGGTTAAAGTGAGACAAGTTTAAGCCAATCACAATTTATCATAGGCTTTGCCAATAATTGGCTTGGGGAAAGCATTATAACTCATTTCTGCACAATGGGATATGCAGAAGGTCTGCTGAAGTGCTGCTAGAAAAGGTTACTTTGTTCTGCAGGGGGAAAAGCGAAAAGCAAAAGGATACACAGGAAGAAATAAGTCTCTTTTTCTCATCAGTTGTTATATTTGCATGTGAGCCACACTTCAGAAAGGAATAAAACCAGAACTACAGAAGTCACTTTCCAACGAGGAGGTTACTATGCAATCATGCTGCAAATGGCTGACAGAAAGATGAAAAGTTTCAAGGTCGTTAGCCATGAGTTTAACTCTTCCAGTACTTATGGTTTTCTTTATATGAATGAGTACATCTGCTTTATTATTTAAGACAAATGAGTCAGAATTTGGGGCTATTGCTAAAGTGGTGTCAAAAAGATATGTGTGAAATGGTTAGATACCTAATTTAGAAATATGGAAAATGTGACTTTAAGGTTAAGGAACTTAACTGCAACCACATAGTAAATTACAGGTATGTGACAATATTATAATTTCACATTCCAAGAGTTATATGCTTTCCATTTAGTGCCATACCAATTCAAATGAATAGAAATAGTAAATAATTAGGGGATATTGGGCATTTTGGGAAACTAAATAAATTTATGTTTCTATTCTCCTCAAAATAAGGATATTGTGGTGGAGGTTGAGGAGCACCAGAAGAGACACTGAAAGACAAGCTCAGAGAGTAGCAGCAAGTTGCAATGCTCACAATTTGCCTGTTTAGCAATGTTGCCTAAAGTTGACCTGTCACTCATGAGAAACTAAACTCTTTCTGCTCCACCTTCCTATTTCACATATATTTCTATTCCCAGAAAACCAAACACTGGTGAGTCTTATTGGTAATTCAGCTATATTCTTAATGGAATCCCTTGGTGAGAGGGAAAATAACCCATTTAACCTAAAGGAAAAAGATAAATTAATTAAACATTGAATGAATGGGAAATAGCATGAAACAAAAAAGTAGAAAGCATTGCTTGACTGCACAAGGACTTAGGGACAACAGATAGAAAACTGGTGGAAATTTATATGCACCATTTCATAGAAGTTTCTGGAATGCTGTGGGCTCTCTAACTTCTTTCTCTCTGTGCAGACCAGCTTGTCTCTGTTCCTCATGCTCAGGGTGAACAGATGCATTCTCCCCACTCCACAACCACCCACCAGCCTTAATTTAACAGCACCTTCCAGAAAAGCACTCTGTTACCATGGACCCATTCATCCCACATCTCAATCCTTAGTCCTGAATGCATAGGAGAGAGAATAGATCTGGCTGTGCTGACTCTTTAGAGTGGTTTTACTCGGACCAAACATCCACACCTTTGTTTAACCAACTACCACTATAGGGTGGTAGTCACTTTGAAGCATCGTGGTCACCTGTAGCAAGGAAAAATTCTTGAAGAAGGAACTGTAACTGAGAAGGTACTCCCAAAGTGAGCCCAATCAATATTCAAAACTGTTTTACTTTGCTTCTTAATGAATAAAGTTTCCAACAGCCAACTTGTAAATAAAATTTTAAATGTTATTTGTTCATAAATAGGAACTGCTTTCTGGTGATGAAGGAGAAACAAATATTCTATGATCCCTTGTCTTGATGATTACTTTGTGTGGATAAGGACAAATAGGTGATAAAAACCACAGAGGTCATAACTGCTGTATGCTGCCACTGTTCCAAGTTCAATTATTTGTACAACTTATAATTATCCATTACATAGTATATACACTACAATTGCAAAATATTTATGTAGATTTACATTTTAATGAGAATTCTAAATTAAATATATTTTACATCGAAAATACTTTAAAAACTAAATTATTGCATAGAAAATCTGATTGCATTCAAGTAACTCAACAATACGCCTTCAGAACTATAGGGGTAATGTAAAAATTTTTCGGATAAACAAGTGATATACAATACCATAGGAGCACCAGAAATATTACATATATTTTAAAGTAGTGAAAATGAGTAATAAAAAAGCAAAATCACACTACAAATAATACCACACATATAAAATATATGTCACATAAAAAATGCCCATATGTGAAATAAATTGAAATTAATTGTTAATGAAGGTTAGGGAAATATAGATATTTAAAGTCAATTATTGTGTATGTTATAAATTTTAACCATTAGATTTTTGTAAGCTGAAACTCATGCTCTGTATGTGTCAACACCAGTATGAATTTTGTTTATCAAAAATGTTTTTCAAGTGTCACAAATTTTAGGGGCAAAATGACTCAAATCATAAATTCTGATGTGATATGTGAACTTACAAGAATATATATTATATATAGTTATATATGTGAAAATATATTAGGATAAATCTAGCTCACATAAAATTTATTTTGTAAACTTAAATAGGCAATAGTATAGTTTTTTTTTTTACAAGATTTGCAGGCATTTGAAAAGAAAGTTGTAAATTGACTAGGTCTTTTGTAAAAACCAACGAATTAAAATTTCAGAGTGAAACAACAGGAAATAGTCATAATGAAATCATGGATTTATGTGTTGTACATAAAGGGGTTATCCAGGATGGGAGCTATTTTAACACAATGAAAGCAAAAAAAAAAAAAAAAACATACCACCTATTTGGGGAAAAAAAAATCAGAACCTTAGAAATATTTACCTTGTGCTGCAAAAACAAAATTCCCATTTTTTTCCCAGAAAATAGGGCAATTTCAGTCTTTTGTTAGTTTCCATTTTCACTAATTCCTGGGTTGGAGTGAATTTGTCCAACTACTAAACAGAAAGTAATTCTTGTTTCAGCTTAATTGGGAACTAGAAATAGAGCCCATCTCAAGGGATTTCTAACTGAGCGTTGCAGGCATAAAATGTTCCAAGTGTTCTCATCAGTTTTTGAATAAGAACATACATTATGTGTATTTGAATGTCTGTGAATCTTCAAAACCTTCAGGCCAAGCCTTCCATGACTCTGAACAATGACATTTTATACCTTAAATTTTTGCATCCACATGAAAGTACTTCTCCTGGAATGCTGAGCCTTCCCAAGGCCTCTCTCCAGAAGACAGGCCACCGTGGTGATGCAATGTCCCTCATTGAACCTTTTACAACTTCGACAAACCTCGGTGATTTTGTATGTTGTCATTAGGACACTACTGGCAAATCAGCAGAGACCCCCCACACACACCCACAATGAACACTGTCAGAAATCCAGTACTTCTGGCATCCTAAGAACCAGTTCATTTTATCCTGTCTCTCATGATTGTAATCTTAGCACAATGAACTGTTCCTTTAATTACCTTATTTCTTCAATATTGAGTTTGTGCTTATGTGTCCTCCTCCTCCCCCCTTCTTCTTTCTTTATCCTTCCTCCTCCTTCTTCTTCCCCTTTCTCCTCTTCCTCCTCCTCTTTCCCTCCTCCTCCTCCTCTCCCTTCCCTTCTTCTTCATCTTCTTCCCACTAGTGCTCCTTCTTCTTCTTCATGTGTTACTGTCTTGTTTTCTTACTGTAATGCGCCTACGTTTCTCTTGTTAATTTCCTGTAACAAGAATTCTTGGAAACTTTGAATTCAGGTGCAAATCATTTTCCTACCTTATCTTATTCTCATATTCACTCCATGGTGCCATCTCTTTCCCGGGTGCATAACTATTTGTTCAAAATGGTCACTTAAAGTAAAATTTTATTTCATAGCTGGCCCCAATGTTAATAGTACAATTTCATGAGCTGTAAATATCTTGGTCACTTCTCCAATGAAAATATAGAACATTTCCATCTGTCCAGAAAGTTTCCCCAAGGACCTTGGTCAATTGCCCACCCTCCCTTAAAGTAATTATTTTAAAATTCCTGTCACCATAGACGAGTTCAGCAGAATCTAATACTTCGCATAAATTCAACCACACAGTGTGAATTCTTTGCTGACTTAACTCAGCATTGTTTTTTTTTCTTAAAGATTGTTGAAAATGTCCATGTTGTTGCTTGAATCAGTAGTTCATTCTTTTAATTGTTGAATACTATTCTGATTATTGATATGCCACCCAGTATTTGCTATTTATTTATTTTTTGCTTGCTTTGGGGTATGAATCTTTTATGAACATTTATGTAAAAGTCTTTCTGGAAACATATACTTTCATTTTTCTTGGGTCTTATGATTGGATTGCTGTCATTGGGTAGCTGGTTCTTATAACTAACCAGGACACAATGGATTTATAAACCCGTTTAATGAGTTTATTTAAAGTAAAGTTCACCTGTGACAGCTCGAAGTGTATGTAGATGCTTTCTAAAATGGTAACAACAGAGGATTTCCAAAACTCACAGGCAATCCTGAGCTGTGATGGACTAACCATGGAAAACCTTCCACCAACACCCCAGAGGAGCCATTTCTGGACACTAGCTGGCCTTCCCAGGAACTCTGCCCAGCTATGGATCCTGGGTCTGTTTAATGGAAGCTGTCAATCTCCTATTGGTTTTGCCTGCCCCTCGCCAGATTTCTGTACACAGTTCATCATTTATGGGTGTCCCTGTTGGAGGAAAACTTACTTTTTCTAACTTGAGTCCAGTGATTGGGAAACTGCAAATTGAATGACAACAGATTAACAGAAGAAAAGACAGGTTTATTCACTTGTATGGTACTTAGTGATACTTAGTGAAGTCTTGTTGCCTAACATTGGCCTAAGCCAATCCTATGGCACCAGTTATTGCAAAAAATAAGGAACCTCATTGTAAGATTGACCAGGAAGGAGGGTAAATCTGCCACTGCAATTGCTTAGTAGTGAAGGGATTCATAGGAAGGAGTGGAGAGAAGCAGCTTATTGATTGGATGGTGAGGAAAGGAAGTTTTAGGGGTTCTCTCGGGAATAGATGAACATTGTGCCTCTTTGTGGGCTGCTCGTTTCTTTTGGAATGAATTATCATGTTCTGCATGAGGGATTTTGAGCTTGTGATATCACAAGGTCATTGTTTAAATGAGTGAGTTTCTTCTGTGCAAGACCATTCTTGAAATGCTGACCTGGAGTGGATTCTGGAGGCTTTTCCGAAAAAACAATTTATGCACTTTGTTATTTAAGGAATTTATTTAAGGGCATGTCCAAGCATTAACTGTTTTCATCAGAGATAAGTAACTCCTTCAATAGCCAGAGATAAAAGGTTTATAAACCAAACTAACAAAAGTGATGGGGGAAGGTTAGGGCTTCACTGGGAAGGTACAGAAGATTCCACTGGCAGTTTTTAAAAATATTTTTTAGTTATAGATGGATGCAATACCTTTATTTTGCTTATCCATGTTTATGTGGTGCTGAGGATTGAACCCAGTGCCTCACATGTGCGAGGCAAGCGCTCTGCCACTGAGCCACAACCCCAGCCCCTCCACTGGCATTTTTGATGCTTGTAATAGGTAGTCTGTCTTCACAGTGGCTGAATTTGCAGAAAACTCCTTCAGAGTGGGATTAACGGAAGCTCTATTTTCTGGACTCTCTTTAGTCAGGTAAGGGAAGCCCAGATAAGATTTCTTCTTCAGATCAAATATTTTCAGGTTAGAGTCATCTTCATACTAACTTTGGAGATACAAGTTGGTCTCTACAAACCACAAGTTAGATTTACAAAGTGTTAATGCAATCATGGTGTGATCTAACATTAGACGACTGCTGAATACTTCCTACTGGATAAATTTCCAATTTTATCCACAGAAGGTCCTACTTAACTAAGACTTTTGCCAATCTCTATAGTGCTGCCTGTAACTACACCTTTAAACGTAACCATAGGCTCTGTATACCCTCTGCCTTTAAAGGTTATGGCATGTAGAGCTGTTCTTATTCAACTGTGCTCACCTGCAAGAGTTGGCAGACAGTAGTTCTGCTCCCTGAAATTTCCTCCTTTCCTCAGAAGGTAGGTCTCTACTCTTCCTTTAAGAGTCAGTTCATTTGTTTCCTCCTGTGAAGGCTTCCTGGATTTTATATACTTCTTTCTCATGGCTCCCATTGCAGTTTATGCCCACCTTCCTTACAGTGATGGTCACATGATGGCATTTGGTCACATGATAACATTTTGGTCCATTTCCACTTTTTCTTTGATAAAAGTGATTGCCCAGTAAGTGGTTGTGGAATGAATGAGTAAATGATTGAAGTCAAGCAAAGTCTGTTGCTCAACTTCGGAAAAAAAGGGTTCTTGTAGCAGACATCATGGTAAGGGACAGAGTCATAACACTATAAGACACAGAATGAGAAAGTTCCTTAGAAGTCATGTAATTTGTTCCCTTATGATAAGGGCAATGATTTATTTTCTTATCATAAGACAGATAACATCAACATTGACTCATTTAATCTGAATATTGGTCTCCTTGTCATTGGTGTCACCTCTCCAGTGGTAAGTAAAAACCCCTTTGTCTCTTGCAAGCTTTAGAAATAAATAAAATGCACTTCTAGAGCCTGTACATTCCTTGCCATGTGGCATCATCCTTCGTTTATTTGGGGCTGAAAAAAAGAGAATCCTCCTTCTCTCCTCCATCAAGGCATGGTATGGGCAAAAGTCATGCTGCATGGATTTTTCAGCCCTACCCTGTCCTTCCCATCCTGAGTGAGCTATTAGGGACATTTTGTGTTCCTCTACCCACAAACCCTATGATTCTAGCCCCATGAAACAGAGTATAATAGCCAGTCTAAAAAAGTTGCAGCCCATAATAAATCAAAGGAAGTAATTGCCAGTGGATATGGATAATCTCAGAATGAAAGGAATAACCAAAATTAAGGCCTTGAAGAGTAGATGTATATTACTGAAAAAGACAACCCAAGATAACAAGGCATGATTGTGCTCAAAACATTATATATACATGGAGATGTAGCTCCATGGTAAAATGCCCCTGGGTGTTCATTCCCCCTCCAAAAAAATAGACCTATAGTGACCCCAATTGTTAAATATTTATTCGTGTAAGAATACTTAGCTCCACTTAGTGAACTCCTTCCCCATACCGGGGAATGATCTAGAAACATTCTAAGTGCTTGGGATATAAGGGAGAGAGACATGTAAGTGCGCGTGCGCACGTGCACACACACACACGCACACAATCTGGAAGGTATATGTCAGAAGGCAAACAGTAATTATCTCTGGGTTGCATTATTAATTAAGTTTTTTACTTTCACTCTGTCCCCAAGCATGCTTGCTTTTATAGATGGGGAAAATGTTTTATTTAGTCTAATTTTTAAGAGTGAAACACTGAATCCAGAAATGCTACAATGAAAACTACTTCTACTCCAGGAATATCACAGAATGCTGCTAAATTCAGGCATCCTAAGGAAGAGCCATGGTTCCAAACTACGGTAGGAGATCAGAAATCCCTCAAGAAATAACATTAATGAAAACAAAAAAAAAGAATATTTGATATTTTTATTAAGTTCTTTTCTGTGTCCAAGAAAATTTGATTTAGTTAAATGAAATTAAGAGATTAATCAGGAAGAAGTTCAAACTCTGCCCCCTGTGTACAGCATATCCTTCTAGAGGGAGAAAAGTCTGAGGGTGGAATAAAGACAATTATTTCTATTCAGTTCTTTCCTCTGCCCTGTTCTTAACTTCTGACCTTTTGCAAACACTGCCACCACATTTTTTTGTTGTTGTTACCAGGGATTGAATTTAGAGCACTTAACCACTGAGTCACATCCCAAGCCTTTTTTATTTTTTATTTTGAGACAGGGTCTCACTAGGTTGTTTACAGTTCCACTAAATTACTGAGACTGGCTTCTAACCTGCAATCCTCCTGCCTCCAAGGAGTTGATAGAATCACAGGTGTGTGTGTCACCTCACCCAGCAGTGTGGCCACATTTAATGACTTTGTGGGAACAGATGCTTATCAAGTGCAACTGTGATTTGATAAATTAAAACAGTGCTTAAATTTGATGTTTTATTTTGTTTTACTGAATACTAATTCAAATATCTATTAGTTGTTGATCACTTCTTATTAGGGATTTAGTCTGCAAAAAATGTCAATTTGTGAAATTTTAATCCTTCCACCTACCCCCCATCCCCCGCCTCGAAAGGTTGACAATGCAAACAAGCCGATTAAAGGTTCTAAGATGCTATGCAAGAAAAAACAGAGAAGCTCAATGGTAAATTTTATTGCCACTCATGACCAAGTTATGATGATTATAAAGAAATGTCACTTACTAGTCAGCAATAGCATGCATTTGCTTTATATATTTTATTTCTGCTCGCCAAGTTTGCCTCAAATCTGCTCTGCTGTAACTGCTTTGTGTACTTAATATACAGTATCTATTTATATCAAACAGATTCTTTTATAGCTTGATAACATTTGCAGATATTCCTTATTGTTTACAGGCATCTGGGCTTCCTCAACACCAAGTAGAATTTATAGCAGAATTTGAAAATGAAACAAGCATTCTTATACTTTTTAAAAAATATATATTCATACTTATTGTACTTTGCTATGGTGGAAAAATAAAATAAAATGAAGAAGTTCTTTTCTTCTAGGTGTGCAGTGATGCATGCTTGTAATCTCAGTGGCTCTGGCAGCTGAGGCGAGAGGATCACAAGTTTGAGGCCAGCCTCAGCAACTTTGATCCTGTCTCAAAATAAAAAAAAAAAATTAAAAAGGATGTGGCTCAGTGGTTAAGTGCCCCTAAGTTCAATCCCTAGTACCCCCCCCCAAAAAAAAGTTATTTTCTAATGAATGCTATCTTTCTATCATGAAAACAGAAAAAATAATTTAAGAAATTTGTTGTGTGAAATTTAAATGCATTATTTTAAAATTATAATTATGCAGTTATATTAAATTGTGCAAATTAGTGGGTTTCATGATGACATTTTTATACCAGCATATACTGTGCTTTGATTGCATTTGGCCTTCCTACTACCCTCTCTTGCCTTCCCTTCTTCCCTCTCTCTCCCTGTACCCTTCCCTAATAGTCCTCCTCCTCCTCTTTCTCCTTCTTCTTTTTTCCAGTTACCACATGTGAGGGGGAAAAAAAATTATTTCTGTGTCTGGCTAATTTCACTTAACACAATAACCCCCAGTTCCATCCATTTTCTTGTAAATTACACGATTTCATTCTCTTTTATGACTGAATAAAACTATATTGTGTATAATTGCTGTAGGTTTTTTTTTTTAACTCATTCATCTGTTGATATGCATTTAGGCTGATTCCATATCTTGGCTATTATGAATAGTGCTGCAATAAACATGGGTATGCAGGTATCTCTTTTGTATTCTGACTTTATTTTCTTTGGCTATATACCCAGGAGTGGATCAATTGTTTGGCAGAGGAATTTTGAGTTTTTTAAGAAAACTCCGTACCGTATTCCATAGTGGCTGTACTAATTGACATTTCTATCCACAGGTTATAATAGTATTTTCTCCATATCATATCCAGCATTTGTTATTTTTTAGTTTTTTGATAATAGCCATTTTGACTGGGGTGAGATGAAATCTCGATGTAGTTTTGATTTGTACCTCTTTGATGGCTAAAAATGGTGAACATTTTTAAAATATATTTATTAGCCATTTGTATGCCTTTTGACAAGTGTCTATTTAGATCTTCATCCGTTTATTAATTGCATTACTTGTTCTTTTATTGTTAAATATTTGAGTTCTTTATATATTTTGGATATTAATCCTCTGTCAGATGAATAGCTGCAAAAGATTTCTTCACACTCTATAGTTTTCTCTTTAATCTGTTGATTGTTTGCTGTGCAGAAACTCTATAATTTGATGTAATTTGTCAATTCTTGCTCTTATTTCCTAAACTATTGGAGTCCTATTCAACAATCATTGCCTATGCCAATATCTTTTATATATATATATATATATATATATATATATATATACATATATATATATTAGAGAGAGAGAGAGAGAATTTTTTAATATTTATTTTTAGTTTTCGGTGGACACAACGTCTTTATTTTATTTGTATGTGGTGCTGAGGATCGAACCCAGCACCTGGCGCATGCCAGGCCAGCACGCTACCGCTTGAGCCATATCCCCAGCCTGCCTGTGCCAATATCTTGAGGTGTTTTTTTTTCCCTGTTATCCTCCAGTAGTTTCAGAGTTTCTGGTTTTACATTAAGGTCTTTGATCCATTTCAGTGGATCTTTATACAGGATGAGCGCTAGTGTCAATCTTCAACATGTGGTAGTTATCCACTTTTCCCATTACCATTTGTTGAAGATGCTATTTTTTTTTCCTCTGAGGTATGTTTTTTGTCCCCTTTGTCAAGAGACAGATGACTGCAGATGAGTGTGTTTATTTCTGGGTCATATACTCTAGTCCTTTTTTCTACGTGCCTATTTTTATAAATGCATTCTTTTTAATATGAAAATCTAGGTGTGGTTATTTTTTATTTTCAAGACAAAATAAAGCTTTCAATGCTTCTTATATAAGAAAATTACTATTCTAGACTTTCTAAAATAGAAGCATCTCAATTGGTAAGAATTTTGAAAGGAAGAATAGAAAGGGCTGGGGTTGTGGCTCAGTGGTAGAGTACTTGTCTTGCACGTGTGAGGTACTAGATTCCATTCTCAGCACCACATAAAATATAAATAAACAAAATAAAGTTATTTTGTCCATCTACAACTAAAAATATTTTTTTTGAAAAAAAGAACATGGAACCAAGTTGTAGATAATTTTATTATTTGAAAGAAGCCTAATTATTTACTGTATATTCCAGTCAAAACACTTCTTAAATTCAAGTCTCTCTATACTGTTTTTTTTAATGTAATATAAGAAGCAGCAGTTCTTGCAATGTAACACCAAAGTTAATAAAAACAATAAAAGCTGGATTTGTCTTTTAGACTTAAAAAAAAAAAACACCAAATTTACACAGAGAAAGTGATATACAGAGATGACACAAGCTACACTTCTGTTATCAGAAAACACAATTGAATTGCACTGGACCAACTCAAGTTGTCATGTCATGTTGCTATTGTTTCTTATGAAATAAATGGCTTTGCTTATCATAGTCCAATGTGACATGGTGGTGAAAAAATCCTATTCCATGTTGTGGCAACAGGGAGGAGAGTAGGTGTCATTACCCAACAAAACCTGTATAATCCTTTGGGATTCCTATTTATTAAAGCCAACATTCTTTGCAGCTTGCTTACCAGACACGACATATCTTCTATAGTCAAATTCACAAATATCTTCACTGTTAAGCCAATAGAAGTGCCCATCCAGAAAAAATAAAGGTCTTTTTAAAAGAAACACTGGAGGACAAATTGATTTCACCAGGATACCACAACTGCACTGTGTCATATGCACTTACTTATAACCAATTAAACTGCACTTTCACCATGGTTAAAATGTAGTTTTTCAAAATAGCTCTGTTCCTTTATATATAAAAGTACAATTTAGAAATTGCAATGCCCATTCATAATAATAATTCCATTTACCTGTCTCTCTACCTCCTCTTGATTTTTCTCATTTTCTCCCCAGCATCTTATAGCTTTCCTTTTGTATGTTGTATTATAGATCCCTACAGTGAGGGCATGATAATGAAGAAAAACAAAACTTATGGGGGGAAATGGTAATTAAGTAGTCCATGTCACATTTCTGCATGAAGCAATGGAGGCAATTTACAACATTGGTCATACTTGTAGTAAAAGCTTTTGTTGTTTTAAGGTACATTTTATGCTGATAAACCATTGAATCTAAGACACACTCACAATGGTTTCCCCATAATACAACTCTATTCTATGTCCTGAGGTGAGGATAAAATAAAAAGCCAAAATCAGAGATAATGGATAATGGGTATACTTTGTACCCACTGAAAAGTGGAAAATTTTATTTACTTCTGTGTGGACTCCAAATAAATTTTCATTTTATTTTTTATTGTATATTTATGTGGGTACATATACATTATTTCTGTGTATAAATATATATGATACCTTGGGGAGGAAAGACTATAAGACAAAATGCCATAAGTATTAGGGTTGTATTCATAGCATACTTTCCCTATATAAATCTCAAAAGACCTTTAAAAAAGTTAATTTTCAAAACATGCCAACTGATGGCTTTGTACTTGCCCTATGTTAGAGATTTGTGACTTATGGTAGAGGAAGGAAATGTGGTTTGCACATATTAGCATAATAACTAGAATACCTAGGCCAGCATAGGGTCCACTTCCTCTTGTTAATAGCATCCCAATTTTTTGTCCCCCTGCCCCCAAACTTATTCATTGTGGGTCTGGAAAGTCAGTGAGTAAACGTAGTTAGATCACTCAAAATCAAGACTCTATGGAATTGGAATCTTGAGCAGAGAGTCACCAGAGTGGAAAACATCTAGAACTCACTCCTTTTGATCACAGAGCCCTGGAAATATTGTTTCCTAGTTTCTGGAAACCAGATTTCCACCTCTACCATCAGATCTGACTTTCCAGGGCTTGATGGTAATGCTTTACCTCCAGTCCCATGAAATTCACTATACACTTCCAAAAATTCTTTTTTCTTAAATTAGTCAGAATACTATGCTGTTTTATGTTCCCAATGAACCCTAACTGAAATAGTTAGCAATTTGATACTCTGTGGAAGCTGTTGAGCTGCTCATGAAAATTGTCCATATCCAATATAAAGAATAAATTTTCAGAAGTATAGCTATAAAGTAATTTTTAAAAGTCTCAGTCAAAAGTTGAGATTTTGTCTTATTTCTGGACCTTTTTCAAATCAGTTAATATCTCTAAGCACCCATTTTGTCATTTGTAAAAAGGAAATATGTTTCCTATTTAATTATGCTGAGGCTTAATCAAAATATGAATTATTTGAAAATCATTTTTAAATTGTAAAGTATCATCCAGTTGTTAGCTGTTATTACTCTTTCATGTATCTATGGCCAATTGATTTTTGACAAGGGTTCCAAAACCATTCAATGGGGGAAAGAATAGCCTTGTCAACAAACAGTGCTGGGACAAGTGGTTAGCTACATGCAAAAGAATAAATATTGACCCTTACCTCATACCATATACAACCATTAATGCAAATGGATCAAAAACTTAAATGTAAAAGCAATAAATATAAATGTCCTAGAAGAAAACATAAGGGTAAATCTTTCTGACTTCAGATTCAGCAGTGAATTCTTAGATATAACACAGAAGCATAAGCACCCAAGAGATTGAACTTTATCAAAATTTAAAACTTTGTACTTCAAAAGACTCAAGGAAGAAAGTGAAAAGATTATATTCAGAATGAAAGGAAATATTTACAAATCATACATCTAATAAAAGACATATCTAGAATAAATAAAGAACTCTTACAACCCAATAATAAGAAAAATACCTAACTAAAACTTGGGCAAAAGATCTAAATAGTTATCTCTATAAAGAAGTTATACAAATAGTCAACAATCATGGAATGATGTCATTATTGTTATCAGTGAAGTGCAACTCAAAACCACAATAAGATCACATATTACACTCACTTGGATGACTAAAATCAAAAGGTCAGATAATAATATGTGTTCTCTAAGAGGTGGAGAAATTGAAACTCTCATAAATAGCTTATGGAGACATCAAATGGTATAGTCACTTTAAAAAACAGTCTAGCAGTTTCTCAAACACATTAATATTGAGTTACCATATGCTTCAGCTATTTCACTCCTAGGTATATACCCAAGGGAAATGAAAACAAACAACCAGGAAAAAACTTGTACACAAATGTTTGTAGCACCATTACTCATAATGGCTCAAAGGTTAAAACAGCCCAAATGTCACCAACTAATGAATAAATCAACAAAATATAGTATATCCATATATTGGAATATTATTTGGCTGTAAAAGGAACGATTTATTGACATAAGCTACAACATAGAAGAGTCTTGAAAACATGAGTTGTTGCATGGGAGATGAGAGGATGAAAGAGGTGTCATAAATAGAGGGAATGGGGTTGAGGTGATGGGAATGTTCTAAAATTATCTGTGATACTAATTGATTCCTCATACCTGAAAATATACTGAAAACAATTGGATTATGCATTTTAAATAGGTGAGTTGTATAATATATAAAGTTTCAAACAAGCTGTTATTTAAAAAAAATATCAACCATCAAGAAAAGAAATTGCACATCTCCAGGTAGAGGTAGCTGCTAAAATAAACAAAATACTTTTGGTACAAAAATTATATAATATTAAGTGTCATTATGTACTCATTTTTATTTATGTATTGATAAAGCATTTTATGCCTTGTATTGGTAGATGAATCTTGTGGCTTATATAAAGGACTATAGAAAAGCCTGTCATCCTTTTGTATTGAGTATTAGACTCCATTAGGACAGATGTAGAACCAGTTCTTTCTAGTATCATATGAGTCTTTCATAGGTTGAATTGATGTATCTTGGGGAAGGCAATATAATGTGTTTTTTGCTTTTGTTTAATAACCTTTCTTACTTTTCATCCATAGGCTCAAAAGAAACAGAAGCAGGAAGAGTTAGCTTCTTTACTAACAATTTTTACTTCTCCTCATTATCACCTCCTTCAGTATTGAATAACTCTCAGATTTTCTCAGAGAATTTGCGAATAACTACATCATAGCACTTATTGCACCCTGAGTCATTTCTTCATTTTCAAATGCTTGTTATCTCTGTTAGACTATCGGTACCTTGAGGTCAAGGATGGTGTGTTATTTATTCTTGTTTTTCCACAGTGATAGAGCTTCACTATATTTCTGCAGAAGAAATGAAAATTTTATAGTTGTATATTTTGAAAGATGATTGCTTTATTTTTCTTTGTTTTGTTTGCTTTTGTAATTAAAACATGGCATTGTAGAAATTCAAAGTTGAAGGAGAAAATATTTGGTATATTGTCTTAGAAATGTAAGAAATCTCTTCATAAGATTTCTAAATAATGCTTTGTTCAAGCTATGGTTTTAACATTTCTAATGCCATGGAACCCTTTACCTCACAAAGGAGCTCATTATATTTTGAACTAGCTTTTATTGTTGAAAGGTTCATCATAAATGTTAAATCTAAACTTGTAACTCCCACCCTTTGGTTGGTCTAAGATCTGTCACGTGTGGCTATACAACATGATGCAATTCATCTTCCATGACAGTATATTAATTATTTAAAGACACTATCATAATCTCCCTTCTCTATGCCAAGATTTCCACTTAATTCAAATGTTTCTCATAAATGTGGTTTTTGGACCTTTCACCATGTAGATTCAACTTCTCTGGACATTACTAGGTTTTCAATATCCCTCTTATGTTGTTCTTCCCAGAAATAATGCCCAAGACACGTGACCAAATGTCGAACTCAAAGATGCCTTTTCCTTTCTTGATCTACACCTGGGCTTTTGTTAATGGTTCTAAAACTGCTTGAGTTATTTTGAGTCACATCACACCACACTCTTTTACCAAGCTTGTCATGAACTGAACTCTTTTGACATTTTTTTCTTGCAAGAATCCTGTGAAGTTGGATGTCCTTAGTTCCTGAACTTGCAATTAATCTTTTCACCCTTCATGCAAGACTCTGTATTGATTTTTGTAATAAACAAAATAGCTGGCACAAACCAGCTGCTTAGCAAATGTCTGTACTTCTCTTTCACAGCACTTATCACAGAAGTAATATTATGTTTATCATGCAATTCTCTGAGAGCAGAGCCCATGTATATTTGGTCATTACTACATCTTTCTCTATTAGCAAAGTGACTTGCATACAGTAGTTGCTCAAGAACACTATTCCTTTTCCATAACTCTTTGACTGCCTTGCCATGATGCAAAAACAGTGAATTTGGAGAATTATTCTGGTTTCATTGTTAGTTAATACATCCAAAACTGTTAACCGAGTGACCTTATGGTGAGAATGTTTGAAATGATCTTCCTCATAAAGGGGTCAGTGCCATAAAACCCAAAGTTAACCCAGATTTCAAAATACACCCCATCTTATGTAAGTCTCTAATCTTTGTTTCAAATGACTAATGATTCCATAACCTGGAAAATTATTTTTGGTATTGTGGCTATTCACATGCCTGGTATCTACAACACTGACTTCTAATTAGTAAATTCAGTTATGGCTATGGCACAAGATTCAAAGAAGAATGAGTGATGTTTTATTTTCTAGTTTTACTAACTCATACAAATGTTAATTTTTTGTAGGTACAAATTGTAAGATTTATAATCCGTTCTTGTTGCCTTAATCAAATAAAGTTAAATTCAAAGACAGTTCAAGATAAAGGATTTTTTTTAGGAGTACTGATAAGTAAATCATAGGTACTATTGAAAGAAACAAACTTCTCTGCAGCCTACAATTCTTAATTAAATTCAAACTATCCCAAATCGGTAGTATGTAGGGGCTAAAGACGATCATATATCAACTTGAACACATTATTTCATAAACTAGGCTTCAAATTATAAGTGATTTTAGGATTTGGAAAGCTTTTTTATCATTTTTTTTTTGATAGCTTCATCTTTGTGAACGCATAGGCAGACACACATCCCGCTCTTTAATAACATAACATTAGGTACTTCTCGGAAACAGGTCACAATAGAGAGGAGTGTTTATGAGTCAGAGGAACCTGTGCCACTGTCAACTTGAATAAGCGGCATCAGATATTTCTGGTGATGAAAACCTTTCAGTGAGGTGAAGAAGGCCACGTTCCATTCCTTTTATTTTCAGAGATGAGATGGATTTGAAAACCATAACCTGGCTTCTTGATGCAAGGACTCGCCACATGAGATAATCTCCAGCACATTACTATTGGCAAGCAGATCTTTCACCCTTTTGTCTCCATGCATTACAGAAAACGTTAAATCAGTTTGGTGTCCATATAAACTTTTGATCCTAGGAATAGCCTAGGGTACCATCATTATCTTCCCGAGGACCATGTGTAGGCCTTCAGTAGGTAGTACTAATTTAATCTCTTTGCTAGAGGAAAAAGTAGCTGATTTTCTAGATCAATATTTGATTGAATATGTTTGAAATGTTGGCAGATAAAGGCCCCTTTTCTGGTCCAAAGACTTTTTGAACCACAGAGGTATAGCGTTCTAGCTCCCCTGGGATTTGAGTGGAAGGAGGTCTCAAAGATCTGTAAGAAGCCTTCCTGCCTTTCCTTGTGTTCTTCCAGCAAGACTCTCTAAAGGTTGAGATGAGAAAAAGATAAGATCAAGAACTGGAATGTCTTTATATCCATTTTTTTTTAATCTTTCCTGGGGCTTCTCTTAACTAAAAATAATCGTTTATACCACTAGTTTACAAAAACCTCCTATAATAGGATGGTAGAAAGAAAGCCCATCTGATCAGCTTTAAGGAAATAACCTGGTGACTTTGGCAAATAATTTGAGACCTCAGAATCTACCATTTTAGCACTAATTAAACAAGAATATCATCACATCACCCAAAGAGAGATGAATAGAAATTAAAATGCTGAGGTGTTAGTTTAGAACTCTAGTTGGCTAGATAGAGTGATAAGTAAAAGGAAATTTTCACAAGTTGTATTGATTTTGTAAAAACATTTACAAGGAAACATGGAGATGGGGGAAAATCTATTTGAATAATATTTGACCATACAAACAAAAAAAATCAATTTCAGGAGTACATGTGTCTCTGTCATCGGTATTTTCTTCTCTTTAAAGTTTTACTTAACAGCTCTTCCCCCAAACAAAACACACACACACACACACACACAGACACAGACACACACACAAATCAGCTTACACTTGACTGAGAGACATTATTCAGTATAAACAATGCCAGCTGTACTATCTCCTAAGTCTATAAATGAAATTCAAGGAAAGATTGTGGGGAAGAGAATGTTTTCCTGTAATTCTCTCCTTTGCTGCAGAAATGCCCATGCATTGTCTCAGCACAGAGAGGAAAGGATACTCATAAATTCCCTCTACTCTCTTTCCTATCATTGAATGTCTGTTTGGCTGAAGGAGAAATTTGTTACTGACTTTGATCACAGAAGTACATTTTATAAGGAAGAATAGCCACTCCATGCAAAGCCAAGTACAAATCCTTGGAGGCGCAGGTTCCAAAGGACTTAGTTTCCACAGGTTAAATAAAATCAGTTCTATTATTTTGAGATGGGAGGATTATAGTCATTTAATCTTTTTCTTTCCACAATGATTCCTCATAGCTTTGATCTATTTGGGTAAATTCATCTAGTCAAAGTAATGATATTCCCAATATAAACTGAACAACTATTCAGGGCATCATATCATATTTCTTCCTTAAAATGGGAAATAAGTAGCCTATGAAAAAGAACTGAGTTTTCTGTATGTTTGATTGACAACACCTTACTCACTGCTAGGCATGCAATAAACACTTAAACCAATTATGAGAATAAATTGAATTTTCAAGTTCTGCTTTTAAGGAAGAGTCATAATTTGAATTGAATAGAACAACTTTCTATCTACAATTACATTATGAAATATACAATACTAATGTCATCAGAATATTGTTCACAGTGCTTATATACATCAATTGAACATAGCATATAAGCTACTGCTATAGGCAGAAGGATCTTAAATGCAAACTCAGATTGCCCCTGAATCTTTGATTTAGAATCCTTGCTTCAGGGTCTTCTTGCAACCAAAATGTCCCTCATCAACCAGGCAGCTCTGATTGCTAGTCCTCGAGAGACTTCCCTTTTATTTCATGGCCTAAAAAAAAAAGAAAGAAAAAAGAAAAAAAAAAAGTAAGACAAGTTATTGGATGTGAAAATTTAAAGTGATGCTAGCAAGGAAAATAAAGTCTTTCAAATATTTTTCCTTAATATGGTTTTAAATAAAAATGCCATCTACATTTTTGTAAACCTTTGTGTTTTGTAAGAACCAATTTACATGATCTCTCATTATCATTACTGAAAGAGAATTTCTTTAATATGCTAAGATTTAAGGTTTTAAATTTCCTGATAATTTTCCTAAATAAAATGATGGACACTGCATTGGTTCTTGTCAAATCTAATGTGAATATTCTAAGTGTGTAATGTACAAATAATAGTTGCCCAGATTTCTGATCCTTTCAAAAACTAGAATTGGGGGTGCAGTATTTTTTTCTTGACAGAATTCATATTTTTAGGGAATATTAGCTCTATCCCCAGTTCTGGAAGGGTCCCATTGAGTTATCTGTGACCTCGCATAAATTAGAGATGAAGCATGAAACCCCACTGAAGGTGGAGGTTAGATCTCACCAAGGGAAAGGCAGCCTTGGGGAGAGGCTTTTACTGTCACCCATAGAAAATCACCTAGGGAGGTGGTTACTGAATCCTTGAGGCATGTGGAAATTTCAATCAAGTAGCTCTGAGATTTTTCCTACCTTCTGATTTTTCCTTACTTGAACAATCAATCCCTTTCTCCTCTAGGTATCCTGCAGTTGGGTTTTCAATTATTTGCAGCCAGCCTCACAGTTGCTAAATGATACTCTAACTTCCCACTTTTTAATCTATACCTTTCCCCATTTTGTCCTTGCCACAAGGGACATAGATTATTTGAGGCAAATCATACTGTTCCTCCTAACGTCACAGCTGTGCCCAATGTTCCACTATATGAATATTGAAATTCCAAATTCATTTTCTCAATGATGTTTGCATTATTTCTAACAATGTGCCAATGTGGAAAAAAAATTAAAAATACCTGGTTTTGGCCTGCTTATCTCTCTGAGCCTGAGGATGTAAAGATGCCATAAACATCTTTTCTGTTAGAGAAACACACTAATGAGAGCACTGTGTTTCAATTATACCATGCACACTCTGGTGAAGCCCAGCAGATCTTTTTACTAAAGCAGAGTATGAGCAAAGTAACATTATATGAATATTATTCTGAAACAGTTATTTAACATAATTCCAGTAAGGTGAATTAAGAAAAATACACATGTGACATTAAACAAAGTAGAATAATGATAAATAAGCCTAATTAAATAATTCCATTACACCTATCATAAACAAAATTTATCCTGATATGAATCAAGGAAATGCTTTTCTCAGGAAACAGAGTGCTTATTACATATATTTTTTAAGTTTCTCCACTTACTAAACATTTAGCTTATTTTTGGTGATCACTTTGCAAGTGACTTTAAGACACATTTTATGAAAGCAACTGGTGTACATCTGGAAGCACTATGATACACTTAATACACTCGTATTTACTTTGATTATTTGATTAGTATGTTCTTCTCACTTACCCTTACTGTAGGGAATAGGATGTGGCTACTTAGGTGAGTTCCAATTACCATGAAGCTAGCACAACCAAAATCTGCTGTTTTTCCTTTATCTGATATTTTTACCTATATAGCACTCTTCAAAAAAAAATTGTACTTTTTAGTTATACATGATAGTACAGTATATTTTTACATACTTATGTAAATATGAAGTATGTCTTATTCTAATTAGGATCCCAGTCTTGTGGATGTACATGATGTGGAGATCATGTACGTACACTGGGGTGTGTTCATATATGAACATAGGAAAGTCATGGTAGATCCATTCCACTGTTTTTCCTATTCTTATTTCCTCTCCCTTCCCTTCATTCCCTTTTTTTAAAAAAATATGTATATTTTTAGTTGTAGATGGAAACAATACCTTTATTTTATTTTTATGTGGTGCTGAGGATCGAGCCCAGTGTCTCACATGTGCCGTGCAAGTGCTCTACCACTGAGCCTCAGCCCCACTTCATTCCCTTTGGTGTAATCCATTGAACTTCTATTTTCCCCCTCCCTCCTTGGTATGGGTAAGTATCCACTATCAGAGAGAAAATTCAACCTTTGGTTTTTTGGGATTGGCTTGTTTCACTTAATATGATAGTCTCCAGATCCTTCCATTTACCAGCAAATGTCAGAAAGTCATTCCTTTTTATGGCTGAGTGTTGCTAGCCATCCATGGGCTGTGTGTGTGAGCTATGTGCAGTTCAGCGGTATGAGGAGACTGGCCTGTCGTTACTGCCTGATTGGGCTGTGGGACCTATGTGTGCCTTTTCTCTTGCTCTGCCTCTGATCCCACACAGCACCTGAGAGGGTGTGACTTGCAAAGATGTCAATCAACCTGCTGACCACAAGACATCACCAAGCAACATTCCACCCTTCGAAGCCCAATCCCTTGCCTTATTTGAGTGGAATATTTTATGAATGGCTTTTCCCCAATAAGTAGGGGGGTTTGAGGTATGCTCTTTCTCTTGCTTGCCTCTCTTGCTCCCCTTGCCCTCTTTCTAGTGTGGGAGCTGATCTTTGAGGTGCAGAGCCGTCCTGACCCCGCAATTGAGAAAAAGGTATTTTCATGTTTGTGTGGTTTTTTGGTTGCCAGCCCAATTCACCTGGAGTGGCCTTACTTCCATTTCCCATGCAGGACACAGGCGACAGCTGATAAAATATTCCATTTTTTGTGTGTGTGTGTGTGTAAAATCACATTTTCTTTATCCATTCATCTATTGAAGGGCACCTATGTTGGTTCCATAGCTTAACTATTGTGAATTGAGCTGCTATAAACATTGATGTGGCTGTGTCACTGTAGAATGCACATTTTAACTCCCCTGGACATATACCTAAGAGAGGTACAACCAGATCAATGGAACCAGGTGGTTCCAGTCCTAGTTTCTTGAGGAATCTCCATAGTTAAAGTATTCTTTTTAATGATGAGAATTGGAAGCTCTTAAAATAGAACAGAGGTGAAGTACAGTGGGTAGTATGAATTTACTTCTAACATTTGTGGTAAAGAAGTCAATACAACACTTAAGGGAAAACTTGAACAAACTCTGATATATATGCATATAAATATACTTATTATATATAAAGTATCTATATTTATACGTATAAGATATAAAGTATTCTGAACAATTTAAAATAGCTTGAAATAAATTATCCATTTCCTGGAGATTTATATTCTGGAATGAATACATTAATCTTTAAACTAGCTAGATATATAATCCTAAGCAAAAATAGAAGAAAAAGCCATGATTCAACATTGTGGGTGCATTTCCAAGCTGATGACTGAAAGGCATGGTGGTCCCCCACTTACTAGAATGAGAAATTCCCAGAAGCACAGGGAACCAAGATATGACTCAGTGAGAACAAAGGAGAAAAACTAGGACCCGTGCAGCCAGCTGGCTTAGTGTTATGCCCAGTGCATTGAGCCCTGTGCAATGTGTCTTCTGTCTTCTTTCTTCCTATGTTACAGACAGAGCACATTGCCCAGAATGCAGGAAGCAGCCATTTCTCTCTTCTATCTTAGGGGTGAGGCTATGGATGCAATCAAGGTAGGGGGAGGCACAATCTCCATCACTAAATGGTATTCAGGGAAGGATTTCAAACCAATGAAAATATAAATACTGAAGTTAGTTAATACAAGAATAAAAAACAACAGAGACTATGTTTATTGTCTCAGGAAATCTACCAAAATGTGTCACACTTTATATCAGGAAATCAACCCTTTCACTCATAGCATAACGCTGAATGACTTTTTCCAAAAGCTACATACTGGGAAATATATTAGATAAAATCTTGCTATAACTTTGTAAATAGAAGTTATGATGTAGGCTTAAAGAAGCAGAGGATGTGAATTATGTAGCTCTTGGTAGTCATCTGCACAAGATATTATAGACTGAACATAGTCTATAATGAAGAGAGCATGAGTGACAGGTACTGGTTTCCAGTCTTAGCTATTGTCAAGAATTGAACTGCTCTGGGAAAGCCAGAGCCAGTGTGAACCATAATTCCCTCATTTATGAAATGAAAATGAGGAATTCAGACAGATGATCTGTAAGATATCTCAAAAATTTCCATGCTTTACACATTTCTGGTAGATTTCCCGAAAAAATAGGCATTACTTCTATTTTTTCCTAGCCCCATCTAACTTCAGTGGTCAAGTTACTCTTCATTATTATATACAAGCTGATTTTTCTAAATCACTTGTCTTGTGAAGATTAGCAGCCCTCCCACTATTTCCACAATACCCTAAGGAAGTTGCTCATATCAAACAGGGATGAGTCACAACAGTGACTCTAAATGAGAAGAAACTAAGTACCCAGCAGCGATGTTGGATACCCAATAGTCTCCAAAAGGATAAAAGTAAGCCTGGCAAAATCTTTGTTTTGTACCTGCCTCCAATACATTTGTGAAGGAGTGTTAATGAAAAATGAGAGTGATGTTCTCGTCACACATTTTTGGATTACTGTGCAGCAACATCAATTGGAAACCTAATGAAACAGAGACCACCTACAGAGGAGGGATATTGTGTTCCTCTGTCAGCCTGCATCCAATTTACCAACTGACTCTATGGAACAAGCTGCCTGTTTGTTGGAGTCCCTGTTTGATTGATCATACATTTAACATTGATAATTGGCAATGCCAATTTCCACTATCTTTCACCAATACAAGAATGTGATAGTTCTTTAGTATTGTGTGGCAACGTAGGTAACTAGAAGATTTCCATCCAGGGTGATTTCAAAATCCCAGCCCTTGTATCATCTCACAATGGTGGGCTTTTGGAATTAGACTGAGTCTCAGAAAAACAAATGGGTCCTTTTTCTGTTTAATTCCTTCCATTGACTAAGGGAGCATGCGATGTGTTCATCAAATAGAACTTTACCTAATCAAGGAAATAACAATAAGAAACCTAGTAGGTGAGTTCCCACAAAGCATATCAGGGGCTATATAAAGAGGAAAGCTGATGTTCCAAATGGAAGTGTTCTGTTCTTTGTTTTTGCACCTGTTCAAACTGGCACCTGGTATTAGGCTTGTGACTAGTCAAACATTACCACTTCTGTCAAGCTGGCTGGGGGAAACAAAAGAAAGAATATATATTGTAAAATATTAGTTCATCCTTGTATGTTATTTCGTTACTTCATTTTCCTTGTCAGGCTCCCTACCTATGCTTATCATCAACTACAGTTTGTTCCTCCCTCTCTCTCTTTCTGTCTCTCCCTCTTTTTTAATTTGACTTCTAGAAGCCATCTGGCATTCAGTCTAATTCCCACATTACAGTTCTCCATAAGTCAGTCTGCTGACTGCCTGTCAGGTTATAGGATTAAGTTTAAGGTTTTCTTAATTCGTTGTGAGGTTCTTCATGGATTTGATCTATTATATCTTCCTGAGCTTGTCCACTGGTAGATTTCTGCATGTGATTTATGTCTAGCAGGTGTTAGTTTGCTAGAGCTTTCTAAATATTGGCTTCACAATGCAAGGGAAGCTTGGGAAGACACTAGGACTCAAAATTGTATTGCTACACAACTGGAGAATGGCCTCCCTGCTGAAATTCAATGTTGCAGAACTATTTATTAAGCTAAAAAGATGGATGTTTCAATATATGGAAAAGAAAAGAGGCTCAAATTTCATCACCAACTCACCAGTTGCACCTATGGTTCTGTGACTCTCAGGATACAGTATATCATTTAACAAGTAAGACAACTGGGTGAGTTTAAAAAATCAGATCTACTCTTTTCTATGAGTTACTGTGAATTTGAGTGTTTTTTTTCTTTTTTTTAATAGTGCCCTACTTTCAAGCTCAATTTCTTTGTATGTATTTTGTTTTCCTGGTATAAAGTTTAAGTGCCTAATAGAAACCTTAGCATTGTGAGGAAGAGAGAGAGTGAGGAGTTTCCTTTAAAGAGCATGCCTTAAAATGCATTATCAAACAATTGTAAGATGTATACTGTATTGAAGATAGCACAGAATAAGGAATACATCTCATTTAATAATTAGTGTCCCATTAAGTGTTTGACAGCTATTAAAAACTTCTTATTTCTTATAACACATGCATATTTTTATTTAAAAAATATTTTTGTAGTTGTAGATAGACAGATTGTGTTTATTTTATTTGTTTATTTTTATGTGGTGCTAAGGATCAAACCCAGTGCCTCACACATGTTGGACATGTACTCTGCCACTAAGCTGCAGCACCAGCCCTGTTACATGCATTTCTAGATTGGGATAAGGTGATTTCCATAATACTCAGGATAGTGGACTTATGTCTTATCTTTGTGAGAATGATATAGCAATTAATGTTTATTAAACTCATAAAGTTGTTATTAGTCTTATGTATATATCACTTTTGTTTTAGCCACTATTTCAGAGTTATTCATGACCTCTATTTCATAGTTATTCATGTCTTTCCAACAACAAATGGAAGCTATTACACATGTTTTATAGATGAATAATCCAAGATATGGGGAGATTAAGGGACTGTGTATGTGGTCACACTGAGAGCTTATCAGAATTAAAATGCAGAGCTCTATGTTCTTGAGGTCTTGCTCATCCCCAGGAACAATGCCACTTTGCACTATAAATTGTTCCTAGAAGCTTAAAAATTTATCATGTGTTCATCAATTTGCATATCTGAGTATGAATTACAAACATTAAAATTTGTGACAACTCCTCATCAACCAATTACTAACAAGAAGCACCTAAAAGGTCAGTGTCATGAAAACGAAATAAACAGAACTGTTCACCTTTTGCTAAATACCAGGCAAACAATTCAACCTGTTTGAATTATGTTTTTGACACTAGGAGCTAGTTCAAACCTTGGCTTATTCATAGTATTTGACCTTGAATTATTAGGTGAAATTAAAATGATATTTTAAAAATTATTTGCATATGATTCAGATGTGATATCTTCTTCAGAGACCAAACATTAGGGGAAAGTACTTGTTGTACAATTATAAATCAGTAAAAAGAGATAGTATAATGTGTCAGTTGGAAATTGGTATACTTGGAAAAATAAAATCAATAATGTATAAGAAGAATCATGTTATATTCTAACATGTGTCAAATGTGGACTACATGCATTCTGCGTTGGGGATTTCTTGCTTTCTGAGGACATTTATTCTATAATAGGAAGTTTCACAATTTTCCACCTTCAGCTGTTGTTCTCATTCTTTGTCCTATTATGGTTCCCTTATTTGGCTTCTCACAGTCAGCCTCAATGGCGCAATTAACTATATAGCATTGATAAAAATACTAACTCAAGAAAATTGTCAAAAGAACATGGAAATTTCAGAATCTTTTTAAAAAGATTGGCCATCTTACTGAAAACTGTAATTAAAGCATGTGTGATTCTGCTTGTGCATTTGTTACCAATTCTCCTGGTCTAGAGTTGAAGAAAATGTGGGCTCCTACAGTGGATTGCAATGGGAAAGCACTTTGATTCTCTAGTCGGTGATAATAAAGCATAACTCCTTAGGGAGGGACTTTGTCCCTATGGTATTCACACCACCTTCCTTTTAAAGACTGCTAAGTGTGAAATTAGTGTTGTCCCTCAAAGTGCATAAGATTAATTGTTAGTAATTGAACACAGTTTGGGGGCTAATTATATAAAAATTGATATTAAAAGAATACTACCAGATTGATTGAGTTTTACAGTTTGCGTTTAGTTTTCAAATTACATGAGTTGAAAGGCAGTGGTAAGAAACAATAAAAATCCATTCAAAGCTGCTAAAGCAAATTAAGGTTTACTAGTCCTTTGAAAGACAAATGAGTCAAATGCTATAACACAGGAGAAGCAGTAAAAATGATTCTGAAATTAACTATAGAACTAAAATACCAAATATTCTAGGATTGTATGTGTGGATCACATTTTGTGGAGGTGACCTAGCAGCTTTCCTTGTGAGTGTGATTAGTTAAGGTAAAGCAAACTGGGAAACTAGGGCCATTCTTTGAAAATCTAAGTTCTGGGCTGGGAATGTAAGTCAGTGGTAGAGTGCCTGCCTGGCATATGTGAAGTTCTGGGTTTGTTTCCTAGCACCACAATAAACAAACAGGCAAAATGTAAGTTATAATGATTTTCCTGAAAAATTATATACTTCATGCCTCCCATTATTCCCAATTTACCTTTACATTTTCAGCTAAAGATTCTGTGTTCTGAACAATGGTTTCTCTACTCCTTTAACTACTGCTAAAATCCCAGGCATTATAGAAAATGTACATAAGACTCTCAAAGGTACAAAAGAGAAGGCAGACACATTAGGGAACTTGGATCCCAAGGAATAGCATGGTGGTGAGTTCCTGGGCTTTTCTCAGGCTTTATATATCCAGACTGGGTCCTGGAGAGTCAGGAAATGCAGAAGTGTGCAGATTATAAAGCCCAACAGAAGCATGTTCTCTCTAATCAAAAGAATTAGAAAGGGATATCCTGATAACACAGAGATTCTTAGATGATAACTGTTCTACTTCAACAAACACCATAGAAACATACATGTAGCTTCAACCACCCAATATCTTCACCAGCCAAGACCTGGTGGAGAGCCAAAACTTACTATGCTCTACCCAGGCACCCCAGCTTACCCTAATGTATGCTCTTGGGAATAGCAGATGAGATGTGCAGAAAGTAGAATAAAATGAAAAACACAAAAAGCAAAATTAAATTAGCTTTTCTGGAAATAAAAAAAAGACTATAAAGAATCAAATCAATGATTTGAAGAAGCTAAATGTGAGAATTGTTCCCAGACACCTAAACGACTACATAAGGAAAGAAATTTGAATTATAATTTAAGAGCAGAGCAAACAGTATAATTTAAGAGCAGAGCAAACAGATCAGAAACAATAAATAAAGATATAACAGGAAAAAAATTCACTATCTAAAATTATACCTAAAACTAGAGATTGGCAGGGCTAAACATAAAACAGGAGAAAATTAGGAATAGTGATTAACACTTTGACATAGCCTGGTAAGATTTTAATTTCTTGACTGGCAAAGGAAGTTTGTAAGCAGTCACTACACACACACACACACACACACACACACTTGCTTTTGGAGGTAATTACACAATTCTCTGATTACAGATGATGTAATTTAAACAAAGTAACTCAGATAGGCCAAACATAAAATAAAAGGGAACATAGATAAAACAAACTCAAATAAATGGAAATAAAGGTGATGTTTTCAAACAAAATAGAGTTTGTAAAGAGTTTCACCAAAAAGAAACAAAAGGTTTTGACAATCTGACATATATAAAAATATATTTAAGAGGAGACATATTTATACTTGAAAATAAAACACTGAGAAGTACAAACACCTAATTTACCAGTATAAATATCTGAAATATATAGAAGTTTCCAAATATACCCACAATAGAAAAAAATATAGGAAAGACAGAGGGATGGCTATATAACATTTAAAATTTTCTTTAAATTAAAATAAGCCAAAATATAAAGGTGGTAAGGATATATTTGTATCATACCTGAATTTTAATGTGTTCATTCCATAGTATTAAAACCCAAAAGGTCTCAATTTGTGAAAAAAGCAAATTATTCAGATAATAATGTCCAAAAAGGAAAATACAAAAATAATTAATTAATCAATTGAAATAAAAACAATAAAAAGATTAAGAATTTCCCAGGGCTGGGAATAGGGTTCAGGAGTGGAATGCTTACCTAGCATGTTCAAGGGTCCAGGTTCAATCCCCAGCACTGAAAAAAATTTATTAAAAGTTTCCATTTTTTGCAAAAGAGAAGAGGGGTGCAAGAATGGTTACTGGTGTTAAAGAGAGAGTCAGGGCCTGAATATGCAGAGCTGACAGAGGAGAAAAAGAGTTTGTTTACACATGGAATCTCATCACTGTTGTCAGAACTCCATCTCACTTCCTCCTTTGTTCACAAGCACACATGAGTGCAGGATCCACAGAAATTAAGGCTTTACTGCCCAAGTTAAAAAAGAAAACAAAATCAGAGTTTTTGTTTTCAAAGAAAATGAACCACTCTCTATTCAAGAATGCAAGAAACCTGTTCATAGCAAAACTTGCTTTCCCTGCATTGGGGCTGCCCAGCCTGACAGAGGCTCTGATCCTACTCACTCTAAAGCAAAGCACAACAGGGGATAAACTCTGCTCATGATATAGATACACAGTCATTTCTTTTTACTATCACATTCTTAATCAGATAGTTAAAAAGCAATCATTTGGCATTGTATGATTCATGCAATATGAAAAAAGAAGTCGAGAAGTACAAACAGATAAATGACCAAAAAAGAAAGACAGAATTCAGGCTAAAGACAATAAACTAAGAAAAAAATAAATAATCTCTAATATTCTTTTATGAATATTTTAGAAAATACTATAATCACAAAATATAAACAAGATGTTATTAAAAGAAGAGGGTCCATCAGAGAATAAGAGCTGTGGAAAATAAAATATGATACCTAAACATAGAACTACCACGGGTTAACAAATATATGGGGAAATGAACAGCATTATGAGTATGCAAATTATTCAAATTAACATAAAATGTCCTGCTTTATTTACCTATTAAAAAAACAGAAGTAAAAAGAAGATGTTACTAAAAATATTGAATGCTGGGGAGGATGCAATAAAACTCTGCTTGTGGTATTAAATATTTGTATAATTTTTTTTTTAGAAATAATTCAGCTACATGTATATAAAAAGAGATATGAAAACAAACTTTTGACCTAGTGCAGGACAGTTCTCTTGGTAGCCTTGGGCCAAACCAGTTCTCCCCCTTCCTTGATTGTCATTCTCAGAATAACTGTAGAATGTGCTGGAAATGCAACATGTTGAGGTAAGGAGGGACTGACTAGAAACACACGGGCTTAAGTTTCATTACCCTTCTAGAAACAAGATGTCCTTCAGTGTTTTAGCCCAGCACTGAAGGGTATAAAACACAGGTGAGCTGCTTCCCAGGGTTCCTCAGCAGTGGTGCAAGTGGGGGCACATACAATGAATCTCCATCCTCCCCAGGAAGATTTCCTGAGCCTTAGGGAACAAGTACCAATGAATCTGAGGCTTCTGTTGTCTCTTGTTGTCTATCTGGAAGTAATAAATCAGTTTCGTGTATCTTGTTATATGATTATTTGGTCTCACCAGACTCAGTCAGGTTGGTAACCAGTAAACAATCTACCTGTTTTCACACCTAGTTGTCCTGTTTTGTTTTCATGTAAATGGAAGATATAAGATAATTAAAACAAAATACAGAAGTGGTGAAGTGCCCAAATACATTATCATAATACTACTTTGAAAGTTGAGATATTGCTCTTGCAGCAGCTGTTCTTGAATAAGCACCCAATACTCAGAGTATACTTCTGAAATACCCATAAATGAGGATATTTAAAATCTCACCCAATATTGCCCTTATAGAGTCCACTCTGGAAAGCAAATTGCTTTGACTTCTATCTTACCAATCACTGGTCAATAAAATTTGTTTCCTAGAAGAAATAATGACTGGAATGAGTTTTGAAAGACAAATAATAACTAAACAGTGTAAGAACATTTGGAATAGAACCTCAGGCCACAGAAAAAAAAGCATGAACAAAGATGCATATCATAAAATAGTGTAGAGGGCATAGAAAACAATAAGCACCTTAAGGTTTCTAATGCTTAAACCATGAAGCTGGAAATGGTTGGAGATGAGGATGGGGAAATTGTTAAGAGAGAACCAGGTCAAGGAGGGCCCTACAACACACCAGGCCAAGAAGCTGTGACCTCAGGTAATGCAGGGCCAAACCGTTTTTAAGCAGAGGAATGGTGACTCCAGACTGTGCTTTGGATGCATCATCATTGCTATGTATGTGGCTGGAAGAAGGGGGGAGCATAGGGAGTGGCAGGAGGTGATGAGTTCAGATTAGAATATGGTATATATGTGGTTGCTAAAGAACATCCAAGGGCACAGTCTGGCAGTCAGTTGGATCTATAAATATAAACAAGAGGGACTAGTTCAGGACTGAAAAGTCATTTTTTTGAAGTTATTAGAATTATAAATGGAAGTAAAAGTCATGAAAATGATGAGATTGTCCTCATAAAAGGGAAAGATAGCAGTGGTAAGAAGAACTAGAACTTCATGGGACATCAGTATGAAAGAAACAGCAAGGAGAAAGAATCACAAAGAAATGAAGAAAAAAATGGATTGAGGTGGGAGAGGAGAATGAGATAAAAGTAAAATATTAACCAATGGAGATTTTCAAGAAAAGTCAATGGTGTTGAATGGTACAGTGAGATTTATTCACATAGGGACCACAACATGGTTATCTGAAAACCGCTGGAAATTTCCCCTCCAACACTAGTCCTTGCAGAACATAACTGTAGGAAGTTTGAGTGTTGGAGAGTTATAGAGAGGCAGCTGAGTAAATACAAAGCAGAATGGTAGAAGCAAGAAGGAAAGAGTATAGGGTGTAGGTGGTCAGGAAGAGATGTTTAACACTTAGAGCTGTTTGAACATGTTCCTAGGATGAGAAAAACAAGAGAAAATAATAAAGTGTGGAATAACAATGGTGAGCATGATCTTGGAGTGAACAGCAAGAGCTGAGATCTAAAGCACAGGAAGTAGAGGTCTTAAACAGGTGGTAGTAGACCTTAACCTTTGACAGGGTTCAGGACACACTACCCCAAAATATGGTAACTCGGTATTTGAGAAAACAACAGAAGTTCTCTTTGACCTCTTCCTGTACTTCTCCCCTGAAGCAGGCCATGAATGTATTCTCTGATCTTCCTTTAAAGTAGATCATAAGGCTCTCATTCCAGATGGGTCCTTATGCCTGGAGGAGAGGATTGAAGACAGAAACACAAAGAAGAATTGGAACAAAGAGGCCTTGCTAAGTTCGCTTCAGCTTACCATTATATGGCACTCAGTTTTGTTCAATCATAGTACTAAATGTCACTCTTTATCAAACTTAAAGTGTAAAAATAGTTTTCCATGTTTCTTTGGGCTTTCGTTTTTGAAGGCTCCCATGTTACATGGGATTTATATTAAATAAATTTTGTACTTTCTTCTTACTCGTCTTTCTCTTTTTATAAGCCATGAACTTTATGATAGATGAGGAAAGCATTACCTCTTCTCCTCTCTACCTTTGAGACTTGAGAAAAGCAACCAAGTGTGAATGGCAGGTAGAGATGAGTTGATGAGGGTGGAGCGGAGAGAGTTGAGATCTCAAACTTCATAGGTTTAAATCTGGGAAATAGGAGGCAAGCTCATTTGGGTAAGGAAGCTGAAGAATATGGCAAGATGTTGAAGACGAATGGAATTCAAACTGGAATGAGAGCTGGCAAGATATCTTTTTCAAGAACTGAGGAGATGGTATTGAGTTTTCAAGACTAGAAATTGTGAATGTATAATGGTGCAAATCGGTGGATGGCCCTGGAGCTTTTCTCTAGGTATTCTCAGGTATTCTCTAGGTATAGCAGAGGAAGTGATCTTTTAGATTGCCAGGGTAAGTGATATATTGCTTAGTGGATGTGCTAGAAGGATAGTAGATAGAGAGTTTAGAGAGAAAATAGTAGAGGCGATAAGCCACATGTAATTTCAGCCAGAGGTGGGCTAATAGATTAGAGAAAAATCAATAGTTCAAAGGATTTTTATCCCTTGATTTTTGTCAAGTAAAAGAGCAGGTATAATAAGGGAGAGCCTTTACCTACAATGGGTTGCATTATTATTATTATAAAAAACAGTGATCTACAGGGTCTTTATGATCAACACCAATTGTAAGTATAGAAGAATCTTATTTTAATACCATATACAGGGATTGAAATTGTCTCTTTCAGATTATGGTAAGAAATATAAGCTAGTATTATGTAGACCTCCATGAAATATGGATCACTTTATTATTCACTTCAGATCCCCTAAAAAGAGATTTTCCAACAAGTTCATTTTAATATTCACACATTTCCATGTAGGTAGTAGAGTCAATATGAGTTATTTTCAGTGCTCACTGACAAGGACTTTTGGTTTGCTGTTGGTTGTTAGCTTCAACCCAGTGGATAACTGGGAAACCTATAAGAATACATTTAAAAGTGTGTTCAAAACATTAAAAAGTGAATGCTTTTGACGGCATCATTCGGGAAAGAGGAAGTCCAAATGGACATGAATGAATTTTTCACTTAGAGGACAAGTAGAATGCAACTGAGAAATGGCAACAATCAATACCTCTAAGTCAAATGCCAGCATAGATAAATTAACTAAAGCAATATTAACTCAAATATCAAAGTATCTGATGACTAGAATTTAACTGAATCAAAGGATGCACATATTATCCCCCCTCTCCAAAAGAGAGAGAGAGAGAGAGAGAGAGAGAGAGAGAGAGAGAGAGAGAGAGAGAAATCTTGTTAGCAGGAAAAAATGCTTATCTATCATTTTGTACACCGGCATTAGCATTTGCTAGTTCAAATATATTATAAAGCCCTCTCCGTGAATGCACCATTAATAAAATCTTCGAAATGGCTTCTCTCAACATTTTCTTTTTGATTTTTCATGATTTAATTAGAAACATCTTTAAAAAGGCTGGTTTTACTATGTCAGTATCACATCTGCATTTTCAGCAGTATGCTGTTTAATCACAATGGGTGATAAAGTGAAACTCCCAGTACTTATTGTATTATCTAGTAGAACCCACACATTTCGACTTTTAGTGCCCCTGAGTCATCATCTTATATTTGTTCATCAACGTTTTAACTGCCCCTCTTAAAAAATATAATTTGATAGTTAATTTTCTAAACTTGTGATTGTTTTGTTTCTTTGCAAAGTAATGACATTTCATATGCTTTTGATACGAATCATCCTTCACCTGAACCCTTTCTTCTAACAAGTACAAAAAGTTATTTCTCTCTTTTTACCTTATATTATTTTTGCTCTTTTTATTTGGAAGTTTGACAAAAATAAAATTCTTCCAAGGTTTCATGATCATCAGTAAAAATGAATTAGCTATTTTATGCCACATGATTGTATAGTTTTAGAGTACATGTAAATACTGCGGCAGGAGTGCTGAAATCAGTAGCATGAAATTTAAGGTCCAAGAAAAATTTCAGTATACAGATGTAGATTTAAACATAAACAGATAAGATTTCTTTCAAGTTTTCTTTATAGAAAAGACTTCTTTTTCTAATAAAGACTAATTCTCAGATTTTTTTAAATAAACAAATTGGTGAAAAAATTTTAGGTTAATTGGTTTGAGAATTTTTCATTCACTGAAATCAAACTGAGGATTCTTACTGCCTGTTGATAAAGAACTGGGAACTGGGGCTACTTCTCTTTTTTATTTTCTCCCTCCTTTTCCTCCTTTCTTATTTTCTTTACTCCTCCCACCTTGTATCCTCTTAAACTTCAAAAAAAAAAAAAAAGGGAAACAAATTCTTCAGATAAACGTGAATTGTTAATTATACTAAGCTCCCTTGAAATAGGAACCAGTTCCTAACATCCTCCATCACTAGCACAGATCTTTACAATATCTGAAATCCATGGAATAAGAGCTTACAGTGTGTGCAGGAGTCCAGTAGCCTTAGTTTTATTGCTGGTCCTGTTTTCCTGGATATGTGACTTCAGGCACGTTATTGTACCCTCTGAAAAATAATAATAGTAATAGTCTTTCCTTTTTTATTCTGAAAAATAGTGGTAGTAGTAGTATGACACACAACTGTTTGAATTAATTCTACATTTAAAGTATTTAGAACAATTTCTAACACATAGTAAGAATTTAATGATCAACAGTTAATGAAAAATTCATCCATTTTCTTCTTTCCTCCATTTTTGAAAACTTAATTTACCCAACCAGCTCTCCTTTAAGTTTATTCATTAATTTATTATTTTATTCAACAAGTATTTTATGAACACTTGCCACGTTCCAGAAACTGAAGTAGATTCTGGAGACTTGAGAGTAAATAAGAAACACATGGCCATACATTGTCATGAGAGTCACGAAGGGGCTACCCGACGCAACAAGCAATTATCATACAGTCTTAGGAAGTGTTAAAATAGGAATGGTAGAGATGTTACGGACCCAGAGGATTGGGGCAGGCACCTGATGCAGATCTCCAACAGGTGAGAGTAACATCACTTTATTGAAGAACACCCAGTTTGCTGCTCTGTTTGACTTCCTAACTTTTCCATATCTTATTAAGCTTTTGCAGATTTAAAAATTGGGTTTATCTGGCCCCAGAAAAGGATGGGATCTCAGAAATCTATATACTTAGAAAGCATTTTGGCTGAGTTTGATACAAGAGTCTGAACACACTACAATTCTTAGACAAAATGAACAACAGCAAACAAGAACTACAGAAATAAAATCTCAGTGCTGCTACCTCATATCCAAATGGTAATCAAAATGGTACACCACTCCAATAGTGCATTAAAAAAGAAGACCTTTCAGGAATGGTCATTTAAAAGTGTGATTTATCGTAGACAGGGCAATTAATAAATGTCATCACCTTATATTCAGTCAAACACTGTGTTGGAAAGACTCAAGAATCCTATTTTAAAAGGCTTCCAGATAAGATATTCTACAGCGTTCCTTGTTAATATTTTTTAATGATTATAATGTTCATTATCATCCCCTTCTTGAGCACAATCAGGAACTTAATCACTTTTGCTGCTGTATTTCATTTTCTGCACAATTTTCAATCTCAAACCCCCCTCTCATTCCTTTTTTTAACCCTCCCAGTTCTTCTCTGTTATTCCACCCTTTCCCCAAACTCTCTATCTGGAAAATAGGTGGAGCTCATTTTCATCAAAATAATGCCCCAATGATAAGGTTCAAAAGATCATACATCTCAAGGAATATTTGTATTTTAGGGTGAGGAAAGCGATAAAGAAATGCAAATTAAATTTTGTAATTTTAGACATAAGACAAATGATGTACAGCTGAGATTTTTTTTGCCATCCCTTAAACCATTCCATCCTGGATGGCTATGACTGTCGGTCAGTGCTGTATTGGGGATGTTTAATTACCAGAATAGTTACTTTTATATTCCATATCACTGTATATGGGTTGTTCTCCTTTGAGTGTATGGGCCTGTGCTGAGAACTCCAGGCTCTGATTGTTTCTGAAGTGTGGAAGAACAAAATGGAATCATCATAGACATAGACGTAGATGACTATAGTCCTAGAAGCCAAGTGTTACTCTATCCATGGCAGAATAATAACAATCAATGTCATCACCTAAGTAGTGCCTTTCATCCTTAGGCCTCAGGGCACTTCAACATTGTTGCTTCACATTATCTGAGTGAGTTTCTTTTTAGACAAATTGAGACACACATGATACCGGTTAGCTGTGCTAATTTTGTTTTCTTTAACAAATGCAAAATAAATAACCTACTAAAAAGCCAGATAATATCTTGAAGACAAGTCCTATCTAATGTAGGTTATTCTAAATAGATGTATTTGTTTTATGCCAATGTAATTTTCAAAAACATTATTCAGATACATTCAAGTCCTGGACTTGATCAGTTGATACTGAATTCTTGGCTTCTATTTTGTCAGACACAGAACCAAGCTACTTGCTTGCACATAGAAAAATGGTTTTAATGAACAATAAAGCTAAAGCTTTCTAAAGCTTTGCTGCTTTCTAAATTTTGAGTAAATTTTGTGGAAAACTGTGTAAATAGAGCATAATTATTTTAAAAATAGGAGCCTTTGTTATTAGTCATCTAACTGTCATGGGTATACAAAGCACCCTGCTGTATAGACAAAAGACTGAAAAAAGTTACCTGTAGAGAGTTTTTGCTATTGAAAGAATAAAAACTAAAGCAATGCAGTGAACTTTTGGTTCACAGAAGCAAATACTGAATGCTAAACCTGGCTGAGGGAAAATCACTTTACCCTGATAACCGGATTACTTAGAACAAAAATAGAGAAAATTAAGAACTGAAGAGCAGAAAATTAAGGTGGAATGCAATTTAAAGAGTAAGTAGATGATGTAGGCTTTCATTTTCTCCCCCCCAGTGTCCAGCTAATTAAAATTACAATCAAAATGAAAGAGTCTAAACTTGTAAATATCTTTAGCTAATGATTTTGTCTTTTTAATCATCCTCACATTCAAAGTCTTCTTTTATTCATTTAGGTCTTTACAATAAAATGAAATTGTTTTTTCCCTGTAAAAATCCTCCTTTTAATTTTCCTTATCAGCTTCTCTTCATATTAAATATTTTCTAGTTCTTTTTTCTCTTCTCTTTATATGATAGTTTTTCAATTTTTACTTTGAATATACTTTGCAGAAGGCAAAGTTGTGTGAGCATAGTTTTATCTTATTTAAATATTTAAACGCTGATCCAAATACAGAGTATTTAGTCTCCCTCACTTATAAAGAGAATAATTACTTATTATATATATACATATGCATATATATGTTTTATAAGGTATACACGCACACACACACACACACACATATATATATATATATATACCTTATAAAATAAAACTTTAAAAAATTTAAGTGGATTCAATTTTTCTACTATAAATAAGTCTTAATTGCCTTTACTGCCACAAATATAGTTTGTATTTCAAAGCAAAGTCACAACTAAGGAGTCCTCCAATTTGTAGGCACTTTGCATTGTATCTCTTTACAAATGTGTTACACTTCAAACTATCCTGGAATAAGTGTTTGGGGACTTAGGGAATTAAAAAGCTCCTCAGGATCATGATCATGAAGTTCACCATAGTGTAGCCCATTAGGTAACCAGGTCTAATACACATTAGTCAGGAATGCTATAAATACCCTTTGTAGGAGAATTTGTTTCTGAGCCTGAGGTGAGGTCTGAACTTTGCATAACATCTCATCTCCTTTTCCAGTTATGCCCATCTTACCTTGTTGTGGTTAAGATGTGAGGCATTTCCCAAATGCAGGAATGTTCAAGGTGAGATAATTGGATTGTGAGAGTCCATCCTAGTTTGTGATAGGTGCTAAGATGGGCAGGTTAGGCATAGCTGAAAGAGGTGGGTCATTGAGGGTGTGACCTGGAAGGGCTCCTCTTCCCTGTGGCTTCTTCCTTCCTTCCCTCTGTCTGCTTCCTGACTACCATAAAGGGTGTTCCTCCACCATGATGTTCTGCTTCATCATGGTCCCACAGCAATGGAGTCAGCCCAGAATGGACAAAACCTCTAAAACGGTGAGCCAAAATAAACCATTCCTCCCCTAAGTTGTTGTTATCAGATTTCGTGGTCACAGTAACAGAAACTGAAAGGCATAGAAATTAATATGGAGAAGTAGAGTCATTGTATCCAATCTGACCACGAGGTTCAGAAGCCTTTAGAGCTGCATTCTAGCTGCTATGAATGGGGCAATCCTCATCTAACACACCCTTCCTGCCATGATGTGCCGCCTTATCTCTGGCTCACAGCAATGGAGTTGGCCCACCATGGACTAACTTCTTTTAGAGGTTCAGTAAATCAAAATAAACTTTTCCTCCCCTAAGTTGCTCTTATTGGGTGTTTTGGTCACAGTGACAAAAAGCTGATTAACACATACCTCATTAGTCAATTAACATTAGGAAGATTTACTGATTCTGTCTTTGTCTTCTGAATTCTCCCATTCTTCCCTTCCTCCTCCCCACCACTCCAGTCCAAGCACCATCATAACTTAACCAGTTTACTTCAAGGGCTCCTCAACTGGTCTTTCTCCATCTGCTCTAATGTATGAAAAGCCAAACTTTTCTTTTTCTTTTTTTCAATTTTTAAAAAATTTGTTCTAATTAGTTATACATGATAATAGAATACATTTTGACATATCATACATAAATGGAGTATAACTTCTCATTCTTCTGGTTGTACATGATGTAGGATTATACCAGTTGTGTAATCCTATACGCACATAGGGTCATAATGTTCGATTCCATTCTATTATCCTTCCTACACACAACCTCCCCTCCTTTCATTCTCCTCTGTCTAACCCAAAGTACCTTTATTCTTCACTAGTGCCTGCCCCTTGTTGTGAATTAGCATCTGTATATCAGATAAAACATTTGGCCTTTGGCTCTCTGGGATTGGTGAAAAGCCAAACTTAAAACATAGCCCTACACTTCAGAACATCACCAGAGACTTTTAATTGCCTAGTTCATAGTTATCAGAAGTAGTTATCTAACTCGTCTCCTAACTGACCACTGAATCCCCACCACCACCCGCCCTTCTATCTCAACATCACAACCAGTGGAGATTTTTATGTGTTAAATAGTGTTGTATACTGTAGGGAGTGATACCCCCCTAAAAACTGAGATATAATCCTGTCATGCCCTTGCTTAAAGTTCCACAAACTCTTCCTGTCACCCTTAGTCAAAATTATTTACATGACATTGATTTCAAGGCTTTCTAAGATCTATCTCCAGTCTCATATATTAGAATAGCTTTATTCCTCTCCATACTCCTATTCTTTATACTCCAGTTTCTTGAAAATATCATGGGCCTTCTTATCTCAGACGGACACGCCTGTACATATTATTCTCTTCTTTTTTTTTCAGCCTAACAAACTGCTGAGAGCCACGGCCGAGTCTGTATGGCCCCTGGCATTTTGCCAACAGTATTGATTGACAGGCGAGGCATTACTATCTGCCTCTGCTGCTACTTTTGAGTTCTCCTGGGGATTTCCGGGGATTCCCCCAGAGTTCCCATTGGTTGGGGAAGTGCAGGAGGAGGGATTTCCGGGAGAGATATTCCGGCTGGGGGTTCCTGGATTAGCCGCCTGGCATTCAGGAGAATTCCCCAGGAGCCTGTGTGAGGTTTTTTCTTATAGTTCAAAAATAAAGTTTATTCCTGCTTCAGTGGCTCGTGATTTGTGCCCAGCTAGACAGCGGCAACAAACTCCTATCCACCTCAGATTGGTCACTTTCTAATTAGTTATACATGATAGTATAAGTAATACTTTGTACCTTATATCTCAGATAAGGTCACATCTAGGTTGTACACTGTTGTCAATTTCTACTCTTTTTTGGTAGATATCACAGTAGTAGTAGTATGATATATCTGCCTCTTCAGTTCAATGCAAGCTCCGTTGTGGCAAGGACTATGAAGTGTCCTATAGAGGTAAGTTTCTCAATAAATATTGTTGAACAAAAAGATAAAGTATTGAGGGAATGAAAAGTAGAACATACTAAATGTTTCAGTAGGCTTTTTCATCACTATGACCAAAATACCCACAAGTACAACTGAGAGGAGGAAAGTTTATTTGGGGCTCATGGATTCAGAGGTCTCAGTCCCTAGATGGCTGACTCCATTGCTCTGGGCCCAAGGTGATACAGGACATCATGTGGTAAGGGCCTATCAGAGGAAACTGATCAGCTCATGGCAGGGTCAGGAAGCAAGGGTGCACAGGGAAGATGCACCCTTATAGGGTCCACCCCCAGCAACCTACCTTCTCCAGCCATGCCTCACCTGCCTACAGTTATCTACCCTACCAGTCCATTCAAACTAGGATGAACTTATTGTTATAGCTCCCATAAACAAATAATTTATCCTCCAAATATTCCTGCCTTGACAGAGCTTTGGGGGTATAAGTCATATCTGAATCTTTGTACATGGTGCAGAAGTATCATATATGATTCTGTCAAAATGAGAGAGACTTAACTTCTATCACCCCACTGTTGACCAAATTTGACTTGGCAAATGTGCTCAAACATCCTTCTCATCTCACATTTCCCCATGTGAGTCCTACCTGAATTTATGGGCTTTGCTGGACTGTGGTGCTTGGTGTCAATAGATATGCAAGTGGCCAGGATCTATTTGTATGTCCATGATGCAATGGCAGAATCTGAAGTGCTAGAAAACTTTATTAAGTGGTACAGTGGATACTTTATGGAGTTAATATGGTAGGCCAAAATCTCCTAGGAATAATCATGACTAATTATTTCTGACTGATGAATACCTTTCACTCCTCCTCTGTACCCATGATTCAAGAAAGATCAAAATGGAGCACATAGAAAACCTGCAAGTGATGTATTCCCCAGACATGATCTCCTTCACCCAGCATTCTCCCCATGAGGGAAGTCCTGGCTTCTTTTAGTAACCATCAGACACACCTGGCTTACCAAACTAATGGATCCAAATTTCTTCTATCACAATGGGGATAAAAGTTTCATTCAGAATCTGGGTACTTTTGTGATCAATCTGTTAATATGTTCAAGGTCCCAATATATTAAAACTCAGGAAAATGTGCTATTCAATATTGTGGAGCTCCTTCATTCATCTGTTTATTAGCAATTCTATGACTTTAATATTACTGGAAACTGATGAAATTAAGGCAAAATTTGTATATATGGTAGTTCATTCAACAAAAATGTATTTGAGTATCTATAATATTTAAAGTCTAGATGAGGTGCTGTACATATGCAGAAAATAAATCAGAAAAAAAATTATTCTGTGGACTCTATATACTACTGGAGGGGAAACCTACAATAAGCAAAATGAACAAGTTTAATTTATAGTTGTTAGAATTAAAGGAAAAAACTAAAGCAGACTAACGCTTATGGGATGTGGTGGTGATGGCCTACAATTTAAATAGAGACTTTTGGAAAGATAAAATTTGGATAACAACCTGAGGAAGGAGAGAGAGGAAGAAGCCATCTGGGAGATCATCATTCCAGGCAAAGAGAATAGCCAGCACAGAAATGGGGCATGCCTGGTGTGTTCAAGTAATGGCACAGTGGTCACAGTGGCTAAGGCAGTGAGCAAGAATAGTAGAGAATAGACACTAGTATTGCTGCATGTATGTACATGACTGTATAACCAGTGTGATTCTGCAACCTGTACACTCAGAAAAATGAGAAATTATACCCCATTTGATTCAAATGTATGATATGTCAAGATCATTGTACTGTCATGTGTAACTAATAAAAGAGAGAGAGAGAGAGAGAGAGAGAGAGAGAGAGAGAGAGAGAGAGAGGAAGGAGAGGAAAAAGAGGTAGCAAGAGATCCTATAGGGCTTGGTATACTCTCTGGAGACTTGGACTTTTGCTTGTTTGAAATAAGGAGATATTGGAAGAATTTGAGTGGTACAGTGACATGATATAGTTTCCATTTTAAAAAGATCTGGCTTCAGTATTGGTAACAGAGGGGAAGGAGTAGAAGAAGGGATCAGCTAGGGTATTACTTAGAGGACTAGTCTTGCCAACTTCCTAAGTATGGTATTACATCTCCAGTGTTAATCCTAAATGAACTGACTTAAGGTTGTGAATTTTAAGTTTTGTTTTTCATACAGTAAAACCTGGTGGAGATGCATTAAATGTAAATTTAATAGTCTCCAATGATTACTCTTTCCTTCCTAGAAGTGGTAGAGTTTTCTTGTGAAACCTGGGAAATGTTAACAGCATTTCCTTGACAGGTAAAAGCACCTAGTCATGTTTTGTGCAATGTGGGAAATTCCTCATATTTTCTCATCTTTGCATGTAATTTAGAAACCTAACATACTCATCCATAAATTCATAACACAGTTATTTCCTTAATTTTTATTATTGCAGAGCACAGTTTTAGTTATTTTAGGGGATAGAAACTAATATCATACATATCCCTGGCCTTGAGGAATTTACTTATAGTAAATTTCATGAGATAGGATTATAATTGAATAAGAATAACTCTATGGGGAATTGGACTTATTATCTACCTTAGGATAAACATATTTATAATCTGATACAGTCTGGATTCCAAAAGTTTTATATTTTGAAATTACTACAATCAGATAGCTTCAACAATTTCACCTGATTTCCTGTGTAACTATTACATGTAGCAACAGAAATTGATCTTCATGTAGATATGTATTGTTTTTACAAAAACAAAAGACACAGCTGTTGAAGAGTATCTAATGCTAGTAGGTGAGATTACAATGTTATTTGAGATGTTTTCTTAAAGACTGCATAAAAACCAGAGTCTATACTAACAACATAAAGTAGCAACATGAATCAAGCAATTTGCCCAGAATTTCCAGACTTAAAAGTTAAGTTCTAAAGTATTTTAAAATAGCTAAAATTTGATATAAAAGTCAATTTTAATAGAAACCAAATAATGAAAAATGTTTCTAAGTTTTGGCCATTGGTCTTTATTTATAGTGTTTTGGTAATCTCATTTAAAATTTTTCTGTGATAAAAAATTTCATAATAAGCCCCAAACCATGTTATAAAATTCAGTGCATGTACCACAAACACTTCTCTCTCTCTCTCTCTCTCTCACACACACACACACACACACATACACACACACACACTTACATTCATAAGGAAGATTGTGGCTTAACCTGGGTCTCATGATTTCTAGCATGGTGCTTTTTCTCACTAATTAATAGACTAAAAATGTCACAAGATGATCAGAAGAATCATCTAAATTGTCCCATCTTTCCTCAAAGTAGAGTTCCTCTATAAAGCCCTTTATCAATTCATCCAAAATCTATACCTGGATATGTAAATTATATTAAATAATCTTTTAAAAAGTATTACTCTAGATTTTATTTAAATGACCTTATTGGAAACTGGTTAAAATGGATCATTTTGTTGTTGTTATGGTTTGTGATACTGGGGATTGAACTTGGTGTGCTCTACCACTGAGCTAACACCGCCAATCTTATTTATTTATTTGAGACAAATTCTCACTATGTTACCAAAGCTGGCCTCAAATTTACCATCCTCCTGGCTCAGCCTCTCAAGTCACTGGGATCACAGGTGTGCGCCCTCAAGCTGGGCCAAAATGGACCAGTTTTTGAATTGCCATGGAACCATCTTTTAAAATGTAATGCTCATAATCTTTGATGGAATATATAAGCCTAAAACAAATAGCAGTTTATTTTGAGAGTTGTTTAAAAAATAGAGTCTATCAAGCCCTGCCAAAATCTTTTATAAATGATGTAAACAAAGGGTTTTTTTTTCCCTCTGGGAAATATTTTCTGTGACATTACAAACCAGTATTTGCCAAAATTAAATCTATTTGAACTCAAGGATTCAGTTCATAAGAAGGGCCCTGTGAAAAGTGCTGGTACAAAACAACTAATATTGTCAGTATTAAAAGAACTAAACAACTAGTGGTGTGAGAACCATACCAATAGCACCATGGATTAGCTTACATTCTCCTCTTTGTTAATAATTTCAATACTTTTCCTTACAGTTTTAAATTACAGATGAAGTCTTCTCTAACAAATGGATACTTTCTTTCTCTAGTATAATCTTAATTGTATACTGCTCATGCTTCTTTATTGACTCTCAAATTAAACCAAAACCTTCTAAAGCTGATTTTTCTTGTTGTTCCAATGCTTTTGGGTTTTTAAGCTCACAATTTTTACCTCTTGACCAAAATATCATTCAGTATGTTTCAGTTTATGCTTTCAAAGACTGGAAATACTCAATTCAAATTTAAATTTTACTTTTCATCTCCAATTAAAATACAAAATATGGATTTATCATTAAAATCTCTGATTCAACAGTTCAGACCTATCCATGTGATTCAAATCAAATCGAACATTTTTAGCATCTCTTTGGAATCAGCAAGCACATTACTGAATGTACCACATTAGAGTACTTGCTAGCAATTATTTAGTTTGGGTAAGGAAACAGAACAAATGCACCTGAAACAAGTAAAAACACGGTTTCAGGGAAACATCAATAAGTGCAAATGACTATAATGCAGTCATCACACAGTACAAGATTAAAGAATAGATTAAAGTTAGATTGAAATTAAGGTATAATTAGGGTAATTATGAAAACACTTTTTTGAAGATGAGTTTTGTGTGAGGTTTTTAAAAAGTTCTAGTGTATGAATTGTAGGTGGGGGGGCAGGGATTTCCAGTGATAAGAGTGGGTCAACAACATGGGAATGAGCCAAGACTGAGTATGTTTGAGAAAGGTCAAGAGCACACATCTGGCCAGAGCAATGTCGGGTTGCAATGGTAAACCATGCTAATCCAAAACACTCCTTTAATCTTTTTTAGTTCATCAACTATTACTTCTTTTTCTAATTAGCATAGACTCATGGCTATATCCCTGAAACCCCTCTATGGCCAGAATGTTCAATTCTTATACCCTGTTTTGCTCCACTAACTCCAGCATGGCCAGTTTCAGACATCAGAAGAATGAGCCTGTTGCCCTAGGTGCTAGTGAACTGAACAAACTCAAATTATCTTTCTAATTCAAGTCACAGTCCTACTTGTGTCTTCTCATAATTATTTTAACAATTATTTTAATAATTTATTAAATAATTTAATAATTATTTTAACAATTAAACAAAATAAACGATTAATTCCTCAAATATTGTTTTTCTTTTTTTGAAAAGCTACTGTTTGAGTCAATTTTTTCACTGCTATGACTGATTGAACCAACAAGAACAATTTCAGGAGGAAAAGTTCACATGGGGCTCACGGTTTCAGAGGTCTCAGTCCATAGAAGGCTGACTCCATTCCTTGGGGCTTGAGGTGAGGTAGAACTTCATAGTGGAAAAGTGTGGTGAAGGAAAGCCAGCTCAGGACAGAGTTCCAAGAAGCAGAGAGAGACTAAGCCCAACTCACCAAATATACTCCAAAGGCACACCCCCAATGACTCACCTCCTCCAGACATACCCTGCCTACTTCCAGATTAACTCACCACTTGGGTTAAGGCTCTCATAACCCAATCATTTCACAGCTAACCCTTTTTGCATTGTCTCACACATGAGCTTTTGGGGGACACCTAATTTTTTTTTTAAAGAGAGAGAGAGAGAGAGAAAGAGAGAGAGAGAGAGAGAGATTGAGAGAGAGAGAGAGAGAGAATTTTTTAATATTTATTTTTCAGTTTTCGGTGGACACAACATCTTTATTTTATTTTATGTGGTGCTGAGGATCGAACCCAGTGCCCAGCACATGCCAGGCGAGCGCGTTACTGCTTGAGCCACATCCCTAGCCCAAGGGACACCTAATTTCTAAACCATAACTGTTACCTACATTGGAAAATAGGATTTTCTCAGGGAGAACAACAACTCCCCTGAAGCTATACTACCAGTTATGGATACCTGTAACTCTAATTCGAATCAATTCTGCTTTTCTGTTCTTATATTCAAGATGATGAAGAAAAACATTTGCTCATGTTGCAGCTACAAATCTATCATCTGTTGCTTCATCTGGGTTTTTAGAGACATATGGCAAAAAATTCTACATCTTCTGTCATTGGCAATGTCCTCTCCCATTTTCCATTTTCTCCTTTCTAACTGTCTTCATCAGATCTCCTACCCCAACTCCACTCAGTTGATGAGGTCATTGGTCAAACACCAAGCCCAAAGACCATCCTGCAGATGTATTACAAATATGTTGCATCCTGTCCCTTTGATTGCACTGATGGTTGCAATAATTGGATAGCACTCAGTTTATTACTGGCAGCATGGGCTAAATGGAAACCCATGGTATCTAGTCTCCTCTAGAATTAGTATCAAGTCAGAAACTTCCTACAAAATGTAAGGTGCCAAAGAAGGCATCACCTTTGACTAAACTTGAGGGCTCTTCTGAGTGTATACTCCTATATGGAGTTAAGTGATTCTCCATTCAGTATCTTCTTCTACTATAGGAAAATCAAGCACTATTGTTGCTTCCAGATCATAAAAACCAATTGACAGAATGACTTGCAATGAAGACCTGGACTTGATACTAAGCTTTGTTTTATGCTAGATCCTAAATATAAAATTCAGATGATCTTGTTAATGGTCAGAATACGACACATAAATATCTTTTATCTACTATTAATATACCCATTTTGCAAGCAGTAGCCTGGAATGCCACAGATCCTTAAATATCCAGGCCTTTTCCTGTCTTATAAATTCTCTTTATTTTTACAGAATTTTACAATCATACTCTATTTATAAAATCATCCAAGGTTTTTTTCTACTTTATGATATTTATGATATCTTATTAGCATAATATTTTGTGGGCATTGGATCAAAATATAATAGTAACAAAATTCCAGCAAACTAGACTGTACACTAGAGACAGAGATGCATGTCCCTGAGATATGACAAAGATTTGCAAATTTCTGATGACGACCATAAACCAAAATGGAAGATAAAATGTTTTGGCAAGATCAAGAACTGTACCAGAAATTCTAAATGAAACATTAATTTATTCTATTAAGAAGAAATAGACCACAATTGCAGGCACAGCTAGAGCCTCTACTGTTTTTTTTTTCCCAATAAAAAATCAGCTATAATTTTTCCAAGCCAATCGGATGGCAAAAAGCCATCACTAAATTAATCATCAAATGCACACTTTTCAGAAAGCAGCTTTCAGGGTTGCAGCACTCCTGTTAATTCTCTATTTTGGCAGGGAAGGAAAATGCCAAATGACCGCTACCTGGCCCTTCCTAAAATATTAGTCCTTACTTTATAAGTCAAAGAAACTGTATGTGGATTCTGCCAGTTTCCAAAAATGCTCATTCCAATAACTCACTTCAGTTGTTAGGATATAACCCTAATATGTTTATTTTTTTTGGGGGGGGGCGTGTGGTGGTGGTGGTGGTTCTGTGAAATAAACCCAGGTCAGAACTCCATTTATCACTTGAGTTCCCTAATGATCCCCACCACTGACTGTCAATAGACTACAGTGAAATTCCAGGTTTCCAAGAATCAGTGATCACTTCAAGCCAATACAAAATATTTCCCAGGTTTAAATGTTTCCCTCTCAATGCTCCAGTATTCAGGTTAACGACTGCCAGCCCCATTAGGAAGGACAAGGCAGAAGGTTCACAGTTTGCTTCTGTAGTGTTACAGCAGGATTTTTCCTCATAGGCACTAGCCTCCCCTTCATTGGGTGATGTTGGGTCTGTGAACTCCAAATCCTCTAGTACATTGGCTCCAGTGAGGCCTCTGTTCACCAGACCAAGAATAGCTTTGGTTAAATAAATCAAGACACACCTTAATTGGCTGTCTGTCTATTTCATTCCTGGGGACCCCATGATTAATTAACCACAGTCAGAGATTTCTGCTACAGAAGCCATTCCCTGATCCCTGAGTGTAGCATCTGGCTATTAAAACAATACCCACTTTGCTTCAGACTGTTAATAGTCATCACCTGGGCCAGGCCACAGCCGGGCTTCTCACATTCCCACTGAGATCAGGAATACCATTTTTATTGTAGCTCCTTCCACAAGCATTCCCAGTCCAGGAAAATAAAAGAGCCAGAAGAACACTTTTAAATATTTGGGTATTTTCCTTTTCTCTCTATTTTTATTGGCAATAGAGAGAAGTCTTCAGGGCCCTGGCAGGATATAGGGGTGAAACATATAATACATCACATAATATATTTAATCTACTTTCTTATCTTCCAGAGTCTTTAAATTCTTTCCTATACAGTCTGCCAAGTACTTTCTGGCCTTTTATTTCACCAAATGAGGCCAACAGTGGGTTCCTGTTTGCTTTAGCAAACCTAGAAAACTATAGTCAACTGCCTGAAACATTCCATGGATGCAGTATGTCTTAGGCATGAATGAATAATAACAAATACAGCTCATTTATGTTCAGAAATAAAGAAATATTAGATTTCTATACATTAAAATAATATGGGGGGTTAAAAAGTAAGATGCATATAACACACACACACACACACACACTGCCACTTCCATACACAAATAAGAATCTCTGGGGTTATTTTAAGCATCTGCAGTTTTTAAAAAATCTGTCCAATCGATTTTTATTCATGGTGATACTGATAAAACTACTGCTACTGAAGTTCTTTTGGTCATTTCTAAGATTTCTATTATCACCTACATACTATGCTAATAACATGCATTTATAAATCTCCCTAGGATCTGTCTCTGAGCTTCAGTCCCCAAAACAATATTTCTTTCTTTGCTCCTTTCCCCCTATTTTCCCAAGAATCTGGAGGCTTATACAATTTAAAAGGTATTATCAAATATTGTTACACTTATAAGGAACTGCCAAGCTCAGAGTAAAAAAAAAACAATCCTGGTCTATATCTTCTTTGGGCTTATACTTTGTTGCCTGTTGAGGGTTTCTTAACCTCTGTCTTGTTGCCATTTTGGTCCAGACCATTGCTTGTTATGTTGGCTCTCTTGAGTATTATAGGGTATTTAGCAGCATTCCTGGTATCTATCCACTGGATGCCATTAACATGCCCCTCCCTTGCTGTAACAACCAAAAATTAATCCGGATATTGCTAACTGTCCCCTAGGGGTCAAAGTTGCCCTTGATTGAGAACTATCACCTAAAGTTATTTCTACATAAAGGTTTAAAACCTACATAAATATATGCTAAATATATTTAGCATAAAAATTTATAACATTTTAAATTGCTAAATATATTAATTTTTCCTTCATTGTTTCAAATCTTGGATGTTTGTTCCATTATCAATACTTTATAAATCCAGAAATATTCCTTAACTAGGGCATATTTTTGGATAATTGTAATCAGTACTCAGACACAATTTTATATTGCTCTTGAATGTTATATTTCTTAAGTCTCTTTTAAACTTTAAAGATCCTTTCCCTCTGTCTTCTTTTATGACTCCCATGCTATTAACTGGATAAAGAAATTGGGTCAGTTGTCCAAGTAAATACTTTGTATTCTAAATTTACCTAATCATTTCCTCTTGATGTCATTTAGCTTGTTCCTCTGTTTTTGTTGTTGTTGTTTGTTTGTTTGTTTTTTCTGTAAACTAGAAGTTATAGCCCAAAGCCTGATTAGATTTGGGCCAAACCTTTTTTGGGTTTATTTTGTTGTTGTTGTTATTTGTTTGTTTGTTTGTTTGTTTGTTTTTAGTTGTAGATGGACACAATACTTTTATTTTATTTATTTTTATGTGGTGCTGAGGATCAGACCCAGTGCCTCACAGGTGCTAAGCAAGTACTCTACCACTGAGCTACAACCCCACCCCTCCAGGCCAAACATTTTTGATGCTATACTTCACTTGGTAGCATGTGAATTGACACATAACATATGGTGTCCCACTCTTAGAGGTGTCATGTCATGATTCAATTATCATAAAGTTGATAGTATTGCATGTTGTGAATAGCCTTTCAACTAATGGTTTTAGCATCTATGGATGTTTATTGCCTAAGAGAATTATTCCATTAGGAGTTAGGAAATGATCAAAAGGAGGCTCATCTCAAAAAATTTGTTATGATAAATAGACATCTGAGGTGGGTACATCATGAAGTATATCTGCAGGGTTAGAGCTAGAAAGATAGACTTGGAATAGCATTTAATACCCATAGAATGGTAAGCATTTAATACCCATAGAGTATATATAATCGCTGAGATGATAAGAGGGTCCATCAGCAAGCACTAAGGCATCCTGGTTTTTAACTGGATGAAGAAACCAAAGGAGGGCCGAGAAGTTATGCTTTACCTCTGTTTTTATTGTTCCACATAACTTTTTTTCACAATGTTCCCTGGAATGTGGGAATTGTCTCCTAGTTGACTTTCCTGCCTCTATTGTCCCTTCCAATTCACCCTTCACAGAAATAGCAGAAATTTTTCTACAAATTAAATCTATCATATGAATTCCTAGATTAAAATCCTTTAGGGGCTATAGCTCAGTGTTAGAGCACATACTTAGCAAGTGAGAGGCCCTGGGTTCTAGCACCAAAACTAACAAAAGCCCTTCAATGGTTCTGTATTGCTGCTAGTATAAAGCCCAATGTCTATTGCCACTACATAGGTAGATTCTTTCTGAGTGATTCTTCCCTACCTACCGAACCTCACATCTTGCCATTCCTTACCCGTGAGCAGTTTCCCCAAACATTCAGACTGTTTAATGTTTCTGTAACTCTTATTTAGCTTCTTTATGGAAGAACTTGTTCCACTTGATTAACACCTAACCCATATTTTAGGACAAAGCTAAAGGCAATTTAATTATAAAATCTTTCCTGAACCCTCATCATGTAGAATTGACTTCCATTATTCTTACCTTATGGCAATGTGAGCATGTGTCCCAAAGTGGGACTTTAATGTACTCCTTTACAAATGAAGTACTATTGTGATTACTTATTGTCTTTTCTCTTTTTTTATTGATTTTTTGTAAAAAAAGTTAAATGATAGCAGAATGTATTACAATTCTTATTACACAAATACAGCATAATTTTTCATATCTCTGGTTGTATATAAAGTATGTTGACACCAATTCTTGTGTTCATACATGTATTTGGATAATGTTGTCCATCACATTCCACTATCCCAGACCCCTCCCTTTCCCTCCCACCCCTCTGCCCTATCTAGAATTCATCTATTCCTCCAGTGTTTCCCCTCCCTACCCCACCATGAGTCAGTCTCCTTATATCAGAGAAAACATTGGGCATTTGTTTTTTTGAGATTGGCTAACTTCAGTTAGCATTATCTTCTCCAATGCCATCCATTTACCTGCAAATTTGCCATGATTTTGTTCTCTTTTATTGCTGAGTAAAATTCCATTGTGTATATATGCCACATTTTTTAATCCATTCATCCACTGAAGGGCATCTAGGTTGGCTCCATAGTTTAGCTATTGTGAATTGTGCTGCTATAAACATTGAAGTGGCTGTGTCCCTGTAGTATGCTGTTTTTAAGTCTTTTGGGTATAGACTGAGAAGAGGAGCAGCTGGGTCAAATGGTGGTTCCATTCCCAGATTTCCCAGGAATCTCCATCCTGCTTTCCATATTGGCTGCACCCATTTGCAGTCCCACCAGAGATGTATGAGTGCACCTTTTTTCCCCACATCCTCGCCAATACTTATTGTTATTTGTCTTTATAATAGCTGTCATTCTGACTGGAGTGAGATGATATCTTTGAGTAGTTTTGATTTGAATTTCTCTAATTGCTAGTGGTGATGAACATTTTTTCATGTACTTGTTGATTGATTGTATATCCTCTTCTGAGAAGTGTCTGTTCGGGTCCTTGGCCCATTTGTTGATTGGGTTATTTGGTTTTTTGGTGCTTAGCTTTTTGAGTTCTTTATATACTCTAAAGATTAGTATTCTATCGGATGTGTGAGGGGTAAAAATTTGCTCCCAGGATGTAGGCTCTCTGTTCACTTCACAGATTGTTTCTTTTGCTGAGAAGAAACTTTTTAGTTTGAGTCCATCCCATTTATTGGTTCTTGGTTTTAATTCTTGTGCTATAGGAGTCTTATTAAGGAAGTTGGGACCTAATCCCACATAATGAAGATTAGGGCCTACTTTTTCTTCTATTAGAAGGAGAGTCTCTGGTTTAATTCCTAGGTCCTTGATCCAAATTGAGTTGAGTTTTGTGCATGGTGAGGGATAGGGGTTAATTTCATTTTGTTGCATATGGATTTTCAGTTTTCCCAGCACCATTTGTTGAAGAGGCTATCTTTTTTCCAATGCATAATTTTGGCACCTTTGTCTAATATAAAATAATTCTAATTTTGTGGGTTAGTCTCTGTAATAACCTAGAGTAAACCTTAAATACCATGCTATACACAAACAAACAAAACAAAACAACACTTCCCTCTTTGCTCTTTTCTCCCTGTTTTCCAAGGTTTCTGGAGGCTTATGCCATCTGAAAGGGATAGTCATAAGGATATTTGCTTTGTATTATTCCTGAGAACTGTCGACCAAATTTTCTATTCTCCTTCTAAGCACAGAGTTGTCATATACATTTCTGCTCCCTTGAAGGAAGAAGTGTCACTGGTACTTATTTAGGCCAGTGAGATGTCAGCAGAAATGATTTCCCTGTATAAGCCAGTTGGTTGAATAAACACTCGTTGGAATGGAGTCTTCATAGCCAGAGTCCCAGTGTGATGAGCATTTCAACATGTGTTCAAATATAGTATGAGTATGAAATGAATTTTTTTTTGTATTAAACCACTGAGAGTTTGGAATTGTTTGTTAGCTCAGAATAATATAGCCAGACCTGGCTGGCATATGCACCGAGTAGGGAGAGCATAGGGTCTGATAAGTGTAGTAAATAAGACTGATCACCAAGCTTAGCTGAACTGGAATGCACCTCCTGATAGGGAACTGTTTCAACATAGGCATAATCTTACACAATTGTTCAAGAATTTACATGTTGTTCTGGTTAATTATTTAAATAGGGGCAATCCTGTGTATTGTATGATGCTAAGTAACATTTCTGCCTTTTATCTAGTGGTGCCACTCCTCACATAAGACTCCAAGCATTGCCAAATGTCCTCTGAGGATGGGGATCAACACTGTTCTGACTGGAAATCACTGCTATGGGGAATACAGATCTGCCATTAATGCAGCACTTTACTCAGGCTGCTCTAGAGTTGGAGAGAGAAATAGCCTCCATCAGGGCTCAGTTCTGCCAGTATTAGTTTTAGTGGCCTCCCAGAGTCTTAAGGTTTGGCTCTTCCAATATAGTGTCCAAAACATCCTCCTCCTTGCCTGCTGCCCCTCACCCTGCCCACCACAGAAGCATCACACTAAAGCCAGTTTAGGTGTCTGCTTCTTGTGATTTTGGATCTACTACCCTTGGATGTCCCCCCCCCCCCGCACACACACACACACACACACACACACACACACACACTGGGTAATTTATATTTTTATCTAGTAAAGTAGCAAAGTACACATTCTGACTTTTTTTTTGTGTGTGTGTGTCTCAGCTACTCCAGAAGATAGGTATTTCCCTTTGGGAAGAGGAACTAACTTCAGTGCTTCAGTAACTAGTTCTCTGTGGGCATCACTTTTAGTAGGAAAGAGAAGAAGAAGAGAAAAAAAAAACCTTTCATGTTTAATTCTTGGTGGGGCATAAAAATAATAATAACTACTATTAAAATCATTATTATAGATAATTGCTGACATCTGTTGAGAGCAATGTGCTAAACCATGTTACATACATCTCATTAATCCTCGCAACAGTCCTAGAGGTATGTTATGGTTTAGATATTAGATGTCCCCCAAAAGCTCATGTGTAAGGCAATGAATGAAGGCTTGGAGGTGAAATGATTGGGTTCTAACAGTCTTAACCCAACCAGTGTATTAATCCCCTGATGGGATTAATTGAGTGATAACTGAAAGTAGGTAAGGTGTAGCTGAAAGAGGTGGGACATTGGGGGTGTGCCTTTGGGGTTTTCATTTTGTATCTAGTGAATGGAGTCCCTCTCTTTGCTTCCTGATCATGTCCTGAGCCACTTACCTCTACCACACTCTTCTGCCATGATATCCTGCCTCACTTAGGGCCCCCAGGAATGGAATTGGCTATCTATGGAGTGAGACCTCTGAAACCATGCATCCCCAAATAAAATTGTTCTTGTTGGGCCTTTTGGTCACAGCAGCAAACAAACAAACAACCTGACTAAAATAAGGCATATATTTTATTTTTCCATATTTTATGAAGAAGGAAACAGGGGAACAGAAGACTTACGTAATTTGCCCAAGGTTATACATTAGTGGACTTGAGTCTACACATAGATCCACTCAGTTTGATTCCTACGACCCACCTTTAACTACTTGCATCTCAAATATAATCAAGTGAAAGTTCCACTTCTGAAAAAGAGGCAGACAGACCTGTTGGGGCCTGTTTCACAGCAAAACAATCACAACTGGTGAAAATTATTTTAAAAAAGGAAAACATTTAATATCTCTAGATGTTAAAGACATATGGTTTCTTCTTAAAGGAAGAAATATCTATTCAAGAAAATCTACTAATTTTCAATAATAACAGCTGACTGTGTCACTTGAGCCACGACTTGCTCTTTCCCTCCCTGCTTTCCAGCTCAGTCTCTTGGAAGATCCACTTAGATGTATGTCACTTAGATGTGGCTCTCACTTCCCTCACTTCACAGACAAGGGAGATCCTATACCACTGGAAGGGATAGGCTACCCCTTATAGCTTCAAGTTGCAAAGCCTAAATTCTAGTGCGTACAGCTGAGAAGTTACAGGCTCTCTTCCACTATCCCTACCCACACCTACAGCTTCCCCTCTAGGAACTGTAGGGACCCAGAATACTGGGGCTCCGGATTATACTTACCCAGCTTGCTTATAGTGTGAAGGTCCCATGCTTGGAGCTATAAGCTGAAAAGAACATATACCGATGACCAATAACCACATAAAAACACGCTTAAATCTTTAATCACCAGGGAACTGCTAATCAGCCACAATGAGATTTCACTTCACACCAACTAAGATAGCTGTAAACAAATAGGAATATAATAACAACTATTGTGGAGAATGTGGAGAAATTGGAGGCCTCATAAACTGCTAGAGGAAACCTAAACAGGTGAACTGTTTGGAAAACAGGATGGCAGTTTTTAAAGAAGGTTAAATCTCTCTAAAACTACTATACATCCCAGTAATTCCTCTCTAGATGAATACCCAAAAGAAATGAAAACATACATCCATATAAAATCTCAGATATGAATGTTATTATCAGGATTATTCTTTTTTATTTGTTTTAATTAGTTATATATGACAGTAGAATGCATTTATGTACTTTGAGATATGCACTTTGAGATATCACACATAGATAGGATATAATTTCTCATTTTTCTGTGTACATGTTGCAAAATCATATTGGTCACTTAGTCAAATATATACATAGAGTAATAATGTCTATTTCATTCTACTATCTTTTCTATCCCCCACCTTCTCTCCAATCACTTTCCTCTACCTAATTTAAGGCAACACTATTCCTCCCTAATACTCCCCGAGCTTATTGTGAATTAGCATCTGCATATTAGATAAAACATTCAGCCTTTGGTTTGTGGAATTGGCTTATTTTGCTTAGCATGATATTCTCCAACTCCAACCATTTACTGGCAAAAGCCATAATTTTACTTTTCTTTAAAGCTGAGTAACATATACCATTCCATTGAGTATATATACCATATTTTCTTTATCCATTCATCTATTGAAGGACACCTAGGTTTGTTGCATAGTGTAGCTATTGTGAATTGAGCTGTTATAATCATTGATGTGGCTGTGTCACTATAGTATGCTGATTTTAAGTCCTTTGGCTATAAACAAAGGAGTGACATAGCTGGGTCAAATGGTGGCTCCATTCCCAATTTTCTGAGGAATTTCCATACTGCCTTCTATAGTGGTTGCACCAATTTTCAGTCTCACCAGCAATGTACGAGTGTATCTTTTTTCACCACATCCTTGCCAACATTTATTGTTGCCTGTATTCTTGATGATTGCCATTCTGACAGGAGTGAGATGAAATCTTGGAGTAGTTTTGATTTGCATTTCTCTAATTGCTAAAGATGTTGAACACTTTTTCATATACTTGTTGATCAATTGTATTTCTTCTTCTGTATAGTGTCTGTTCAGTTCCTTAGCCCACTTATTGATTGGGTTATTTGTTTTCTTGGTGTTAAGTTTTTTGAGTTCTTTATATATCCTAGAAATTAATGCTTTATCGAAGGTTTTAACCAAAATGTCTGTGAACTAATCAATGGGTACATAAATAAAATGTGGCATATCCATACAATGGAATAATATTCAATCATAATTGAGGTCTGAGAGAAGGTACAGCATAGCTGAACCTCAAAAACATAATGTTAAATGAAAGAAGATGGTCAAGAAAATTCATCTATTCCATGATTCCAATCATATGAAATGTAGAGAATAGGTAAATCTATAGAAAGAGAAATCAGATTTGTGATTGGCTCAGGATAGAGGTAAGGGAAATGGGAAGTGACAGCTAATAAGTAGAGGTTTTCTTTGGAGGGCTAAACATGTTCTAAAATTGTGATGCTACACAAGTCTGAATTTATTTAAATGATTGAATTATACAATTTAAGTGGGCAGATTATATGATATATGAATTATATCACAATAAAACTATTATAAGTGTTATAGTATCTTCCTGTACTAAACAGTAAATCCTAGACAGCAGCAATCATGTCTTATTCCTCTCTCTTCTAGTACAGAGGCAAAGAGCATGGATTTTGGAAGTAGATCAAAATGAGTTTGAGTCCCAGTGTTGTGACATACTGCCTGTGTTCCCTAAGCTTCAGTTTCCTCACTTATATAATGGAAGTGATAGAAATAAAATCATAGAGTTGTCACAGGGATACGATGAAGTTATGCATACAAAAAATTTACTAAAATACCTGGCACATCATATTCTCAAGAAATGTTATGTCTCATTTATAGCAGGTGCTCAATAATTGAAAACGAGAAAGGACAGAGGCAAATTATGTATATGTGGGCAATGAGCTTGGGGATACCATCTAGAAAAATCTGCATATGGTATGGTATTGGAATTTCATGTTGCCAAGACGAGTATAAAGTTACTACAATTTTTGAGTTAGGGAAATACAAAACTTTTTTGAGTTAGAGTTTTATAATAATTGTGAATGAAAAGTCTTTTAGAAAAGTGGTGTTAGAAGCAAAGAAGCAAATTTGGAGAAAACATGAATAGCAATATCTGCCTTGAATCCAGGAGTCATTTCTTTCCAAGCTTTGGTTTAAAAAGCTGTAAAATGTGCATAGTCATCCTTGCTCCTGCAACTTCACAGTGTAACTGGAAAGCCCAAATGACAGAACATGCATGAAAGTGTTTTTGAAAACTTAACAGCTGAAAGTAATCATCCTTATTAGATTATTATCACAGCTATCCTGCACATGTATTTATTCAGATGTTAGTTAATAATGGCCACAAGTTGAGTTCTCTGTGAAGCAGACTGTGACAGAGAAACTTTATTAGGAGGGAGTTTATTCAGAAGTTCTTGTGTGAACAGCACCTGTAGGGGCAGGGAACGAAGCAGGACTTAATAGAGGGAGAAGATGGATCATGGCTGAGGTACACAAAAGTTTCATATGACTGTAGGAGATGCTCCGAAGCTGAGATAGCCCTTCAGAGTCACCCCACCCCTACCCCATGTGGCAAAAGGAAGAGTCCTTTACACCTCTTCATGAGTGGCCATTAGATAAGCTCTACCTTAGAAACAGAGCTTGACTTTGGACCAGTCAGCTAATTTTTTAGCAAAGACACGGAAAGAGTTTATAGGTAAACACTGTCAATGGACAGCATTCTTGGGTGGGACAATACTTGTCAGTCTTATAGGGAGGGAGAGCTGCAATGCATACCATCCCTGAAAATGATAGTATATAGTGGAGGTTAGGTAAGCATTGGTAAACTTCACTGAAAGATTTCCAAATTTGGATAAATAAGGTCAATTATGTTCTTTTGTCTTAGTAATCTAATTCAGACACACACACACACACACACAGGCATGCACACACACACATGCACACACACTTTTGATTCAGTAAATAAAAAATAATTTTGGCTATGTCCATAATTGACTATATTTTTAATAGAAAAAGTTTTTAGTAGTCATGATTATTGAAAAGATAAGTAATCAAACTATTTAAATGTAATCATTAGTTTATTTTAGTTGCTAAAATAGGGTTTTCTTTCATGGAGTAAGTTCATTAGGATGATTTGGTACAAAGTAATTATTGAGTGCCTCAGATATATATTTCTTTTTTTTTTCCTTTTTTAATATTTATTTTCCAGTTTTCGGCGGACACAACATCTTTTTTTTTTTTTTGTATGTGGTGCTGAGGGTCGAACCCAGGCCACATGCATGCCAGGCGAGCGCGCTACCGCTTGAGCCACATTCCCAGCCCCAGATATATATTTCTGTTTTATTGCCATTATTATTTGATGTTAAAGTTTTGTAAATGCAAAAATTTCTTTAAAATTATTTGAATAGCAAAATAATACAGGTTTTAAAGTATTTTGATAATGAACCAAATCTATCAGAGGCAATAGAAAATTGATTATATTATGAGAGAAGAAAATTAACTTTTGACACAAATATCTTTTTCTAGATCCCTTAAACAATGAAAGTATGTTAATACTTCAGTCCATTGAAGTCATCCATTGCAACTGCTACTTAAAATATTTAAAAAGCTTAAACTACCTTTACCTAGAAGCTTAAAAACTTTTCATTTTTAAAAGGTTTTCTTTTTTACTTTTTAACAATTTTTTTTTCTTTTGAGTTAAAAGTCTTTAAAATTACTCACTTTGGAAATAAGAGGTTAAAAAAAGTCAAGAGCAAGCTCAAAAAAAAAAGTTACTGAAACTTGGTACGAATATATTACTCATCCGTAGTACCAAGTATTCTTAAATTCAATTTTGTTTCTCCTAAGTAAAATGGGGTTAATGAAGTGTTTTCAAACAGAAGTGGTACAAGAAAAAAAAATTAATAAATAGTAATTTGTAATTGTTTACCCAGGTTAGTTGTTCTGGCTTTCTTGGATGTGTCAGAGTGTGGATTCTTAATCTGCACAGTATCGTCTAGGTTTCCTCATAGGAATAAACTGAAGAATAATGGTGGTGCCTCAGAGCAGTTTTCTTTAAACATTTTCAGTCATATGTCCCCCAAATTAAATTCTTAAATTGCACATATTCCTGTTGCCATCTAAAATTTTCAATGTGAGTTTAAATAGTTCCAAAGGGCATGGTATAAATATTTGACTTTTTACAATCAAGCTGTTACTTTACTTTTAGAAGTTCAAGTGAAATCTAAATTCCATAGTAATTTGATACCCACTGTTTTATAGTAATACATACTAAATGCTGGTGTAGCAAATGAACCCATGTGATTTCATTGCCTTCACATTAAAAAAAAAAAAGTTTATTTCTCCCTCATATCAATTCAATTGGAAGACATAGCTTTATTCCATCTTGTGCCTTTATCATCCCCCAGAGCCTCAGAATCCTTTGATTCAAGCTAGTGGGCAAGAAAAGAAAATGTTGAATTAAGTATAGAAAGTTATAAGAGCCACCCACATAGCATTGGCTACAACTCAGTCACTTGGCCACATCAAACTGCAAGAAAGGCTGGAGTGTGGTTTAGTTTGAGGCCCAGAGGAAAGAGAAAATAAGTTTGAGGAGTGCAAAAGAGTCTCTCCTCTAGCTTACTTCTCTCCACCAAATATCCTTCTTCTTCCCATGCATGAGGCATACTCTTCTTCCTAAGGGGACAACACAGCATGTCATCACTGCATTCTTCTCCAATTTCAGGATCTTCCAGTGAGGCATGTCCTCTCCATTAGAATCTAGATTTAGATTCCTTTGGTCACTATCTGTTTTCATTAGTTTTTCCCCTGCTCTGGCCAAAAGACTGGACAGGAACAATTATAGAGGAGGAAAAGTTTAGTTGGGTCCCATGGTTTCAGAGCTTAATCCACAGATGGCCAACTCCATTGCTCTGTGCCTTAGGTGAGGCAGAACATCATGATGGAAGGGTGTAGCAGAGGAAAGCAGCAAGGAATGCAGCCACTAGGAAGCAAAGAGAGATGGCTCCAGTGGAACCCTACCTACCTGTAGTTAACCACCCAGTTAATCTCCATCAGGTGATTAATGCATTGATTAAGGATAAGGCTCTCATGACCGAATTGTTTCACCTCTAAATTTTCTTGCATTGTTTCACACATGAGATTTTGGGGGATACCTCATATCTAAACCATAACACTGCTACCACCCCCTGCCTATGCACACACAACCACCCATACAAAATCCAATGGTGGGGGAAGGATAGGATAAATGCAATCCAAATTCCAGTGCTTACCCATTTGGAAAAGTGAATAGTAGGAAATACGAAACACTTACTTGTTCATAACAATTATGAAACTGGAAGCATAAGGACTAGACGGAGCCCCTCTCTAGTAGCAGAAAATGTTTCTTGACTGAGTTTTGAGTGTGCTCATTAGAAGAAGTCTGTTATTCCCTGTTGTCCTTGCCTCTTCCCCTCTCTCTCCCAAGGACTCTTCTTTGTACCTTATTATCCATAGTCATATCTGATATGATTGTTGTTACATTTAGGATACTTAAGAACTATGGTTTTGAGCTCAATATATTCTCTACAGTACATGAAATTACATTTGGATAGAGTATTGAAAATTAACTAAGCAAAAACTAAGACTATTTTGAGGAGGGGATTGGCTATGGGGCATTACCTTTGTTGGGTGAACTCATTTGCTTATTGAATGGAGTTCTTCAATTTTTACATTATGAATCTACACTATTTTTCTGAGGTTCAGAATAATAGAAGATAATAAAATTTAGGTTGTGCCTTCTACCAAACAGTGCACACCAAGGTAAGATATATCACTTTCAGAAAATTGAACAAATTTGAAATGTATACAGTAACTTCTACATTATAATAATTTATATGAAACAATAACGTTTCTTTACAGTTTGTATAAATGTATTTTATATATATATATATATATATATATATATATATATATATATATATATTTATAGTAATATATCCCTAGATGTTTTATTTATTCACCAGACTAAATACTATTCTAAAGATATCTAAAAACTTGTGCATTTTCATCTTTTACCTTTGTCAGTCAGGTTTTCATAAGAGTTCCAACTGTAAAACTTTGACCAGTCAGATTTTTAATATGATATATTTTCCTTTATGTCTTTTCCCCTTCCCTAATATCTTTTCCTGTGTGTGTGTGTGTGTGTGTGTGTGGTGGGTTTTTTTTTTTTTTGGTGGGGGGGAGGCTTTAAAGGAAAATAAGATTTAAATGAATTCTACTCAGAGTGTTTGAAAAGTATATCCATTTTATAAAAAAAAATTAAAAACAAGATTTTGAAGAATATTTTCAAAGTCTTGCTAATTTCCAATAGTTACTTAAAATGTCTTTATTATTTTGAAATAACTATATATGTGCATGCATTTAAAATTACTTTGAATTTGGAAATGATAATAATTTCTGAAGGATAGGTACCTACAGGACAGATTATCACATCTGGGTTTGTATGGTTTTTGTGTACATCACTTGAATACGAGCGAGCATCTTGAAGATTTTAGGAACTCTCATTTCATCAAACAAAATCATAAAACATTATGTAAAGATGTATTGCCTCAACTCTTCGTTGCTGTTCACTCCACAGTGAACATGAAATTCTTCTCCTGTGGCAGTAATTAGTTCATAATTTCACGGCATCATTTCCTGGAAGCATTTACTGTTCAACTTAAAAGGTACATGATCAACCTATCTTCTCTACTGTTGACAAAATTGTAATAATATCCAGTGTTGGCATTCTACTTACATTTCAGAAACACCTTCTTGCTAAGCAGAGTCATTGATAATGTGAATAAGAATTTCCAAGTGTTTCAAAATTTTCATTCAGAAAATAAATATTTAGCTGTAATTATTGTTTTTTAGTCCATTTATTTCGCAGGAACGTATTTTTAGAATTGCAAAGGATTTTAAAGATAATTAAGTGATTTATGCAAAGGTCAAGCATATTTAAGAAGACTAACCTGCAACAAAAAAAGGAGCCAAGACAAAAAAGGTACGGATGGTTACAGAAAAGGAAATATAAGTGGAGATTATACCAATGAAAATAGTTTCACCTTTACCATAATAAGAGAAATGGACTTTTAAATGATAATGCAATTCTACTTTCACCAACAGATTGGTAAAGATCAAAGAGTTTGATGACACATCTGAATTGGCAAGGCTGTAGAAAGGCTCATAAATTGTTGTGAGAAAGTGGACTGGTACAACTTGAACTGGTACAACTTCTCAAGAGGGTAATCTAGCGATAACTATCGAAATTACAATTGAATGTATATGTTGGTCAAAATTTACAGAATTGTACACTACAATTGTAGTATAATTGTATGCATTAGGCCTGAAGTGTTCAAAATAAGAATGTTTTGTGTCTTCAAATTCTATATTGTCTTTAGAGGGAGTGAGTTTGATATATACTTACCGGAGTGCAATAAACTCCCAACATATATTTAGAAAAAATTGTGAAGCATTTCATTGTAAGTGTTTCCTACAACTCAATAGATGATTTGAAACATGACAGCATTTACATTTCTAGGAATCTTTGCTAATGCTTTGTTTTTAAAAATTTATAGTACTGTTAAGTAATTTGTTTTACATGGAAAAGTGAAAGACCCTTTTTTTTTAAATTAACTAATTATATCATCTTCTCTTCATCTTGACATTGTTTTTCTCTTTTCACAAATCATATTTTGTATATATTTTTATGGACCACTATTGTACATATACATACAATTTAAATGTCTTTTAGACTTTCAATCATGTTACTGTAACTTAACCATTTCTAGCTTATTGAAAATTTGATTGTCTCCTATTTCCATAAAGAGTTCTGCACTTATTTGGGCGGGGGGCTGATATACTCCCATAAGTGGTATTTACTAAAAAACAAATAACAAAAGAACACCACTTTTAAATTTTATGTTTATAAGTAGATTGCTTTTTAAAAGCATTTACCATTACAAATAACTATCAGCAATGTATTATTATATTTGTTTCTCCATAGACTTGCTAATATTGACTATTTATGTTTAAGATTTTAAAAAGCGTAAGTTATTTGCTAAAATTTTTTAGTTGTTGATAGACCTTGTTTTATTTATTTATATGTGGTGCTAAGAATCAAAAACCCAGTGTCTCACAAATGTCAGGCAAGCACTCTACCACTGAGCCACAATCCCAGCCCAGTCTTGCTAAATTTTTATAAAGATAATTGAATTTTTAATTTAAAAATATATATGTATACAATCATTTTTGAATTCTAGAACAAAATGCAATTCACTCTTGTTAATTTAACTATTTGTCAAAAATTTATAAAATCAAACATTTTTTTTATTACAGATAATTTGTTACTTATTTAATTTCTCCATAGATATGTTTTAGTAAGTATCAACAAAGGAGTACTTAGTATCAACAAAGGAGTCTGTAAAGGCATGGCTTAGGACACAACCAAATCTTATTTATTTTTCAAAACTGAAGGACATTTTAGGATGAAAAGTGTAATTTCTTTGCTTTCTTACTTTATTCAAAGCATATTTCTTTACTGTATAGATGTTGAAAATTGATTTTTATTGCTTCCTATAAATGTTACCAATATATCTGATTTCTATTCTTTATTTTTATGTAGGTCATATTCACTTCAGTTAAGCAACAAAATACAAATTAATTTTAGTACACCTGTGAAATTAAAATTTGTCTTAAAAAAAAGAAATTTTAACACTAATAATTTTCCTTTAAAATAGGCAGTACTCAGCCATAGGCAGGTGCAGGGCCTTTGCAGACTAAGCTTCTCCCGAAAGCTCAAGAAGTGCAAGCCTGAGTACCACCAGACATCATGGAGGAGCTGTTATGGAGCCAACTCTATCTAGAGGGTTCCCTGGAGGAGTTCTGTACCTTTCTGATGAAGATGCCAGGATTCTTAAGTTGTCTGCATATGCAAACGTAGATTTCAATTATCTGGAGATATTCTTGCTTGCTGAAACCCAAAAGCAAGGCGGGAACACATCTGACCAAGTTGCTGTCAATTCTAAATTCTGAAAGAGCCACAAGACAGAAATCTAAGAGAGCTTCTTGAACAATAGCTGTTGAGACAACAGACTTTGGGGCCTGAGATGAAGAGGCGATGGTACATTAAGGCCCTTGTCTCAAAGATAAACCCTTGTTGCCATGTAAAGCTGGAACTCAGGAAAACCATACAGGGATCTGAATTTCTGTGTTTGAGATTTGATGAGATCAAGATCAACTAAATCCTGAAGAAATTTTCCAAGTAGAAGAAAGTATAAGATGCAACTAGGCTAACTGAAGATGAACTAAGAAAGAGTTTGGAGTTGTGGAAACAAAGGTGTCCACAGTTCCTCTCCACTGATCCACTGACCTGCTTTACTTTTCTCCTCCTCCTCCCCCTCCCCCTCCTCCTTTTAAATCTTGTTTTCCCAATGGTATCAAATGCTTAAACTAAGAAAATTAAATGTAACAGATGAAAGTCTCCTCTGGCTATTATGCTTATTCTTTGTAACTTATTTCCCTCCCAAATGTAACCACTACTAGCAACACAGTATGTTTTCTTATGTTAACATAAATGTTACAATAGTAAACAAACCATGACAGAACTTGTGCTTTTCTTTCATCAAAATGGCTCAGGGAGGCTCAGGCAGGAGGATTGGAAATTCAAAGCCAGCCTCAGCAAAAGTGAGGTGCTAAGCAGCTCAGTGAGACCCTGTCTCTAAATAAAATACAAAAAATAGGGCTGGGGATGTGGCTCAGGGGTTGAGTGCCCTTGAGTTCAATCCCAGTGCCCCCACCCTGCAAAAAAAAAAAACAGTTTTGAGATTTTTCCATGACGTAATATATTTTCCCACAGTTAATGGCATTTAAATACTACTATCTTTTGTGGCATAGTGTATTAAAGAAATCATGCCTAAGGATGCCTTGAAGAGCTTGAAATTTGGTGATTTCAATAATATGATCCTCATATTATTGGTCAGAGATTTCAATTTTGAAATCATGTTATCATGATGGTAACAGTAGTTCCTTGGCTGATCTTTAAATTAGTGAGTATTTTCTGTAGTTGATTTTTATTGGGCTTTTTGTAAATAATGATGCCGGCATACCATGTATGAATTGATGATGATAATGAGTGTCCACCACTTCATATTGAAAACCTTAGGGTAATGGTCGAATCATTAAATCTGTAAGTCTTCATATAGTTTCTTGCCTAGTGCATTGTAGGTGCTCATTCACCATTTGCTAAATGTTAAATGTTATTTGCCATTTGTCATTTTAGTCTATTCAGGATGTTGTAAGAAAAATGTCATAAACTGAAGCATTTATAAAGAACAGAAATTTATTTCGCACAATTACACACACTTGGAAACCTAGGATCAAGAGTCAAGTTCAAGATTTTGGTGTATGGTGAGAGGCAACCTTCTAGACAGCAATCTTTTCCCTGTAATCTTACATCTCACTCTTTTCAATGTAGATAATTGCCAAAAAACATTGGGCCTTTGCCTCTGAATCCTCACAATTAACTTATTCAACTTAGAAATTCCCAGAAAATTTACTAGATATCATGTTAGTTCTTAAGCAAAACATAGCCAAATCACTATTTATGGTAGTTGAATTTGTAAATGAGCATTTCCTATTGATAACGTTTGTAATACAAGAAATACTATCATCAGGGACTAAGAAAGAAACCATATTGTTAGGGTAGCTGCGCAAATATCTATGAGAGGCACATCTCTGAGTTCTAGCAAAGGTTTATTGACAGAGAATATCTGCCAGACTGCCCTTCTACAAGGTGCAGCAACCTGCTGGAAAAACTTAACTACATAGTAATGTACAATAGAGTAGTTAAAAAATAACCATCTGATCCCGTGATTATTATTTTGCATCTTTGCTGTGGTTTCTGCAGTTAGGGACTCTCTTGGGGTGGGCCTAAGCAAAAGTCATGCCTGGGTGGGCAGATGCTGATTTTCAAAATGGAGTTACTTTGGCCTAAGGACCTAAAACATATATAGAGCAATACCTTTCAGAAGATAAGAAAGAGTTCCAAAAAGAGGTGGCATTTGAGAATGATGTTGAATAAAGGGTAGAATTTCCATCAGGGAAGCCTGGTGGTGGTGAGGGTTGAGGTACTGAAAATGAAAAAGAATCTTCCAAAGTCCAATTTCATTTGAGGGCAGTACAGATGGAAAGGGTGTATTTTATTTATCTTTGCACAACCATTGGCATATTATAATGATGTTTGACACACAGCAGGACTCGAAAATGTGATGCATTGATTACTAATAGGAATATCAAATAGCTATATGGTAAATATTAATAAGTTTCTTATTTAATCAGCCCTTAGTAAAAAGGAATAGATCCCATTCCTGAGTTAGGAAAAAAATCAAAACAAAACAAAACAACAACAACAAAAACCTATAGGAAGGGCTGTCAGAGAAAAATTAAGTTTATCTAATCTATCAGCAAACTTCTTTATGTTTTGGCTTATGTGTTTGCATTTGTGGTACACCAAAACCTGAGTTGGATAGAGGTTGACTCGAATTTTCAGCAATTTATATGTGTCTCTCAAATATAATATCTGATTAAAAATGGTAAAGCATAGAACTACACTGCAATGTACGTGATATTTTGAATGTATTATAATGTATTGATTATTATATACAGAATAAGTGATAGTGCATGCTGAGGGCATATAGGTGACACTCTTGAATGAGAACAACAGCGAAGAAGGGGAATGCATTAACTGGTCCAACATGCAGGCTGTAAAATCCATCAGTGCTGGAGGAAATGCAACCCAGAAGTTGTAGCAGTCTTTCAATAAAAGCAAATAAAATCACCAAAAGCTTCTTTGAACAATCAAGACTAGAAGGATCCCCAGCGGCCGGACGTGCGGCCTGGCCTGAGAGCCTTCTTCCAGGCGCTCAGATGGGGCTCAGGGGCCTGGATGCTCACTTCCGCCCTTGAAGCCCAGCTCTTCCCGCCAAACTGGCTGCGGGGACCGGGGCCAGCGGGCGCCGGCGGAACTGCGCATGCTCGGCGTTGTGGCGCAATGGCGGGAACGGAGGGGAGTCTGTTGCGCCAGTTCCCGCTGTTTCTGCCCCAGAACCGGGCGAAAACTGTGTATGAGGGATTCATTTCGGCTCAGGTACTCGCCCAGTTGTTGCACTCTCGCTAAAAGAGCCTCCAGCGTGGCGCCCGGGGCTCCGGAGTCTGCGACGGGCGGGGGTTAGCGACCCGGACCGGAGGGGATGCAGCGGGACAGCGCGGGACGGGTCCCAGACGCTGGGGGGACAGCGGCTCCCTGAAGCCGGACTCTCGCCGCCTTCCTTCGCCAGGCGGCGTCCCCCTTCGGTTCGGTGCTGGTCACCCGCAAGCCCCCGCTATTTGTGTTGCTTTGGGGGGGAAACCTCAGTTTGTTCCTCTGCCGAATCCGGGGTACCTGAGCACCTCTAGCTGCGAGGTTTTGTAGGAAATCTTAATAACAACGGAATTAATTACCTGTTCCGATTCTAGCATTCTCATACGGAGTTCATTACACTAGTAACACGTGCAAGGTCTTGAAGTTTGTAGAGTGTTTTCCAGGCATAGTATCTCAAGCCTCAGCCGTGTGGCAGAAAAATATTCTGGTTTTGATAGTTGAGGAAATCAGATCAGGGGAGACAAGTTGAAAAACTTGTCCACAATCTTGCATCACCTTCCCTTAAACTCAGGCTGATTCCAATCCCGGATATTTTCCTTTCACGTTGTAGGAAGATATCTTAGGTTAGGATTTTGAGTGTGGACTTTTCCTCTCTGAACATGACACTCATTCCTGTCCCCTTCACTCCTCCCAGCCAGCACAGCATACGTAACTGTTTAAGGAGAGGGATGATATCTTAGCAATTACTTTATGTCTCAAAAATATTAAGTGCATTATCAAATCCACTTGCTAAATGAAAATTGTCCCAAGGAGTTTCAGAAGATGAAATTAATCAGAATGTTCAGTGATTAGTGAAAGATTATATTTACTTTCTAATTCATGTGACCATCACAGAAAGTAGAGATTAAAATTCATTATTACATATGGAAGAAAAACCTACCGTTCCTTCCTCAATTGTTGAATTACCTAGTTAAAAAAATACTACTTGATTTCATACAGTGGTTAGAAAAGTTGAAAAAGTAGCATTAAATTATTATTATTTTTTTAAAGGAATCCTGTTACACCTAGTTTTAGGCAGTTTTTGAGGGAAATACTTTATATATGTGTCTGCATCTGCTAACATCCTTTAGAAAAGTTGCAGCTATCAGAATTGGATGAAATTTTTAATGACCTTTGCCCAAAGTTACAATTCTAATTTGTACCTTCCTTAAATAGCTTTCATATTTTTTTTTTTTACTTAGGACTACTGGGGATTGAATCCAGGGTCTCCTGCATGCTAGGCCTGCACTTCACCACTGAGCTACATTCCCTAGCCCTTTTTAAATTTTATTTTGAAACAGAGTCCTCCTAAATTGCCTAATCTGATCTTGAACTTGCAATCCTTTTGTCTCAGCCTTCTGAATAGCTGGAGTTAAAGGTGTGGGCCAAAGCTCCCAGTTTAAGCAGCTTGTTTATATCAATCTAAACATTATTTGTCTAAAAATGTTTTCTGCATATTTCATATTTATAGAGAAGTAGCAAGGGTGACCAAAGAATTCTAGTATATTTATTAAAATTCATCAGTTTACATTTGACCCCCTTTGATTTATTCTTGAGTGTGGAATGTGTTTGTGGGAGCATATCTATTCAGTATTTTCCTGAACCATTTGAAATTAAACCATAGACACACTCTCTTGTTATCCCTAAATACTTAAGCATACACTTCATAAAAACAGGGATACATTTATACATAACCATAGTACATTTACTAAAAGCAGGACATTTAATTATGGTATAATACCTTTTCTAACCTAGAGTCCATATTTAAATATTGTTAATGGTATGTATAATTACATACTTTATACTTCCTTCATTCCCCATTATTCTGATGTAAAATCTTGAATTAAATTTGTCATGTTGTAGTGGCACCCCCTCCTCCACACACACAAAAAAATCTTAACTGGGCTTCTCCAGAAATCTTCACCATGGCTGATTTTAGGACTGTCAGCAAAAGAGTCTCTACAAAAGAGTTCAATGTAGATAAACTTCCTATTTTCTTGTTGCCCTATTTTACTTGGCCACTAGCCTGGGAGAAATCGGCACTCCAGGTGCTGGACACCCCTCACAAACATTTATCCAGTATAGTAGTTTGTAGATGTTGTCCTTATACATACTGACATGTAGTGTTTCTCATCATCATTTTTTTAGAAGTTATGGAATTTCTATTTGTAGTTCCTTTGAACCCCTGAGTTGTTTACTAGAAAGTTTTAAAAAAATTTTGGTGAAAGTTTCTACTATTAGATTCTTATCTCTTGAATGAGTTTTGGTAGTTTGTGTTCATCAAGGAATTTGTTCATTTCATTTTGGTTTTTAAATTTGTGAGCTTAAAATTTTTTATAATAGTCCCTTATTGTCTTTAGCATCTGTGATGATACTTCTTTTATTGGTTATCTTTTGCAGTATGATGATTCCAAACCTTAGTGGTTTAAAATTACAAACACTAATCATCTCTGTTTTAGTGGATCATGAATTTGGGATCGATTTAATTGGTAAATCTTGATTGAGTCTGTCACGAACTTGCAATAAAGTTGTTTGCCAAGATGATGACTTTGATTATTCAAAGGTTGAATAGTTTTGAGGATTTGCTTCCAAGATTATTCATACATACAGCTAGTGGCTTGAGTCTTCTGCTTTTGACAGGGAGCCTCATGTTCGCATCACATGGACTTGCATAATATTGCTTGACTGTCATCACAGCATAGCAGCTAGCATCTCAGAGTGAGTGATAAAAGAACAAGCAGAAAGCTGCACATTATCTTTTTTCCTTAGCCTCTTAAGTCACACGATTTTACCTGTATTTTATTCTATTTGTTAGAAGCAAGTCTTCAAGTACAGTCCATATTCAAAAGGAATGACATCAGGCACCAACTCCTAAAGGTAGAAGTCGTCAGATAATTCATGGATATATTTTTTAAAATGCTTTTTTGTTCTATTTCCTTCTATTGGTAATTTGTGCCTTATCTATTTTTCTCTGGGCATCTGGATACAGGTTTATCCAGATACCTTTGTGTTATTGACTTATAATTTAATATTGTATTAGCTATAGAGCAAACTTGTATGATTTTAACCCTTAAATTTACTGAGACTTATTTTATGGCCCAGAATCTTGTCTCTTTTGGTATATATTCTGTTTATACTTGAAAAAAAAATATGTTGCCATTGGATGGGGTTTTCTATAAATATGAGTTAGATCAAGTTGATTTATTACTACTATTAGAGTTTTTCTATACCCTTATTTTTGTGTGTTACTTGTTCTATCAATTAGTGAGGGGGTGTTAAAATCTCCAACTAGTAAGTTTTCTTATTTTACTTTTAAAATTTTTATTGGTACATTATAATCATTCATAATAGTGGGATTTCTTGGTAATGTATTTGTACATGCATACAATAGAAAAGTGTACTATTGTCAGTTTTGTTTCTTAGTACCTTCACTTTTCTTCTCCTGTTCAGTTTTTCAGTTTCTGCTTTCATTTTTATTAGTTTGTCCTTCACATAATTTGAAGTTTTGTTATTATTTACATAAACTTTTAGGGGCATAAACTCTTGGAAAATTGATTTCTTTATAATTATGAAATGACCCTTTTTATTCCTAATAATCTTTTCTTTGAAATCTGTATTTTCTGATACAAATATAGTGATGCCAGCTTTCTTTGGTTTAGTTTCTCTTTCCATACTTTAAACTTATTTGGATCTTTACAGTGAGTTTCTTTCTGGACTTTGCTTTTTTACGGAGTCTAACAATCATTGCCTTTTACTTGGGCATGCTTAGACCATTTACATTTAATGTGATTTTTGATATGGTTGGATTTAAATATTCTGTTTTGCTGTTTTCTTTTTGTCTAATGTGTTCTTTATTTTTCCTTATTTTTCTGCATTTTACATTCCTTATTTTTTTTTATATTCCTGCATTTTACATTCCTTATTTTTCTGCATTTACATTTTACATGCACGTTCTTTTTATGATTCTGTTTCATCTCCTTTGTTAGCTTTTTTACTATATGTTTGTCAGACTGTTTTCTGTTGCTACAACTTTGTACTGCCGACTGGATAATTTATAAAGAATGCTGTTTGTTTAACTAATAGTTCTGGAGGCTGAGAAGTCAGGAGCATGATGCTGGCCTCTTATCACCTTTGGCTAAGGCCTTCTTGTTGCATCTTTACATGATAGAGAACTTCACATGGTGTGAAGAGCAAGATTGCTGGCTTGGGTCTCTGTTGCTCTTCTTATCAAGTCACTAATGGCATCATATGGGCTCAATTCTCTTGGCCTCTTGTAATTGTTAATTATCTCCCATAGGCTATTAATATATGATTTAGAGAATTAACTTTCCAACACAAGAATTTCAGGGGACTTACCAAAGCCTAGAAGTATTTGTTTTTTGTGTTTGTAAGTAGCTGCTTAAAAGTTTATAGTATATATCTTAAAACTGTCATGATCTACCCTAAAGTAATATTAGGATTCTATTTTATATGCAAAATTGATTTATTAGCTATATGATTTTATCCCTCATTCTTTGTGTGTGTTTTCTTTAGGGCTCACAGTATGCATCTTTTAATTTATCACGATCTGCTTTCATGTATACCACTTCCTTAAGGAATCTTGTGACAGTGTACTTTTTTAAAAAATATATATTTTCAGTTGTTGATGGACCTTTATTTTGTTTATTTATTTATATGCAGTGCTGAGAATCGAATCCAGTGTCTCACACGTGCTAGGCAAGCACTCTACCACTGAGCCACACCACCAGCCCAGTATCATATGACAGTATAGTTTCATTTCTTATCTGCTGGTCCTTGTGCTATTGTCACATACTTTCTCTTATAATCCCACCAATGTGGTTATTGTGTGTGTGTGTGTGTGTGTGTGTGTGTTGCTAGGGATTGAACCCAGGGCCTTGTGCATGCAAGGCAAGCATTCTACCAACTGAGCTATATCCCCAGCCCAACCAATGTGGTTATTAATTTTGGTTTAGATGATTATTTTAATTAATAAACTAAAAATAGTTTTAGATTTAAAGAAGACTTGAACTGGTGATACTGCATTTCTATCCCCATTGCCTTTTCCACATAGTTTCTCCTATTATTTCTTTATTTTGGTCCTGGAAATCAAACCCAGGGCATTGAGTGTGCTAGGCAAGTGCTGTATCCCTGAACTACATCCCCAGCCCTCTGTTATTATTAACATCTTCATATTAGTATGGTGTGTTTGTTATAATTAATGATTAATGATTTGTTTGATGTTAAAAATATTTATACATTTATTAATTTAATTTCATACTTCATTAAGATTTCCTTACCTTTACCTAATTTTTTTCCCCCTCTCCTGAGATCCCACCTAAGATACCACCTTACATTTAGTTATCATATCTCCTTAGGCTTCTATTGGCTATGACATTTCCTCAGGCTTTTCATGTTCTTGATGACCTTGACTCTTTTATGAATATGAAATGGCTTGATTTTTTGAGGAAGTACAAGTTAGATTTATCATAGGATATTCATTTATTGGAATTTGGTTGATATTTCTCCTGAGTTAGGGTTATAGGTTTTTAAGAGGAAGATCACAGAGTTAAAGTACCATTTCATTTTATTAAGGGTACAGTCATTTAATATCACTGATGATGATTGATCCTGGCCTTGATCATTTTGCTGATGTAGTATTTGTCAGGCTTCTTCACTGCAGTCACTGTTTTCTCCCTTTTTAATATTATACTCTCTGAAAAGAAGTAACTATAAGCAGTCCCAGCTTAAAGAGTGGGAATTAGTTTCTCTTTTATGATTAATCTGAAATGCTGCATGGGAAATTTGTTTATTCTCCCTTATTTATTCATTAAATTATTTATTTACACAAGTATGATTTATGGGCACTTATTTTATATTTTGGTTTATAAACTAATACTATTTCATTGCTCAAATTGCTTTGCAACAGTCAGTCCCCCCCCCCCCCTTTTTTTTTAAGTCATTATCCTCTAAAAATATTTTTTTTTAAATAAAAGATCTTATATCTTTACCTATATATTTGCTGTATCTGGTATTTTTTATTATATATTCACATTTGCATCTTATTTTCTTTGTTCCTGAAGGTCTTCTGTTAACATTTCAGGATAGTACATGTCTGCTACTGATGGATTCTTTTAGCTGTTTTATGTTGAAAAATGTGCTTATTTGGCCTTTATAAGATAATTTCACTGGGTGTAGAATCTAGTTAACAGGTTTTTTTCTTTTTCTTTTTTGATTTGGTACTATAAAGATGTTTCACTAAGCCTTGCACTCTTCCTATGAGAAGTCTGTGCTCTTAGCTTTGTCCTCTATATATTGTTGTATATTGTCTTCCTCTGATTTTTATCACTGGTTTCAGCTAATTTGTGTTGTATCTTGATGTAATTTTCTTTCTGTGTTTTCCCAATATGGCTTATGGAACTTCTTTGATCTGTGAGTTTATATTTTCATTTAATTTGGAAAAAAAAAACATTAGCTGTTATTTCTTTAGAAATTTGTTCCTTCCTCTCTCATGTGTTGGGGACTTCCAATACTTATGTGTCTATTAAGCCACTTTAAGTTCCAAGTGGGGCTGGTCCCATTTTTTTCCCTTCCATCTCTTCCTGTTTTATTTTGGATATATTTTGTTGCTATGTCTCCAAGTAAACTAATATCTTTTATGAGGTTTCATGTGCTGTTTATACCATTTTGCATATTTTTCATCTCAGATGTTGTATTTTTTCATTTCATTAATTCAGGTTTTTTGTATCTTTCCTGCCTCTATGTAGTGTGATCATGCTTTCCTCTTTCTTCTTCAACATATGAAATAAAACTGTTTTATTTTTTGACCAGTTCTATCATCTGTGCTATTTTTGTGTCTGCTTCTCTTGATTTTTCTCCTCATTATGGTTCTTATTTTTTCTTGCTTGCATACCTAATATATCTTAATTGGTGTCGGATATGACATCTACCTGGTGCATGCTAGATGCTTTTGTTTTCTAAATATTCTTGAGATTTGTTGTGCATTACAGTTAAATTACTTGGAAAGAGTTTAATCTTTTCAAGATTTGCTTTTAAGCTTTGTTAGGCAAAACCAGAACAGAATTTAGTTTAATTTGGCTATGCCAGTGAGGCAATACCTTTCTGCATATTCTGCTTATACAGTATTTCCTAGAATACTTACATCACCTTTTCTTATGGTTCTCAGTTTAAATGGTTTTCTCACATCCATGCTGAAGTCTCCCACATAAGAAATTCTCTGAAGTACATGGGAGTTTTCTCTGTGTGTGCTTGTCCCTCTCTTTGCATCTCTCTTCTTGTTGGTACTTAATTATCTTGTGAATTCTACATGCTTTGGCCTCCTCTAACTTAACCTCTCTTCTCAGATTAGGGAGGCTGTTTAGCTGTTTGTTTCCTCATCCTTACCTGTGGCCTAAATATTTTTCAGGGAGTAAGGCTGGCCAATTATAAGGATTTTTAATTTGTTTTCTTCTTTCAAGGAACAATGTCCTGTGCTGCCTATTGTTTAATGTCTGGAAACCATTTTTACATATTTTTAGTCCTGTTTTTAAATTAAGGTAGACAGGGTAAATCCCGCCTCCGTCACTTCATCCTGCCTGAAAGCAGAAACACTTTAGTTTCTTAAAATTTTAGTTTCATTCTTTTTAATTTTTTTAATCTTGCTTTGAGATGACTGATAACAATCTTATTTTGTTGCCCATGTAAGTGTTTTGACCTTTTTCCTAGAAAGACTGAACTTTTTCCTTATTTTAAAAGTCTTTATTAAGATATATCTCAGAGTGGATCATTCTGAGTCATTTTTCTTGTGTCTAGTTGTCGCTTTTGTTATGTGGATTTCCAGAAAGTATACTTGGATTATAATTTTAAATATTTTTTCCTCCTGTCTTCTTCTCTAAGTCTTCCAATTATATGCATTTGGACTTTCTTTGCCTGATTTCATCTTCAACCCTTTTTCTTTGATGGCCTTTACTTTTTTTCTCATTTGGTAATTTTCTTGCTTTTTCTTACTCCTTATGAAATTTTTATTTAACTTTTTTCCTTGGACACTTTTAAATTTATTCTCCCATTTTAATAGCTCATTCATTCCTACTTTAAGAAAAAAACACTTTCTGATCTTAGTCTAGGTTTTCTCCTGGGTCTGTCATCTGAAATGTTTGATCTTCATTTTCTGCTTTTGTTTCATGGTAACTTTGGATTGATGGAAACATTATTTGTTAAACATTTTGACTATGTACAATAGTTATAAAATTCCTAGTTCAATAATACACTATTTACTGGTAAAGAAAAAAATGCAGTTTGTTTAATGGATGATTTGGGGTGGAACTTTTGAGGGGAGTATTATGTTCTTTTTTTCTCATATAAGAGCTTAAGTTTTCCAGTCTTTTTTTCTTCCTAATGCCCAGTTTCCAAAAGGTGTTTTTTACCTACCTTTTTACTGTCTTCTGCTTTTAAATCATTTCCTCTACAAGACTGTTTCTTTGACTTTTGTGTTCACATTAATCTTCTGTTCCTCGTAAGCTTGGAAAATCTGCTTTTGGGGAAGAGTTAATATTTTTTCAGGTGGTTTAACTACAAAAAGTCTAAATTTGGACATTTTTTTGAACCAGAAAAGTATTGTGGTATGTGACACGTCATTTGACCTCTAAAATAGTTCGATTTCACAAATAGGGAACTTTGGAATTTTATTCTTCTACTGTTCCTCAGGTAAATTGTGAATTGTGAACATAGGTTCTTACACCTATGTGTGGGATGTCTATAAAGTTAGGTTAAAGTTGCTACATAATACCTTTTAGTGTTTTAATGAAATAGTGAATTATTGTTACTTGACCTTTGAAAAGGTCAGTAGTACAGTTTGTTTCATTTTTTCAAAAGGACATTTAAATGTAATGAAAGTCAGAACTGTAATATTACCATGAAAGTAAAGGTTATGGGGTACATTTAATTGTGTTCTTCTGTTTTTGAATCTGCTTTGAGGGAGACTGCTAAAATTCCACATGGTAATTGTTTTTTCTTTTTTTTTTTTTTTGAGAATTTTATTACTCTTTTCATTTTATACTGTTGAAGCAAAAGATTACATTTCTGTTTGTCTTTTTCTGCTTATTTTTTTCTCAAATTTCACGTGTATTATCCTATTTAAGTTATAAAGTTTAAACTGCTTACCCATTCACTTTCTAAAGAAAGTAAAACTGAATATATTTCCCAGAGAACACTCTTCCCTTTCCTTAAAAAGAAACTTGAATAAAATTCTGTATATTCAAATATGTAAGTTTGTGAATACTTAGATTAAAATAAACAATATGTTTCTGCTTTTATCTATTAAAGGTTTACTAGTATGGAAAAATTAAATATATTCCAGTTTATGGAAGTATTTTATGTTGAAATATTTAAATTGTGTAATATATTTATGAAAATTTAGAAAGTAAGTGCAATCATGAGCAACCTGAGGGAATTTGTTTATTTCCTAAGAACATTTAAATTTCCTTTATATGTCTGCTAACAGTGTTGAGGTTGAATTTCTTGTATATAAGTTACTTTCTCTAAAAACAAGGTCCAAGTATATATGATTTTGATTTTGTAATATTTCCAAAGTTTTTGACATACATTTATGAAATATTTCCCCCCAAATCCTGTATTCCGTTGCTTATATTTTTTAAGTATAAAAAATTTGGGTAAATTTGATAACTTTTGGAAAATACTGCCTTTTTTGTGATTCTATGTTTAACTTCTCTTAGCATTAAGTAAAAGATGAAACTTTGAGTGATTTTTTTTTTTTTTTAAATTTTCTCTATAGGGGAAAGACTTCCACCTTAGAATAGTGTTGCCTGAAGATTTACAAGTGAAGAATGCAAGGTGATGTGATGTTTAGTGACATGCTTGTATCTTGGTGGAATAGGCAAGTGTGTTTAAACTGATTCTGGTGACTAGAGTTTTGTCTAATATGTTTATTAATGAATCCTATCAATAAACCTAAAACATTTCTGATTGTTTGAAACCAGTGGCATTTGTAAGTAATTTCCTTGCTACTTAAGTGCTTTTCAGAGGTAATACATTTTTTTTAAAGCAGTAAACAATAATTGTGTATACTTCCCTAATAAGAACTGAATAGAAGTTTAAAAGGATTAGAAATCCCCCCCCAACTTTGGACTGAGTATTTATATGTAATATAATAATATAATGTGACAAAAATCTAGTTTAGTTCTGTTATAAATTATGTTTAAATAGGGACAGGTGGTACAGACGACTAGTCAGAAGATGAGACTAGGTATTTAGGCATTGTCACAAATCTCAGTTCTGCTCCTAAATATCTCTGGAGTAGAGTGGAGGAATCAGAGATATTTATGTGTAGATTTGATAGGATTTTGTGATTGGAAGTGGCAGTAAGAGGGAAAGAGATTAGAGGATACTTTCCAAGTTCTTGGCTCAGATTATTAAGTTTATGAAGAGATCACAGATGGAAAAGTGGAAGGGAGATTGTTTTTAGGAATATATTGAGTGTAAAACATCAGAAGTAGCTATTTAGTAAGTAGTAGTAGTATATTGGTGTGGAATCTGAGTGAGCGATTTGGAGTGAAGTTATATGTGAAAATCACAGTTGGCATAGAAGTTGAAGCCGTCAGTATTAATAGATTTTCTAGTTTCTGTGTCTGTGGGGTGAAAAGAGAAGGCCAGTGATGGGATCTTAAGGGAGGGATTTATAGAATTTATAAGACTAGGATTGGCAAAAAAAGGAAAATTTGAACAGTAGGTTTTAAATAGGGATTGAAAGAAGGAATGGTTAGCCATGCTGAGTGTTGCAAAGATGAGGTTAGATATGAATAGATTTGTGCAGTCGAAGAAACTGGGTTGTTGGGGTTTTGACTGGATGAGTGGGTAGAAAGGGAATGGAAAATATAAACTACTTTAAGGAAAAGGGAAGGCATGTGCATTTAAGGAAGAGCTATGATTTTTTTCAAGATGATATATACTTAATTCATTAAGGAGAAAAACTTGCAGAGAGTAAGTTAAGGCTATCACAGGTAAAAAGATAATTAATGAAGTGACCAAGGTAGTAGCAAGGAATCCAGTGCATACTTGGAGAGGATGTTATCCATAGACAGTTGAATAAACTGCTCTGCATAAGGAGATGGGGTCCCTACAGGATTTAAAAGTTGAAGGCAAATTAATATAATTCCTTAGAGAAATTACTTACCTGCAGGTGAGGTAAGCCTAGTAGATAGATGAATTTTAACTTATCACTACTTATACAGTTCAAAGTATGTATTCTTTTGGTTACATTAATCTGGAAGTTGAATAAGAATATAGTGCTGTATATGTTTTTTTAAATACAATTTTGATGTACTCAAAACCTTTGGTTTTATTTAACCTACCTTTAAGAATTGAGTGCAATAGTAAACTTTGCTTTGGGTAATTTAAAGTTAAAAAGATGTACTGTTTGCCTGTCATTTATTGATTGTGGTTATTTATATTTCGAAGTAAAATTAATACTGACAATTTGAAGACAAGACTTTCAACAGTATAAGTGGTAAAATTTTATTAACTTGTCAGAATTATGTTTATGTCATTTTTTTGATCATATGTGCATGTTTGTGTTAACATACAAATAAATTTTCTTATTTTAATTCTGAACAATGAATAAAACCATTTTGTTTTGTTAAAATTTTAGATTACTATGCAGTTGGCAGTTGAAAGCTATACTTAATGGATACCATCAAATAGTCCAACAGGTAAGTCTTTTAAAGGTTTATGCTTTAAATGAGGATAAGAAAGTATTAAATTTACTTTTTAAAGCCCTGCTTTGTACTACAATGAGATTTTAGCTCACTCAATTCAGAATGGCAGTCATCAAGAATGCAAACAATAATAAATGCTAGAGACGATGTGGAGAAAAATGGAATAATTTTACACTGTTGGTGGGATTTTAAGTTAGTATATCACTATAGAAATCAGTATGGAGATTCCTCAAAGACTAGGAATGGAACCACCATATGACTCAGCTATACCACTCCTTTGTATTTATCCTAAAGAGTTAAAGTCAGTGTACTAAAGCAATACATGCATACCCATATTCATAGCAGCACAATTCACAATGGCCAAACTATGCAACAAGCCTAGGTGACCCATCAGTGGATGAAAGGATAAAGAAAATGTGGTATATATTATAAACAGCGTAGTTTTATTTAGCCATAAAGAAGAAGGAAATTATGTCATTTATAGGAACATGAATAGTACTTAAGAGTGTAATGTTAAGCAAAATAAGCTGAATTCAGAAGGTCAAGGGTTATATATTTTCTTTCTTATGTGGAAGGTAGAGAGGAAAAAGGAAAATAAAAGTGGGTGGGTGGAGAGATCTCATGAAAATCAAAGGGAGATCAGTATAGGAAAGGAACCAGGGGGAGGGAAAGGGGAAATACTGAGGAATAATATTTGCTAAATTATATTATTATATTGTGTTCATATACAAATATGTAACAATCCCACCATTGTGTACAACTAGAATACACCAATTAAATAGCATGGAAAAAAATCCTGCTTTGCAGAATGTTATAACAAAGTGGTTTCATAGTTGCTAAAGTTTTTAGGTTCCATCTCTGGCTATGAAATATTTTAAGGATCTATAGATTACACAAAATGGTTTCTGGAAGACTGGGGCTGTAGCTCAGTGGCAGAGTGCTTGCCTAGCATGTGTGAAACACTGGGTTTGATCCTCAGCACTACATAAAAATAAACAAATAAAATAAAGATATGCTGTCCATCTATAACTACAAAAAAAAAAAAAAAAAAAAATGGTTTCTGGAATCCTCAGCGGATTCCCAGGTAGCATTTGTGTTGTTGAAACTGATTTTCATCCTTGAGCCATTAGGCCCTTCAAATGGATTCATCCCTATTCATGTTTGTAGCTTTCTTGGTGATGTTTTTTTGTTTTTGTTTTTTTTCTCCTGAGACTGAATAGTGGTGACAGGAAAAATACAAAACAAAGCAAAAACAAAACAAAACAAAAAACCCTGGGCCCATTTAGCGCTGTAGCATATCTATAACAAAAATGAATCTTTTAGCTCTAGAATAGCAACAGAAAAGGTGTGAGAGAAATCACTTAGGATCAGGTGTACTTGCATAATGAGAGGAGAAATGATAGCCAAGGTGAGATACAGGCAGGATTAATTTAGTTATTCTTAATGTATATGGTCCTGTACCTGAAAATTCCTTGAATAATCAGAAACTTAAACAAAACAAAACAAAGCAAAAAAAAAAAAAAAAAAAAAAAACCTACCAATAAACAAACAAAAAACTCCATAATGTATTGAAGCAACTAAAAATAATGAATTGTCTCTTATAGAAAAATAAATGTTAATAGAATTGCATTTTTTGATTCTTTTATCCATTTGTCTTTTTCCTATTTCCTATATATTTTCTATCTTACAAGCAAGTTATGTGTGATAACCAACAATGAGAATCACTCACATAAAGCATTACTGAGTCATAAAGAAATACAGGAGATAAACTACTTACTTTGTAGAATATAGGCTGTGATAGTTGCAGAATAATTACAGCAGTTTTTTTTTCTTAATGGAATGTTTAAATTTCCTTTTTTCACTGCCCCTCCCCACATTTCTCTGACAATTTGTAGTATACACTGAAGTTTAAGAAATTAATCTATTGTGATGTGTAGTCTGGAAAAAAATGTTAAATCAATTATGTATAGCAGTAAAATGTACAATTCTGTTTTCCTCTACTAATTGACCAACAAATTTTCTAGAAAACATGTCAGTTACTTATCTCTCCCTGCCCTCCAACTGGTCAGGTAGACCTCAGTATTAGTTTGAGTTTTTGTTTTAGTCAAAGACCATTTGAATATTATTATTTTTATCTTGTCTCATTTTCAGTAAATATGGCCCAAGGGGTTAACAGATTTATTTCTGTAAAGAATAATAGTAACATCTTTAGATTTGTTGACCATGAATCTCGTCACAATTACTTTACCCCCTTCTTATAGCACCCAAGCAACCATAGACGAATGGCAAATGAATTTATGCCTGTATTCCTATAAAAACTTTATTAACAAAAATAGGTATTAAGCTGAATTTAGCTTCTGGCTGTAGTTTATAGACCCTTGATATAATTTGTTACTTGTCTGTAGTAAACTAAAGGAAAGAAATACCATGTAAAAAAGGTATAGTTATGTTCTGTGAACATATGTCTGCTCAAAGCTATGTTAAGATGTAAGTATGTCTTCATGCATTGTTGAAATATCCTAGATTCTTATTATTCTCATCTAAAAAGATAGACCAGATTTATATTTGACTTTGTTAAGAACTATGTGGAGTTAGTGTAGTGCAACAAAAACCCAAAATACAATATTTTGAAGCACAGAAATGATTGTTGAGTTCTAAGAAAGCAATGTAAAACTCGTTTTTCTTTTTTCTTTCTTTCTTTCTTTTTTTTTATTCTATAGCTATTTTGAGAAAGAAAGATTTCAGGGAAATGGAACCATAACTCCTAAATATGCATTCTACTTTAGAGATTATTTTCTTTGGCCATTTTATTATAATAGCTTTTATTTTATTGAATGATTATCTCCTTTTGAATTAATACGGGCTAGTTGTGAAAGGACAAAAAATAACTATAAGTGGTCTTTAAGGTCAAGGAAATGACAAAAATATTTAATATTGTTGATAAACACTTGTTAGTCCTTATAATAATTAAAAATTTAAAGTTATGTAGATTTGTCTGGTTTTTATGTTTTATGTTCTTTCCATTTACATCTCTCTCCCCTCCTCCCCTTCTCTCCCCTCTTCCTCCTCTTTCTTAAAATAATGATGTCATTTGCTAGATTTGCTAAACTTGGCAGTGAGCAGAGGAGTATGTGAAGTTTTAAGTGACATTCTTATACAATTCATTATGTCTCACTAAAATAGATTTGAGGGATTTAATTACTTTTTTCAAAATGAAATTGGTAAGAATAGTAGGAATGATGACCATTATTTTATTACTTAATTCCTTTAAGTTGTAGACATAGCCAGTATTTTTTCACATTCATTTTAGTTTGTATTTTATTCCATTTTTGATGATTAGAATATTTATTTACATATTAAATTAATTAGAAATGTTTTGATTTAGAGAATGCAGCACTCTGCTGATCTAATGAGTTTTATGATGGAGTTGAAGATGATTTTGGTAAGAATCTTTTCTTCTAATATTGTTACCATATTCTAAAGTCTTGCTTGTTTCCATAAACTTTTAAAAATCTCTTAGAATGTAAAACTTGTCAACTTCCAGTCATTTACTCTTTTATTTTACTTTGTGCATAAATGTGAATGGTACTTCCCTTGAATTGCATAAGGAAAGAACTATATGTAGGAATCAGTTTCATTGTATCATAAACTTGGTACCTTTCATACTAATGTTCGATAGATGCTAAAGAAATAAAATGCATTCTTGGCCTATGGGAGAATGTAACATCTAGGGAGAGATTAGATAATTATACTTAAAGATATAATAAGATGCATGAATAATTTTGCATGTAGCTGCAGATCCCTGAAAAACTTGTTGGACTTCATTAAATATATTCAGTTACAAACAATAGGTGTTTGGTCAGTTAATTAATTTTGCATAAAATAGTTGATTATTTAGTTTATCTTGTAGACATTGTTTACTTATAATCTTTTTATTACACAGGTCTTTAACATAAACAAAAGAGGAGAGAAGGTTATAGTGAATATCACGAGCCTGTAATCTAACCTTTACATATATTTTTCCTTCTACTTTTTTTTTTTTTAAGAAGAGACTCAGTGAAGACTCAGTGAACTTAATAATTCCTTATAGTGGCTTTGCTTGCATCAATATCCAAGTAAGGTCCACACAATATATTAATGTCTTTAGTCTTAAATAAGATTTATATGATATTTAATTTATAGTAATATCTCCCCTTCATCTTACCCTTTCTCTCTTATGTCATCTACTTGTTGAATAAACCAAATTATATATCCTATAAAATTTCTCACATTATAGATTTAGTTTGTTAGATATTTGTGGATTCTTTTTTAACAGTCTTCTATAGATTGAGCATTCCTTAGCTGAAAATCCAAAATGCTCCATAATCTCAGACTTTTTGAGTGCTGACATCATGCCACAAGTGGAAAATTTCACACTATGAAACTTGGTTGTTGCAGAAATTGTTAAATATTTTAAAAAATTGCTTCAAATTATGTGTATAAGGTGCATATGAAATAAATAAATTCTCTTTAAGTTTCAGCCTCATCCTAAAGATATCTTATTATGTATTTATAAATATTCCAAAATCTGAAAAAATTTAAAATCCAGAAACACTTCTTATCCCCAGCATTTTGAGAATAGGAGTACTCAACTTTTATCTTCTTTGTAATTTTGCAGTTAGATCTAGAGGTCCCAGTAGATTTGGATTCATTTTTTTTTTAATAAGCATACTCGGTGCTGTGTACTTATATTGCATTAAGAGTTACATGATGTCCCATAATTTCTCTTTTAATTAAGATTGATCAGTAGATTTAGATCCATCTCAGAGTTTCCCATCAGCCTCTGACAGAGTGATTTTAGCATCCAGTATTAATAATAGCCTAAATCCACTATTTCATTAGAATTTACAAATGGTGATATTTTAAAAATAATTCTGTCATCCGCATTTATTATCTGAAAATCTTCTGAAGAGAAGAACCCTCAATAGTTATTCGGTTAATTTGAGGTACAGCTCATACTAGAAGATAGGATAAGTGCTTGTTTCGTTTCCTTTTTTTTTTTTTTAAGATCAATTTTTAGAATAATGAGTTGGTGCCTAGCAACTGTTACAGGGAGCTAAAGATTTTTCTTTTTAGTGTCATTATGAACTCATGAGTTGTTATATATTCGATTAACTTTTATGCACTGTACTCATTTTCTTTTTGATGCTTAAATTATCCCACTTTTGGTTGGTGTAAGCCCCTTCATGTTGGCTTCTCAGTTCTTTTAATGTAACCAAACCTCCTATGCTCTAGCTTCATTTACTCATCTTACTCTAGAACTGTAATTCGACATTTCTCCAAAACCATAGATTTCTTTTGTGTGTATGTGTGAAATGGTATTGGGCTGCTGTGACTGGAAAGTGAAGTAATCATTGATATTACTAATTCTAGACTCTTTCAGTGGACAAAGCTAGGAAAAATACATTTTAGAAGAATTACAATTAATTATCCATTAATGTTGCTATTTCCAATTCAGATTTGGCATTGAGTTTTTACTTCTTTGTTTTTATGCTTGCATGTCTTTTACTTTGAAATATTGGTTTCTAATGATATTAGCATTATTACTTTCTTTGGTTATGCTTTACTTGTTATGTTTTTTTCTCCATATACATGTTTATTATTATATTTGCTTATATCAAAATTATAATACCTATATTGCTTCCAACAGTTGAAAGCACTTGGATATTTTTTCATGGTTTTCTTTGAGACTTTTTCATTTTTTGTAGCATTGCCACATGTTGAAAACTTAGTTGCTAGTTTTTTTTGAGTCATTTTAAAAAAATCCTTCTAATAACCCTCTGAGGTAGAACTTAAAAATGCTTGGGGTCAGAATAAAGAGATTAAAATTAATTTCTGCATTAAATTTCAAATTATGAATTTTTAAACCCAAAGTTGATTATAAATGTCATCAAAGACCATGATATAATAACCTTAAAAATGATCAGGTGAAGAAGTAAAGCATATTTGTTTTGTATCCTCTTGACACTGGAAAAAAGTTTGAAATTTTTCTCTTATCTTTTTTTTAATAATTTTAATGTTATACAAATATAGGGTCTGAGGGAACCAGAGTAAAACTATATACACTATTAAATTCTTATTACTAAAAGTAACTTTCTTGAGTTGTAAGTAATAGAGCTATTGGTCATGTCATTTTGAAGAAACATTTTAAGATGAGATATTAAAATTTATTTCTGATTTCCAGCATTTTACTTAGTATATTTGTGCTGCCTTTCTGAATAAAAAAGGAGAGCCCATATTTTATCATTCTTTATGAATCATAGTAAAATAGGTGATTTTATTGCTCATTCAAGATATTATACCTAAATATGTAAGAATTACTAGTCTATTTCTTAGGCTGTGTTGTTAGTAGTAGAATTCCTAGAATATAATCAACATTGGAGTTCTTAAGTGTGGTACCCAAATGAAATGAGTAGTTATTGAACTTATTCAGGATATTTTGTAAATCTCCTATGGATTTCCTAGTAATAACTGGGCATATTGTGGCAATTTAGTATATATGTTAAATCTTCACTACCAAGTCCCTTTGTCCCCTTTGTGAAAAGTGGTTGTCTCTCTGCCTTTTCCTTATTTTCTATTAAGGTTCTAAAGTAGGAGTAACTGTCCTGACCCACAGTGGAAGGCAAATGACATAAACCTAGGTTTGAAATACATTTTTATTGTCCAAGTTTATTTTTACCTTCAATATTTATGGATATTCAGCAATTAATATTTCTGAATAAAAAAACTTCAAAAGAAATACTGGGTAATTGTTAATTCAGAGAACTGTATTAACTCATTCAGTGACAAGTGGAGGATAATCTTAATAATACAAATTAATTTTGTGGCCCACCAAGCTATTTTTAGATAATATTAGACATTTAGGTCATAAAAAAGGCAGTGTATGTCTTTTCTCTTAGGAGCTTACCCTCTAAATCCATATTGATTTCTTGGCTTTACAGATCTGGTTTCATGGTTTTATCATCCTAAATTTTTTTCAGAATTAGATTGAAGTAGTTTCAGTTAATAGTTCTAATTCTGAAATTCTCTTTTGTAAAATATATTCTTTCTAGTATTACCTCAACTTAATAATATCCTATCCTTGTTAAATGAAAAAAGTATAAGGACAAATAATAATCTATATTTAATCTAAAACATATACTTAAAGGAATAAAATTTTCAGATTTTTATTGTGGTTATGTTTACCAGAAGTGTTCATAGTTTTTCAGCTTGTTCTCATCTATTATTGCTATTGTGACTAATTTTTTTTTGACTTTTTTTTTATATAGGTTGAGCATCCATTATCTGATATGCTTGGGAGAAGAAATATTTCAGATTTTGGATTTTTTCATATTTTGAAATATTTGCATATACATAGTAAAATATTTTGGGAGAAGACTCAAATATAAAGTGAAATAAAGACTCAAATATATTCCTTATATACATAGCCTAAAGGTAGTTTTAGACAATAGTTTTAATAATTTTGTGCTTGAAACAAAGTTTTATGGTTTGGAATTTTTCACTTGTGGTGTCAGGTCGGCACTAAAATTTGTGATTTTGAATTTCACATAAAGGGTGTTCAACTTTTAATATCTTTTGATAATCCTGACCATATGAATATTTAAGTAACTGTAGCTATATATGTTTTTACTTTTCACATGAGATACTTGTTGAGGTTGGCAACTTCAAAGTCACTGGTAATTTTTAGCCTCGCAATTCTGGTTTGTTTGCATTGCTTGTAAAAAGTTTACATTCTAGTTTAATTCATAAACCATTTTAAAGCCTTCATAAATGGGCCTAGCAAGGAAAAGGGACTGTCATCTAGCTAGCTGAATAACAAAATACCATACTTACCAGGTTATAGAGTAATACTGAATACAAGTCAATGAAAGAAATTTGCAGGTAGGTATTTGTTGTGATAATGCAGGTTTGTTAAGATGTAATTTATATCAATCTAGTTAATATAGTTAGAGTTCAGCCTTTTGTTTAAAGGCACCTGGTTTTTTATATCAAACATCATATGCATGGGATTAGAAAGATAGTGAAGCCTTGAAGATGAGTATTTTTTAAAATCTTTTTTCTAATAGGCATAATAGCCCAGGAGAATATTAAAACCTTAAGTTCTTTTCTTGGTATAAAAATTGACATTTCGCATGACCTTTATTGTATTCCTTTAACTTTTTCATGTAAAGGGGAATGGGTCACCTAGATTTTCTATAAAATAATGAACACTTTTGTTAGACACTAAGAAGATTATGATTCATGTTTTGTAATCAGGTACAATTCATTGTCTGGCATTCCACAACCGATTATTATTGTTTTTAAACAGGAAGTTGCTTTAAGGAATAGACAAGAGTTATACGCACTACCTCCTCCTCCCCAGTTCTATTCAAGCCTTATTGAAGAGATAGGAACTCTTGGTTGGGATAAGTATGTCTACATATGTTTTAAAAATTTCTTTGTTTTACACATTTCAATTTAACATATTTCCATTTTAGCAATTTATTTTATATGATTTTAGAAAAAGTGTCTTATTGTAATCAGAGAATCTGATTTTTATTGTTACTATGAATTAAAGGGGGGATATTTAAAAAAAATTGACCTGCAAAGCAAAATGTAATTTGGGAAAACATGACATTTTAATATACATGGTAAGATGTTATATGAATAGATATTTTTATTGAACATTTAGCAGTATTTTTGTTGAACATATAGCATTATTCTAAATGTTAGTAAATTATCCATGGTTGAAAAGTGATGCTGATAAATGTGAAAGAGAAAAATTATTATATTTTTGTTATATGTAGATATAGATATATGCAGAGAGATGTATATAGTTATATTTTTAGTTATTTTTTGGTTAATATACAGTTTGGCCTTTCTAAATTTAACTCCGTGTGTGTGTGTATACACACACACATGAATTTTTAAGTGCTTTTGTAATTTGAGTAGTATATTTTAGCAGGTATGATTTAGAAGAATCATGTAGCTTTTTTGAAAAAAGAGATGAATAAAAAATTTAAAACAAGTTCAATAGATGGGTATGCAAGTTGCTAAAACTTTATTCATCTATCACCTGAAAAGAGATCTGTGGTGATTTACTTGATTTTCAGTTGCTGAATTTATTTTATATGATTTTAGAAAAAGTGTTTCATTGTAATCAGAGAATTACAGAGATTATATATATACTTTAGTCAGACTTTTTAATTTTTTATAAGTACTTCTTAAATTTACAGTCTTTCTGGTTAATAGAGTTGGCAAATCTGTACTTAGGAGCCCTGAAGTTAAACAGTGATTTCTTGCTAAAAAGTACAACTTCAATTTTTAGCTGTTAAAACCTTTTTAAAATCATGATTACAATTAGTAGTGTTTCACTATGGATTGACTGCTTAAAGTTTGTTTAATAGTTACTGTATATGTTTTCCAAATTGGATCTTAGAACTGAACATCATGATTTTGGTCTCGTATGTAGTTACTTTTGAGGATGACATTGATTGGCATTAAGGAATGAAAAATGAAACAGTACTGTGAATTGCATTTGGGATTTTGTTTGGTGGTCTTGCTTTTTATATTTCAGCATTGTCTTCATGAGAAACTATGAAAGTTTTCTTCCGTTTTGATGTTAGAGAAGTCATACTTCTGAATATCTGATCTTTTATTTAATGAACAATATGAATACTTTAATTAAGCTGTTTTTGACATGGCCCCTAGGATGCTCAAGATCAAGTTTTTGGCCCACTGTAGAGCCATGCTGGATATATGATCTATCTTTCTGTATGCAAATATTATTTTCTGTTCTGCTATTTTTCTGTTGTTTCTTGTAAAGTTCCTGGAATTCTTTTTGGAACAAGTGGTATTTAAAATAAAAAGATCTAATTGTCTCTGATCTCTTACAGCCTGACTTTTATTCTGACATTCTCAGTGAAATTGCATTTATGAGGGCTGGGGTTGTGGCTCAGCAGTAGAGCGCTCACGAGGCCCTGGGTTTGATCCTCAGCACCACATAAAAATAAATAAATAAAATAAAGGCATTGTGTCCAACTATAACTAACTAAATAAATATATTTTTAAAAAATTGCATTTACAAAAGTTGACATTTATGTCCTTTGGACAAGTCTGGTCTTTGTTCTTGACTTTTTCTAGTATTTGATACTTTTAGCCAGTGTTTCCTTCTTAAAACTCTTTTTGTCTTTTATGACCATCCTGGATACTTCTTTGTCTCTTTCTCTCTCTCCTTTTTAAAAAATTATTTTCAGTCTGGCTCATATTTTTCTTCCATGTCCAAAATGTGAATGATCCTTTGTGGTCCTTGTTTTTTTTTTTCCCCTCAAAGAGATTAATCCGTCTTCTCCATTCATCTGCCACCTCTCTGTAGTTTGACTTCAGATTTTTTATATATTTACCAAGTTCCATACAAACATTTTGTATTAAAAAGTTTGGCTTCATCATCTCAAACAAGTTTCACCCACTCCCCCAATAAAATCAAAACAACTCTACCAGAGTTCTCTAATTGGAAGGCATTGGTTCTACACATGTTTTCAGTTATGTTGGGCATGACACATCTTGATGCTTTCCATGTATTTATTTCTAGAGTGTTATCAGGACCCTCTTAAATTTGTTATGATGCCAAGTACTCTGATGAGAGAATCTCTTTAATTTTGAATAGCTCTAATTACTGCATTAAATTCTCTTTCTGTTTTTTTTCTCTCTCTTTCTTTTTGATAGACTAGTTTTCTGCTTTTAACACCCTTAATTGAGTCAGCTATTAACCAATACATTTAAAAGTTTATATATTTGATATGGGGCCTCAAAACACATTCCTGTAGAAATTTCTTGAGTGGAAATCTGGACCTACAGAAACTGTTTCTGTAACTGAATTTAGCTGCTGGAATCTCTTAAAAATGGTTTGAGGAACAGAAGTAGTCATGTGTTTAATGAAGTAAAGAATGCACCTCTTGCTCATCCATTTTCTTGAACAACCACAGGCTGACTTATAGGCCTATAACTGGTTTTATATTTTTACCTATTCCTATGACCTATGTGTAGTTTCTTTAAACTTCAGAGTCCTACGGGTCACGTTCTGCTGGCGACTTACCATCTTCCCTCAATGCCTCTCTAGATTTCTGCGTCTCCCACTGGAACCTCTCCCCGACCAGTGAACTTGTTAATTGATTTTTAAAAATAAAGTGGAGAAATTTATATTCCATGCTGTTGAATTTTCCTGATTGCTTGGAACTCAAACGTGTTAATGTGTTGCCTTCTTTTTATTTTTTTTTGCTTTTGCTTAAAATCTTGTCTCAGTTCAACAAGGCAACTACTTATTCTTTCACAAGAAACTGGTAAAAGAGGAATGAGGGAAGTAGGTTAATTTGGGGACATTTTAGTTAATGAATCTTTGATCACTTTCTCCTATTGGCACTTTTTCAGTGTTTGCCCTTGTTTATTCAGGCTGCCGTACTATACCTAATAAGTTTTTGTTCAGTGTTAGTGCACATAAAAATGTTGAGAGGTTCCATTTGCTACTGTTCCCCTCCCCCATAGTGGGTTTCCCTTTTCCTTTGCTGGGAAGATAGAGTTGGGGATGACTGCCATGGGGCCCATGAGTTCAGAGCAGTTTGTTATTTCCACAGGGTCAATCTCTTCTCCTTCTCCCGTTTCAAGCAAAAGCCAGGTATATTCATTGTGATTTCTCTCTTGGTAGATTCTAAACTCTATACTCTGTTTCTCCACAAGACCAATTTACCTCTCAATTAGAGACCATTTTTGGCAAGGCTCCACCTACCTCTTGTCTGCCTTGCTTTTAAGAGTATCTCTTCAAGGGTTCTCACTGAGATGTCAGGGGTATTCATTTGGACTTTGTCCCACACACAGACTCTAATTCTAATTAATCTCTCCTGAGTATCATGAGCTTTCTAAATATTTTCCTTTGTTTTTCAGTTTGGCTTATTACCCTCTTGTCTCCTATAGTTTTAAGGATTGATCAGAAGTTTTGAGGGAAAATTGGCAGAATATGAGGCCAAGTTCTCTGGTCCTACCATTTTACCACATTCTGACCCTTCAAGTCCGTTATTTTTATCCCTGTCCTCAAGAGATTGCCAAAAATGCTGCTAGTTTTCTTGTTTGTTTGCTTCTTTTTCTATTTTTTTGGCTACTTCATAGCACTCTCTGTCTGGGCCCTTTGCCCAGATCATTCTCTTCTTGCCCTGTGCCCAGAATTGATAAATATGCTCAGGGGAAAATGGCTTCAGAGTGTTGGCTTACTTCTCTTTTTTAGGACTTTGGCCCTTCAAGTCCCAGTTAGCTTAGCAATTCTTTGATGCCTTTTCCTTTTCCCAGGCTATTTTAGTTGCTAACAGAGGTGTTGGTCTGTTTCATTTTAGCCAGAAATGGATATTACATGTAATTTAAAATGTACTATTATCATGATGTTGAGGATTAATTAATGTTTATTCATAACAGGCTTTATATTTATGAAGGTACCATTCCTGACTAGAATTGGGATGGATCTGACCTTTTTAATAAAAATAAGCTAATAATGGAGGGGAGAGATAGGAAACACAAGCAAAATTTTAGACTCTATAGCAGCAGTTTCAATTGAGGTTATGAAGATATGTTTTGAGCCATTGATGTCATGGATTCACTCATTCTTCAGATACAGATCGATGGAACAGAGAAAAACTATTCGTATTATTTTTTAGCTGCTTGGTTTTAAATCTTAGTGTTCAGAGGATAGTTGGGAGTGCAAAAAGGGTTTGGCAAAGGGGGAGGAAATGTTCTAGTTTTGTTTGGATTATATTGATAGAGTGAGTTTAAGGCAGTTTTCCAAGTGGGATCTGACATTGTTTGGAAAAATCCAGTAGCAAAATTGGTTGAATCATTGAGGATGCAAGATGAGATTTTGGAATCATTCAGTTTTTCACCCAGCAATTATTTATTGAATGTCTGTGATGCAAGGTAATGAAGATACTTAGGCAAGACTTAAGATTCTTATGGAACTTCAGTCTAGTGGAAAAGTTAGAAATTAAGTGGATGATCATAGTAGTACTTAATTTTAACTGTGAGAAGTACTATGGAGTGTAATTATAAGATTTCTTGAGAGCCATTAGCAGCAAAGTTTATAAGAGAAATAGAATATTTTATGTAGGGTTTTAAGAGATAAATAGAAAGTGCTGACTTTGGCATTATATCCATTGTTCTAATGTGGGAGAAAAAAGAACAGATTTCTAAATTGATAATAAATAAAAGGCAAAAGTAAGGATATGAATGTGTCTGCCAAAAATCATTCATTACAGTATAATTGCTTATCTCCTCTTTAGATTTAGATTGTTTCACATAGGACTGCTTTTTATGAAGTTTCTGTTTTGTGTCACTCAGTGTACTAGCTGCTTTTCATATTCTTATTTAATTCTCAGAATAATTTTCAAGATGTATATTTTTATTTCCAATTTTGTATATAAAATGGGTATATATGGATAGGGCTGTCTACATAATACCACTTTTTTGTTTTTTTGGTTTTTTTTGGTACCAGGGATTGAAACCAGGAGCACTTAACCATTGAGCCAAATCTCCAGCCCTTTTTATTTTTTATTTTGAGAAAGGGTCTTTTTTTTTTTTTTTTTTTTTAATGAGAAAGGGTCTTGCTGAGTTGCTTAGGGTTTCACTAAGTTGTTGAGGCTGGCTTTGAAGTTGTTGTCTTCCTGCCTCAGCCTCCTGAGTCTCTAGGGATTATAAGCATGCACCAGAACACCCATTGTAAATGATACTTTTCTTGAGTTGTACCAGGGGACAGCTCCAATATAGGCCCTTTAATAAAGTCCCCTCTACTACTTGAGTATTTGCAAGATTCTGCCAAGGTTGAAGCTAATGAAAACTTGTTTTACTTTGAGTAAAACTGGCCATTTGCAAAATCATGCCCATCCCTAGAGATAGTTTCAGAATCTGTTTAGATTGTGAAATATCATAATTTAATTATAGTGACCAAGATAAATAAATGACTAAGAATATAGCCATTGTTACTTAATCATTTGTTTTGCTATTTACAAGTAATGTATTAGCAACAGAAGAGAAGTTGTCTGCATGAATCCTGAGAAGCCAGAGAATAAGACTTTGTCAGCATTTATGTAACACTATCTGGTAAACTAAGAAAAATCATTAGTTAGTTTTATTTTTGTGACTTATTTTTAAATTAAATCAGATCCACCCACTGACACCCTGATAAAATTGGGTTTCAGGATCTGTAGAGCTGCAGCTGAGACCTGAACTGTGTGGTTGCATACTAGATTTGCTATCTTTTGAGGTCCTGCTTGAACAGCTGGCTAGCTTTTTAATTTAAAATATACTTTGATACACACATGATTTGCATGACAGATTGATTAAAATGGAATTTTTTAATGTTAATGATTTTTAGACCATGTCAAAATGTCTGCATTTTCCTTATATTCTAAATAATAAACTTGTAGATTTCTCAGTGTTATAAAATCTAATAATAAAAGAAAAATCTTTTTTTTTAAGTTATATCTTTGGCATTTCTAACCCTATAGGATCAGGAATTATAAAAATTTGAGTTGGAAAAGAAAAATAGTTAAAATATGATGAGTTTACCTTTATTCAGATTTTTTAAAAAATAAAAGTGACAGTGGAAATTAGTTGCTGACCTTAAGTTTGACTACTTTTGTTGTAATTTCTGTACTTGTTTCAGCATTCTAAAACAGCAGCTTCTTTATGGGGTAAGATGAAGGTGGTATGACAGTTCTGGGTTATTCTGGGTGTTACACTGACTCACAAGGGTAGGTGATGTCAGAAGATGACTTGATGGGTTTCTGTCAACTTCTACTTATGCTGTTTTATAGAGTGGTTCATTAAAACAATCAGAATTAAACAGAATTCTTTAGGTTTAACAGGCGTGTATTTTTGGTACTAAGAGCATTCTGGAGTAGAAAGCACCAAGATACTTGAGCTTTATGCATAGGCTGACCATGCATTTCACTTTACCTAGACAGTCCTAATTTATGCCTTTTTTTCTTGATTCCTTTCAGTCTTAAATTTGTCCCAGTTTGAGAGATGCATAGTCACTTTGTTTATAAGATAATTTATATTTATTTTAACCACATGTCCCTAGATAATTCAGCGATTGAATGGTTCTAACAGATGTGAGCTGATGCTTCCTCCTTTTCAGACAGCATAGTATTTATCATTTAAAGTGAGTATAGTTCAACTACTGGCCTTTCAGTTTTATCTTGGGAAAGAGTTTACTGAGTTGTACTAAATCTGATGTGCTGGGAAACATTGTCAACATATATTGTTAGACTTTTTGATTAAGCCTATTATCTTGGAAGCTGATTAATGATTATATTTTTTATAATTCCTAATGTATTTTAAAGAATGATACTGGGGAATCTGGAGATACACACTTATTTATACTAAAGTAATCCCAATAATTAGAACAGAGCTTTAATTCTGGCTTATCACCTGTGTAACCCTGGACAAGTAACTTAGGTCTCTGAGCCATATTTTCTGCATTTTTCAAATGAAGCTAATCTTCCTAATAACAAAGAACACATTATGAAACTCACAAAGTTTCTTATGTATAGCAGGAATGCAGTTGTTGATATATTAGTTGAGTCAAGATGTTAGACAACATAAGTTTTATAGAACTTAATTAGGGTAGTAATTTAATTGCAACAAATGATAATTTCTGTTTTATAGCACATATGAGTATAGGTATTAACCAGTATCATTTTCATTCTAATCTACCTTTATAAATGGGTGATTTTCCCTTGTACATATATCCAAAGCACTGAATAATTACAAATTGCAATATAGTGAAAAAATTGTTTTCTGAATTGATAATATGTTTATAGTATTTAATTTAAACAGTATTTATATTCATCTGTTGTTTAAAATTTTGACATAAATTGGTAAATAATGAACCAGTCTGACAATAGCTTCTGCATGTTCATGTATACATATAGCATTGCATATACATACAAATAGAAAACTTTCATATTCCTTACCAAAAAACTTATTTGATTGGCAACCTAAAACTCAAATGAAAAAAACCGATGTGAGTTTAGAGAAAGGTGAAGTACTTTGGGTCTACAAAAAATTTGAGAAGTTCTTAGAGGAGATGAGTACTGGGGTAACCTTGAAAGGATTCGAGAGAGCTTTACCAAGGAGGGAATGGTGGAGGCAAGGTTATAGTGAAGAAAGTGTGCAGTTCATTTTGGGACTTTGAGTGGAGGGGTTGCTCACATAAGGGGATTAATATATTAGGGCTAGACTGGAGGATATTGACTGCTAGACTAATGTTTCTGTTTAAGCAAGTGATAGGGACTCCATGAGTGTTTTTGAGCAAGGGGTTGAATTGACTTAAGAGGTATATAAGAAGGCTAAATCTAAACACAGAAGGCAGGATGAATTGTTGTGCAGAAATAGAGAGAACATACCCATTAGGGAGGTTGTTTTGAGTAATCGAGGAATAAAGCAATTAAAGCTTACATTGAGAGTGGTGGTAAAAATGGAATCTTTGATACTTTATTAAATTATGGCTATCTTCAGACTGCTGTTTGAGGATATCTGCCTTTTGTTGGTATTACTACTTAAATGTACCTTGGTGATTAAGGAAAGAAAAACTACATAACTTAAGCTGTTGGTCAAAATTTCAAGAGAATACATTTCTTCTGTCTGTACTGATATATTCAGCTATTCACAGGGCCACCATCCTCAGGAATAGCAAAATCTCCCTGAAATTTTAAGTATTAGTATTCTTTGCAAATGTTTTTAAAAAAAGTGAATTCAAATTTAGTGTCTTTTATTTATGGCAAACAGACTTATAAAGAAATGTATCAGATGATAAATACAAAGTGGAGGACCAAAAATAAAATATTTTATTCTTTACATTTTGTATTTATAGTTTCTTAGTCAGTGTTACAATATGCCCAGCTAAATAATACTTAAACTCCTCTCAGTATAAATTTTCACTGTGATTTTTGTGGGTATTTTTCTAGCATTTTACATAAACTTTTAAAAAAATTCAAGCTTTTCATTGATGAAACTTCCCTAAGTGTATTTATTTAAATGAATTACTTATATTTCATTTAAATGAACAAAAATTATTCCCTATTGTTTAAGTTGAGACACCCAATTTAAGAGGAAGGCAGAACATTTGAAGTGGACTTTCTTTGAAAGACAGATTTGATATTGTTTGTGAGAATTTATCACCCAGTTGGTTGTTTTTTACCTTCATTATCAAAACCAGGATACTTTTTCCTATCATGAATCGATATAAATTTTTTATGCTTTATTTGTTAGGGTACAGGCTCATCTGCTAGGACAAGGAAAACCTCAGATTCTCAGTAGTTCAAACAAAATGGAATTTTATTTGTTTCTTATTTAACAAATTAGATATAGGCAGATGGTTAAAAGTAGGAAAAATAGGTTGGTGGCTCTGTTTCAGAAGGTCATTGAAGAATGCAGGAATTTTTAAACTGATTTCTTCACTATCCATTGTGATTGGTGTTCAGTATCCTGTAGCCACACAGGACTATTGACATTTAGATTTAAATTTAAAATTTAAAAAATTAAATGTAAAAAAAAATCACTGTACTGGCTGTATTTTGAGTCCTTCATTAGTTACTTGTGACTAATGGCTACTGTTTTGGACAGTCCAAACAGAACACCACAGAGGGTTCTGTTGGCCAGTTTTGCCAACAAAACTGTTCCTGTCTTCGTGGTCTTTGCTGTTTCATACTAGCCTGTCCAAGTTCAATCTATGGGAGGGGAATGAGATGAAGGGGGAGAGGAGGGTGCACTTTAGTTATAAATGATCCAAAAGAGGTACATATCATTTCTGCTTGTAACCTTGTGGCCAAAGTTTAGTTATATGTCCATGTGGAAGGGCAGCTAGCAAGTCATTAGCTAGGTGGATTGTACCCAGGTAAATCAAGGTTTAGGTGGGGTTAGGGTGGGAGCCAGGGATTCCATTGCCAAAGGGAAGAAGGTGAGAATAAGCATCAGAGGAAAATTGGCAGTCTAGGTCATATGTACTGAAGATGTTCATAATTGCAGTAAGATTTCCCCCGCCCCCCAACAAAGTAGCCAGGAATTCATATGGGTAATTATGAATGTTTCTTAATTTTAATTGTTTGTGCTGAGATTAACATGAAAGTATAAGCATTTCATACTGCTTTATTTGAATTCTAGTACTTCTTAAAGTTTTAACAAAAGTAACTTCATGGCCATTTGGACTGAAATATTTTTGAGCATGTCACTTTATTCTCTGAAGTATTACCTCTGTGAAATTGTGGAATAATGATACTCTTACATTGCTGTGATTATAAACAAAAGACTAGAGCTCTTATTTCTGATTTCATAGATATTCAATAATGATTTGAACATTCAGCTAATGAGTAGCACCATGAAGTACAGAAAACACTTGTTGGTTGTTTAGTTGTCCTTTTTTTTGTCTCACCCAAACCCCTCTTTCTCGCTCACATGCTCTCTCAGGGTTTAAACTGAAATGCAAACAGTCTTTGCTATCCATTTCCGATTCCAAGTCTTATTCTTTGAAACAAACACTTTGATCATGTTTACACTTCTACCCTTCTAAATAAAGTGTCTGTATTATTTCTTGATTTGCTAGTTTTAGGAATCGTATACTGATTGTGATAATAAAAAAGGATTTAGCTCATATACCACTTTCTCTCTTCTTTCATTATTTATTTTTCTCTTTCCTTTGAACCCAAGGATTTATCTTTTGACTCTCAAGTTAGGAATTATAGATTTTGTGATTATCCTTCCTCCTGATATTGGTCCCCTTTCTATGTTCCACTTTTTGTAATCTTTTCCTTTAAATACTAATGTTCAGGAAAGATACTGGGGAACAATATTGGCCAAAAAAAAAAAAAAAAAGCAATGGTTATGGTTAAGTATATTTACATTAGTTTCTATAACTATAATGAAGTCTTTTAGCATTTTGTCTTGCTGGAATCTAAAAATTATAATTAGTAAGCAGTTTATTTTTTATGATTACATAAATATTTTTCACTGAATAATTTATAACAGAATATTTATAGTCTTTCAAAAGTCTTTTAAAGGACTTTATTGTTTATAATTTAGTTTAAAATTTTCTCTTTCCTCTTTGCTTTTTTCATTTAAAAAAATCCCCATAATCTCTGCCAGTGTGTATCAATCATACTCTGTTCTACAGATTTTGCCTTTTTGCCAGCTGTCACCCTCCTGGAGCCCTCTTTCTCTTCTAATCTGTTTTGTCAGCCAGTGTTCATTTAAGTACTATACGTTCTCATAAAAGTTGTTAAAAATTTGCTTTAATTAATGATCTTTCTTGTTCTTTTTGTAACTGGAATTTCATACTTTAAAAAATTTCCTTTATGTTTTTTTTTTTTTTTTTTTTTTAGCGAATAGAGGGAGAATATAAATGCATGTGCTCTTCTCAACTTGAATCTGTTTTGTAGAGGCATTCAGAGTCAGATGCTCATGTATCTGAACCTTAGTCATGGTAAAACCATGATAAACTCTCATGTTCAAATTTTTTGGAGGTAGGCAGTTAAAGGCATTTATAGATATAGTTGGAAAAAAATTAACCATATAGTCACTGATATTATTACATAAATATACATTTTTTTTCTAGAATAATATTTGCTTTTTTTTCTAAGACCCTAAATTATTTTTACAGATTTTGATGAAACTTCTATTTCTTGGTAGATTTTTTTGATTTACTTTTTATATCATTGTTTTATATATATATTTTCATATCTAGATCTATTTTTTCGTTATAGTGTTCTATATCTTTATTGTCCAGCATTTATTGGAATTAACCCATTTTACAATTATACTTGGTCAGTAACTAAATGGCATAAAGTGATGTCATAAAATGTCGCCTAAGTTTGGAGGCTAATGCTACTTCTGAACTCTAATAGGTCTTACCAGCAGTCTGGGTGATACATTGTTCAATATTCTTAGGCTATTTTTTATCTCTACAAGAGAATAGTATTGTAAAAATGTCAAAAAATATCCCCATGCCCTGTTCACTAGTAAATATACTGCTAAATTTGAACCATTTTGGCAATAGCTTATGCTACTCAAGGGACCATATTTTTACAGAATGATATATTTCAAAAGATATTGGTTTCCATTGTAGAAAATTCATGCATTTAGAGCAACTTAAAGCAAAAACAATTGTGATTGTGTAATATGTTTAAAATATTAGTCATCTTGAATACATGCCTAGGTTAAGTGTCAGAAGCTATATATTGTACAAGAAGAAAATTTACTGTTAGGAGACCAGGTTGTATATGTGCTTATATAGCATTTTCCTTAGAGGATCAATTTGAGTATATGAACTAATATCAGCCAGATTTTTGTACAGTAACATAATTGATAATAAAAGAGAGGTTCATTGAGGAGAAAAACAAATAAAAGAAGCATAAATGTCTCATGCTGTATGAAACTACAGAAATGGATCAAAGAGTTTGACAGGAAGTTTAATGTGTACATAAGTAGAGGCTGACAGAAACATGCTGTGTGTGCTAAAGGTTCCAGTGATGGAAAACCGAAACATAGTGCTCACTGACCACAGCATGAGCCTTGACACACATTGTAAATAATCTGGAGATCTATGACTGCATTAAGCACTAGGCTGGTGTATTAACGGCAGTAAATCTATAGCAGCAGAAAGGGTTGGCATACAGAAATTCCTTGGATTAATTTTTATAATTGATTAATAGTAACATAACAAATATTTTCTTTTCAATCCTACAATCTCCATCCCCCTCCAGAACTTACCCCAGTCTGATTATTTTTACTTTTTTCTCCTTACCAGACTAGTATCTGTAGATAGTTGCTTTAGTACCATCAAGTTAAAAGCAGAAGATGCTTCTGGTAGAGAACATCTAATCACTGTCAAGTTGAAAGCAAAGGTATGTGCCTTGTCTAATTGTTACTGTGGTCAGGAAATATTTTGAGAAATAGACTCTGAATATTTTTAATGTACATAAATAATGCTTTAAAAAGTGGATTTGAGAACGCATCAGAGAATTTATTCACCAGGTTTCCAAAAGCCTAGATATAATTTCATGTCAAAATTTTAGTTTAAATTTGACCAATTTATAGACTTAATAATAGAGAAATATTACAAATGAGATTCAGTAGCCTCTAAGTACTATAGTGTTATTTTTGTAGCATCCTACGAAGACTGGATTCTTACATGCTCTCTAGTAAAGTTCTGAAAATGCCTTTTGCTCTCAATTCTTATGAATTACTTTTGTAGTTCTTGTCACTGACTTGTCCCAACCCCCAACACAGACATACCTATATACATATTTCTTATTGTTTGTTTATTTCCTTTGGCCAAAGCTTTTTGGCATTTATATATTAAGAATTTTCAAAGGTTATGTGTTTGTAGGGTCCTTATAGGCTAGTGATCTGTAACTATTCACTAATTTATTGACACAAAACATCTTTCCATTTTTGTCTTTATTTTTAGTCCTAGATTGTGAATCTTAGGAAATAAGTAGCATAAGCAAGATTAGTATATTAATCATTTACTTGGTAATCACTGGGAAAACATTAGAATTTAAAGAAAACCAGGACATCCAACCTTTTTTTTATTGTTCCCAGTAGTCATCAATCAATTCTATTTCGGAAGATTGTAGTGATGAAAAGATCAATTGTGTTTGTCCTTTTTAAAAAATGTGTCTGGCATTTAAGCTTTCCACAAGAGAAAATTAATATATAAAGCTGTACTGGATGACACAGAAAAGTTGATACCTTATAGTGGTGCTACATCAGACAGTTTGAGAAATGACTCATTCTCTCTTCCTCACACACAGAATGCTTAGATATAATTTTGAGACCCATATAAGTGTCGAACAAAATTAGTGGGATAGAAACCTTATTTGTAAAAGAAATTAGATAGTTATTTTCATTAAAATAAAAATAATTTTATTTTCCTTTTAAGTTTTTCAACGTATGCTTTAAGATCTGCCTTTATCCTTTTAAAAGATCACATACTGCTAGTGGCAAAGGTTCTGTCATATTCTGCAAAATACTTTGTTTTTATTTTGTACATTGATAAAAAGTTCCCTTATTGCTATGAAGACCAAAATTAAAGATTTTAAGTATATCCTGTCTTCATTTTTATAAACTCTTATACTTACTAAGAAGATAATGCCTTAAACATACACTGCCTTTTATGCTTTGAAGGTTTTATGATTGTCCTTATTTATTTTTATTAATGTATTAATCATACATATTAATGGGGTTCTGTGTGATAAAAAATATTAATCTATGTTGAGGACACTTATATGGTCCATTTTCTCTGCTTTTTCTTACATCTTTTTAAGGTATATTAGGTGATTCTTTTAACATTTTTCCAGGAAATATTTTCCAGTGTCAGTTTTGCAACATTTTTTTCTTTTTAACAAATGTACATTTTATTAGTTTTTAGTTTTTAGTATATTAACAGTGCAAAAATTGCCCTTACTTAACTTTAGAACATATCCATCATTCTAGGAAAGAGTTTCACATTCATAAACAGACTCTCATTAACCCTTCCCCAGCTCTTGGACACCACTAATATACTTTCTGGTCCTGTTTATTTGCTTATTCCAAACATTTCATATAAATGGAATTGTGTATACAGTCTTTTACTCCTTTTTCTTAGAGTAATGTCTTTAAGGTTCATATATGTAACAGTGCTTCATTCCTTTTTAATTGCCGAATAATATTCACCTTACAGATACACCATATTTCATTTCCCCATTCTTCTTTTGTTGCAACATTTGTTCCCATATTTTGGTTATTATGAAGAGTGTTTCTATGAACATTTGTGCACAGGTTTTGGTGTATGCACAAATTTTTCATTTCTCTTGGTTATATACTTAGGAGTGAAATTGCTGGGTCATATGACTATTTTTTTTAACGTTTTGGAGGACTTATAAAATCTTTCATATAATAGATGCACCAGTTTACAGTTCCATCAGACATATTCAGGGACTCCAATTATTCCATGCCCTCACTAACACTGGTTAAGGATATCTTTTTATTTTAGCCTTCCTGGTTTATGTGAAATGATTTCTAGTTGTGGTTTTGATTAGTTTTGCAACATTTATAGTTGTGAAGCTCTGCTAGCAAGAAAGAAGAGAAAACTTGGAGCTAGGAAGATATTAGGGAAAAAAGTGTTTATTAAAAAAAGTTAGGATGACAATACTACATTGTGGTGATTTGTTAGATTCATTATTTGCCTGTTTAGTTTAGCATTATAGAGGCCAAAGTTATCTTTTTAAATTTTATTTTTAAAAATTTTTAGTTGTAGTTGGACCCAGTATCTTCATTTTAATTTTATGTGGTGCTGAGGATTGAACCCAGTGCCTCACACATGTGAAGCCAGTGCTCTACCATTGAGCTGCAACCCCAGCCCCCAAAGTTATCTTTTATATGTGGTAATTTCTGTTTTTTGAGTACTATTTGGGTCTGGAATTGACAGTTAAAAGACAGGAATAGCAAAAACTATTTGTTCAGAATACATGACAAAGTTTTCATAAAATCTGTTTTAAACTAAGATTTTTTTAAAATCAATTTTTAAAAACTTTTTTTGAAACAAACCTTAAAGCAGGATTATTTTTCTGACTGCACAACCTTTATTTCTTTGATTTGATGTATATATGTATTTAAAATATATTTTTTCTTGAACACATTCTCTTGTGATTCAGTCACTCCTCATCTCCAAGAACGCACAAAGAAAAGAACACTAATTTGAACTAGACAATTCCTATTAAAAATAAATATGTAAATCAAAAAGGTGTAAAATAAGGATTTTTTTTGTGTTTTTAGATATATTTATGTAGTACTTATAGTGCATCCTGTACTATAGGATGGGGTTATCTTTTCTGTACAAAAAATGTATCTTAGAGCTTTTTCAGCTTCTGCCAAGATCAGAACTACTTGGGGGGAAAAAAATCACAGATGTGTATCAGAAGCTGGGCACTTTGTCTTTGTTGCAATATGTATGGTTTCACTTGCAGGGGGTAGCCTTGTTTTAGATGGTCTGAACAGAACTGATTTGGTTAAGATTTTTCTTAGAATAATATATTACAGCGTCTATAAAAAATATCATGACTATAAGTACATATTATATGTACTTAATATTGTGGAATAATTTTTTATAATTACTGATTTGGATTGCTTCAAGGGAGATTTGAAGAGCTTTTTTTAATTAACACACATTAATTGTACAAATGAACGGTTCTACTGTGACATTTCCATACATGCATATAGTGTGCTTTGATCATGTCTCCCCTCTTTTACTTTCTCATATCTCCCTTCTTTCTCCCATATTTTTACTTAAAAATAATTAAATACTAATTTTTTAATTAAAATTTGTTGTTTTGGAGCATTTGTTATCAAACTTGTAAAATGGAAATTTTTGACAGTTTCTGGTGTTTTTATATATATCTATATAACTTTTAAAAACTGTCTTAATTTTGGTCAAGCTGATTTGTGACATTATATATATACTACACTGTACTTAGTACTACTGTAGTTCAGACTATTTTGAAAATGAATATCTAGGATGTTATTTCCTATTTTAATAATTCATAATAAATCCCCAAATGCACATAAATTTGCTCTTTTTATGTTTTATGTAATTATGTGAAGTTTATTATGTAAATAAAATCACTCTTAATTTGTGAATACAATTAACATATAAAATATACCTGTATTCAACTTTAATAGATATGTATTAAAGCCACCCACATATAGATTAGTAGTTTATTATATACATGTTATTATCTTTGCATAAGTATAATATATAATATATTTGAAATATGTTATCCTTTCACAGATGACACAGTAGTCATTATTGTATTTGGGATAACATTTATTATAACCTGCTTTTTTGTTTAACTCTTTGTGGATCTTTTTCTATATCTGTGCATTTGTACCATTTACTGTACTGAGTCTCACTTGAATATAGGATTTTATTCTCTTTCAGCATAATGAGCTATGAATGTATGTACTCAATGACTTCAAAGGCCACAGATACTTTACTAGATATATTTACTTAGAATATAGTAAACATTTCATTAACTTCTTATTGTATATTGACAATTTATTTATGTTAGAGAGTTGATCTTGTTCATTATTAGCATCTCTGGGAAAGAAGTAGCAGCAACCCTTTCCATTTTGACCCAAGGAGATTTTAAGTGTGCATAATTTTTTAAAAAAGAATCATCACATTTTAGAGAAAAATGAGATTTTGTAATACTGTTGAGTTTTATCAGTTTTACTTGTGAAACAGTCATTGAAATTAAATAACTCTTCCAAGGTCATATTAGCTAGTTAATAAAGGTGGAACCAGAGAGACCTGAGCTCTCTACCTGCATTTACTTTGAGACATTCATGACTTTTTAATGTTGTGTACACATTGTTTTTCCAGTGATTATAGCAACTGTGTTCTGATATAATAATATCACCTTGTGATATTTTGAATTGTTTGAAATAGACTTCCTTATCTCAGCCTGATCATTTTTCATTTTACAGAATTTAAGCACTGTAATATTTTTATGTGGTTTTCTATGTGTCTCTGTATTATTAGTTTTATATAACCAGATAGTATACTTTTGTTTATTCTTTGTTTTTTCTTTGGTACCAGGAATTGATACCACTTAAGTTTAAGGGGTGCTTAACCATTGAGCCACATCCCCCTCCCTGTTTATTTTTTATTTTGAGACAGGGTATTGCTAGGTTTTCTAGGTCCTTTCATAAGTTGTTGAGGCTGACTTTGAACTTGAGATCTCCTGCCTCAACCTCTGCTGAGATTACAAGTGTATGCGCAACAGATACTGTTTATTTTTAGCCAACTGATCATTATATCAAAATGTTAATTTTTGAAAGCATCTGCTTTGTGCTGGTGTTTGTTAAATATTATAGTGATGATTTTTTATCCCCTTTGGCTTTTCCAGTGAAATACTCAATAATAAGATACTAAAAAACATAAAGATCTGAATTAATTAAGTTTGTTAAATGAAAGTTTCCCTAAAATGAATTTTCTTTTAGTAAATTTAGTGTTTTAATGGAAAGAAATGAGTGCTTTTAATTTTGTGATTTTGAAGATTTCAGAATAGAATTTTATTATAATCCTCTGATTTTCTAATAAAAAATTAATTTTAAGAAAAAATATCTTTTGTCTTTGTCAACTTAGAAACCTGATTTTTATCTACTTGCTAAAAATACTTGTTTTCATATGGAAAATTCATTTTTTTTAAAAAAATTTTCTTTTAGTTGTATATGGACTCAGTGCCTTTATTTGTTTTTATGTGGTGCTGGGATCGAACCTAGTGCCTCACACTTGTGAGGCAATTGCTCTATCACTGAGCTACAACTCCAGCCCGGAAAAATCATTTTTTTAAATTGATAGTTATGTAGTCATTCTTATGCATATCTTGGTTCTTTTATCACATTGACTATGTAAATGTTACTGAAGCTATTTGAGTTTAAATTTTAGACTGGAAGGAATTAAATATCAACTATTTTGATTCTGTATTTTAAAGATAAAATGAGATTCAGTGTGACTCACCCTCAGATCATAACATTAGCAGCTATCCTGACACTAACTTAGTTCATTTTTCTTTGCTTAACATTGACTGTTGTGGCACACTAAATCACCAAACTTTGTACCTCATGAACAGATGTTGACTGTTAATGAACTCTCCATATCACTGTAATAGTAGAATAAAAATATTTATATTTAGTGCATTTGCAGTTTATTTTTCCTAGTATATTCAATTTTTTTCCAAAATACCTCGAGTGAAATTGTCACAGAAAATCAGAAATGACCAAATTTTATGCTTTTTCGTAGTATCCCGCAGAATCACCAGATTGTTTTGTGGATTTTCCTGTTCCATTTTCTATTTCCTGGACACCACAGGTAAATTCTTAAATTTATTTTAAGTAATTAAAAACTATATTTTTTTAAGTCAAGAAGCCATTATAGGTTTTAAAGTGATTTATTTTCCAGTTTTCTTAGAGCATTCTTTTATAAACAAGCCTTATACAACGCTTTAGTTATATTTTCTAATATTTCCATTATTTCCTTCTTTCTCTGCAAACACTCACACACAGTATTCACCCTCTAGATCTTTAAGTTTCATTTTTCAGTGAACATGCAGAAGCCCTCTTGACATCCATTTTGTGTTTTAGTTTAAATCCTAAACAACTATGTAGAAAACAATACGCAGTAAGTGTAAAAGTGAATGGAAGTTTTTATATTGCTAAAATTTTTAACGTTGATGATATTATATCAGAATCTTTATCATAGGAAAGTAAAAATAAAAACCCTGCTATTTGTACTCAGTTTTCATGGTTTTAAAATGTTTGACTTGGTTTATCCTTGAACTTAGGTTATGTATTTTCTTTTTTATATGTTTTCATATATTCATACTGAAGTAAAGATAATAGAAGATTCTCCTGCTTCTGTTAATTTAGTTTCTCAGTACATTGGTTATATCTAACAAGCTGATGTTTTAGAAGTGTGTACATGTAGTCACAAGGTGCTTTGGATTATTAATAGTACACTCACAGAATTTCATGTGTGATTTTTAAATAAGTGGCAGAATATGGTTATTAAAGTTCGCAGGATAGTCTAATAGATATTGGCCTTATCTCACCAAGTGAATTGTGATAGTTGATAGCAAAAAGGAGAAAATGTTTCTATTCTTAGGCAAAGAGAAAATGAAGAGTGATATTTTATGAATTTTCTGTGAATGGAAGCTACCCATTTTTTTGGTTAGCAAAATTTGACTAGGTTCAAGTAAAAGTTGATACATATATTTTAAACTATACATACATAAAAGTAATTATAAGTGAAATTAGTTTTAAAAATTTTTAAAGTTTAAACAACATTTAACAGGTTTTAAATAGGCTTACAAGTGTCCAAATATCACTTTAATTACACACATTTGTCAAAAATATTACTGTTCTCATTTTTTTCTTTAAAAATAAGTCCTATTTCTCTCAGGGGAAATTGAGAAACAGCAAAATAAAGGAGAGGAAGAAGCCTTTGATTTACTTTGGGTATTTGATGTATGTTATAATTTATTAAAATTTTTTTCCAAAATTGAATCATGTATACATGATTGTATAACTTTGAAATACATGTTTTCTATTTGGTTCTGAAAGCTTTATCTTTCTGTTTTAAGACAGTGAGATCATGAGAAAATATTATATCTAGATTTTATTACTCTTTCCAGATATTACCTTTAAATCACAAATTAATGTTTATCACAGTTCCAAATTTGAAGAACATAGTTTTGATGAGTTTTTTAGTGTTGTTTTAAAATGCAGATAACTGTACAAACTTTATGGAAAAGTTTGTATCAAATCAAAGTTAGTTTGTGACTGCTAGAGTGGAATATCTTTGAGGGCAGTTTCTTTTAGATTTTGTTTTCTTACTTAATACTGGTTCAGGGCCTTGTATATATAAGTTTGGGGTGTCTATAATAATAATTTATACTCAAGGTATTGATTTAATAGTTATTAGTATTTTTTGCAGTTGTGCTAAGGAAACAAAATTGATTAGTAACTGGAATATCATACATTTTTTTCTGAAGTTATAAATACACTGATATTGTTAGCAAAATACAGATAAAATTACAGTGGCATTTTATCCATAATTTAAATTTCACAGGTATTAATGTTTTTCACACTTGCTTCAGATATATCTCTAGTCCCCCCCCTCCCCCCCTTTGATAAATAAAAAGTTCTGGGAATAGCACAGACCCCATTACTTTTTCAGTCCTTTCTTTCCTATTTGCTTTTCTGCTAACGAGTTATCTCCTTTCTCTGGAATTGATGTGTATGCTATCCTTACAGACTTTTTACTACATTTTAAAACTGTATTTGTGGTTTGATTTTTTTATATGATATCGTTTCAGTGACTTATCCATGATTTTTGTGTGCCTAATACATTTTTATCTTAAAATGCTGTATATCATTCCATTATGTCCATCAACCAGTTAATTTAGCCATTGCCCTGTTGATAAGGTTATTCACAGTTTCTTACTAGCAGTCCACAATGAAAACTTTTACATGTTTCCTGGTACATATATGTTAGACTTTGTGTATGGATTATTCCTAGAAGTGAAAATGCTGAATTATAGGGAATATACCGCTGAGATTACTGCTATTCAGCTATGTATAATAATCTTACTTTCCCAAATCTTTTCCAAGTGTTATTATGATCTTAGTTAATCTGACTTTAATTCTTTATCAAGAATTGATAATCATTATTATTATGTTCATAGTCTTTGCTTGAGATTTTTTTTTTTATTCTGAGCATTCTTAATTTATTTTGAATCCCAATGCTTTGTTGGTTATGTGGAATGTAAATATATTCTCCCTATGGCATATCTTTAACTTTGTATATGATATATTTATCATACAGAATTTTAACGTTCATTGTGGTCAAATGTATCAGGCTTATCCTTGTGTTTTCTGCCTTTTCTGTCTCAAGAAAATCATATCTTTTTTTTTTTTTGAAAAGGTAAACTCCTATGTATAATTTGTTCTAAAAATTAACAGTTTTCACATTTATTTAAAGATGAGATAGCAATCTGAAGTTATCTTTGCCTATGTTATATGTTTATATACAATTTAGAAATATTTTCTTCATTTGTGCAGGTATGGGAGTAATTTTAGTTTTTATTTTACATATAATATTAAAATTTTGAATGTTTAAAAATATTTATCAATAAGAGTCTAGATGCTAGCTAAACATCATAAGGATTTTGGTCATGGTATTAGCAGTATGAACTCTGAGTCGTTTAGTATGATGAGGTTGGCAATATTAGTTAAATATATTTAAATGTAAGAAGCAGTATGAGATGACTTTGCTTATGTGTTATCCTTGCTTACTGACTCACCAGAAAACAATTCTTGTGGGTATTTTCAGTTTTAACCATTTTTAAACAGTTGTGGTTTTTATGTAGCATAAATGTTACCATTGTAATCTAATAGTAAAGTTATATTTAAGAGACTGTAAATAGGCTTCAGATAATTGATTTTAAAAATCATTGTCTGCTTTTGTACATTTTCTCTTTGGATTCAGTGTTTCTGGACTTTACACTTGGAAGATCTTTCTTTTCTTTTCTTTTTGTAATATAATAGACATGGCTTTGTGGCATCCATATTAAAAATGGGTAATTTTCCTTATGGTCCCTGTCTTCCTGCTGAGTTGATAATGTTTTGATGTATTTTTCTTTTGCTCTGATGAGAGGTCTGCTGCTGCTGCTCTGACATATTCATTTGGATGAATAATTATAACTTGCACAATGTCAAGCTGAAGATGGTAGGGTTTTGTGCGTCATGACAAGCCTAGTAGCCAGTGCAGGTGTCTCACAGCATGATCAGCAACAGCCAGTGTATTCTGGCTCAGAGGAGACATTTAGAGTAGTAAGAAATCAGCACCAGGGGCAAGGCTGCTGCTACTATTGCTACTGTGATATGTGCCAAAGAAACACAAAGTGCTTCTCAAAGACAAGTGTCTAGATACCTCTTTAAAGATATTTATTTTATTTGTTTACCCAGTAAATTCTCTTTTATAGATTTTAGCACAGAATGTAAGAACATCTCATGGTTTTTATCTTCATCTACTTCCTAACATCACATGTCCCCTAAGGTATATCCTTAAAAATCTGCTACCTTTAGAATTTTTACATTCAGGTCATATATGTTAATAGTGTTGACTAATGAGATTATAGAATGTGGTAATGTCAAATTATAAATGCACTGATAATGTGATTAAATAAAAATGAAATCCATTTTGTCCAGATCATTGATCAAGCAAAAATGGCTGCTAAAATTGCAGTTCTACTTGTAAATATGCTATTAGGTACAGATATGGTGGAATATCCTTGCCACAAGCAGTTGGGATCTCCAGATCTGGTTAATGCAATAAGCAGTGGTATTTATATTTTTTATCATGGAAATCTGATATTCTTGGAATGGTGCCATGAATGAAGAAGAGCAAAACTAATGATAAAGCCTCTGGCTGATAATCTGATGGTGAATGAAGAATTTGTAATTAAAGGAAACAGTCCTATTACATAGCAGGGAGCATGATCCATTAGTTAGAGCAGCACACTAGCAGTTGGGTATCCTTGGTTCTGTTTACAGTTCAGCCACTGACTTAATTGTATAATTTCAAACAAGTCACATGACTGTCCTTTGCCTCAGTTCATATGTATGTGAATCTTTTTTCTCTCTCACAGATATGTTGAGAAAATTAAATTTGGTTAATAACAAATCCAATATCAGGGGTACAGACAAACAAAACTTAATTATTCACTATAAGTAACCTGTGTAAGTTCTTTTGAACAACAAGATTTTAATTTTTGTTTTTTTTGTTTGTTTGTTTTCGCTGTCTGTGTCAAATAGTACTGAATTTTTGTTCATTCCTAAATTGGTTAATTACATATGCTTTTGCTTTCTTGGCAATCTTAATTGTTGCCACAGTGGTGTGGATAAAAAGGATCAAAAGAAGAAAAGTTCATTATTGTGATTATGTGATATGATAGAAAAAGTGTGAGAGAAGGAGTAATGGGTTCTATTAGACTCAGTCTATAATTAACTGCCTTTCTTTTTTTTTCCTTTTCAATAACTATGTATTTTAAAAATACTCTGCATTAATTCTAAAAGAGAAGGAAAAAAGAGGGAAAATGGTAGCAGTCAAAATTAAGAAAACAAAAAATCACCTTTTATACCTTATTTAGAATTGGAATCTTACTGGATAATAGTTTCAAAAACTCTGTTTTGTTATTTAGCAAATTTCATTTTCAAAATATAATTGATAATATTGTACATGTATTATTCCAGATAATCCTTAGACTCACTTGGGTTAGGCCCGGGGGTGGGGCAGTGTCTTGGAAGGAGTCAATGGTGTAGTAAAATCATTAACCTCATGGCCAGATGCAAAACAGAAAGAGCAAGGGACTGGAGTCCCATTATCCCCTCTAAGAGCAGATCTTCATGCCTAAAATATCTTAAAGGTTTCTATTACCTCACAGTAACACCACTTTGGGGATCAAGCCTTTAATACATGGACCTTTGGGAGATATTTGAGATCCAAACTATAGCAGTATTATAATTTGCTATTACATTCTCTTATATTTATGCTAACTTTTGTTTGTTTCAGGCATTGTATATCAATTTCCCACTGTGGATAATGAATTGGCTGCTCTCTCTCTCTGTTGCCACTCTATATACACAAGAATACTTCTTAATCTCTTGTTTTTTGTCAATAATTATATTGTAATTTTGATGTAAATATTCAATGTTTATGTCATTCTGACTATGTATGCTATGCAAGTAAACAGTATGTAGTTAACTATAATTATTTTTCCTTCAACATCCTGGTTTTGTTATTCCTAAAGTTAAGAATTATCTTATTTTTTTTATTCACTGAGTTTTCTAAATTGGATATAACTCATTTAACTCCATATACCTATGATAGATCTAAGTAAATGTTTTTAGTGGTCAAACAGATGTATGAATTTGAATCTCAATCAGTTACAAGTTAGATTAAAGAAGAAAATATGTACTATAATTTCAGTTTATTTCAAGTATTATTGAAGTTGGTCGAAGCTTTGTAGAAGATTTGAGACCTGTGACTGTGAACACATGAATGACATAGTTCTATGAAATGGTAAAATTCTTATGCGAATTTGGAGATCCCAAGAAACTAGTTTTATTGAACAGGTTGTTTGTCAGGTGCTTTTACTGTTACCTTAAGTTATAGTTTAAATGATTTACCTGTTGATGTTAATCTGTCTTCACTGTAGATGTTCATTGTAGTCTTCATAGTTATTCTGCAGGACTACTGTAGCATAACAAAGTCTAAACTTCTGGATGAAATCCTGTCTCTGTCTTTACCAGTTCATGACCTTATATATATTGTTTATTTAACTTTATAAAAAGAAGGAAATAATAATTTGTCATAGATTGCATGTTGGAGTAAACAGATATGAATGAAAGTCCTGTTGAATTGGAAAGTGCTATATGGAGATGTACAAAGTGATATAAGGAGTTTTGTGCATTGGTGAGCTTTTAATAAAATAGAAAAGAAATAATATATGTTTACACAAATTTATATTATGTATTTGTATGGACAATAGATTTAGGGAACCAAACCAGAGTATTGGAGTTGGTTAATTGTGGAAGCAATGGGGCAGTATTATTATTATGTATTTGTATATACATATATGCATAAATACATAGTAACAAATAGTTGGTCTATTATTGAATTATGTATACTTTTAAGACTTTAGATAGTGTTTACCATTTATATGCAGCATTAAGGAATTTTCTGATGTTCAAAATGAAATGGGGATGATTGATGAAAAATAACTACCAATTTCACCAAGTATGTGGATGTAGCAGATGACTATCTATTGTGTAAGAAAAGATAAAAGATGTTAAGAGAAATATTATTTGATTTTATTGGTTAACATTGTTCATACTTAAATAAACTAATAATGTTACCTTTGGAGTAAATCAGTGAAATATTTGTACATAGCAGATGTCCCAAGTAAAAGAAAAAAAACAGTTTATAAATGACTTCTTAATGGTATATTTTATATTTTTAAATGCTTTTGAATACAAGAAAATTATTTTAGCTAATTATCCAGTAAAGTTAATTTCTTACAACCCACATACTGTTTATTAACATTCTCTACCTCAGGTTTTGTTCCTGTCAGGGACTCTGGTGAATTGATAGGCTGTCTATTTGTACTTTTATTATTTTTTTTAATCCTAGGGTTAATTTGGAATGTGTGGGTGTTGATGTGCTTGTGAATGGGAGTATTTTTATGTTTTAAAACATTCTTTTAGAAACATAGCCCATTTTAAAGGTAAAGTCTAGTAGGTTGCAGGCAGAAAAATTCACTAAGGAAAAGTGTTAATTCACATATCTCTTAGATATCACTAAGAGATATTAGTTCTTTCAGCTAGGAAAGAACTCCACCATATTTTTATAGTGAAATAGATGTTGAATGTTAGAAGCCAATTCAATTTAGCAGATAGATGTAGGGAGCCAAACCAGAGTATTGGAGTTGGTTAATTGTGGAAGCAATGGGGCAGTATTTATTTAATGATGTCACCATTTGTGGTTAGTTCCCTGGCTCTGGCTATGAGAGTAGCATGGGCAGTCAGCAATACACTAATTTTCTGTTAGACTTAACTTTATTTGATGTAAAGATTTTTGTTGCCATTTTTTTCTTTATTTCATTGTTTTTAGTATGAATGATTAAAAATTAGATAGAGCTAACTTTTTTTGCTGCATAGGTTATACCTTTATTTGATATAACCTAACTGGAATGAAAAGCTGGACTGGTTTATATTTTTTACTAATTGGCTTGTTTGTTTAAAACAAGGATAGCTAAGGACAAAATTGAAAATGTCTATTTTCAACATGCACTAGACAGACTTTTCTTTTTTAAAGTAGAATTACTGCAGTCATTCTATGATGGCTTCACATGAGATGATTGTTTCATTTGGCTTTGCGGGCAGATACCCTCTTCACATGAATTGAAAACAGCTAATATTTTAATGATCAGTGGTCAATTAAATAACTTAAGTATTGAAGAGATGATAAATTCTTTGTGGATTGCTTTGACAACAAACAGCATTTGATTAAACAGATTCAGTTATAGATGTATCTATAGAAAACAGTTGAGAACATCATCAGTGAAGCAAGCAAGAAAGATCAAATGAACTGAGTATTTAGAAGATTTATTACCTCTTTAAAGATATCTGATTAGAAATATTGCAATCAACATTAAAATTTTTTAAAAAGTTTAATCTTTAATATTTCCTTATTCTATTGAAACTTTTGAATTCCCTAAAGATAAAGATAAAAATGGTTATTAGAGGATTTATCTGCAAGTGTTATAAGGAAGTATAAAAAAATCAGAATGGGAAGCAACTGTTGCAAGTACCAGAAAATTATGCTATTAATTTAAGTGTCATCAGAGCACAAAAGATCATATTCTGGGACTATGTGAACATTATTAAGATACTGGAAATAATAGTACTTAAGATGAAGATATTATACTCTAAGATCTGGTTAAGTGACTGACATTATTGCTTCACTTCAGGTATTATAAAAGTAACAAAATGCTTTTAAAGATAATAAGCGTTACATTTTGAGATTGGCAGTGTTCACACTTTCCTGCTTAAGTGCTTTCCTAGTTTAACGTAATTTAATAACAGTTATGGGGGAATAGCTAACATCTTAGTTCCCATATATATCTTTCTTCCTTTCTTCTCCAATATATTCATATTTTATATATCTATGTAGATACTTAAAAGTTATAGACATAGATATATAAAAGTGATATAATTTCATTCTCTTAAGTGATGGTGTATGAACTATGACTGTTATACCTTCTTTATTGTTGCTATAAGGAATATTGTTATTCTGTATTTGTTTTTAAGTTCCTAATTGTTGGGAAAAAAAACTATTATAAAGGAGCTACAGCTATATAGATCCATTACCATCCAGTAATCTGAATTTTGTTAAAAAAACAGCTTTATTGAGGTATAATTGACATATAATAAGCTGAACATACTCAAGTGTACACTTTGGTGTGTTTTAACAAATATTTACCCATGAAATCATCTGTACAATCCAGATATATCCAGATGTGACAAATAAACATTTGTCACACCCAAGTGTCCTTCCCCTTTATAGTACCTGTCTCCTGTTCTTTCTGTCTCTGCTGTCTCTTCCCTGGTCCCCCTGCTTTCTATCACTAGATTAATTTGCATTTTGTAGAATTTACATAATTTTTGTGATTTTTGATGTCAGGTTTCTTTCTACAGTGTAATTACTTTGAATTACTTCATCCATGTTGTAGTGTGTTCATTTGTTTTTTATTGCTAAGTGTTTGTGTGTGTACCACATAAATTCCACATTGACCTGTGGATATACATGTGGGTTGTTTTTAGGATGTGGCTATTACAAATAAAGCTGCGATGCACATTAATTCAGTGTTGTATAAACATGTTTTCATTTCTTCAGGGCAAATACATAGGAGAGTAGTGGCTGGATCACATAGGAGGGGTATCTTTTTAACTTTATAAGAAATTACCAAACTATTTTCTGAGCTGGTTGTGCTGCTTTCCATTCCTAACAGTAGTGTTTGAGGCTTCTTATTCAGCTGCTTCCTTGTTCACATTTGGTATGGTCACTCAGTTTCATTTGCATCACTGTAATCTGCATTTAATGCTCTCTCAAAAGTGATTTTAATTTACAGTTATTTAATGAACAGTGGTGTTGAACATCTTTTCATGTGCTTATTTATCATCCAGATATCTTTGTTGAAGTGCCTTCACATTTTTTGCCTAAATGCCTACATTAAAGGAGAGACACATCAAATTTATGGGTTGGAAGATTTATTGAATCTTGAGGCAAAATTTCTTCCAGTTGACTTTTTTTTTTTTTTTTTTTTATTCTTTTAGTGGCTGGATCAGGTGCACCACAACCATTTCACCCTGACCGAGTGAAGTTTCCTTACTTCAGGTCAACCAGTGGTGGAAGTTATCCACATATGTATAAGTCTTCATGGCAACAATTAGTGTTGATCACAGGGCACTACAACTTAGTCAAGTTGACATTAAAAACCAAGAATCACAGTAGATAATAAAACTAACCTCTCTTTCATTGACATTTTTTCCTCAATTAGTTTTGCAAAACCTTAGGATGAAAGAACAAATTGTTAGTCATAAGAAGGGTTACTATTTTTGAAGAATTTATTTACCAATTTTCATTGAACTTTTATTAAAATAAAATTACTTACCTAAAAAAAAGAAGTCAGTTCTCTACATATTGATCTGTAGATTCAGTGTAACCCAAATCAAAATTTGAACATTTTTTTTACAAATTGAAAAATTATTTTAAAATTCATATAACAATGCAAATGACCTATGCAATAATTGAACTAATCCTAAAAAAGAACAAAGTGGGAGAACTAACCCTACCTGAACTAAAAACTTGTTAATCCACCTTTTTCAAGATAATGTGATACTGTCAAAAGGTAGACACACAGTCACCGAAATTGAAAATTTTAGAAATAAACTCATTCATATATAGATACCTGTTTTCAACAAACATGCAAGACATTTCAATATAAGAAGGACAGTCTTTTTAACAACTGGTGATGAAACAATTGGATGTCTGTGTGTCAAAAAGAAGAAATTTAATAATAATTTAATAATATACCAAAATTAGTTCCTAATGGATCATAACCTTAATGTAAAACCTAACACTACAAAACTTCTAGAAGAAACATGGGAGAATGTGTTCGTAGCTTTAGGTTAGGCATAATTTTCTTATTATACCATGAAATACAGAATTGGACTTCATCAAAATAAAAAATTTCTATCATTGAAAAAGGTACTGTTAATAGAATGAAACAGCAAGACACACAGACTAAGAGAAAATATTTAGAAATTATATACTTGATAATGCACTTGTCTTCGGAATAGGTCAAGAACTCTCAAAGCTCAAGAAAACCCATATATTTCTAGTTTCTTAAGAATATATTCTGATTTCTTAAGGATAACTCTTTTATGACCATTAAAGCTGTATATAAATTGACTTTTTGTGAAAAAAGTCTCCAAAATGTACTTACTTAACTCGGAGAATTGAACTTCATGTGCCTGATGACCTTTGGCTAGGTGTCAGATGATTGCTTCCTACTTCACTTCCTCTGCAACACTCTGAGCTACTTTGCTTTAGTCAGCTTCATAATGGTATGTCTTCACAAAACACCCACCTTAGCTTTACCATTCTCATTTTTCTCTCTCTGACCAAAGGTACTTGGGGGAGCCACTAGGTATACATATGTGTGCAAACCTGGAAATGTAAGAAAATTAATCCTCCTAAAGGCAACTTGACCAGTGGGGAATGGAAGCCAGTAATAAATGCTTCTGGATTCTATTTCTGGGACAGGAATTCCTTAGAATTCTTTACAGCTTCTTGTAAAGCCACCATTGAGCACAGTGGCTGGCCTGAAAACACACCCTTATTTTCGCTTTTCCTCTTGTCCAGTCCCCACTCCTACTCTCTTAGTTCATTTCCAACACACTTGCCTCAGATAAGCCTTTGTCTCAGGCTTTGCTTTCTGAGGGGATCTCATACTCAAATTGTCATTGTCATATGCTACAGATAAATATGGCATAGGACGTGTTCTAAATACAACACTCATACTTATAGCCTAGAAATTCACCTTTTAAAAAAATTCTGATGTTTGCTATGTGATTATTTGACTTGTTTTTCAGGACTGAACAAAACCTATGCAACTACATATGATTTCCTATGTTGTTTAACTTGGCACACCTTCTTTAAAATCAATTTATAAATCAAAGGCTGCACTAGGCTTCTTTAAAATGATATCCTTGACCCCAGAAAATTGTAATCTTCCTCACAATTGCTATCAACTTCTTTTGACTTGTAACCACAATTCAAATGAGTAGCAGTGGACTGTAGGCACTAACATTTTAGCTGCATTTATAGCTAATTTGTAGAATGAAAGAAAAGTGTTTCTCAGTATTTCAGTTATACTGAAATACAGGTACTACTATGTTTTGAAGAGTTTGGATCTAAGCATATAAATAATTCATCAATGAATTGATGACGTGGTAAGAAAAACCAGATCACAAACCTCTTTTACTAATGATACTTATTAGCTCCAGTCATGGAGCTAATAAGAAGAATTTCCTTTATTCACTGCTTATGCTCCATAAGCAATAATTAGAAAAAATGACACCTTTAAGGTTTGGGAATAATGATGTGGTTTATTTATTAAACATGAACATGAACAAAATAACCAACCTGGCCTTACCCTGCTCAGATATTGAGATACTTGATTTATGTACATGTTCCAGCATGAAAATTGGAAAGTGTTGCAAAAAGAGCCTGAGTGGGCTTTGGAGTAGTGGCTAGTTTTGGAATTGTAAAACTATTCAGGAAATAGAATAAGTCTTTGTTTTCTGTTAAAGTCATCATTTGATGATCTTTGGCCAAACTAACTTACTAATGGTTCATGATCTCAAGATTTAAATGGAAAAGATATACTGAATGGATGGTTGATTTAGAAATCTTTTCAATTGTCTGTGTTCAGAAAATCTTAGTAAATCAACACAGGGATCCCAAATAACATTTGTTGTTGTTGTTGTTTTAATGGTAAAACCTATATACAGAGTAATCCAGACACCTGATTCAGGTGCAGAGAATTTCACTGTCTTAAGTGAGCCCAATTTTGGAATGATTTATTAGTATCTTTATGCTTGTTTTCCAAATCATTTGGAGATATCTTTTCCTCTAAAAATAGTACTTCGGCTTGGTGCTAAATACTTTAAGAGTAATACTTTGGCAGTGGCATACACCTGTAATCCCAGCAACTGGGAGGCTGAGACAGGAGGATCACAAGCTTCAAACCAGACTCAGAAACTTAGTGAGGCCCTGATGAATTAAATGAGATCCTGTTTCAAAATAAAAAATAAAAAGGGTTGGGGCTATAGCTTAGTACCCTGGATTCAGTTTGTAGTACCCTATTCCCCCCAAAGCAATACTTAGAATTCTTCTGACCTTCATTTTTTTTTACCATAGGAAGATTACATTCTGTATCAGGGGATAGCTCCTTGTTACACTTAGGTCTTGTGTGCCTTGTGCATGTAACATTTTAGAGGCAGTTTCCCAATTTCTCTTGTTCATTCAGAGCTCCTCCTTTCCCCGCCCCCCCGCCTGCTGTAGCAGAACCCTACATTAAAATGGACCAAAAAAAAATCTATTGTGGTTGACCTTGAACATAGACCTTTGTTGCAAACCTTGAAGTAGTTGAAGTAAAATGTTTGAGGCTGCTCTTCCTTTTTAACCTTTTGGTATTTTCCAGGTTTCTCATAATGTTTCCTCTTTATTTTTTAAATTTTTTAAATATTTTGGTGGTAGGTGTCTTAAAGACAGTCTGTTTTACATCTTTCTTCCACCACACCAGAATTTTAGTTGAGAGGCTTCAGCATTATGGTAATGGATTGTGAGCTACTTTTCTTCTTTATGAGAGACTTTATTGTTTGGGGCCTTCAGCCCTATAGATGTATATGTATGGGTTTACTTGACCTTTTTCTGCAGTTAGTTTCTATTGTCTTCTCAAATTTTTCTGGTCTTTTTTCCTTCTATTGTATTTCTTTTAATCGTAGCACTGTATGTATATACACTGTAAGTATGTGAATTCTTCAGTCACAATGCTCTGAGTATAAATTTTGGGTCTTTAGTATATTTAGTCCTTATAACTGCTTTGCTATTCCTGCTAGAAATTTGTGGTTCTAAACCTATTTCAAAAATTCAATTTTGAGGGGAGATTGCAATCTTTGCTGTATATTTTAGAAAATAATAATCACATAATACATTTTGACTTAAATATGTGGAGACCGTAAAATATAATGTAATCTAAATATTTTTATTTCTAGCTAAAAGCTAATATTTTTATATGAAAGTTCTTTTGATCGAGATAAAATATTACAGTAAATCAAATATACATTATATTTAATAGATATGCATTTATATATAATTTGACAAAATCTGTTTACAAATGAGAATTTGAAATAAATGGGAGTACATTATAGTAATTGGCATCTTAAAAGGGAATATGGATTCTTTAAGTGGAAAGCATTACTTTATGGATTTTCAAACAGATTTAGAATTCTTGACTTTTAGGCCTGGAAGTTACCTTGTAAGTTATCTGTTGCACACCTACATTTATAATTACAGTTTTTAAAGCTTTAGAGAGGCTAAGCATATCTCAGATACCTCATTACTTTCAAGATTAGAGCTGTGACTTGCTTATGAACTGGGCATTTGTATCCTAGTATCAGAGACCTCAACATAATCCTATTAGTTTTACTGACAACATATTTTTTGGTATATTACATATATCATGAAATGAAAGGATGGCTATCTGACCTTTTATATCTATTTTTACCTAGGCTTTTTTATGATTATAAAAATAATGTGTTATTGTAGAAAATAAAAAGTACAAACAAGAGTATCAAAATTGTCATTATAGAGGGTTAGGTTGTTTTTTAACCACACTAACCAGGGGCTAATGAAGAAATGGAATAAAGTAATTAGAACAGATTCAGAACAAAACTACTGTTGATTAGTCTGGAGTAGATTAAGGTCATGGATCAGGGTCCCATAGGACCTGCAAAATGTTTGTCTGTTTACTGAGGTTCTGTGATAAAGTAGTGACTAATAATGGGAGTCTGGTGAGAAAAGAGCCAAACTCTGGGATTGAGCTGTTATTGAAGGAAAATCTACTTCAGAGAATACATATTCCCTATCCAGTGTACTTTATTTTATTTTTTTTTTCACCATCATCTTCTAACCCTGAGACTGTTCTAATTTCCTTTGGTTACCCTAAAGTTTGGAGTTAGAGAAATAATGCCTAAACTGAGGAGGTTAATTTTTTTTTTTTTTTTTTTTTTTTTTTTTTTTTGGTACCAGGGATTGAATTCAGAGTCACTCAGCTACTGAGCCACTTCCCCAGTCCTATTTTGTATTTTATTTAGAGACAGGGTCTCACTGAGTGAATATTTTTTATTAGATCATGCATATTTTGTCTTTAGGGAATTCTCCCATTATCCCCCAGTTTAATATTTTTATCTGTTCATTTTTATTCTCCTTATTGATTTGATCAATAATCCCTTATATATTAATGGTAGCAATATTTTCCCTAATATAGTACAGTACATCCTGTTTTCCATTTCCTTTATTGGGCTGTGAACTTACAATAATGTTTTACAGTAATGGCTACAAAATTGAAACATTTACTATTTAATAAACAATTAGTGGGGTTTTTTAATGTTTATTTTTTAGTTTTAGGTGGACACAATGTCTTTATTTTACATTTTATGCAGTGCTGAGGATCCAACCCAGTGCCTCATGCATGCTAGGCAAGCGCTCTGCCACTGAGCCACAACCCCAGCCCACAATTAGTGTTTTGTATACATTATCTCATTCAGATCTCCTGAGGAGTAACACTGTTTCCATATTATAGAACTGCTGTGGTTTGGATAAGTGTCCCCCCAAAGATCCATATGTTAAAGGCTTGGTCCCTAGGGCAGCACCATTTAGGAGGTGGAGCTTTTTGGGAGGTCCATAGGCCACTGGTAATATGTCCTTGTTGGGAATTGTTGGGGCCCAGGCTGCTGCTGCTTTCTTTTGGTTTCCTTGCAGTGAGATGAGCATTTTGCTCTACCACATGCTCCCTGCCATTGCCATTTGGCACCCTTATTAGAGGCCCAGAAGTGATGAGTTTGCCTGATTTTGAGTTGGAAACTCCAGAACTGTGAAATGAAGTAAATCTTTGCACTTGATAAGTTATGTTATGGTTTGGATATGTAATGTTCTCCCAAGGCTCATGTGTTGAAGGCTTGGTCCCTGGTGCAGCATTGTCCAGAGGTGGGGCTTTTGGGAACTGATTAGATCGTGAGACCTGTGACCTCATCAGTGGATTAATCATTGATAACTGCATGGACTACGTAAGGTGGTGGAAACTGGGCACATGGAACATGATTGGACCAAGAGGTCACTGGGGTCTGTGTCCTCTACCACTATATCATGTCCCTGCTGCCCCTTCCCACTTCCTTCCCTGCTGTTGTGAGCTGAGCAGCTTTTCTCTGCCACACCCTTCTGCTGTGATGTTCTGCCTCACTTCTGAGTAATGGATCCAGCCAACTGTGGACGAAAACCCCCGAAACCATGACAAAATGATGACTAACATAGTTAATTAACACAAGTACTTTATTATAGTGACAGAAAGCTAACACAAGAAACTAAATGAGATTAACTAACTCGCTGAGAAATGCAACTGTACATGGTGGAGCTACGAATGTGCCTTGAGATTTGACTACAGTCTATGATCTTAACACAGTTTTTCCCTTTTTTTTTTTTTTTTTTTGGTACCAGGAATTGAACCCAGGGGCACTTAACCACTGAGTTACGCCCCCAGAACTTTTTTAGTTTGAGACAGGTTCTCACTAAGTTATTTAGGGCCTTGCTACATTGCTGAGGCTTGCCTGGGACTTGTGATCCTCCTGCCTCAGACTCCCAAGTTGCTGAGATTATAGGCATGTGCCACCACTCTTGCTCTGTATTCTTAACATCATCAGTATCTAGCATACAGAATAACACTTGGTAAACACATTATTTATATTTGCTGAACTGAATGTATTAGGTCAGAATTCATTTATGTAGTATTTACTTATTTAACTTTGTATTACTTTGTACTATAAATGAAGACTAGCTTTCTTCATTGCTTGACTCATAGTTTGTTGAATGTGGCTAAAAATTGAGAATTTTAAGTTGAAGATAAAGCATTTTCTTTGATATTTTATAAAATGAATTCTACTTTTACAAACTCATATAGTCCCTAATATCCCAAAATTTATTATAAAAATGAAATATTACTTATTAAAGTTATGATGAAAATGTTCTGAAGGATGCTTTTTTCCTTACAGGCTGGATTGCCTGAATCTTATACAAGTATGACTCTGGGACCATTTAAACTATAACAAGCATGGCTATTCATCGTTCCACCAGTGGTTCTCAACCTTGTCTGCATGTTAGAATCACTGGGGAAACTTTTAAAAGTCCCAGTGCCAAAGGCTGCTCTGAACTAAGATCAATTGAAAAGGAATGTCTGTGTAGAATATATATTAGTGTTATTTGAGTTATTCCTGTGTGATTTTTATTTTAGAGAAAGATGTGCTAATGGTATTTCAGTGGGTTTTTTTTAAAATTATATTCATAGTTGAAGGAAAGGGTGAATTTTACTAAAAAATTAGAGAATATATTTTTTAATCCTTTTAAGATTGTCTGATTTAGAATGCCTGTCATAGATATTTCATTTCAAAGATTATAATTTACTTATAGAATGAGCTTTTTTCCTAAGAAGACATGATTGCAAGTTTACTATTTAACGCTAATATATTTAAAAAGTTAATTATATAAATTTAAAAATTTATTTTAAAAGGATATTAAAATTTTTCAGTTATAATAAATAACTCATGCATAATTGATATAATTTAATATTTTAAAGATTCATTTCCCTTTTAATATTGTATTATAAATGTTCAAACATACAGAAACCTTGAAAAAGTTTTATGATGAATACCCATATATCCATTATTTAGATTCTACACTTAACATTTACTGTACTTACTTTATTATATATCTTTACATTTATTCATCACTGTATCCATTCATGAAGCCATCTGATTTTTAGTGCCTTGCAAAATAATTTGCTAGTATTAGAACACTTTTTCTAAAATACATCAGCATGCAAACCTTTTACTTTGTACAATTTGAAAACAATGAAATGCACAAATCTGAAGTATACTATCAACCCAGTAAGTGGACACACCTGTGCAGTCCATATTCAAAATGCAGTATGTTCCATCCCAGGGTCCTATCCCTTCTAGTAAATCACCATTATTTTGATATTTTTCTGATAGCTTAATTATGCCTGTTCCAAACTTCATATAAACAGTAGCAGACAGTATATACTCTTCGTATGTAGGCTTATTTCACCCAGCATAGTTTTGAAATTTACCCATGTTGTGACATATATTAATAGTTTGCTCTTTTTATTCCTGAGTGGTACTCTGTCACTTAAATTTACTGGGATTTATTTATCCTTTTTTTCTATTGATGGGCATCTGGATTATTTCTAGTTTTGGGTTCTTGAGAATAAAGCTTTAGTAAGGGTTCTTGGGAACATAGCTGCAAAGAGCTTTCCGGGGGAAGTCTTGTCATGGACATATCTTTTCACTGCTCTTAGATTAGGCTTGTTAGGTAACAGGATATGGATATGTTCAGTTTTTAAAGACATGCAGTTGCCAAATCTTTCCAAAAGCAATCAGTGCCATTTTACATGCCCACCAGGACTATGAGAGCTCAGGTTGCTTTACATAGCTGCGTTTTTGTTTTGTTTCAACTTAATGTTATCTCACAATTTGTGTTCTCACTCTCTCACCCGTTTCTGAACATTTTTTTGATCCATTTTTCATTTTATTTTTCAGATTGCAAATTGGCCAAAACAGTAAATCTTAAAACAGCATAGTAGTTTTGGTGAGATATGAAACTGCTTGTATTACAAAATGAGTTGCCTTTTTTTTTATTTTGAAAAAAATAGTTTAGATAATTTCCCTATAAAATACTTATTGAAATATAACTAACTTTAATTTTACTTACATTATTCATTATCATTTATGGTATGTGTGTGTGTTTATGAAATCTGATAATGGTTTTTAGGATTTAAAATGCACTTTTTCTATAAATACCAAGTGATCTCTAGTTTGAGGATTGTTTCCTTTTTTTTATGTTATTTTCTCTCGCGTGCTTTTTTTTTTTCTGTTATTGGCTCATTTCTTATTTTGAAGTATCTTATTTTCTGTTCAAAATGCAGTTAGAGGGGCTGGGGTTGTGGCTTAGTGGTAGAGCACTTGCTTAGCACGTGTGAGGCACTGGGTTTGATCCCCAGCCCCACATAAAAAACTAAGTAAACAAAGGTATTGTGTCCATCTACAACTAAAAATATTTTTTTAAAACTACAGTTAGAATTTTATTTGTAGCTGCATGTAAGAGAAATGGACATTTGGAAATACTTTCAAATAAAATATTATGAAAACATTTTATGGGGAGAATGAGAAAGGAAAAGACTGCTATACTGATTTAAAAACTAGTTACTTGGGAAGTTAGTTTTCTGATTGCTGGATTTTTTCTTCCAAATTTGTAGGTATGATAGATCAGAAAAGACATTCTACCCTTAGTGTCTTAAAAAGTTATTTTCAGACATTAAGCTCTAGTTCCTACTCTTACTTTTTTTCTTTTGTGTGAAAGAGTTGAACTCAGCTTGATGAAACTGAGCCATGAATTCATCTAACTATAAACACTGATAGAAGTGATGACATGGAATTCGTTTTCCTTAAGCACCTGGGATGTGTAAAGAGTGGCTACTTTCTTTCTCTTACACAGGTTATGTCTTATTCTTGCATTGTTGGCTTATGTCACATTGGCCTAGTACATTTATACTATTTTAATTATGTTTCGCTTATTTGAAAGAGTAACTGCACCCTTTAATTCTTTTCAAATCATTTTACTTTTTATATAAAAAATGCTTAGAAAATAGTTGTGTCTTTTAAACATATCACATTATTTTATAAGTGACTTTGACTTTATTTAAAGGCTGGGCATGGTGGCGCACACCTGTTATCCTAGTGACTCAGGAGACCCAGACAGGAGAATTGCAAGTTCAAGGCCAGCTTCACCAAACTTGGTGAAACCCTATCTCAAATAAAAAGGAGCAGGGATATAGCTTAGTGGTAAAGTGACCCTGAGCACAATCCATAATACTACCAAAGGAGCTGGCGGGGGGGGGGGGGGAGTAAAAATAAAAACTTTTAAAAAATTGGTGGTGGCTTTTAGTGAAAATTTATTTAGGCTAACTCCCACAAGGGATTAATATCTTAAACACCAAATTCAGATGAACTAAAAGTTAAATCATGGTTATCTGAATTCTTGAAAAATATGTTAAACCTTTTTCGTACATTTTGCCTAATTAGAACTGCAAAGGTATTTCTTAATGATAAAGGTTGGTAGTTTTATAATAAAATGACAATGCTGTACTGGACTTCATTTTGTAGCACAAATATTTTCATATCGACATTTAGACACTATGCTCAATACATTAGATATATAGTATACATTAATGAAGTTGTTCATATGTTAGTAATTACTGTGCTATATGTCATAAAAATATGGGTTTAAAAATTTTTTTCTCTATAAAGGATGTAATCTATTGACAGAAAAAGAATCCTGTTAATGCTAGTGGAGATGAAGAGATGTAATACAGGGAGAGTTGTTTTGTTTGTTGGAGTCCACCTTCTAGCTGAAATGAAACAGAGCTTAAAATTTCTAAATTGAGGTATTTTGAGGGAAACATTATTTCCTATTGGTAGAGTGCCATATAACTTATTCAGCTTTCATCTTTACACAGGGCTCCTTAATAAGCATTCATAGTCAGTTTTTGGCAGCGTTAGAATCACTGAAGGCATTCTGGGATGTTATGGATGAAATTGATGAGAAGACCTGGGTACTTGAGCCAGAAAAACCTACCCGGAGTGCAACAGCACGCAGAATTGCATTAGGTAGGGAAAAAGATGACTAGGTTTTATTTTCAGGTGTTTAAAATTATATTTATTGGAACTTTTCTGTAACAGAATTGACCAGAATCCCAAGTTACTTACATTAGAAATTGACTGTTTTTTTTTTTTAAACTTGAGATCCATGAATCTTTACTGATGATCATGATTTCAAAATTACCTCTTTTAATAAAACATTTCGTTAATCTTTACTTGAGTGGGTATACAGTAAAATTGGCAGTCAGACTGACATGTCTTTGTTGGCTTGATGAACTGGTACACTTGTGAAAACTTTAATCTTCTTTTGTTCTAGGAAATAATGCTTCCATAAATATAGAAGTGGACCCCAGGCATCCTACTATGCTTCCTGAATGCTGCTTTCTTGGAGCTGACCATGGTATCAGAACTCAGAAATATTTTTAACAGAATCATAAAGTCCTTGGCTACCACTGTTAAATATAATTCGGAATTAGAAATAGTAATTACTTTAAATGAAAATTTCTCATTGTGAATTATATACTTTTAATTAACACCATGCATATGATTTAGGTTTTCAAGTCAAATAGTTCAGAAGTTTACTTTCTGTATCAAATGTGGCTGTATGAAATGAGAGAAAACCCTAATTTATTTATTTATTTTTTTTGTTTTAATATCTGAAGTGGTAAAACCCCTGGGAATTAAGCTGAGCAGGAACATACATTTGTGGTAAGTATCTTGGCAATATATTAATTTGTCTATGATTTCACAAATTTTATAGCAAATATATGATTGTATATGTATGTATATATGGTTTTTTTTTTCCATGCTTTTAGGGATCCAGAAAACAGTCTATTACAAAATCTGAAAGATGTTTTAGAAATTGATTTCCCAGCTCGTGGTATCCTGGAAAAATCTGTAAGGTTTATCAGTGCTTTGATATTCCACATTGTGTTGCATAATTAAATTTAAATGCTTCTCTCAGAAAAATGAGGCTAAAAGGGAGGGAATTAGAATAATGTTCTAACACAGACCTCTGAACTACAAATTTTTATATCAAAGAACTTGTTAACCTTTGGTGGTTTTAAATGTACTTTTTATCATGGTCTTCAGCAGCAGAGTGATTGACAGACGTTTATCATTAGAAATAAAGGGAAAAGTCCAAAATAGCTAATGAGATGTTTGGATCTTCTATATTATCTACTTATGGATAACTGAAGTATAGTTTCAGTTAACTTGATGTAAGTGTTTATGAAGGATGACAGTATTTTTTTTTTTAATGAAAACTACTATTGCAAAGATAAAGAATTGATTTTCACATAGCTACTAAGGTTGTAGAATACTAAGTGGTGGTGATGTTTTTCTTGTAGTTATATAAATTTTTGAACCTTAGTTAGTAATTACTAGATTATGTCAATTCCCTTATTTACATACTATATAGACATATTCATATGGATGAAATCCCTAAGGCCCCAAAATGAAATTTGGTACATATGTGTATATTTGAATGAAAAAGGAAATACTAAAAAGTACCTTTACTAGGTGTTTAATATGGCAAGTTACTTTTATAAAAATGATATAAAATTTAATATTGTATATGTACTGTTTTTCCCTAATCTTACATATGCATTTTGAAGAAATATGCATATAAATATTTTTCTTTTGAAGGATTTTACTATGGATTGTGGAATTTGTTATGCCTATCAACTTGATGGTACCATTCCTGATCAAGTGTGTGGTAATCCCCAGTGTGGACAGCCTTTTCATCAAATATGCTTATATGAGGTAAAACTAAAAAATAATGGCAAGACTTTTTTTTTCCAGCTAATACAGCATAGAAAATATGCATATTTGAAATATATGAAAAAATTTGTTTATTCAGTTGTGATCCCCTTTTGCCTTAATTTCTTTTACCAGTTTATTAGTAAATGAAGAGATGCTTAAAGTATCCAAGAAGGGAGAAAAATCTATCCAGAATATATTTGCAGACTTGTTTTTTGCATAACAGATTAAGTTGGTGGTACATTACCCAGTGCAAGCTCCTTAGATTCATCCTGGTGGCAGCACTGAGGTGAGGGAATTAACACACGGTACAGTACCTTATTTTTCAGGCTGTACTTAACCATAGAAGAAATGCAACAATCACACTTTTCTGGTTAAAGATAGCATTCGGTACTATATACACCATACCAATAGAGACTTCAGATATAAACATCAATTTATATTACATAAATATCAGGTCTGATTATAGAACGCTAAGGGAACATGTGCTTTTGTAATACGAAATTTAACTTTAAAATATTGCTTTGTAATCAGTGGCTTGAGAATACAATCTTGGTGATTAAGACCACAGTGAGATTAAATTTTTGGAAGCTTATAGGATCTTTTGTGGCAGGAGTTCTTTATATTGATTAATGGATTTAGGGAAGGTATGTAAACCCCAGGAACTTCTATGCATTATCTTTGAGGGCAAAGAAAGTATAACTCTCATCAAAGGGTCTTATAAACCAGTGGTTCAGACTATTCCACGTTGATCTCCTCTTGTTATTCAACTTAACAATACTCTGGTATTATTTGGCTCAAGAAATGTGTCTCCCCCTACCCAATCCCTAGTGGTGCTTGGAACTGAACCAAGGGCTAAAAATGTATTTCTTACTCTAATAATTAAACAATTAGTAAGGTTAACCATCTGGAATCATACTGACTTTTTTTCTCTTTTTTAAATCTCCAGTGGTTGAGAGGACTACTCACTAGTAGACAGAGTTTTAATATCATCTTTGGTGAATGTCCATACTGTAGTAAGGTAAGCAAAGTGTTTATCACAATTCATAAAATGTGCCTTTTACTAATGTTATAAAAGACACCTATAGAGAATATCAGCTTATCTGAAACTTTTTGAAACACATTCTCTATTTACCTAGTGAGAAAAGTTTTCTCTAAGAACTCCTTTTCTAGATTTCCTCATTTACTTGAAACTTTAGAAAATGATGTCCCAAACTGTATAGTGATATTATTTCTAGCATAAAGAATTTTAGTGTTCAAGAACTTTAAAATCATATATATTTTTTTTTAGCCAATTACCTTGAAAATGTCTGGAAGGAAACCCTGAAATAAGCATTTCTATGAAGAAGTAGAAACTTTATTAAAAGGATTTTATTTGATATCTTCAGAGAATACATAAAGCAAGACATACTAATATCAAAAGGAAAACTATGATGAAGCCATAATAATATACATCTGCCTTTGCCTCTTCACTAAGAGTAAACTGGGAAATTGTAGGCCAGAGTCCTGTAGAACTTTCTAAGTCTGTGACCCCTGTACCAATTGGGGAAGTATGTGTGTACCAAGGAGGAGACCTTGACTTGCTGATTACATCTGAATTGGTAAAATCTTGATAGGGCTCATAAAATGAATTTGGGAATTGCACATAGCTAGATTTTTGGGGAAAACTGTTTATTTCATTCAGAAGTTCTGAAGACTCACAATATTTTTGTCTTCTCTTTCTGCCTTCCTATGGAAAAAAATACATATATAGTTAGATTTTTTTTTGTCTTTTGAATATTCTGTATGAATGCTAAATAAAATTTAATCAAATCAGAGTCATTGGATGGTTCTTTTTAAAACAAATAGACAATTTCACTAAATAGTGTACAATTAAAAACAAAATATGAAAAAACAATTCTCTGGGCAAGATGGTCAAGCTTTTGGCCACTAGTCTCAACCATGCATATCTTGGCAAGTCAAATGATTCCAGCTTTATTTACTGAGTAAAGGATGAGGCTGTGTACAAACCAGGAAAAATTCACAGTGGATGATGTGTCACAATTGTTGCAAAGTTGTGAAGCCCAAACAGGACAGACTGAATAGATCATAAATTAACTGGTTACTTAAATACACATTTCAGAAGTTGCTTCAATGTTTTCACCATCATTCATGTGGATCAGAGCCTCAGGAATCAGTTTTTTCCTCACTACTTAACTGGCTGAGAGTCAGGAGTTGTTCTGTTTCTTCTTCACTTTGGTAATCCTTGGATTGCCCTCTCCTTATTCAATTTATAAAACAAAGCAGAAACACCTTAGTCTTGTTACTTTCATTCAGAAACATCTGCAACACCATCATTCTTCAGTATAAGCTCAATTTCTAAACTGTCACCCTTCAAAAAGTCTCCCCCACCCCAAAAAAGTCACTTTCAGGGTCGAGTTTTAGAAGGTAAGAAAGGATTTCTACATAATTCACAAGAAACAAAGTAGAGATGTTCTGAAACGACTCTTTAGCTTTCCTATTAAAAATAAACAAACTAGTTGAGAGATAAAGCTAACAAAGTTACACTAATGCAGTTTTCCTAAGTCTTGATGACTTCATTCACTAGAGGTAAGATAAATAAGTAGTATTCTAGTACATTGTAAATCATTCTCAAAGAACTGTGCCTTCAAATCATAATTCTAAGGGCTGAGAATCACTGACTAGTTAAGCAGCATTTATATATAACTTACATGTGAAAGAAATATTTCCATATAGTTAGAAATCAAGCTACTAAAATTTTAAGAACCATCCATTGTGTAAACTATACTGCTCATTTTCTCATTCAGCACCAACAATTGACATCAAATGGGAAAGTACTCTTTTATAAGAGTATTTGGTCTCTGAGATCTGACTGGGAAAGATAGTTTATAATAGAAGTTGGCAATAATTGCCACCTGAATTTTTTTAATAGGTTTACTGGAACACAACTTTGTCCATTTTTTAAGATATTATTTATGGCTGCTTTTACACATACAGTTGAATAGTTCAAGACAAAAACATTTAACAATTTCTAGAAACATTTTGGGTTGCCACAACGGGGAGGGGGTACTTTTGACATCTGGAAAATACTAGGAATGTTGCTAAACATCCTACAACATAAAGAACAGCCACCCCACAAAAAATAATCCAGTCCCAAAAGTCAATGGTGCTGTCAAGAAAGCCTTCATTACAGTAGTTATTAGGCTTGAATGCATATTAAAAACAACTGGGGAGCTTGGAAAATATAAATGCAACTTCTCTGGCCATGAGTAATGGGTATCAGGCTCTTCTGCCATAAAAACCCATGATAAAAAATGATAAAGTCAGAAGAAAAATATAAAGCCATTAGGAGGCATCTAAAACTAACAAGAAACAGAAAATCCAGACTTCAGAAAGTCCACAATTTAAGTTACACTTACTCTAGATCAGGCCACAAAAGCCTAAAGCGAAGTTATGACAAGATCAAGTTGAACGATCAGTACATTAACTGCTAGAACAAGCCCAAAACTCTTTAAAGGAATGCTGTAAATTCTGACCATAGCATCTACAGTGCTCAGTATACAAAAATACTTGACTACATATAGGATGTATGAAAATGTAAACCATAACCAGGCAAGAAAAGAACTCAGATGTCTCAGTTCAGACAACTATCAAACAAAGACCGCAGAACAGCTACATAAATATGTTCACGGACATCAAGGAAAAATTAAACATGGTGAATAGATAAACATTAGCAAAAATATGAAAAATGCAGAAAAGGAAAAACGCCCTAGATTTAATAGCTGATTTTACAGTAAAGTATAGAAGTCAGGCAAAAGAAAACATCCAAAGAAGATAAAATGTTTAAAATATAAAATGTCTCAATTTTATGTGAAAAAGGTGAAGTATTCTAATATACATGTCTTTGGATCATGGAGGAGGAGGGGTTAAGGCATGAAACAAACTGATGTCACAGATGAACACTTTTCTAATTTCATGACTGATACCAACCCATAGATAAAAGCTCAATAAATCCAAAACACAACAAAGACCACCATGCCTAGGAAAGTCAAAGATTAAAAGGAGATCTTCAAAGCAGCCAGAGATATTTTTTAGCTTTTTGTCACTGTGACAAAATATCTGAGAATCAAAAGATAGAAGGCTTTATTTTAGGTCATGGTTTAAAGATTTCTGTTTATGGCCACTTGGCCCTATTGCCATTGGGTCTGTGGCAAGATAGTACATTATATTAGGAATGCATAATGAAGGAAGCTACTCACCACAGAGTGGCCAGAAAGTGAGAGGAAGTGGCAGAAGTCCCAATATCCCCTCTCAGGGGGATGCTCTAAGTAACCAAACTTTCCCACTAGGCCTTAGCTCTTAAAGGTTCTACCACCTCTTAACAGCATCATGGCCTGGGGACCAAACCTTCAACATATGGGTCTTGGGGGAATGCCAAGATCTAAAATACAGCAGTCTACCTCTGCCCCTGAATGTTCATGTCTATCTCATAATGAAAAATGCATTTAATCCATATCCAAATGTCTACAAAATTTTAAAAGTTCCAGCATTTCTCAATTGTCCAATTCCAAAAATCTCAAAGAGTCAAAGCATATTTATCTGTGAGCCCCTGTAAAATATAAAAAAGTCACCGATGGCACCAGATAAAGATTATCATTCCATAAGTTTGGAATAGGAAAATCATGAGGAACACTACGAAATCAAGATTGAAATCCAGGATGGCAAACATTAAATCCTACAGCTCCAATTTCAGCATCTGGGGCACACAGTGGTAGAATATGGACTCCCAATGGCTTGGGTAGCCCCAACCCCCATCACATTGCTGGCTGCAGCCTACATGGCCACTCTCTTTGGCTAGCTCTGCTCACTGCTTGCAGCCTCCCTTGGCAGATATTCCACATGCTGGTCTCTCTAACTTTCTGTGGTCCTCGGTGTGGCTTTGGCTTCACTCTCATAGCTTCACACATCACCCTGACAGGAGATGCCTGCAGGGTCTTTGGCCCTGTCCCACACTACCTGGCCTTCCAGGCTTTCCTCTGAAATCTTGGTGTAAATTCTCCATGATACCCGACTAATGCATGCAATACCATCATCACATGGGTGATGGTGGGGTCTGCTGCTGACATGAGCTGTGCTGGATCCCACTGGAACCATGGCTACAATGGCCTCTGAGTGCCTTGCTGGCTGGAATGAATCCCATGGTCCCGGATAGATGGGTGGGGGCTATCTTCTTAACCACAAGTCTTTAAACTTACACTTTTGAATCTGCAGTGTATGGAGTGTTGCTGATTCACAAGATGCTGTCAAAGCACCTTTCCTGTTGTCCCAGTGCAAAGTACCTGACTTCTTTTTAGTGAAACTAATCTTTTTAGCAGCTGCACCCTTGTTGGAAGCACTAATATGCTACCTCTCTGGTTAAACTGCAAGTTTTCCAAATTTTTCTGCTGTGCTCCTCTTTGCTCTTGATTCTCTTGGTGAATTTGGCTAAAACAATATCCATGCTGTTGCCTGAATGTTGAGCCAGAGAAACTAGTTTGTCATCCTTAAACTCAGTCTTGTACAAAGTCTCAGGGCATGGACATGATGCATTTAAATTCTTTGGTACAGTATAAGACAGCCTGTAGTTTAATGGCTAATAGAGTCCTCATTTCCATCTGAAACCAAGCACAGTCTTTGCTATCATCGTTTCTATCAGCATTCTGGTCTTCTGAGCACTCATCAATATCACCCATTAAATTTGGCTCATAGCAGTCTAGGCTTTTTCTGGCCTACTTTTCCAAATTTTTCCAAACTCTTCCAGCAAACCAATAGTTAAGACTTCTCCACGTCATCTGATGTATAGTCACGGCAACAATGCTTCTGCTTATTACCAGTTTCCTATGGTAGCTTTCCATCATTGTATTCTCTTCCTCTCTAATGTTTTACAGTTTTTGTTGTGTAGATCTTTCTCCCTTTTTGTTAAATTTATTCCACAGTATTTAATTTTTTGTAGATACTGTAAATGGGATTTCTTTGATTTCTATCTCAAATAACTGGCTATTGGCATACAGCAATGCTTTTTATTTTTATATACTGAGGTTTTTTTTTATTCTACAACTTTGCTGAATTCATGTATTTTGAATAATTTTTGGTGGAGTCTTTTGTGTTATCTACATGTAAGATCATGGTATCTATAAAAAGTGACAACTGGCCTTCCTCCTTTCCGGTTTTGTGCCCTATATTTCTTTCTCTTATCTGGTTGCTCATACTGAGACTTCCAGTATTGTGTTGAATAAAAATGGTGATTTATATGACATGCTCAAAATTACTAAACTATAGAGATGTAGAAAAAATAATACTATCCAGGATTAAGAATGAGGAAAGAATGTCACTACAAGGCACCACAAAGGATTTGTGGTCACAGAACAGTTTTGTAGGGTGATTATGTTGTTTATTCCAGACATGTAATAAAAAAGTTGCACTTTGGTGAACATAAAAATTGGTGATGTCTGGTAGAAAAATAAAGTGATGATATCTGAATTGTGTCTATTCAGTAAGTATACTAATATAAATTATATATAGTAATAATATATATTATTATAGTAATATACCTATGTCAATTTCCTGGTTTTGAAAATTATACCATGGTTATATAAAATGTTTTCATTGGGGGAAGTTGGGTTAAGGGTGATCTCTAGATCATTTCTGCAATTTCTGAATCTATAATCACTTCAGGATAAAATAAAAATATGCTTATGTTTTCTTCATTGCACAGCTAGGGATCAAAATACTTTTAAATGCAGAAATGAAATATAAATCCAGCTTTCCCTCCACCAATAAAAAGTAAAATTAAAGTAAAGATACTCTCAGAATGATAAGAGGAATTTCTTTACACTGAAGGGAAAAGATATGAAATGTAAACTCAGATTTATTGATAGTATAAATTCCAATAACTAAATATTAAACTTTTTAAGACTTCTAATTCTTTTATGTATGTGTGTATATATGTGTTGGGGGTTACTGGGAATTGAACCCAGGGCCTCAACACATGCTAGGCAAATGTGAGCTACATCGCTGAAGTTATGATTGAGCTACATGTACTCCAATTCTTTCTTTTTCCTTCATTAAATTTTCTTTTAAAAATTTCTTTGAAAGAACTGTTTGTAGCAATAATAATAAGCATTATGAAATTTATTATGTAAAGCAAAATGTATAACAATGAAGGATGGGGTATAGCAGTATATTGTAATTGTGAACTTGTTTATTAATAAGGCAGATGGTGGTATAAGTTAAAATGTGCACTTTGCAATTTCAGGAGCTGTGCTATCTCATGACTTGAACACTTGAAATATGGCTGATTTGAACTAACGTGCTGATAGTATAAAATAGCAATCAAATTTTGAAGATATGTGAAAAAAGGATCAAATATCTCAATAATTTTTATAAATGATAATATTTGGATATTGGTTTAATTAGAGTATGTTTTACCTGTCTATATTTTAAAATGTGACTATAAGAAGACTTAAAATTATGTATGTGGGTCACATTATATTTCTATTAGAGTTGCATTAGAGGTGAGATTTGAAAATTTTTCTGTAACAGTTTTAATAGTATAGTTTGGAGGAATCATATGGTCCCGTTTGCAATTACTCAGCTCAGTCAACAGTACATGACAAAAGGCACAGACAATAAGTAAGAGAATAAGTATGTCTGTTTTTCAACAAAACTACAAAAATAGGTGGATTGTTGAATTTGGCATGTAGGCCATAGTTCACTTATTCCTTGCTCTAGAGTAACCACTAAAAAACATTAAAAAGCCCAGTGCATATAGTTAAAAAAGCTTAAAAGAGAAAAATTTTCAAATTGGTCCAAAATAAAAAAGTGAAAAAGTGAGACATAAAGAAAGCATGTGCCAAGATCATAGACTAATCACAAATATTATCAATAATTACATTAAATAGAAATGGAGCAATAAATGGGTAGTATTTGTTAGATTTTACAGAAAAACAAGACTTAACTATGTTATTTACAAAAGGACACATGCATACAAGAAAGGTGGATTAAACATAAAAGGATGGAAAAGGTTACACTACGTAAATACTAATCATAAGGCCGGAATTGTTAAAATTAGAGAAAGTAGAATTTAAGTATTAACATATAGAAGATTTTTCAAAATGATAAACAGAACAGTTTGCTAAAAAGGTATAACAGTCCTAAATCTATATTCACCTAATATAAAGATTGAGAAATTTATGCCCCAAATATTGGGGAACCTACTTACATTAAATGAACTCAACATAAAGACTTAGATAGACCCTGTCATGGTTTGGACATGGGGTATCCCTCAAAAGGTTTGTGTTAAGGCAGGAATATTCAGAGTTGATATGATTAGATCATAAGACCTGTAACCTAAATCAGTGCAACCTAGTTTGAATGCGTTAACCGGGTGGTAAGTATAGATAGGTGAGATTTGACTGGAGGAGGTAGGTAAATGAGTGCATGACATAGAAGGATTAATTTTCCCTATAGCCCCTTTTCCTGTCTCTCTTTTTCTCCTAACTGTAATGGGATGATCAGCTATCGTCTGCCATGACATTCTGGCTCACCTTGGGCCCAGAGCAATGGAACCAGCTAACTGGACCGAATCTCTGAAATTATGAGCCAAAATGAACTTTTATTCCTCTAAGTTGTTCTGATTACCATTGTAGTCACAGCAACAAAGAAGACTAATATAGAGACTGGTACCAAGAAGTGGGGTCACTGCTATGACTAACATGGCCATATGTTTCATAAGTTTTTGGAATTAGTTTATGGGACAAGTATGGAAAAGTTTGAAGATGCAGGCTGGAAAAGCCTTAGAATGTTGTAAGTAGAGCATAATGAGTAATTCTGGTGGCAGCTGAGAAGACAATTATACTGATAGGAATGCAGACAGTAAAGACTGTGCTCATGAGTTTCAGAGAGAAACTAGGATTCCATTGAGTATCAGACTAAAAGCCATTTGTGGTATATTTTGATAAAGAAGTTATCTATGTTTTGCCCATATCCTGAAACTTTGTGTGAGGCTGAATTCATAGGTGATCGATGAATTAATTTGTCAGAGGAAATTTCAAGGCAGCACAGCATTCAGGCAGTGGCACAGACTTTTCTGGCAGCTTGTAACCAAGTTTACGATAAGAATTAGGAGCAGGAAGAGCTGAAGGATTTTAAAAATTTGCAGTTTGGCCAGAAAAGTGTCAAATTGGGGAAAATACAGTATGACAGTTAAAAGAGATTAGAGCCACTAAAGAGATGCTAAGTACTTTGCACAGAAACAATAAGAGTTTGCCTTAGAAATTTGCAAGACCAAAAAGACCACACCCATTATAAGCTCAGGGTGTGACAATAAATCTCTTTAAGAAATCATGGGGACATGTACCTTGCACAGGGTGCCCAGAAAGTTGTTTCCCCAGTATTCATTTCACCAAGCTCAGCCACCCAAGCACTCAGAGGCCTTTTTAACATTGGTCCAAGGTGTCTTGAGTACTACTGGAGCTGGCAAAGATCTTTACATCATCTACAAGATATTTTTTCTGCTGGAGTATAGGATGCTGGAATTAGGGGGTCATGGACATGTCTACTGAGATTTCAAAGGAAGACCTGATAAGGTTAGGGAATCCTTGTGGCTGCCTGAGAGTGTGATGTACGAAGCTGTGAGATGGAAGCTGAAACTGCAGTGGAAACCACCTAGATAAGAAATGCCAGTAAAATGGACAAGCTGATGATAGCTTCTGGCTGTTCATAGCTAAGAAGACAACCAAGCTAAGAGAGATGTTATGAGCACTGCGACAAGGCCAAAGAAGTGGGATTGCCAAGCCCTTTGAAGAGAACATCTTGCCACCATGTTGTCCAGATGCTAAATTTGAAGCTACAGAACCTAATACCTGTCCTGGATTTTGTCTTTCTTTCTATCTCTTCTTCTATGCCCCTGGTTCCTTCCTTTTGGAATAAGAATGTCTACTCTGTGCCATTGTATATTGGATATATGTAATGGGCTTTTCATTTTTACAGGGATTACAGCCAAGGGTTTACCTTGAGTCTCAGATGAGACTTTGAATTTGCACTTTTGAGCAATGTTGGAACTGTTAAGACTATAGGGACTCTTGAAGATGGATTGAATTTATTTTGCATTGTGAGCTGGATATGAGCTTTCAGTGGCCAGTGGAAGAATATTATGGTTTGAATAGAAGGTATCCCCCTAAAAGCGGCTATATTAATGCAGGAACATTCAGAGTTTCGATGATGATTATGAGACCTGTAACTTAATCAATCTAACCTAGTTTGAAAGGACTAACTGGGTGGTAACTGTATGCAGGTGGGTTGTGATTGGAAGAGACTGATCACTGGGCACATACACTGGGTGTGTTCATCTTTCCTGCAGCCCCTTCTCTCTTTCTGCTTTCTGGCTATAATGAGCTGAGCAGATATCCTTTACCACCAAATATTCTGCTAATTCTGGGCTTAGGATGTGGACTTAATCTCTGACATGGTAAGCTAACATAAACTTTTTATTTTTCTAGGTTATTCTGGTCAAGTATTTTGAACATAGCAACAAAAAGCTGACTAACAGGCTCTAATACAGTGATAGCAGGTGATTTCAACACACCTCTCACCCCAATAAATAGGTCATACAGACATTAAAGCAAAACTCTTCAAACCTTTAAAATTCTATTAACCAATGGACTTAACAGATATGTATAGAATATTTCATTCATCAACAATGAGATTCACTTTATAATACTAAATTATTGTCCATTTATGTATAATATGTCAAAATACATTCTATTACTCTATTGTCATGTGTATCTAAACAGAATTTTTTTTAAAAAAGGATTCACTTTCGTCTCAGCTGCTCATGGAATGCTCTCCAAATTAGATATTTTAGGATACAAAGTCTTAGTAAATACACACACACACACTAAACAACAACAACAACAAAACCCCCACAAAAACCCTGAGATAACTCCTTCCATTTTATCAGATAATAATGGGATGAATTTAGAAATAAATAGCAAGAAAAGCTACAAAAATCATTTTAACATAGGGAAAATAAGCACACTTAAATAATGAATGATTATTAGAGAGAAAAAAATTCCAAGAAATGAAATGAGAATAGAGATACAAGATATCAGAATCCCTGGGACACTATGAAAGCACATCTAAGAGGAAGGATGATAGCAATGAGTGCCTACATTAAAAACACAAAACCACCAGAAAATTCCCAAATAACCTGATGTTACATCCTAAGGCCCTTAAAAAAAAAAAAAAAAAAAAAAAAAAAAACAGGGACAAACTAATTCTAATACCAGCATAAGATAGTAAATAATTAATATCAGAGCCAAAATTAATGAAATAGAAATAAAAAGATAATACAAAAGATTGATGCAACAAAGAAATGGTTCTTTGAAAAGATAAACAAGACTGATAAATCCTTAACCAGGTTAATGAAAGAGACAGAAAATCCAAATCAACAAAAATAGATATGAAAACGGAGATACTATCTCAGACATTAGAGAAATCCAGAGGATCTATAAAGACCATTTTAAAAACCTGTATTACAATGCATTGGAAAATCCAGAAAATATTGAAAAATTTCTAGACATACATGTCCTATTAAATAGAAAAAAAGGACACAAAAACTTAAACAGATCAATAACAAGCAATGAGATTGAAGCATTTAAGTTTTTAATAAAAAGCCTTCCACCAAAGAAAAGTCCAGTTTCAGATGGCTTACCACCTGAATCCTACAAATACAGAAATACAAATGGACAGACTTTAAAGAAGAATATTGATCCTTCTCAGATTATTCTATGAAATACAAAGCATGGTGGGACACGGAGAACACAACCCATTCTGTGAAGACAGCATCACCCTGATACCCAAACCAGATAAAGGACATATTAAAGAAAGGAAATTGGAGATCAATATCTTTGATGAACACAGATGCAAAAATCCTTAGTAAAATTGTAGCAATCTCCATTTAAAAATGCATTAAAAAGACTGTAGATCATGATCAAGTTGGATTCATTCCAGAAATTCAAGGTTGGTTCAACACTCAAAAATCAATAAATATAATTCACCACATAAACAGAATTAAGGACAAAAAAATGACATGATCACATCAACAGATCCATAAATACCTTTGATAAAATTCAGTACCCATTCATGTTAAAAACAATTTTGAAACAATAAAGAGATGAAACTTGCTTTAACATTATAAATGCTAAATATGACAAACCCAAAGAAAACATCAGCTTTCAGCTGTGCTCACGGCTACTAAATATAGTTCTTGAAGTTTCTGCTAGAGCAGTTAAACAAGAGAATGAGTTGAAGGGCTATAAATAGGCAAACAACAAACCCAAATCATTTGCAGATTATAGGATTCTATATTTAGAAGACCCAAAAAAAACTCTACCAGAAAACTTTTGGGGTTAGTAAACAAATTCAGTGAAGTATGGGATACAAGATCAAAATAAAGAACTTTCCTATACATGAATAACAAATGCAAAGTAATCAGGAAAAATAATTCGACTTACAATAGTCTAAAAAAAAAAAAAACAGAATAAATCTAACCAAAGAATTGAAGATCTCTGAAAATCATAGAACACTAAAGAAAGAAACTGAAGATCTTTAAAGATGAAAAGGCATGGTGTGCTGGCATATACCTATAATCCCAGATAACTTAATAAGGCAAAGACAGAGGATGACAAGTTCAAAGCCTGTCTCAGCAACTTAATGAGACCCTCAGCAAATTAACAATACCCTACCTTAAAATTAAAAATAAAAAGATTGGAATGTAGCTCAGTATTTAATTGCCCCTATGTTCAATCCCCATTACAAAACCAAAAACAAAAAACCTGATCAAAATTCCAATGACATTCTTCATAGAAAAAAAAGTCCTAAAATACATAATGAACACAATTCAACCCCCCAACAAAAACAAAAAGCAAATAACCCAATAATTCGATCAATAAATGGGCAATGAACTAGACATTTCTTAAAAGAAGAAATAAAAATAGCCAACATATACATTAAAAAAGTTTGATGTCATTAGCAATAAAGAAAATGGAAGTCAAAACTACACAGATTTCATCTCAGCCCAGTTAGAATGGCAACCATCAAGAAGATAAAAAAAATAATAATAAGTGCTGGCAAGGATATTGGGGAAATGAATTTTTACTTATACATTGTTGGTGGAACTACAAATTAGTACAAACACTGTGGAAATAAGTATGGAGATTCTTCAGGGCACTAGGAATGTATCCAACATATGATCCAGCTGTTGTACTCCCTAGTGTTTATCCAAAAAAACTGAAATCACCATATTATAGCAATACAACATCCCAATGTTTATAGTAGTGCAATTCACAAAATTCGAATTATGGAAACAGGCTATTTGTCTGTCAACAAATCAATGAATAAAGAAAACAAGGTATATATACAAAATGGAGGGCTACATAGCTATAAAAAAAGAATGATATTATGTCATTTGCAGCAAAGTGGATGTACCTGGAGAATATCATACTAAGTGAAATAAGCCAAACTCAAAATCCAAAGTCAACTGTCATCCCTCATATGCAGGAGATAGAGAGAAAAGAAGGAGAATCTCTCAAAAATATAAGGGAGACCAATAGAGGAGAGGAAGGAGATCTGTGGGGAGGAAAGAAAGGATAGAAAGGGAAAGAATTGGGGAATAAAACTGACAAAATTATCTTAAATACATGTACAAATATACCATAATGAATCCCATCTATATAATTATAATGCACAAATGAAAAAATATATATACATATAAGTAATCAGAAAGAATATTGGAGGAGATGAGGAAGGAGAAGAGGTAGAAGAAGGATGTGAGTAGTGGGAAATGAACTGTAACGTTATTTTATATGCATATATGAATATGTCACAGAAAACTCCAATATTATATATAATTCACTGACATTAAAAATAAAAGGATGAGACCCAGCTATTCCCCTTCTCGGTCTATTCCCTAAAGACCTAAAAAGAGCATGCTACAGGGACACTGCTACATCGATGTTCATAGCAGCACAATTCACAATAGCTAGACTGTGGAACCAACCTAGATGCCCTTCAATGGATGAATGGATAAAAAAAATGTGGCATTTATACACAATGGAGTATTACTCTGCATTAAAAAATGACAAAATCATAGAATTTACAGGGAAATGGATGGCATTAGAGCAGATTATGCTAAGTGAAGCTAGCCAATCCCTAAAAAACAAATGCCAAATGTCTTCTTTGATATAAGGAGAGTAACTAAGAACAGAGTAGGGTCGAAGAGCATGAGAAGAAGATTAACATTAAACAGGGATGAGAGGTGGGAGGGAAAGGGAGAGAGAAGGGAAAATGCATGGAAATGGAAGGAGACCCTCAGAGTTATACAAAAGTACATACAAGAGGAAGTGAGGGGAAGGGGAAAAATAATATAAGGGGGACAAACGAATGTCAGTAGAGGGAGCAGAGAGAGAAGAGGGGAGGGGAGGGGAGGGGAGGGGGGATAGTAGAGGATAGGAAAGGCAGCAGAATACAACAGACACTAGTATGGCAATATGTAAATCAATGGATGTGTAACTGATGTGATTCTGCAATCTGTATATGGGGTAAAAATGGGAGCTCATAACCCACTTGAATCAAATTGTGAAATATAATATATCAAGAACTATGTAATGTTTTGAACAGCCAACAATAAAAAATTAAAAAAAATAAATAAATAAAAGGATGAAATAAAAATGAAAAGACTATAGAAGATCTGAACAACTGTATGAAACAATTTAAACCGATTAACATTTAAAGAATAGTATACCCAAACTTCAGAATATATATTTTCAAAAAACACACAAGGAACATTCATCACATTTGAATTTCTGCTTGGTAATTAAACAAGGTTCAAAAGTTTCAGTGATTTTAAAGGACTGTAATAATATAGTATATTATCTACGATGACAACAAAATTAAGTTAGAAACATAACAAAAAGATACCCAGAAAATCTCCAAAATATTTAGAAATTAACAAACCTCTAAAAAATCCATGTTTCAAAATTTAAGTCAAGTGCAATTAGAAAATATATTCAACCAAACAATAATGAAAACACGATATTTGAAAACCTGTAAAATACAGCTAACAACAAGGCATTGGCACCAAAACAGGCACATAGAGCAATGGTACAAAATAGAAGACACAGAGACAAACCCACTTAAATACAGTCATCTCATACTAGAAAAAGGTGCCAAAAACATACAGAGGAGAGAAGAGAGCCTATTCAACAAATGGCACCTGGAAAACTGCAAATCCATAGGTAACAAAATGAAATCAGACTCTTATCTTTCATCCTGAACAAAACTTAACTCAAAGTGGATCAAGGACATAGGCATTAGACCAGAGACCATGCACATACTAGAAGAAAAAGCAGGCCCAAATCTCCATCATGTTGGCTTATGAACCAAATTCCTCAATAAGACTTTTAAAGCACAAGAAGTAAAATCAAGAATCAATAAATGGGATGGTATCAAACTAAAAAGCTTCTCAGTAAAGGAAACAAGAACGAGAATAGAGAGCCTACAGTGCCATCTGCACTTCAGATAGAGCCTTAACCTCCAGGATAGATGAAGAACTCAAAAAACTTAACACCATAAGCAAACAAATAACCAATCAATAAATGGGCAAAGGAACTAAACAGATACTTCACAGAAGAAATATGATTAATTAACAAATATATGAACAAATGTTCAAAATAACTAACAATTAGAGCAATGCAAATCAAAACTAAGATTGCACCTTACTCCAGTCAAAATGGCAATTATCAAGAATACAAGTAACCATAAATGTCAGTGAGGATGTAGATAAAAAGTACACTCTCACATTGCCCTTGGGATTGCAAATTCATGCAAACACTCTGGAAAGCAATATGGAGATTCCTTAGAAAACTTGGAACAGAATCACCATATTACCAAGTTATCCCACTCATTTGCATATACCCAAAGCAATTAAAATCTGCCTATTAAAGCAGCCACATCAATGTTTACAGCAGCTCAATTCACAATAGCTCAGCTATGGAACCAAGCTTGGTGCCCTTCGACAGATAAAGAAAATATGGTACATATACACAATGGAATATTACTCAGCAATAAAGAAGAATGAAATTATGGAATTTGCTGGGAAGTGGATTGAACTGGAAACTATCATGCTAAGTGAAATAAAGCAATCCCAAAAAAAATCAAAGGCCAAAAGTTTTCTCTAATATGTGGATGCTGACTCACAATAGGCAGGGTGTGGGGGGGCCAGGTGGAGTTTACTGGATTGGATGGGGTGTGGGGATAAGTGAGGGAAGATTGGAATGGAAAAGAAGAGTAAAACAAATCAAATATAACTTTCCTATGTTAATATCTAAATATATGACAGTGTAATCCCACTTTATGTACAACCACAGAAATGGTACTTATACATGTATGTATATGTCAAAATACATTCTATTGCCATGTGTTAACTAAAAAATGCAGCAAAAAAAATTGTGACACTTGAGGTAAACCACAGTTTCTTAGGTTTTTTCTTTTAAAGAAAAATACACTATTAAAAATTTCATAAACTAAACTTTTGAATAAACACATAAAAGGTTCTACTTGATGAATATAGTATTAAAAATAAAGCACACAACTTAAAAGAAGATCTCAAGTGTGTGTGTGTGTGTGTTGTGTGTGTATTTAATGAGGATCCTGTATATTGAATACACAAAGGACTTTTAAAGCTTTATAATTAAAAGACAAACATCCAACTAAAAATAAGTGAAAACACTTGGAAAGACATTTCTCCAAAGTAGGTAAGAAATGGCCACAGGGGAAAAAAATGTTCAAAATTATTAGTCATCAGATAAATGACAATTGTAATCACAATGTACTAATATATACATTGGAGTGGCTAAAATCTAAGGCTAGATTGACAACACCAAATGTTTGGGAGGGAGTGGAATGACAACTATATCATCATGGTGGCCAAAATCAGGAGTAGCCCAAGTGTCCATTAATAGGAAAATGGACATGTAAAATGATGATTCAATGGAGGACTACTTAGCAATGAAAAAGTACAATTTATAGAGCCATGCATGAATTCAGGCAAATCTCAAACACATGCTGAAAGATGATGAGCACAAAACACTGCTCACTGTAGTAACGCATGCATATGAAATCCCAGAGAGGCAAAACTGATCTAGATATGAGAAACAGAATGTCAGAACCGGGCTTGCTTCTGAGGGATGGAACTGACAAGGAAAAGGAGCAAAGGACTTTCTGGAGTCATAAAATCTACACTAAAAATCTCAAAATCTCACTGCCAGTTTAGCCAAAATGAATCCGTTTCTCTGCTTGAATCCAGGTATCAATATTATAGCTCCTCCCTGCCCAGATACCAAGTGACACTGGTGAACTGGAAGATTTGAGAAATATTCTCACTGAAGAGTTAGCATTTCTCAATTTTGTCACCAAGCAGTAATTTAATTTTATAAATTGGAACTATAAAATACTTATTTGAAGTCGATTCCGTTTACAAAACAACAAACAATGCTACTATTTATATGAGAATAAGGTTAAAGATTCCTCCCAGCACTAAAAGAAGTGCTTCTCTCTGAATATACTTTGCTTGCTGGCTGGCTGAGGAATACATAACTATTAGGCTTCTAATTTTTGTCTTAGCTGCCAGGAAGTTTAGAGCCAAGTTCAGTGCTCAGTTTAGTGATTAGCACCTTAGCCCCCTGATATATTAATTTTTTTCTGGGACAGAGGGTGTAAAAGGTGGTATTATAGTATCCTGTTCATATTGTGAACCACTTTAAATCATCTGGGGAAAATAGTCACATATAAAACACATAAAATGCTGGCCAGTTTGACAAAATCAAATATTTTTTCAGTCTAGATATAAACATATCATATGCTTCTTTTATCAAAAATAGTTGGATTAGGAAGGATTTTTACTGTTGCTTAAATGAGCCTTCTGCAAAAGGTATGTCACTATCCAGCCAAATAAATGATCGAATCATGTAAAAAACCATCACTTTAAAATACAACTTACTGATAGGGAAACACTTCACTTATATCTAATTGTAAGGGTTAGACTTGAAGAACCAATGTAAAAGTATGGAATATGCATGTTAAGAGTCCCTCATGCATCATAGATGGCATGAGAAACTTAAGTGCACTTCATTACATTCTTAGGATAAAGGAAGAAACCAGATCAGTACACAAATGTGCTCACTGTTACTTTTCTGCAATAACTAGTGTCGGCTGCCTTTATTTTTTATCAGCGGGATAGGATATCTTCTGCCCCTTCTCATTTAACAAAGCCATACAACCTTGGACCTAAGGAAAAAATAAATTGTCTTTATTCCCAGAGGGAATATTCTAATGTAGCATTAATCAAAACAAAATGAAACCCAACCAACCCCCTCACCTGAGCTGCTTCACTGTTCATGGATCCCATCAGCTTGTCCTCCTTTGGCACTCTTCTCCATGTGGCCAAGGACTCAGCACTTCTCTCACTGTGAACTCTTTCTGCTGACTTTTCTTGCATCTGACTAACTTGCTTTGTCGCAGCCTTTTGTGAATCAACCTGTTGGTGGGAAGTAATGATTTATTATGAATTTTTTTGACATTTCAAATTCTTTAAAAAAATCCTAAACTTGCCACACTGTAACAAAGACAGAAAGAGGGAAGCAACAATGAACATCGCTGGAAAAATGTGTAGTAGCAAGATCCAGACCCTTTCTCATCAATGGGACAAGAACAATTAAAATTAATGTCACTGTTAGGCATTCTTTAGAAATTATCTCTTCAGATAACTTGCTTACTGAAAACCAGCATTTTTTTTTTCTGGAAAATTGTCACATTTTTCACTGCATGTGAATTCATTATTAACCTTTGCTGGGGTGGATCCAGTGTATCTTTGTAGTTTAATTTCTTATTAATTAAAATCTTAGTTTTCTCTCGTTGAAGTGAGTCTAATTAATGTGAGAGTAGAGAAGGAGATGCTGCTGCTCCTTGCTTTTTGCAGGTAGTTTAACCTGTGAGCAAGATGAGTAACGGTTCATGTCATCTAGTACAGTGTGCCAGTACCAGAGGTTAACTTCTGCAACAAGCTTGCTGTCTCTAAGGTTTGTCTTTCACACCATGGTGCTATCTGGGGGATGGCTGACTCTCAATAACCTTGAAGAGACACAGAAATAGAAGGGCAGATCCTACAATACAGCTGGAAGATTGAAAGCTACGTGAAGGTCCTTATGTGAAGTATTTGTACAGCAGTTTCATGTTTACAGCAGCTGAAAGTGCCATCACCTTTTTTCATGGGTTAAATAGGGAGCAGAAGACAGGAACAGCACAAAGGGAAATAATGGAGTAGCCAGTGCCAAGACAGAGAATAAATTACATTGGCTGGGCAAACAGAGCCTTAATTTGTAGTCTCTCGATTTTTAGCTTCTATTGCCAAGTGTGTTCATTCCATCCCTTTAAAATATGCTGGTGTTTTGTGGCTAGCTCTAAGTTGTCACAACACCATTCTTTATTTCCACCTCCTCCCGGATCTCAGCTTATCAAAGAATGGCAAAACTACTGCCTTTTAGTAACCTGCAAATTGGAAATGTTTCCTAATCACTCAGGGATTCTTTATTTCACCACTCAACCATCTCAAACTACTGGGAAAATTGATGGGTAACCATCTTCTGAGCCACTCTTCCAATGACATCATCTTGGTAATAAATGTACTATCATACCTCTAGTGAGAGACAAAGGGTCTCCTGAGGTGTGTGCACACTGATCCTCTGAAAAGACTGGCTTAGTAAGCATTGTGAAAATATGTTCTGTATTATAAAGAATTGAGATATTTCCCCTCCATCTTTACTGAAATATAATTGACAAATAAAAGCTATATATTTAAGGCATATGCTATGTTTTGATATACATATACTTTGTGAAATTGGCACAGTTAAGATCATCAACTTGTGATAACACATGGTATTTATCTTTCCCCCTCTGGTTGATTTCACATAGCACAATGTCCTCTTCCACATTGTTGCAAATGGCAGGATTTCTTTCTTTATGGATGGATAATATTCCACGCACACCATTTTTCTGGGGGGAGAGGGGTACTGGGGGTTGAACTCAAGGGCACTCAACCACTGAGCCACATCCCTGCTCCTATTTTGTAGGTTTATTTTTATTTTTTTTAGAGACAGGATCTCACAGAGTTACTTAGCACCTTGTTGTTGCTGAGGCTGGCTGTGAACTCCTGATCCTCCTGCCTCAGCTTCCTGAACCACTGGGATTATAGGTGTGCACCACTGTGCCAGGTTACCACATTTTATCTATAGATTTATTAGTAAAACCATGTTCTTTCTATACCTTAGTTATGTAAATAATACTATAAGAAACAATAAACAAAATGTACTTAGTGAAGCAAGTGCTGTAATAAATTAAAAATAGGTACTGCAGAGACCTCTAAGACATCATTATTTAACTTCCTTTGGAAATGTACCCAGAACTGAGATTAGTTGAGATATCATTGAGGATTTTAGTACCACCTGTATGCTAAGCATTTTAGGTACCAGTTTTCTCACCGGGAGCCTCTGACATAAAAGTAAAATATGTTCATTGCTATGTGATGGTTCTTGGTGCACATACTGTCATTGGTTGGATGGTTAGGCTTCATTGCTATGAACTCTTCTAGATGATAAACAAACTATATCCAGTGTATGGGATATTTCTAATTCTGGGGAAACTTAAAATGATGAGAGAAAAGTGGGATGATTATGTTTAATTCCTAATTGTGAACAGAGTATAACTTTCTGTTTCTCAAGGATATGAAAATATAGAAAACAGCTCAGGCACCCCACATAATCAAACCAAAGAACACTATCCAAATACGTGCCATTTTCAAAAAAGTTGCTATTCAAAATAAAGTAGTTTTTATTTAATTTTCCATTGAAAATTCGTACTGTTTTCTACAATCAAGCATACTTCTAGACTCCTAAAAAATCAATAAAAATGTGCTTCTGATTAAGAATTTGTATTGCCACTTTTCTCGTATACATAAACTAAATGGGAAAACAAATTAATAGAATTATTTTGAGAATTAAAGCTCAGGAAAGAATTTTGCAAATTACTATTACTAATACACCTTGGATTTGCTGTGGAAAACTCAGATTTAGGGTAAATGAAGGAACAAACTTACTGCCTGAAATACAGGAGAGCTTGAACATTTTTACTTTTCTACCTTACTAAAGATTTTAGGAAGAATGGGTGGCTTATTATGCCCAAGTGTCTACACCATTACAGTATGGATTCAGGCACCTCAATAAGGAGAGCCATATTGATAAAACTAATAAAAGGATCTACCAGTTCTTGAAGTAGATTATCCAAGGGTTGAATTTGGACCTTCAATAATACTATTTTCCAATTTGCTTTGACATTCTCATCTGGGAATTCTAGAGTTTTAGTTCACCTCAATAAGTGTTCATACTAAAATATGGTTTTCTTCATTGAATTTTGAACATTATATTCCGGTGGGGAATTGGGGTACATTAGCTCATTGTGGAGACCATAATTTCCAGGGACATGGCTCTGAGTTCCATCTATTGGATGTGTATACAAGTGCATACACACACATACACACACACACACACACATCTCTGTGAGTAGCATAAATAGACTCCAGCAGCCCTGATGATAGAATCTTCTAATTTGATTGACAGTGTGACCACAGGAGCTCCCAGAATTACTAGCAAGTGACACCAGCTATACATACCATGATTTTGATTGAGGCAAATACCCCAAAAGATTTGCTTTTCAAGAAAAAAAAAAAAACTATCAATTTCTTTACTATCTTGACAAAACTTCATTTCCAACTGAACTATAGTAACAGTATTTGAGGACTTCAAAAGGAAGCCTTGAATTACTGGAACAGTTTATGATACCTAGGAAAATCTATTAGAAAAATATCTCATTTTGCTTTGCAAAAAGATGTTATAAGTGTGCTGCAATTCTTATTAGACTCTAACCCAAACATGTTTTTTTTATTAAAAAGGCTAAATTTCCCTTAGTGTAAGTTTAAAATTTTTTGAATGAAAGAACATTCATAACTTCTTCCCTTTGAATAATGAATCATAGAAACATTTTATTTATATCTGTATTCCTCTTTGGGTCCAATGATTTCTTTTTAAGTATCTTTGTAAAAAAAAAAATACAAGTCCAGAGTTTATTCACTAGTCTGTTAACTAATTACAACAATCCACATACAGAGTAACAAGAAATATTTTATAATAATAAGAGGATTTATGACAAAAGAAAAACTTGGGGCCATGTGGTTGATTTCATTCTGGCTCTAAATCATTTTTGTTATAGAAACAATCAACTGTGGAAATCATACTACACTTGTATCATTTGCAGGAATTAAGCACAGGATAGTTGATATTGTTATACTCTGCATTTGGAAATTTCCAGGAAACTGTATTTTATACTATCATTAAATAAATTTGTGCACAATATAAAGTCATTAATAATTAAATACTGATCTGCTGTGAAATATATCTTAACATCTATACGTTGGTCTGATCACACTGTTAACCAAAACTAAGGTCTTAAGAATGCATGTTATTCTTAAGTTATTAAAGTGTTTTCTTTTTTACTCATAACCAAAGTGTTCTAATCAAAAGAAATAAAGTATTTTTGATGGAGCTCACTGGCAAAAATGTTTTATATTCTATTCTCTGCATATAAAAATGGTTTCATTTTGAACAACCAACAATAAAAAAAAATAAATAAATAAATAAAAAATGGTTTCATAACAAACACCCTTTGAATCTGATGAAACTGAAAATTCTGGTGGATAATAATCAGAGTTTTATATCAGAGGATATAGTTATTGGTTTTTAAAATGGCTTTTTTATATTTCAATTAAGTTTATGAAACTGAAAAACTACAAAAAAGGAAAAAACTCTACTTAAATTAGTGTAGATTAAGTGGTGACCATTACTGCAAGGGAAATACTATGTCTAGGAAATGGCTCTTTGTTTTGTTGGAAAAGTGATAAAAATACAAAAGTCAATAAAACTGTTAAAATAAGTCTCAGTAATTACCAAGATCAAAATCCAGTGGCTTTTTATTAAACATGAACTTTTGTTCTGCCTTCTGCAATACGTAAATAGTGCTGACAATTGGTTTGTGAAGCACTTGCTACAATAAAATGTAATTGTATCATGAGAGAAAGGTGACAATCAGGAGATCATGAAAAAATTACATATTCTCACTGGTAGTTAATTAGCCATGCAAAACCTCCTCAAACAGATATTCTCTTCTATTAGGAATGATTACTATGCAGGCCTACAGATGTCAATACCACAGTCATTCAAATACTTCTTTTCCTACTAATTGAAGGTTGTAAAGCTCTGGTGCCAAGGTTTTGCTTCCAAAGAGCTAATTTATGACTAGAAGGATATTTTATGTCTTCAGTTGCAGCAGCTACAAAATTCAGCAAATCAGAACCATCTGTGCACTGATACTTGACTCACCATTCATCTCGCAGCCTATCAGTCACATTAGTTTGCATCCTGCATTCTTGGCTCATGAACACTTGTGATGATCCAAAGTTCATAAGAAATATTAAAAATGAATGGCATCCTGACCTTACCTTATTGTACATGCATCAGGAAAAAAAAATGCCCTCCACATTTTTTTTTTTTTTTGCATGTGGACAGTGTCAAGAAAGAAATGGATATTTAATTACCTGTCCAATAATATTGCTTACAGTAGTCTCAGGCCTATGCCGAGTGTAAAGATTGAACATTTTTAAAATTTTTAAATCCTAATTCTTTGTATCAAGTTCTAATCCTTTTTTCTTTTTTAAAGAATGAAGCAAAGGAAGATGGCTGAATAAAGGAGGAGCCTTGATAGCTCTTTGTAAAAAAGAATCATTTGAAAGGATTGAAATATCAACCAATACAGATAACATCTAAGAATATTATCCAACACTAAATTATGGCCAAACTGGTAGGCAAAAATAAAGGGCAAAAACTGAAGAAAACCCAAAGAAAAGGAGCAAATAAAGACTCTCATGAATCAAGTCTGATCAGACATCAGGATGGCTTCATTTCCTTCACAGGACACAGCAGGCTACAGATCCTACACTAAGGTCAACCACCTCCTTGGTGCTGAGTTAGGGGGAACAGGAATTAAATATAATGAGCAAGGAACTGAGTTGTAAACAACTTAATTTGATAGAAAAGTTTCACAGAGACAATCCCAAGATTGTTACTTACGTTTTTATTGGGAGGAGAATACACACGTGTCCTCTGGCCTTCAGTGGAAAACTCCAGTGGTCCTAAGGGTATTCCACCAGGATTCAGAATTTTCTTGAGCGTTTGATAGTCTGGCTTTTCATTGTAAGCTAAACTATAAACACATGCTAAAAATTCAGCTATTTCACCTGTGAAGTATTAAATTGTTTACATGTAATTCATATTGGCAAGATTAGCAAAACCTCAATAACCTTAAAAATCTTTCTATTAAGTTTTCTCTCTTGTACATATACCCTGATTAATCGAAAAATGAACAATCCAATAAAGACCACTTTTTAAATGATATTAAAAAATGACTGAAATATACCTACCTACAGATTTGACTTAATAGGATAAACCTTTTGCTGGTATGTTTACAGTCATCTAATCTTATGGAAGGAAGCAAATTTTAATATCATGTAGCTACTAAGGACTATATAAAAAGTATAATATTTCAGACTTGCTTCAGACATTGCTTTATTTTGAACTTTAAAAATTCAGTTAAAAACCAATGTAATGTTTTATGAGCCTCCTCACTTCAAAAGGAAAAAAAAAAATCAGTGAAAATTTTAATTGAAGTTTTCATTTTTGAAATTGTAACAAAATATTATAGAAATAATCTTGAGTTCCATGTTTTTAGCAAGGATTCAATTCAGACTGCACAAACCCTCCCTCAAGTCCTCCATACCTAGCTAGCCAGGTGCAGTCACAACACAGTTTTGATTTTAGTTCAGAAGGATAAGGATAAGGAATTATCAACTCTTATTTTTTCTCTAAAATAAAACATATTCACATGGTTATCCTCCATTCCCTAAAAAGATTGTGGACTACCAGATTTCATTTACATTTTTTTATTTTTATTTTTTAAGTACTGTGGATGGAACCTAAGGCCTCACACATGCTAAACATGTGCTACCACTGAACCATACCTTTCAACCCAATAGCTTTTAAATATAAGTAGCATTAGTAACCAAAAATTACAAACATAGCTGCATCAAATTATTTCTAGTTTGCATTTTTGGTTTTGGTAGAGATTAAATCTAAAATTGGGATAGAAGTAGTGGTAATATCAGATACTACTGAAAAACTGGCAGACTTTCATTTGTTAATAGAGCTGTTTAGATATGCCTTTCCCCTTCAAAAGATATTACTGACCCAAACATGAATATCATTTAATCTCTCACTTAGTTGTTTATGCACCACAATTGGAAAATGTGGAAGTAATCATGAGAGGGCAAGAGTGGTTTCCTAGTAATCCTTCCCTTCCCCTCCAGGCCCACTCCATTCAAGAGGAAAACTGCAGAGGCATGAGTTTCACTTCCAATAGGGAAAAATTCCAAAAGCTATAGTTATCACCCCTTTCTCCCTATTAAAGTGAGAGTGACCACGTTATAGACTTCAGAGCTATTTTCATAAACAAAGTTAATGTGGCCAAAATGAGAACTCTAGGCTCTGCCTTTTTTTTTTTTTTTTTGAACCTGGACAATTGAGCAATTACACAACTACATTTTTTCCTTTTCTATTTATGAAATGCATCAACCTGTGCTATCTAGCATTTGGTCAAACACATCTCTCTTAAGTAGCAAATGCTGCTGTTTTATCATCACATTTATAATAGTTTCCTGAAAACCCAGGGTGGGAACATCCAATCCTAAAGGAATGATTAAAAAAAAAAAAAAAAAAAAGATTGAATTTCATTCACATGTACCATTTAAATGGTATCATTCAGTTGTTCTTTGGTTTTTAAAAGTGGTAAGCCAAGTATGGTGTATATTTACAATTCTGTTAACCAGAATATCCCAAATGGAGAAGAGAGCTGAGTTTGTGGGAACAAATCATTGTTGTAAGACAATGGAAACTCCTGGCACTCCACCAACTGATAGCAGCTGTGCTGCAAAGCCTTCATGGGACTGAGGTTTGGAAAAATGAGGTACCAGTGAGATAGGAGAAGGATAAAATGAAAAAAGCCACTTCCATTATAAATTTATTATTATAAACCTGAAGCTTAGACTATCATGATGTAGTACTGATTTAAATGTTAGCCTTTCAAGATCTGGATTTATTGTATTAAGTACATTTTTTAATTTACTAGCATATTTCTAGAGCTATAAAACAAAATGCTTTGAGTAGGATGAAATTATGATATTCTTGAATCACCTGCTTTTTAAGCTAGTGAAATATTAAGTATCATTGCTGACTATCATTTCAAAAGATAAAAACTTTTGAAGTTATCATTACACTGGGTTGGACATGCATGCTGCAAATCTCTAGACTATTTTATTTAATAAAACATCTTGGTGGTAAATGCTTTGCAAGGCCGTTCCTTTTTCATAGCTGTGCTTAAGCCTCCCAACTTAAGAGAATGTCACTTAATATTCAACATTGTGTGCTTTAGGAATAGAAATCTGCATTTTATAAATAGCAGTACAGACTCGAATAAATGGCTTGTACTAAGGAACCAGGCGTGCCTCCCATCTAGATTTCTCATGTGATTCAATCTTAATTTGTCTTTAATGAAAGAAGCATTTATCTTGAACAATCTAGAGTATCTGAACTTTCTTTTCCAATCCAAACCTGAAGGACATATAATTTGAAAAAGAAATAATAATATCTTTTTTTTTTTTTTGTCTCATTGAGTAAAACAAACTCTATGACTTGGCAAAAACCCCAATTTAAGAATATTAGCCAAAAAAGAATATTATCATTTTGTTCAAAGTTATTTCACATAGTCACAGAAACAAAAGTTTTATCTTGTAACCCATCTCCCTGAATGAGAGAGAGTCTTTCCTATTTGGTACCCTTCATCAGAAGAAAAGTACCACAGAATAGGGAAGACAGAAGACTCACATGAGGAAAGATGTAAGACTTAGAAATGAGAAATGGGAAGCAGAACTGGACCGTTTCTCTTTCATTTCCTTTACAAACGAAAATTTTGGTTTCTAGTCAAAGAAGGGCTGTGAATATAAGTTTAAGATGACTTAACTCTACTTTTCAACTCTCAAATGGGCACTGATGCTATGTGACCTTAACTAGAGGTTCGGTGTAGAAATCTACTCTGAGAAATCAGTTAAAAGCTAACCTTGACATTGCTGGATGTAAACAGAGATTAAGATTCATTTTGCTAATCTGACTCTAAGAAAAAGCAAGTGTGATTGCAGAGCTGGTTGGTTCTTTCATATAAAAAAATAACTGAACTGTAAAATAAGTACTAAATAATGTGTCATGTATCCATAAAGAAATGACAGAAATTTGGGTAATTCTGAGTTGACTTACTATTTTATACTGATAATATTGTCAATTAAAGAACTCCAAAAAGTTCTGTATGAACTTAAAAAAGAAAATCCTTTGTCAAATATACCTCCAAATTCCAAGATCAGATACTTTGCTCATCAAAAAATTTGCCAGTTAGGTTAGGGTATAACCCAGGTCTACAAAGCATTCGAGTGTTTAATGATGTGTTTTTTTTTAATATTTGATGAAAAGTAGTCTTTCCTTAGGTTGACTTTATCTTCTTTCAACAATACATAGAGAAGCAAACTGGAAAACCGTAATCCTAGAAAAATCAGATGCAGATGATGATTTAACCTGTGCATGATTCTCAAAATATGTATTTTAAAAATGCAACTGACAGAGGCTTGAACTCCACCTAAATAGTATCTTACAGGGTCCTTGTGTTCTAATGTCAGTGATGATCTAAACATTCTCTTCTCCAGCAACCTATCTGTAACCCTGAGGAGTTTCTTCCCACCCTGTGGGAACAGGAGTAGGTGAGTTAAGCAAAAACTACAAACAAGAATGACGAATGTGGTGACCTGAAAATCACAAGATAAAGCAGAAGTTATCATCTGACTTACAGCAACTGCTTCCAGATGGAGCCCACTTCAGCACTGACCCAGGCAGCTCATCCAACAGACTAAAACAAACAGAGGAAGACACAGTGAATCTGCGTCCAATTCTGTGTTCACTGTTTTAATTAGAAAACAAAACTGTAATTCTATCTTGGTAGGTCACCAAAATTATGACTTTCATTGGTGTTTTTCACCCACCTGTAATAGACTGGAGGATACATAAAAGTGAGGGAGATCCCTTCACTTTCACTGCCCAATTTTATACAATCACCTAGAAACTAAACTATATAGAATTATAGTATGAATGATTTAATTAATTAAAGTATACACACACACACACACATACACATACACAGGCATACACATATATACCCACACGCATATACAAACATACATACATATACACACATACATATACATGCATATACATATACACATACATACATATACATATACATACATATATAAATTCAGAAGTAGGAGTATTATGATTTTTTTCTTAAAAACAAAGGAAAATCATATAAAAATACATCTGGATTTTGAGGACATTTTTTCCTCAGGTATTTACTATTGGAGAGGCATATATTACTTATTCATGTATATTGTTCTCCATTGGGCAGTATTTTATGCTATCCTAAGATTAAACTGGTTAACAAGAAATTCTTGAAAAAAACATTATAAGCACTTTCCCATGTTTTAGGCTAAATAAGCACAACTCTCTTAAGTTGTTTTTGGCACAAATATGTAAATATTCAACTAAAATTACTGAAAATGAATGAATAATTCACAAACTCAGGCAAAGGCAGAATAGCAGCAATAAATGCACCATTTTAATTTCATCCTATCTTGGGGGAAACAAAGGGGTTAAGAGAAGTATAATGTTATGGTTGAATATACAATCATGCCCTTATGAAGATATTCCATGCTATCCCTTCTTAATAAGTTTAATAAATAATGACTATGTATTACAAACCATAAGAAGTTTGAAATTGTTTAAAATGTTAAACACTAAAAAGTTAGAATTCAGTTTATCTGAGTTATAAACTTCACAATGTAAGTTTACTGGCCTACAGGTTTACATTATTAATTAAACCAAAATGAAAGTATATTAACATATAAGAGTTCCCCAAAATGTAAATGGAGGTTATGTTTGACTTATTAAAACCTTGAGTTTTATATGAAACCTTAATATTCTGAGTATACATGTGTAAATATATTCATTATGGATCCTACAATGAATGCATCTATATATACATATTGACACAAACTAAAACAAATCATTAGTAAGTCCTCCTAAAAGTAAAACATGCATATATTCATTCAAATTAAAATGCTAGCCTTTGAAATAAAGTACATTATTCAAATTAGGTAAACTGAGTTGGAAAATTGGATATAAAAATGCCCATGCATACCCATTATTGTTTTTTTTTTTTTTTTTGTACCAGGGATTGAACCCAGGGACGCTTAACCACTGAGCCACATCCCCAGCTCCTTTATATATTTTATTTTGAAACTGGGTCTCACTAAGTTGTTAGGGCCCCACTGTTGTTGAGGCTGGCTTTGAACTCGTGATCCTCCTGCCTCAGCCTCCCCAGCCGCTGGGATTATAGGCATGTGCCACCACGCCTGGCTATTATTTTAGTAATAGTAATAATAATAATATATTATTGTAATTGTGCTCTGACTTGACACATACATTGGAGACCATCAGTTATATGAGGATTAATACAGACACATCAATTACCACAGTATATAACTGATTAGATGGTTCTAATATTTACTTATATGAATGTGTCAATTTTGGGTAAGGCACTAGGATAATCGAGATTCCAAGTAAAAAAATATTTCACAATATGTCAGTATTTATAAATATCATCTGTATTATTGTGAATCTGCAGCATAGTCTTTCTTCCTTCAGAACTAATTCTACTCTGAATTTGAAGATTGATTTCTATGGATAAGCTACCCCTTTTAGTACACTTCTGTTGTGACTTGGCCTATTTAAAACTTAGCTGCCTTTTCCAAATGTGATATTGTATCTACAGATAACTGCAGCATATCTTAGTATATAATGAAAGTCTGGGTACTCTGTGCCACATCCAATTGACTTTCGTGGGCCTGACCAGTAAGAGAATTGTAAAATAGTAACATACTCTAAGTTTGACCTAATTCTTTTGCTAACAGAATCAGCTAATAAAAATTGAATGTAGAATATTAAAAATGTTTGTGGCTATAAGATTATCTCATATAAATGGCTCATATAAAATCTTTGTTTCTTCCTTAGGCAACAGAACATCCTCTGGAACAGGAATAAGAGGTACATTGTTCTCACCTTAAAGATAAAAGCCCAAACTGTCTCATTTCACATTGTTGCTCTGCACAGTTAACATCAATCACATGAGTTCAGACTACTTTTATACACTTGTACAATGCTAATTTGAAAATATTCTTCTTTGAAAACACCACCACCTACAATCTAAGCTCTGGAAAACACCCTGTAAAGGAATGGATATTTCACTTTATATTTTGCATTGCAATTGAAGTACATGTGACTTTATAGGTGTTATCTTAATGCATTTTATGTTTGTTTGTTGTTAAAAGTATTTTTCAATTAAAGAAATGTACTTGGTTGTCATAGTGGATGAATGGTAATCCTGAGATATTAGCTCCCTTTACTGTATCCCTTCAGACCTGTTGTAGTAAAGGATGGAATGCTTAAAAATTTGTACTTTGTTTTAGCAGTCTGGACAGCCACAGGGTCCTTCAGGTTCTGTTCCCAGGGAAGTTTCCCACATGACCACCGCAGCATGCAGTAGCCGAGGATTTCAACGTCACTTCTTCTGGACAGGGCTACAGGAGTAAACATTAAGAGGGGGGATAAGTAAGTCCTTGAGAAAAAGTGAAATCTTTGAGTGAACTACTATTGATGAAATATGGAAAAGCCAAAATAGGAGAAGTGTTTTGTTTGTTCAGCTGGAGCAAAACTTAAAACGCCCAGGCGTTTGGCCCCAGTCCACAGACAGGCAGTGACTTGTTGCTGCTGAAAGTCAGGGTCAGTTTCCTCACCTCCTCCAACTTCATCTTTCCTTAGTCTGGCCTGTCACATGAACTTGATCCCCATGGCCTCTGACATGATCCAGACAACCCATAACCCGGCACCAACACTTTCTCAAAGAGCCAAGCAGTAAAACAAAGAAATAAATGTCTGCAGCTAAATTGCTAACATATGTTCCAGGAAGTCCATGGGGTCTGCATTGGTCATGCAGAGACCCTTTGAGTGCAGACTAAACACTGATGGCCTTTCCTGTTTTACCCACACTGGTGGCAGCATTTGAAATTGGAAGAATATGACAAAACTGCCATCTAGTGTGCAGTCTTAAACAGGCTTGTCTGGGGATTTTTCAGTTACATGAAAGGATAATTAAAATAGGTCCACTGCTTTGGATGCACAATTCTACAATGTTACAGATATTGTCTTATAATTAAGCAGCTCTAAGCTAAAATTCTAACCCCAGATCCTGGAAAGAAATCTAAAGGTGAGACAATGGATGGGACCACAGGAGAGAGGTGGGAGTGAGTGTGAAGCCAAATAGAGGTTCCCCAAATTTAATACAAGATGGCTTTTCATTTAAAAAAATACAAAGAACATTTTCATGGCCCTGTAAATATCATTTATATCAAATCATTAAATGCTATAAACTAATGTCATCATGATTTTATATACGTGTGTTAAAGTGCCTCTTATCAAAAGACGGACAATGAAACCTAAGAAATGTGTCAAACATAATTGATACTTGTTAAGTCACTGGAATAATGATTGCAACATCAGCAAATACCCATAAAATAAACTCATTTTTAACAACCATTTCAGACTGTTATAAAAACAATAGACTGGTATTTATATTTCTACCACTACTTGAATGTTCATCTGTGTAAGAATAATATAATCTCCCAAGACCAATATGTGACTGTTAAACCTGCTGTAAACAGGTATCCTGTTTTATTTTCTTTCATTAAATAAACTCTGAAAAGTCACTCAGTAAACTTAGTTTTTAATTTAAAAAGTCATCTACTAAGAACAATGATGCCATCATGTTGCAACTACTTTTGGTTACCATACGTAAGTAGTTATAAAAGCAGAAGACAAGATCAGCTCTTACACGTACTCTATCTTAACTGCTATTAGAGTATTGGATTATTTTTTTTTTAATTTTTTTTATTGGTTGTTCAAAACATTATAAAGCTCTTCACATATCATATTTCATACATTAGATTCAAGTTGGTTATGAACTCCCAATTTTACCCCAAATACAGATTGCAGAATCACATCGGTTACACATCCACATTTTTACATAATGCCCTATTAGTAACTGTTGTATTCTGCTACCTTTCCTATCCTCTACCATCCCCCCTCCCTCCCCTCCCATCTTCTCTCTCTACCCCATCCACTGTAATTCATATCTCTCCTTGTTTATTTTCCCATTCCCCTCACAACCTCTTATATGTAATTTTGTATAACAATGAGGGTCTCCCTCCATTACCATGCAATTTCCCTTTTCTCTCCCTTTCCATCCCACCTCATGTATCTGTTTAATGTTAATCTTTTCTTCCTGCTCTTCCTCCCTGCTCTGTTCTTAGTTGCTCTCATTATATCAAAGAAGACATTTGGTATTTGTTTTTTAGGGATTGGCTAGCTTCACTAAGCATAATCTGCTCTAGTGCCATCCATTTCCCTGCAAATTCTATGATTTTGTCATTTTTTAGTGCTGCGTAATACTCCATGGTGTATAAATGCCACATTTTTTTTATCCATTCATCTATTGAAGGGCATCTGGGTTGGTTCCACAGTCTAGCAATTGTGAATTGTGCTGCTATGAACATCGATGTAGCAGTATCCCTGTAGTACACTCTTTTAAGGTCTTCAGGGAAAAGTCCAAGAAGGGCAATAGCTGGGTCAAATGGTGGTTCCATTCCCAGCTTTCCCAGGAGTCTCCATACTGTTTTCCAGATTGGCCGCACCAGTTTGCAGTCCCACCAGCAATGTACAAGAGTACCCTTTTCCCCACATCCTCTCCAGCACTTGTTGTTGTTTGACTTCATAATGGCTGCCAATCTTACTGGAGTGAGATGGTATCTTAGGGTGGTTTTGATTTGCATTTCTCTGACTGCTAGAGATGGTGAGCATTTTTTCATGTACTTGTTGATTGATTGTATGTCCTCCTCTGAGAAGTGTCTGTTCAGGTCTTTGGCCCATTTGTTGATTGGGTTATTTGTTTTCTTATTGTTTAATTTTTTGAGTTCTTTGTATACTCTGGATATTAGGGCTCTATCTGAAGTGTGAGGAGTAAAAATTTGTTCCCATGATGTAGGCTCCCTATTTACCTCTTTTATTGTTTCTCTTGCTGAGAGAAAACTTTGCAGTTTAAGTAAGTCCCATTTGTTGATTTTTGTTATCAACTTTTGTGCTATGGGTGTCCTATTAAGGAATTTGGAGCCCGACCCTACAATATGTAGATCGGAGCCAACTTTTTCTTCTATCAGACGCAGAGTCTCTGATTTGATATCTAGCTCCTTGATCCACTTTGAATTAACTTTTGTGCATGGCGAGAGGAGGGGATTCAGTTTCATTTTGTTGCATATGGATTTCCAGTTTTCCCAGCACCATTTGTTGAAGATGCTATCCTCCCTCCATTGCATGCTTTTAGCTCCTTTATCAAATATAAGATAGTTGTAGCTTTGTGGATTAGTCTCTGTGTCCTCTATTCTGTACCATTGGTCCACCCTCCTGTTTTGGTACCAGTACCATGCTGTTTTTGTTACTATTGCTCTGTAATATAGTTTTAAGTCTGGTATCGCTATACCGCCTGATTCGCACTTCCTGCTTAGAATTGCTTTTGCTATTCTGGGTCTTTTATTTTTCCATATGAATTTCATGATTGCTTTATCCATTTCTACAAGAAATGCCTTTGGGATTTTGATTGGCATTGCATTAAACCTATAAAGAACTTTAAGAACCATATGATCATCTCAATAGACGCAGAAAAAGCATTCGAGAAAGTACAGCATCCCTTTATGTTCAAAACATTAGAAAAACTAGGGATAACAGGAACTTACCTCGACATTGTAAAAGCTATCTATGCTAAGCCTCAGCCTAGCATCATTCTCAATGGAGAAAAATTGAAGGCATTCCCCCTAAAATCTGGAACAAGACAGGGATGCCCTCTATCACCACTTCTATTCAATATAGTTCTCGAAACACTGGCCAGAGCAATTAGACAGACGAAAGAAATTAAAGGCATAAAAATAGGAAAGGAAGAACTTAAATTATCACTATTTGCAGATGACATGATTCTATACCTAGAAGACCCAAAAGGGTCTACAAAAAAACTACTAGAACTAATAAATGAATTCAGCAAAGTGGCAGGATATAAAATCAACACGCATAAATCAAAGGCATTTCTGTATATCAGCGACAAAACTTCTGAAACGGAAATGAGGAAAAACACTCCATTCACAATATCCTCAAAAAAATAAAATACTTGGGAATCAACCTAACAAAAGAGGTGAAAGATTTATATAATGAAAACTACAAAACCCTAAAAAGAGAAGTAGAAGAAGATCTTAGAAGATGGAAAAATATACCCTGTTCATGGATAGGCAGAACTAACATCATCAAGAGTATTGGATTATTAAAGGCCCTTCAATCCAGAAGAATGTTACAGTCCCATGGGTGCCATTTACTTTCTGCATAAGCTTCAACAATGTCCTAATGCAAGACTTGGCTCTTGTATTAAAATAAAAACACAATCTCTACCATGCTGTTCTGCAGTGATTTCTTTAGTAATAAATCTCCCATTAATAATGGAATGGTTCCATTTGTACAGATGTGTTCACAAGTCTCTTTTCCATTATGGCAATTCCCGATTACCACCACTTAAAAAATGTTCACATCCTTTAATTTTCAAAAAATGATATTTTGGCACCTGTTTGGATGATACAGACTACAAGAGGCCCTTTGAGGAAAAACAATCAGAATTAAAATGGAATGAACCTTCCCAGCCACTTCCCCCCACCCCCCAACTGAGGGATTAATTGATATGAAGCTGTAAGTAATGACAAGTCATTTAGATTTCTGAAGTCAATCTTTCATAAACTGGTCTTCAATTAAAATAGCCCTTTGAGAGTTAACTTTACTTCACTATTATAGTTTTTGGTCTTACTTAATTAAAATACATTATCACATATTCCATTCTTTCACTTATTTTCTTTCACTGCACATACACATTAATAACAATGGCTAAGCATTCTACCACTGTTTCCACTAATTTATATAAAAATACACATATTATTTAAAAGAACACCTAACGGTCACCCTTTTCTACTAGTAAAGATAAGAGCATGAAGTGTTTCTGAGTATCTCTCCCTTATATTCCCTCCCAGAAAAACAGACTAAACAACTTGATTTAGGAAGCTAATGTTTACTTTCCATCTACCATACAGTAATATATGCTAAGTTAATTTTAAAATTCTAGAAGACAATATTAGAATCTGTGTGTACCCACTTACATGCAGAATTAGTCATCACTGAAAAGGACTATTGATATCTAACTATTAAAGGTTTTTGAGCATTGGAAGTACAGCTTAGTGGTAAGAGACTTATATAGAATGCACAAGACCCTGGGTTCAATCCCTAGCACTGGAAAAACTAAAAACCTTCTAACTTGAAAGTTGTTTCTTTTATTACAGAATTTAAAAATTCATTTAAAAACATGCTAAGTGAAGCAGTAAATGGAAGGAGCCCTAGACTAGGAATTCATAGAGAAGAGATCTATCTCCAGCCTCCACCATTATTACTTTTTTAGTACTAAGATTCAATAATGCCAGATGATACATTTCTTTTAACATCTTTTCATTCACTCAGAAAATATATTATGAATTGTTTTCTGAGTCATAATTCTGCATAATTATAATACATAAAGTTCTTTGACTACACTTGATAATTAGCATAATTATTAATAGTAAGCTTTCATAGATTTCAAAAAAAATCAAGAATTTACTATTTTATGTAAATGTAATTTACTTATAGTGAGACTATTATTAATAAAAGATTTTTCCTCCAAACTTTCTCAATTTAGTTTCTAAATGTTATTTGGCATCTGATGTTTACTGAGCTTACTAATATGCAGCAAGGTAAATTCGTCTTTTCAGTCTAAGTCTGTGGTGCTCTCAAATGTTCAACATTTCAAAATGATAAAGCATTGCCAAGAGTAATAACCAAAAACTAACAAACAACAACAACAACAACAAAAAAAACCCACCACCACCACAAAAAAACAGAATAATGGGGGTACAGCTCAGTGGTACAGCACTTGCCTAGCAGGTGCAAGGCCCTGGGTCTGATCTCCAGCAATGGAAAAAGAAAAAGAGAAAAAAGAAAAAAAAGGCCTATATGAGAACTTAAATTTATTTCAATGAATTAGAATCTGACCTAACTTTCCTATGTACCTACATGAATACACCACAGTGAATCTCAACATCCTGCACATCCATAAGACTAGGATCCTAATTAGAATAAGATATACTCTATGTTTGTATAAATGTCAAAATAGACTCCATTGTCATGTATAACTAAAAGGAACAAACAAAACATATAAACCATATAGAATAAAACATGACATGCAGCAAGTTAAAAAAAAAAGAATGCAAAACCAATAAAAACAATTGTTGTGATTTATAGAGAGCTGCTACTGTGCCAGGTACTCTACCTGCTTTTTTATTATTGCATTGAATCACTCGAACAGTGTAAAATATTATTAACCATACTGACAAAAAAAAAAAAAAAGAAGAAGCTAAGAGAGGCTAAATAACTTGTTCAGTATCAAAGAGCAAAACTAGACGGAGCTCAACACTGAAGTTCAAGACTTTCAGAATCCAAAGTCCATGCTCAATCTAAGAATTCTTTGCCTCCAGAATTAATTTTAACATTATTCAAATAGCATTATTTACACTACTGAAACAGGCAATTTAACTTAAAGCACTGAAAGACATATTGACATAAAGAAACATGTTTTGGTCATAAACAAGCCAAGATCTAAGCTGCATCCCTAAGTTTTATAAAAGGATAGTTGAATGAAAAATTATTTCTTTCAAGCTACTTCACTCTCATAAAGAAGGATCTCTAAGTTAGAATATTTATTTATAAAGTGTTAAATGGTCCTTCCAATCAAACAACAGAGAGACCACTTTTGAGAACTGGTCCTCAAAAGACAAATTGGAGTAAAATTCACCAATAGGAATGAAAGAGAAAAAGCAAAGTTTAAGTGTTAACTGCCCTCCCCCAAAATGGATCTGATTATTTGCCTAAGGGACTTTCTGTTTAGTTTTATTTCTTAATATAGTAGCATCATGGAGTATGAAGAGAAACAGGGATTGGTAGAAAATAAAATGAACTTGAAAATGTCTGGGTTCAAATGCCCAAAATATGAATATATGTAACCAGGCATGACAATATGAAAGCAGAAAACTGCTGATAAGATGCTCCTTGACAAACTGAATAGTGATATATGAAGGACAAATTTAAAGTTTGTTCTTAGTTTTCTAACGGATAACTTATATAATTCAATATTTTGTCCATTAGAATGTACAAAGAGCTACAAAATATTATGGTAACCACATTTACTGTAGTTTCAAAAAGGATATTAGGAAAATAGAATATAATAAATAATATTTCAGATAAAATACTGAACCCAGGTCTCTATTTTTAAAGTACCTTTTAAATTACGTTTTAAATTACGTTTCCTCATGAAACCCTACTACGTGAAGATTAAGAAAAGCCATTCAACAGAGCAGAGATAGTTTACATTTGACCATTGCATAGTTTTTAACAAAAGAGTTCAATTAAAAAGTCAAGATGTATGTTCAGACTTTACAAGTCATGTGTGAATGTAAACCAATGGTTATATGCCACAGAGAAGCAATAATCTTCATTATTGTTTATACATTAGCCAGACTATTTAGAGCAGTCAAATTTACCTACACATTACCTACCTATATTTTTGTCAACTAATGAAATAAGGGAATACCAATATTTGATGGCTTACCTTTATACTTTATAATAGGAAAATGAGATTTCTTTTTTGAATTAGTATTTGGGAAGGTAAGTATTGTGCAAACCATGTCATTTTCCTAAGTTTGGTAACATGAAAATACATTCTCAGTTTATTTCACATGTATTTTGTAAGTTGGTGCAAAATGAAAGGAAACCAGGCAAGAAATAACACCAGACTTGGATTTCATATACTGTAGCAATTGGCAAAAAAAATTTTTTAAAAAAAGTTAATATATCTATCTGACACTAAATATATTACATAAACAAATGGACATTTAAAGTACAATTTAGATATCATATTTTATGGTCATCAATGATGTCGAATTAAAACAGGTATTATACACTCAATGCCTAGGTCTGAAGTATTTTAAAAAGCTCAATATGTTAAATGCAGTATATCTCTAGAGAAATTAGGTATTGACTGCATGCCTCAGTGAGTAGAAAAATCTACAGAAATCCATACCACACATTGATCCAAATATTGCTTTTTAACATTACTAAGAATGTAACAAATTTTAAAATAGTATATTTGACAAAGATATAATTCTCTTTAATTATCAGGCAATGAGAATAATATATGTCAAATTTATATGTGCTAGTTTCAATGAAGAGTAAAGAAATAATGGAAGAAATAAATACAACATATATTACTTTAATTTTATACTGAATAAAAGCAGTTCAACCACTTAGAAAATACATTTAGGATACATGAGAGAATTGAGTTTGGAAGAATAACTGAAATGTTTAAAAACATACAGATACAGAGATGTATGATAGTTCCAGGTATAGTTATCTGTCCATTCATCTCTATGCATAATTTTTAATCTATAATAATATGAGCTAATAGCTAAGATGGTTATTTCTTTCCCTCCCTTTATAGCTGAATGAGAAAACACTTAGGTGAAGAGGCTGAGATATTTTTTATACACATTCCTTCATTATAAAAACTTAATCCATACACACACAAAAATGAGCTTTCCCTTCAATTTCTGAATAACCATTAGAAAAAGTAGGAGCAACTAGATAGTCTGATCAGGTTAATAGTCTTTAATTGAGTGGCTAACTCCTAAGATAGTTTTACATTAAAATCTGAGTATTCCCTTGGCCTGACCAAACCCAGATATACTGGACACATAGCAAATGTTTGGCAACCAGAAGCTCTACTTTGCAGTGATAACTTTTGTTCTCTGTGCTTTCTTTTGCATTATCTTTCCTCAATATCTATTTGACATCATAGCTGGACTGGTACAGAAGATTTTTTTCTGAGATTAAGCTACACAGTGGTTGTACTAAAAGTAAACACATGAATATTTATGAACTTGATCTTCTGCATTCACCTATAGGATTTATGGTCCTGTTTATTTTGGCTTCTAAATATGGTTAAATAATTATTACCTAATAATTATTTATACAATGCTGAACTGAAATGTTTTATTTTAGAATATTAAATACAATATCTTAAAAACACTGTTCAAACACTTGAGAATATCAAATTTTCCATTTTATATACCAGAGTAACTTCATATAAAAATTTCAGCAAATGTGTGTATACACATGTTCTCATAAACATGAATATATTTATATGTACAAGTAGATACATATATGCCTAGAAGTTTAAAATATATCATATTTTAAATGCTTGAAGGTAATCTACTATTTAGGAACCCTGGAAAACCTATGATAAAAATGAATATTCCAGCATAAAACTTTCCAGCAAACACCAAAAATATTTAATGTAGGTTCTTCCCTGAATATTCCTTCCAGAGATATAATATCTTTTTGTGATCATTCTGAATTCAATTTTTCTCCCTCAAGACTGGGAATGGTTAAATCTACTATTCAACATGTATAAGATTTAAGGGAGAAAAAACTTTAAGTGGACTACTGAATAAAAAATTGTTCAAATATTTCATGAAGATAGAACAATGCAAACACAACATTCAACTATGGAATTAACTGAAGATGATGTTCAGAATTACTACTGTCAAACTTTGGTCAGACCAACAACTAATAACTCTCCTTCCCCTTGTATAAGTACAATAGTTTCTTAGCTATTTTCATACACAAAACCAGACTAATCAGTATCAGTGGCATCAATTCAAATAAGTGGCCTAACCATAAATCAGTATCATTGTTAACAAAACTGTACAAATAGGTAAGAATCTGTATGATGAATTTCCATGTGTACCACTATGTAAAAAGTAATTGCATGTTTCTGAAAACTATTAGGTATTGTAAAATAATTCTGGCAAAAGTGAAGAATAAAACTCATCAGAAGTGAAAGAACTTTAAGCTAAAAAAAACCCCCACAATATTCTTGATGTTTATGCTTTTTAATTTAATCAAAGTTATGTCCCATTGTCTTTAAGTGCTCACTGATTTATTAGCAATGTAAATGGTGAAAAATTATGCAACTCTACTAAATTTCTGAGTGATCATTACTTTTTTAAGAAAATCATACTTGAAAAAAGGTAGTGATTTCTTTTACTCTCTGCTGGGAGTATAAAGGCTAAATTCTGTTTCAGAAATATAGTCTAAGTTTCTTAGGTATACAACCAACACACTTGTTTTACTTTTTCATCAGCTTACCTTAAACTACTGTGGGTTTTTAATTGCTCTGGAAAATGATCAAGACCCTCTACATTACATGGTCAATGGTCCTTTTAATAGAAAAGGCAATAATATACAGTTGTTTGCGCCAACTAAAACTCGTTAGAAAGTCTCAGTTTAGGGTAACAGTTCAACAAACCATTAAGAAGTGCAAATGTCTTGCTGCCTTTTAGTGAAAATGTGTTCATCTCAATGCTATTTAAAAATTGTTTATTTAATTTAGCATATTTGAAAATACCTTTATAAACAAAGTTTACAAAGAATATAATTTTGAAAGCCAAAGTTTTTCAATAATCACAATTTTTTTCACTAGCATAACATTAGAATTGACTTTTTGTCTTGCTGACAGAGCAACTAAGAAAGTACAGTTGCATTGACCATATTGATTGTGAACAAAGCAACCATCAGTGGGACTCAGCACCATATATTTTCAATATTGACCTCCTACTTCCTTTTCCATGGCTTTCTGGGTCGGCTATTGGATTTGGACTGCAGAGTAATAAACAGCTAAGGTTTAATTAATGGTAAATGAATACAAGACATAGGTTATGACTTTAACTAATTAGGGAATTGTTGAATTAAGTCTGCCTTGGAATGCAAGGCAGTCCAATCAATATCCAATAAAAGGACTATGTATGTAATTTACCTGCAAATGTGTTTCCAATACCATCAAAGTGAGTTTAAATAAGTAAGATATATGAAAGGCGACTAGGAGAGATTTCCACAAGTTAACACTTTATAGTTTCAAGAAAGATATCCTTATTATGGAGAGATGTTATCTTCTAGATTTCTGATAAGGGCACAAGGAAAAACAAATAACCATTCACATGTGCAACGTTATCAAGTCTGATAGTCACCTACAGCATAAAAAATTCTTCACTAACCTCTAGGGTTAACAAAAACAAGCTAGTGACTTTCTGGGCAAGAGAACATCAAACTTTGTTTACTTGCTACTCTTTGGCTCCTTCTTCTGTTGTTACAGTCTATATCCCCATGCACTATCAGAAGAAATATTCATTGGTATAATAGGAACTCACTAATGCACATAAAAACCTCAGCAGTGCTCTCACTCTTCAAACCGACTCTGCCAAGGTCATCTCATGCAGTTTTATTACTCTTGACTCTAATCATTCTTCTGAAATAAAAGTAAGAAAAAGAAAAGAGAAACCCACCTACTCCCTTGTGGGCATCCAAGCTGGTAAACTCTATCGTCCCATTATGGCCTTTTCTAGGATTTTCCTGATACTGTTTGTGGTTCCCATTGGGACAATATCTGTAGGAAAGTCCATAATCTGCAAGATAAACCTGGAAGACATGAACAGACAAATGAATAATGCTTTTGTCCTCTGAAAATATGGCCTTTATAATTAAGTCTTTAGAAGCTGATAACTTAGGAACAGTCTCGGATCTATATTTTATTAAACCAAGTGGTGCCTCAGGATAACATATATACAACTAGGGGGCTATAACAACTAACTTTCCAACTTAAATCCTTATTACATCATGGGCATATCTGATTTCTGGGCTAACTTGGATTTAATTTTTCTTATTTTGGTGCTGAATTCCCTTTTCTCCAGGTGGGCATCCAGACGTCATAAACCACAATATGTCTTTTTTACCATAAAGGCTTACGAGGCTCGGCCTTCCTTTGTAACCCCTCCCAGAAACAAAACAGTTTTAAGCACGGAAGAGACATAAAAGCAAACATTCTAAAAATATAAATCTAATTTTATAAGTCTCCTCTAATAGGAAGTATAAAAATAGGGAATAGACTATAGAGCTGATGTCTCAAAATAAACCAAAAAATCACCCTCATGTTGTCTGTATTCAAGAATGGAACATCAATGCAGGACTTCTGGTCTTTTAGACTGATCCATATCACTACTGTTATCTTTGTAAGTCAATCAGAATTGCAAGCAGGGTCTCCAAACAGAAATATAGACTGTTCAAAGTCAGACAATTCAAATGAATTTTTCTCATATTACTTTTGGAGAGAATATAAAGTGGGAAGGAGTAGTTTTACAGATATGTCATATGTAGAATGGAGAATTGCTGGACATTTTTTGCAACATAGATTCAGAAAATGTAGTTCCCACCCATCTGCTACCATTCCATTCCCCTGCTCCAAAACAAAGCAGTTTCAACTTTTAACACATGTAGTTTCATATATATATTTCTTTACAATGTAGGAAATATTTCCAGAAGTGGCTTCAAGATAATAGATAATTATAACCTGCATTTTAAAAGAAAATTCAGTATTTGGATATTTTGAACTTCAAAATATAAAAGCACAAATTTTATTTGTTGGAGAATATCACTTGCTAGACTGAAAACACATATTTTCATTTGTCTCCCTCTCCCACATGTGCTGCTTCTCAGTATATCCTTAAAAGTAACAAATTTCTCCACCTTAAATAACCACACACTTCAGGAACAGTTGCTTCCCTTCACTATTTCTGATGCATTTATTTATCTCTTTATTTCAAGAACTAAATATACTTCACCTGGAAGGGTATATATGATAATTCAGCAAACAGAATTATGTTTTAGTACATAAGAGCAGTTTACTATTTTTTAGAAAGTGCTATCAAAAAGCTTTTCATGTTGTCATAAGACCAAAATTTTAAGAAAGAATACTAGGCACCAGGGGTGTTCAGTACTTTCATTGACCCCAACCATCCTTCTGAATTCCTACAGGTAGGTAACATTATCACCATTTTGTTCCTGTGGAAATGGAGGCTTAATGTATCTGTATGAGTTGTGTAAGAAAAGGCAGCCAGGATTCTATAGCAGTTCTGACTTTAGAGTCTTCACTCTCAGTCACTGTCAAAAAAAAAAAAAAAATGCAGCAGGCAATTGAGTTAAACTCACAAGGGAAACTTTCTTCTCCAATGAAACAAAAGGCAGGAAAGTTTATAAGTGCTAGTGAGCCAGTGGGAGAGTACTAGAGAATGTTAGGGGGACATTGGTCAATGTGAATATGCCACCTATGTTTGCTAACTGGCACTGGGTTACTGTATCCCACAGAGACTACCATCCTGCATAGGGACAACTCCCAGTTCCTTAACAAAAACATGCCTATGTTCTAAAATTTGTAAGACTGGGAGAAAATCTGTCTCAAAGGGACAGGAAAGGATTTACAATTTGAGTTTTCTTAAGTAAATACTCTAAGAAAAGGGAGGTCAAGACTATGGTCGGGAAGAAACCTGTCAAAAGTTTAGTTAGGTTGATGGGCTCCTTATAACCATCTTGGTCTTTGCTTAGCCATAGGTCTTAGAGTTGTGCTAGGATGCTCAAAATTTGGCAGAGCAAGGTTTAAAGACAAGAAGCTAATAATATAGAAAGAAGGCATATATTAACTATATTTTAGTCAATGAATATTTCAGATGTAAAAGTGATTTAAAGCATGCACAGTCACAGCTTCAAGGAGCATGCATATACTCTAAGAAAGTGATCTTTAAAGCACGCTAGGTATTATCCAGCCAACCAGAAATGCTCTTGTTAGTCTTAATAAGAGTTACAGGTAGAACTCAAAGGATCATGAATGATCAAAATATAAAATTAAGATTTCTTAGCAAAAAGAACAAGTCTCCACTCCCTTCCCAACTCTCATACATCTTTTTTTTATAATCTACTAATTCAGATTTTTGTCTCCTAATTTAGCATATAGTTCAAAATATTTATATTCATATAGCTTTACGAGAATTGACCTGGAAAATTCTAAAATTTTTAATGAAAAGTTTGCATATCACTAGCATACATCATCAACACTATTAGAAATATAGTCAGGGCTCTATTGAAGATATCTAGGGGTGAATGGAGACTTTATGTAATAGAAAGCAAAGTCAATAATCTGTCTCAAATAATCAAAATGTCAACAAATTAATTTGACTCAATTATGTCAAACTCAAAGTTTTACAGACAGTCTAGAATTTTGCCAGAACAATTCAAAGACAGGGAATAAGGGCTTGGAAAAATCGTCAAACAAGAAAAAGGAGGGAATAAAGGAGCTAACATTTATAAGATTCTATTATGTGACAATTACTGGGCAAAGTACTTTTCACAAATTAGTTCATTAAATCTACACAACTATTCTCAAACCAGGTAGCACTGGTTTGATTCTATGAGGAAGCTGACCACTCACTACTTAAATAACTTGCTCATGAAACGAAGATGGAAGCAGTACTCAAATCCAGATCAGTATGACTTCCAAAATCATCCTCTCTTCCCCTCTTAATAAAATATAGAAGTGTCTCTGTCAATTTCTGAAGTCATATCAACATCAAAAATAAGTTGAAGCAGAACCCAATCTACAGTAGGGGTCACAGGCTAGGACTTATTTTTGTACCCTTTAAAACTAAGAAAATGTACATTTTTATGTGATTGTAAAAGAAAGGAATGAAAGCTGAGAGAGGAAAAATACATGACTGTAAAAGGAAGGAAGAAAGGAAGGCAGGAGAGAAAAGAGAAGCAGGGAAGGGAAGGAGGAAGGAACTAATAGAGAACCACATGCGGCCCAAGGAGCTCAAAGCCTAAAATATTTACTATCTGGCTCTTCACAGAAGAGGTATGTCAACCTCTAGGGTGAAATTTGGTTTAGTTATTTTTTATACTATCCTTTTTTCTCTCTGTGTAAAATAAAAAACAGATAGCTTATACTTTTTCACTTTACATATAAATATGTATAATATTCCTAGTTTTAGGCAGGCCTGCCTTAGGAAACCCAAAGATTTACACCAGAATTGAGTATGGGGTGATTATTTGCATTGTAATAAGACTAGCCATAGGAATATTTAAATAGCTATCTCTCTAATGCATTTTAAGTGAGTTTCTTTTTATGCCCTTTTTCTGAATACAGTAACCCCTTCCTTCCTCCGTAAGTACAAAGGACAGCCCTGCTTCAGAGTACTTTCTATTGTACTTTGCTGCCTCTCACATTTCCATATGACACTCCGTATCAATTATGTCCCTTTCCAACTTCTTGAGGGGAGATGCACCACGTCAGTATCCACATTTACTAAGTGCAAGTTACCAGTGCTCACTGAAACCATTCCCTTGGAGGGTCTCATTGTTTTAGTGTACTTCTTATATCGTTCCCCTGAAAAACACCCAAATGGAACTAATGCTTCCATGGACTCTCAATTTTAATATCTTATAACTTAACAGATAGTGTGGCACCCATCAAGGTACACTCCCATTAAAAAAGGATTGGCCTTTCACCTATAAGGAATACGATAGGCCCACAGCCTCCAGCAGCAGGGCCACTGGATCTGCTGCACAGCCTGAGAACAAAAGCCATACTATTCTTAGGCAGCCTCACAGATGACTAGTCATGGGGAGGAAAGGGAACCCTCTTCTACTCAATTGGTATCTCCAATCATCATCATCATCATCATGTAAAAATCTTTTTATTTATTTTTATTATCATTACTTTATAATAAATTATAATGATAAATATTATTAGAAATAGTTATTTGTTGGCATTATTTTTTTAAAAAATTATTATTTAAAAAAATAATAATCTTTGCTATGGAGCCCAGAGATGGGTAGGCCGAGAATGTCAAATGTGCATTGCAGTCCAATGTTCTCCCTTTCACAAGGGTCAGATCCACAGCCTACCCTGAGAGCTTCCCTATCCAATTGTGTTTACTCTTTTTATCTTGCATAGGTATCATATTCCCTTCTCCCAACGAAGTCCTTGTATCCTAATTGTCTCAGCATCTGTCTCCCTGAGAACCTCATTTGACACAGCTGGTCAGTAAATAATATCCTTGATTAATAAATGAAATGAAGATGAAAAACACATAATCCTTCAAGTACTACCACTGAGAACACAATTTGCCATAAGCCAGGATGTACCCATATACGCCTTATTCTCAAGTTTTGCACTTGGTTAAGCTTTTATTTCCAGTTGCCTTTGCTGCCTGATGCTTGCATGGACAATAAAGGCTTTATTTTTCCAGAAGAATGGGTGAACTAAGGATTAAAAAGCATCCTGTGACAATTCTCCTTGACATAATTTGTATCAGAAGGGCCTTTATCCTCAACTGGGCACTTCTCCAGCGCCACCCCAAGTACACTCTTACCTTCTACCACACTTTCAGAATTCACACTGCTACTTCCTGGACTCACCTGAATCCTATTCTGGCACTGAGATACTTTCAATCATGAGCAATGTCTTGGTTTTCACTTGTATCCCTGTGGTTTACTATTATAATAATGTAAAAAAGTATTTAGCTTTTATTTATGTCTCAGTTCCATATCTGGAAGCTGTAAGCTCCAAGGAGAGGAAAGATCAGGATAAGGTGCACACACCTTTGTATCTGTGACATCTCAAAGGCCTTCTGCATGGTAGGTTTAAATAAAATTTTATTGATTTGACTTGATAATAATTGGACCAACTGAACTAATTTCTTTCCATAGATATCTGGGCACCAAGCATAATAAACTATTGGGAATTGTACATTTTAATAAGAAAAAAAAAACGTACATTCATTGAACTCTTGCTAAGTGAGGGCATTAAGTGCCTTATACTAGACAAATCATTTAAACCTGATTAGTCTAATAAGTTATTTTAAGTTCTTCTAAGGATGAGAAAATAGGATAAGGTTTGGTGTTCTGTGCAAAACAAACTTATAGCAGCTAGAAAAGTTGGGCTTTGAACTTAAATCAGTCTGACCAGAAGACTGAGTTATTTTCTATCTGGCCCACATTGAGGAAAGGGAGAGAGCTTAGCACATCTGTAGGTAGAGAAGTAAGATATGCTCTGACAAAAGTGTAGCGGCCTATGAAAGTTTTCAGCAAGTTGAGATTATTTCCATTAATAAGACTCAGAAGAAGCAGCAACATTTAAATTGGGCCTTGAAATACATCTAAGATTTCCACAAATGGAGATAGGGAAGAAGAAACAACACAAGAAGGAAAACAAGGTGTGGGTTGGCGGGTACTGGTAGTCTAGAGGTTAGTGGAAACACAAGTCAGAAAAAAAAAAGATCCATGTTCATTTACAAAGAGCCTTGGAAATGGTGCTAAGAAGCTGGAACACAATTTTTGTAAGTAAATTCATGTCACTGAAAGGCTTTGCAAGAAAAAATATCAGCATTGGCAGCAGAACGGAGTGTCAAATTAGGAGACTATGACAGTAGTTCAGGCAAGAGGAGCCTGGACTAGTGGTACTGGTGAAGGGAGACAAAAAGGGCCACAAATTATAGGACGGTTTTTTGGGGTGGGGACTGTAAAGAGAGAGTGACTGGATAGGGAAATGAGGATTCAATGAACAGAGAAAAAAGGGATCAGAGGAGGAAAAGATGTTTTTAAAAGAAAATGATAACTTTTGTACTCAAAGCAAACTGGCCAGTTGGAGATGAACAGTCTAGACCAACTAGCTTCTGTTTCTGTCAGCTTATGTTGGAACTGAGTGACACAGTAGCAGCTGATGGAAAAGAGTATAAAGGATCTCTTTCTCATCAAGGTTTGATCTTCCTGCTCCTGGAGAATCAGGATTCCGCAGTAAGGAGTAGCTAGACTGCCTCAAATGGAAATATAACTTTCAATTGGGAAGATTCAGTGAAGGATAGTCAAGAATAGGAGCTCTGGAATCAGATTCCCTGGGTGTAAGTCCTGGCTTTACCTCTGATTCCTACTGTATTCCTAGCCAAGTTACTTTACTTCTTTGTACTTCTGTTTCATCATCTAAGAAATAACCTACCCCTCTCAAGTGGTATTGAAAGGACCAAGTGATTTAAACCTATCAAAGTCTTAGACTAGTATCCAGAACATAGCAAAACCCAGAAAATAACAGCTAACCAGACTATAAATCATGTTTCATAAAACTAAAGAATTCTTGTGGGGCAAAATAAAAAAAAAATGGGTTCCTATCAGCATGACAACCAATAAAAGATGGTATTTTCTAGCAATTGTATTGGAGGGCTGTGAGGGATAATCTGGTCCCTATTTCTCTCCTTGGTTCTAGTGGCCTATGGCACTCCTTGGCTTGTAAATGGTGTTCCCCGTCTCTTCACATTGTCTTTTTTTTACCCATGTCTGTCTCCATGTTCAAATTTCCCCTCTTCATGAGATCACAAACCATACTGAAGTGAGTCCTCCCTAATGACCTCACTTTAATTTGATCATCTGCAAAGACTCTATTGCCAAATAAGGTCACTCTCACAGGTAATGGAGATGAGGCCTTCAAAAGCTTTTGAGGAAACAATTCCATCTACAGCAATCACCATTCTGTTTGTAAATAACCAGAAAGGGTTCTCGCTACAAGAAAGCACTCATAATGGCCACATTCAACTGTGAAGGTCTCTTGACATTGATAGATCTCTTCCAAAAGAAATTTACGATATGCACAAATGACTTACTGTACCTGGCTATACTACTGCTGGAAGTAACTGTTACAACTGAATGCTGACTAAATAAAAAATTCATATATGCATTAATCTCTTCAATTTCTTATTGTTCCCTTATCATTCATATATTAAGTGTATTATGCATTCCATACTCTCTGCCAGTTGATGGTAACAAATCAGTCGATAGAACACAGCCCTAGTTTTCCCATTGACATGATCACAAATTTGATTTTCTGAAAGTCCAGTACACAGTACAGAGAGAATCACACTAACCTAGTTCTATACCAGTAGTTTCTTAAATCCGATCTGCAGCTAACTACCAGTTCTATATGGTGAGAAATGAAAGGGACAAAAGAGATCACGTAGGCTACTCAATTTACAGAAGGGGAAGATGAACCACTAAAAAGCCTACTGAATTATTTAAAGGAGAAAGAGATCTGCAGTACTGGAGTTTTATTAACTAGAATAAAAATTATCTGTATTCCCAACTTCTCATAAATTTAGAATATAGAAGAAAGTGAAAGAAATAAAACAGTACCTGATATTAAGAAATGGCTGTTAATTTTGTTGAGTGCTAATGACATGATGACATGATGAACTTCATTGTTTTGAAGATGTATACATACTTACATATTTAAGTAGTATGTCATAATATTTATAATTTACTATAAAATACTTCAGCCAAAAAAATCAATAAAACAAAAATTTTAAATGTTAATTTTTAAAGCAAGGTATCTATGGAGCCCACTAATTTGTAGTATGTTTAAAATTTTTCAAAATAAAGTTTAAAAAATATACTTTGCCTAGAGACAAAATTTTATATTTAACAGGTTCTCAGAGTTTTAGCACTGGAAAATAAGCATTGCAAAATATTAAATACAGACCCAAATTACAAATTATAGTTATTATGATATTGTCTTCAATATTTTCCATCCATTGATACACTCTCATAAGGCTAATCACATAGCTATCATTCTCATAGTATTCTGAAATACAAATTTTTAAACAATGGTTGCAATTTGATTTTGAAACAGACATCTTAATATGTTTAAGAATAAACTTTCGAGCTAGGTGTGGTGGCAGCTATCTGTAATCCTAGCTACTTGGAAGGCTGAGGCAAGAGAATCATAAGTTTCAGCAACTTAGCAACTTAGCAAGGCCAGTTTCAGCAACTTAGCAAGACCTGTCCCAAAATAAAAATTTTTAAAAAGGGCTTGAAATGTGGCTTAGGGGGTTATGCACCCCTGAGTTTAATCTTGGTACAAAAAAAGAAAAAAAATAATAAATTGATAAGAGAAACATTGTTATATCATGTATTTGATTAAGTATTTCTTAAAAAATTAAGTAAATAAACTGGAGTTCAGAAAAATAATAACACACCACAGAAAGTTAAATGAAAATAAAATTTAGGATTGACTACTTTCATTTGACAAATCATACTGAAAGAATTCTAAAATAGCTCATAGAAGTGATTATAACATATTCAATTTTTATTCAAAGAAACATTTGGTGATAGGATTATTTTTTAAATATGCACTATTAATATAAAATTCATAAAATTTTAAAAGTTCATATAACTAAAGTCATAGGAACAATTTCAAGTTTCCTTTTTTAACTAAAAATATACAGTAGGATTTCACTAGGAAAAAATAATATGCATGTCACTATATGCTACAAGTGGCCAACATCACCATGTTATATTTAATCTATGACACAACCCTATCCACGTGATAGCAAACCACTTTAAAACAGCCTCACCAGCCGTAACATACAGTTAATGTTATGGCATTATCAAGCTAAGATATACAACACTACTTAAGGTATTATAAGAACTAAATTTTATATATGTTCAACAAAGAAAATGCCACTCCCAAAATTGTAACCATATTATGTACACATACCATGTAAAATTCTTAGAACACTTCAAACTCCATCTTACAAGCAACCATGATTGATAAATAGATTGTGTTAGAATTCCCTCTAGCCAACAGTGAACAAGCAACTTTAATAAGGCTTATGACCCTAAACTATGGATATTTGAGAGACTCTGAAAGTATTTTGTCACCAGATATATAGGTCAGATGCTACAATTCCTTCTCCAAAATCTATAATTTTTTTTCTAAATTTAAACTTTTTAACTTCCTTAGTTTTGCAACAATAGGCTGTGGAAACTTTATAAGAAACATTTCCTTCTGGAATGAGCATTCAGTACTTGGAGAATAAATTGTTAGAGAATCACAGAATTTTAGAGCTAGAAGGAGTCTCTGAGATCACTTAGCTGAAGTCTCTTATTGTATAAGTGAAAGTTAAAGGCTGCAGATCTGATCGATGGCAGATCTGGGACTGGAACCTGGTCTCCTGAGTTATTCCAGCATGGCTCCCAGCAGTCAGGAGGGCCATCACAGGTCCTAAGTCATGTTTAACACTCCAGATGTTGACATGAAGACCTGCTCTCTACCTGTGAGGGTCACCCTCTTTGACTTAGTATGCAGCTTTGTAATAGAAAGATACTGAATATGAACAGGCATGCAACTTTACAATCAAGGTACTTCTGGCAACAAGTCAGATAACAGATACTATATCTAAACTGGCTTCATGTCTTAGACAGTCAATGAAGTATCACTTGAAGAGTTACATAAAAGAAATATGTACACAGGCCCCATAAATATAAAAGGAAGAAAGAGAATTGTACCTATCTATAAGCCTTAAGGAGTTCATTTTTGTTGAAAATATAAAATAACACAAGGCAAGTGATATCTGAGAGCTTCTAGGCTTAAAATACATATTTGGAGCTAAAGGGAATCAGAAAAGGAGATCAGTATAGACCAGAATCAAGACTTCACCCAAAAGTAGGGATGTACGGTGGCACAAGAAAAAAAAAATGCTTTTGATTAACAGGGAGTGCACCACTGGACTAAAAGGTCTGGTTTTGGCTAAACTGCATCAACCTTCTTCACTGTGACCCCTGAGAGATCCAGGGTCTTACTGAAAACCACCACTTGGCATCACTTCTGGTAATGCCTACATAAGCAACAAAAAACATTTGTTTTCTAAATACTAGATCAGTACTTATAAGCCTAACTCTCCAGTTATAAATTAGACAATAGTATATTCTAAAATCAGGAAACTTTAAAACTTAGCTTAGGTTGTCCAAGAGTTTACCTTAGGTAGTCCAAGAGTTTACTATGATGTTTACCTATTTCTATAGGAAGATTCAGAAAGACATTAAAGGACATCACACAATAAATGTTTTAAAAATTAGTTAATACTTTTATAGTATCATTCCTTAAAAAATTAGTTAATGCTTTTATATTATCGTTCCTTAAAATGTTATCTCTTCTATGCTTCTTAATTTAAAGTTTTAATTTGATATTTAAACAAACCTATAAAAAGGACAAATAACATTTTATATAGTAAATAGGGTATTACCACTGAAGTATTTTGTTTAGTCTTTTGTCTAAAATAATTAATTCTTTAAGATCCTTGTTAAAATTGAGATGGCTTGAAGGATTGGAAATCCCTGACCAGGCATGGTGGCGCATGTCTGTAATCCCAGATACTTGTGACTCTGAGACAGGAGGAAAAAATTCAAGGGGAGCCTTAGCAACTTAGAGAGAGACTATCTCAAAATAAAAATTGAAAAAAAAAAAAAAAACATAGGAAATTTCTAGATTTGTTTTAACATCTAAATCAAGATAATACAATGGCATGTTTCAAGAAACACAAGAAAAAGTGAACTAAGTATTTTAAATCCATCCAAGTTTATCTTTCAAGTATCAATGCAATCTTTAAAAGTTTAAAAAAATGCAGTGCCAAGACCCGTGGCACACACCTGTAGCCCCAGTGAATCAGGAAGATTGCAAATTTGAGGCTGGCCTCAGCAACTTAATGTGGCCCTAGGCAACTTAACAAGACTCTGTCTCAAAATTAAAAATAAAGTAAACAAAACCAAAAGGGTTAGAAATGTGTCTCAGTGGTTAAGCACCCTGGGTTTGATCTATGGTAAAAACAAAACAAAACAAAACAAAAAACAACAAAGTGGACATGTACCAATGGGCACTTCTTGAACAATGTACCAGGAGATGAGCTACATGCAATCAGAAAATGACAGAATAACTTTGGTGAGAAGACAGAAGGGTAAGTACTTAAAATATTACATCTAATAATAAAACAAAACATAGGACAAATTAAAGGAATTATAAAAATGTATTTTTTTTAAAAAAGTAAAATTAGTACAGCTAAAACATGAGATGACAATGGTAAGACAAAGAAAAAAGTGAAATAAATTCAATGATAATGAATAAGCAGTACATGGAAGTAAATGAATACAACAGCTATAATTATAGAAGTAAATGACTGAATAATAAAAGGGCCTCAGAGTCTCTTCAACAGATAGAAAGGTCAAGTTAGTAACAATGAAACCACAACTTTTCTAAATATCTCCTCCATCCTTCAAATATATTTAAAGGATATAAGATCAAATTAAATATATAAAATTAAAAAGGAGATAGAGTAAATATTGTAATGACTATCCCATAGCAAAGCAACTATATTTATAGGAAGAAGCTACAGGAGAATAAAGGAGACAGAATTGCACATAAGAGATTTTTGTACCTTCTTGTATAAAATATATCACCTGGACAAAATCTAAGTAAAGGTATTGATTACAAATAGAGTCACTAAGGCGGATAATTTAGGTATATATTAAACTTTATACTCTGAAAATAAGGACTATTTCTTAAGCAAACATGGAAGACTAACAAAAACTAATCATCTTCTAAGTAACAAGTAAACTACAAAGAGTAAAATCACTAAAATATCCAAATCATACTGTAATAAATTTAAGCAATTATAAAAAAACAATTTTAATAAAAATTTAAGAAACTTTTACTGAATCACTTTTTGGCAAAGGAAAAATATAAGCCTTCTAAAAACTATACAGGTAAAAATACTGTATATCAAAATCCATGAGAGACAAATCAGTAACCAGAGGAAAATTCATAGCCTTAAACACTATGGAAATAGCTTTAAAAAAAAAATGATTTAAAGATGGTGGAATAGTGCAAGACAGCATTTCTCTTAGCTTAGCTACCCAGAACTCAAACAGTGAGAATACCATGTCTCCCTGATACTTAGAGTGAAAAATCCCGAGACTGGAGGGGCAGTCTGCCCTAGGTGAACCATGGACTGCTTGACTCATTAGTCAGATATATTAAAAAATAAGGAGGAACCTCTCCATCTTCTGTGATCCAAGAGCTATCTTGGGACTGCAGCACTGTGTAGCCTATAGAAACTGAAACCCACGTCTATAAGTTTTCCACTAGGTCTGCGTAGGCCTGTCTGAGCCTAGCAATCCAATGGAAAGTCAGACAACTGGGAGCATTTAACCCCGGGGAAACATAGGTTAGAAAGGCTGAAGAAAGCTGGGCTGTGGTTGCTTGCTTTGAGGTAGATTTCAACCCCACTTTTTTCCCCTTGTCCATCTTTCACAGCCTCATCTTCCCTCAGGGCCATCATTATATGACAAGGGTCTGTTGCAGGGTCCCTTAAACTTTGTTAAATGGCTGTCACAATAGGAAAAAAAATGTAGTGATAAAGTATAGTGTACCCCTGTCTCACTTTAGCTTGCTGCAATTTGCCATTACCTTGTCCCATATCATAGGATCAAAAACATCAGCAGCACTTATCCATGGACTGGTATCAAACATAGCCAGAATTTCTGGGCTTCTCTCTTATACAAGGTTAAAACTTAAGTATAAGAGAGTGTGCAGCACTTGCAGCTGCGAGTCTTTGGGGGAACTTGGTAGGTTCCCCATTTCCCCTTCCTCACTGCTCTGTGAGGGGCCACCCTGTCTTAATAGGCTTACCTCAGGTCCCTGCTTGGGCACCAGCTGCATGGGCTACCTCTCATCCAGCCAGGAGGTCCACAGAACAGGGTAGAGTGTGGCTGTGGAGTCGCTATTCAAGACCTCCGGAGACCAAGTAGAAAGTAGGTCTGATTTTATTGCGCAGTTACTATGTATACATACTCAGGCAATAGCTAAGCAGATTACAGGCAGCCACCAATGCAATTTCTGGCTAACTGTCCTTGGAGCAACCAATCAAGGAAGGGGCCATGGAGCAAGCTCAGGGACTGCAACAGGAGGCCTCACACCCAGGGCTGTGCCTAAGGAGTAAGAGGTTTGCTGCTCACAAGCCTAGTACAAGGGAGTGGTTTGCCACTCAGACACCCTTAACGTATGCCACATATGCAGTACTCCATGCACTTGTCCCCAAACTGGCCTCTTCCCAGTTTAGCAAATCTTGAAGCACAAAGGAGCAGATGGGGTCCCTGATTCCCTCCTGAGTCCCACATCCACCAATCCCTGAATCCTGCCAAATCAAGCATCAGCCCAGCACCCAACAGGGACGTCCAGCTTACCAATCCCCCAAACCCTCCCTATTCCCCAAGCCAGCCCATCACCTGCAGCTATGTGGCCAATCTGCAGGTCTCAACACCTGGTCTTGCTCTGCCTGATACAACAGTTTTCTGAGATGGGTGCAGAGTCTGATGACCAGCCCTTAGGACCACCTGGGAGAGAAGTACATGACTGGGGGTGGGAGGAGATTGAGTCTAGAGACTAAATCAGAGACCAGAATCATGGGGTCTGTAGGCAAAATAAGAGGCTAAGATCAGGCTCCTATATCATATGAGTGGAACCCAAAAGAGATTCCTAGGGTGCAGTCTTCCAACTCAAAGCAGCAATTGTTACACTCTGCCTCCAGTGCTAACCCGGCTACCCTAGAAACTCTCACCATTCTAAGGGTGGAGCTAGCATCAAACTCCAGATAACCACTCCTATTGGCTGAGAAGGGAAGAGGCAATTGTTCAATTTTCCATCAAAATCGTTTTTCTTTTGTTCTTTCTCTCACATCTTTACCATTTTTGAAACCAAGTATTTTTTACACATCAATTTATTGGGGACTGGGATGTCTGAATAGTATATCATAGTTTTGTTGTATATTCTTTTGTTTTTACTTTTTAAATTTTTAAAATAAAGTTTTACTTTATATATATTTTTCCTCTCACTTATCTGTTTGCCTGGATTTTCTTTCCATCTTTTTTCCTTCTAATAGCCAACCTCTATTAATTCCTCTTTCACTGTTCCTATAATAATTTTTAACTTCTATCTTCTCTCCTCCTTCTTCATAAACACCACATCCTACACCACTTCTGTTCTCTCCTTCTCCCCCATTAAAAACTGTAAACCCTTTTGGCAAACCTACTGTTTATCTTATAGACATAATTGAACACATCAGTTCTGTGTAATACAATAAAACTGTAGATGTAGGAGCTATTTGGCTTAAGGCTGTCTATTATTTGCACTGGGTGCTCTTAATATTGGTCTCCTCCTTAAAGGCAAGGTACTGGAAACATTAAGGGATACTATAATAGTCTACATAGTAGAAACTGTACTGCCTCAGATCCATACTACTAGATGGAAAGACATACAAACAATATGAAAAAAAAACAAGGTAATTAAGCACTCCAAACAAACCAAGATGCTCCAATAATAGAATAAATTGACAACACAGTAGAAGAAATGTCAAGAGTTCAGAATGTACTCAGTTAAACTGATCTTCAATGTGAAGGAGGATATCAGAGTAAAATCAGTGATGAATTTTAGGAGGTGAAAGATCACTTAAACAAAACGATAGATTCTGAAAAGAAATCAAACAGAAATCCATGAAATGAAGGAATCATTAAACTAAACTAAAAATTCAATGGAAAGTATCACCAACATAGACCATTTGTAAGACAAAATCTCAGGCAATGAAGATAAAATATACAATCCTAAAAGTGAAGTTAACCACACAGAAGACATGGTAACAAAGCATGAACAAAACTTCTAAGAATTATAACATGAAAAGACTAAATTTAAGATTTACTGGGATAGATGAAGGCACAGAGATACAAACCAAAGAATGCACATTCTGAACAATTAAATAATATCAGAAAATTTCCCAAACCTAAAGAATGAAATGGAAAATCAAATACAAGAGGCTTAAAGTATCCGAAATGTACAAAATTACACCAGAGCGGAGGGGTAGAGCCGCCAACCGCGCCTGCAAGGTAGGCGGACCTGCAACCCATCAGCAGAACAGGCACAGCGGCCTGCTGAGGGACAGAGCCACCCCCTCCCACCGCGCCTGCAAGGTAGGCGGAACTGTGACCACCAGAACAGGCCCAGCGGCCGCAGAGGGGCAGAGCCGCCAACCGCGCCTGCAAGGTAGGCGGACCTGCGACCCACCGGCAGAACAGGCCCAGAAACCCACAGAGGGGCAAGAGAAGAGAGAGAACTCAAATTACTAGCATACGGGATGAAAAAGGCAATATCACAACAGACACTTCAGAAATACAGAAGATAATCAGAAATTATTTTGAATCCTTATACTCCAATAAAATAGAAGATAGTGAAGGCATAGATAAATTTCTTAAGTCATATGATCTGCCCAGATTGAGTCAGGAGGATATAGACAACCTAAACAGACGAATATCAATTGAGGAAATAGAAGAAACCATCAAAACACTACCAACTAAGAAAAGCCCAGGACCGGATGGGTATACAGCAGAGTTTTACAAAACCTTTAAAGAGGAACTAATACCAAAACTTTTCAAGCTATTTCAGGAAATAGAAAAAGAGGGAGAACTTCCAAATTCATTCTACGAGGCCAACATCACCCTGATTCCTAAACTAGACAAAGACACTTCAAAGAAAGAAAACTACAGACCAATATCTCTAATGAACCTAGATGCAAAAATCCTCAATAAAATTCTGGTGAATCGGATACAAAAACATATCAAAAAATTGTGCACCATGACCAAGTAGGATTCATCCCTGGGATGCAAGGCTGGTTCAATATACGGAAATCAATAAATGTTATTCACCACATCAATAGACTTAAAAATAAGAACCAAATGATCATCTCGATAGATGCAGAAAAAGCATTTGACAAAGTACAGCATCCCTTTATGTTCAAAACTCTAGAAAAACTAGGGATAACAGGAACATACCTCAATATTGTAAAAGCAATCTATGCTAGGCCTCAGGCTAGCATCATTCTGAATGGAGAAAAATTGAAGGCATTCCCTCTAAAATCTGGAACAAGACAGGGATGCCCTCTCTCACCACTTCTGTTCAACATAGTTCTCGAAACACTGGCCAGAGCAATTAGACAGATGAAAGAAATTAAAGGCATAAAAATAGGAAAAGAAGAACTTAAATTATCACTATTTGCAGGTGACATGATTCTATACCTAGCAGACCCAAAAGGGTCTACAAAGAAACTATTAGAGCTAATAAATGAACTCAGCAAACTGGCAGGATATAAAATCAACACGCATAAATCAAAGGCATTCCTGTATATCAGCGACAAATCCTCTGAAATGGAAATGAGGACAACCACTCCATTCACAATATCCTCAAAAAAAAAAATAAAATACTTGGGAGTCAACCTAACAAAAGAGGTGAAAGACTTATACAATGAAAACTACAGAACCCTAAAGAGAGAAATAGAAGAAGATCTTAGAAGATGGAAAAATATACCCTGTTCATGGATAGTCAGAACTAACATCATCAAAATGGCGATATTACCAAAAGTTCTCTATAGATTTAATGCAATGCCAATCAAAATCCCAATGGCATTTCTTGTAGAAATAGATAAAGCAATTATCAAATTCATATGGAAAAATAAAAGACCCAGAATAGCAAAAACAACTCTAAGCAGGAAGTGTGAATCAGGCGGTATAGCGATACCAGACCTCAAACTATACTACAGAGCAATAGTAACAAAAACAGCATGGTACTGGTACCAAAACAGGCGGGTGGACCAATGGTACAGAATAGAGGACACAGAAACCAATCCACAAAACTACAACTAGCTTATATTTGATAAAGGGGCTAAAAGCATGAAATGGAGGAAGGATAGCATCTTCAACAAATGGTGCTGGGAAAACTGGAAATCCATATGCAACAAAATGAAACTGAATCTCTTTCTCTCGCCATGCACAAAAGTTAACTCAAAATGGATCAAGGAGCTTGATATCAAATCAGAGACACGGCGTCTGATAGAAGAAAAAGTTGGCTACGATCTACATACTGTGGGGTCGGGCTCCAAATTCCTTAATAGGACACCCATAGCACAAGAGTTAATAACTAGAATCAACAAATGGGACTTACTCAAACTAAAAAGTTTTTTCTCAGCAAAAGAAACAATAAGAGAGGTAAATAGGGAGCCTACATCCTGGGAACAAATCTTTACTCCTCACACTTCAGATAGAGCCCTAATATCCAGAGTATACAAAGAACTAAAAAAATTAAACAACAAGAAAACAAATAACCCAATCAACAAATGGGCCAAGGACCTGAACAGACACTTCTCAGAGGAGGACATACAGTCAATCAACAAGTACATGAAAAAATGCTCACCATCTCTAGCTGTCAGAGAAATGCAAATCAAAACCACCCTAAGATACCATCTCACTCCAGTAAGATTGGCAGCCATTATGAAGTCAAACAACAACAAGTGCTGGCGAGGATGTGGGGAAAAAGGTACACTTGTACATTGCTGGTGGGACTGCAAATTGGTGAGGCCAATTTGGAAAGCAGTATGGAGATTTCTTGGAAAGCTGGGGATGGAACCACCATTTGACCCAGCTATTCCCCTTCTTGGTCTATTCCCTAAAGACCTAAAAAGAACATGCTACAGGGACACTGCTACATCGATGTTCATAGCAGCACAATTCACAATAGCAAGGCTATGGAACCAACCTAGATGCTCTTCAATAGACGAATGGATAAAAAAAATGTGGCAGTTATAAACAATGGAGTATTACTCTGCATTAAAAAATGACAAAATCATAGAATTTGCAGGGAAATGGATGGCATTAGAATAGATTATGCTAAGTGAAGCTAGCCAATCCCTAAAAAACAGATGCCAAATGTTTTCTTTGATATAAGGAGAGTAACTAAGAACAGAGTTGGGAGGAAGAGCATGAGAAGAAGATTAACATTAAACAGGGGTGAGAGGTGGGAGGGAAAAGGAAAGAGAAGGGAAATCGCATGGAAATGGAAGGAGACCCTCATGGTTATACAAAATTACATAGAAGAGGAAGTGAGGGGAAAGAGGAAAAAAAAACAAGGGGGAGAAATGAATTACAGTAGATGGGGTAGAGAGAGAAGATGGGAGGGGAGGGGATGGGGGATAGTAGAGGATAGGAAAGGCAGCACAATACCACAGACACTAGTATAGCAATATGTAAAACAGTGGATGTGTAACCGATGTGATGCTGCAATCTGTATACGGGGTAAAAATGGGAGTTCATAACCCACTTGAATCAAAGTGTGAAATATGATTTGTCAAGAACTATGTAATGTTTTGAACAACCAACAATAAAAATTAAAGAAAAAAAAATTACACCAGACCATAGCAAGGCACATTTTAATGAGAATAACTAACATACAAAACATGGATATAATTATAAAGACCATGAGAGAAAAATGAGATTATATATGGGGCAAACCAATTTGGATCTCTGCTCATTTCTCAACCCAGACCCTTAAAGCTATAAGGTCCTGCAACAATGTTTATCAGGCTCTGAAACAAAATGGATGCCAGCCAAGAATTTTATACTCAGAAAAGCTAAGCTTCATATTTGAAGATGAAATAAAAACCTTCCATGATGAACAAAAATTAAAAGAATTCACAGCTAGAAAGCCTGCACACTACATTCTCAACAAACTATCCCATCAGAATGAAATGAAAAAAAAAAAAGTGAAAATCAGCAAAGGGGGAGGAACTACATTAAAGGAATAGTCAATTAAAGGACCAACTAAGTAAAATTAAAAACCAAAAATAAACCAAAATGACCAGAAATGCAAATCATATCTCAATAATAACCTTGAATGTTAATGGCCTAAATTTATCAACCAAAAGACATAGACTTACAGATTGGATTAAAAAACAGGACCCAACATTATGCTGTCTCCAAGAGACTCACTGCATAGAAAAAGACATCTACACACTGAAGGTGAAAGGATGGGTAAAAATGTTATCACTCATATGGATCATGTAAACAAGTAGGCGTTTCCATCCTCTTATCAGATAAAGTGGACTTCAAGCCAAGTTACTCAAAAGGAACAAAGAAGGACATTTCATACTGCTTAAGAAAACTATACATCAATGAGACATAATAACCATAAATATTTATGTCCCAAACCATGGAGTACATCTATGTACATCAAACAAACTCTTCTCAATTTCAAAAATCAAAGAAATCACAACACAATAAAACTAGTGACTTTAACACACCTCTCTCACCACTAGATAAATTCTACAATCAAAAACTAAATAAAGAAGCTACAGAACTAAAAAATACAATAATTTAGACTGAACATATATACGTGTGTGTGTATAGACTATTTCATCCATCAATGACTGAATACACTGTTTCCAGAGCAGCACACAGATCCTTCTCTAAAACAGACCACATCTTATGCCACAAAGCAACTCTTAGCAAATACAATGCAATAGTTATGAGACCATGCATTCTATCAGATCATAATGGAATGGAATTAGAAATTAATGATAAAATAAAAAAATATAAGCTACTATAATACCTAGAGGCTAAATAATACACTATTGAATGGCCAATGGAAAGCAGAAGAAATCAGGGATGAAATAAAGCACTTAGAAGTAAATGAGAAAATTCATACAACATATCAAAATCTCTGAGACACTATGAAGGTAGTGCTAAGAGGAAAGTTCATTGCATTGAGCTCATTCATTACAAGAATAGAAAGTCAACAAACAAATGACTTAACATTACATTTCAAAGCCCTAGAAAAAGAAGATCAATGCCAAAAGCAGAAGAAGACAGGAAATAATTAAAATCAGAGCTGAAATCAGTGAAATTAAAACAAAAGAAATAATAAAAAAATTGATAGAACAAAAAGCTGGTTCTTTGAAAAAAATAAATGAAATTGATAAACCCTTAGTCACGCTAAGAAAAAGAGAGAAAACTCAATTACTAAAATCCATGGTGAAAAAAGGAAGCATAACAACAGACACTACTGAAATACAGAAGATAATTCAAAACTATTTTGAAACTTTATACTCCAATAAAATAGAAAATCTTGAAGACATTGACAAATTTCTAGAGACATCTGACCCACCTAACTGAATCAGGAGGAAATACACAATTTAAACAGATCAATTTCATGCAATGAAACTGAAGATGCCATCAAAAGCTTGCCAACCAAGAAAACCCAAGGAAACAGACCAATTCTCAGCCAAGTTCTACAAGACCTTCAAAGATGAATTAACACCAATACTCCTCAAAGTATTCCATGAAATAGAAAAGGTAGTAACCCTTCCAAACTCATACTATGGAGCTATTATCACCCTGATACCAAAACCAGACAAAGACACATCAAGGAAACAAATCTTCAAACCAATATCCCTAAAGAACATAAAGGTAAAAATTTTCAAGAAAATTCTGGCAAATTGCATATAGAAATATATTAAAAAGACAGTGCACCATGATCAAGTGAGGTTCATCCAAGAGATGCAAGGTTGGTTCAATATATGAAAACAATAAACATAATTCCTCACATTAATAGACTTAAAGAATCATATGATCATCTCAATAGATGCAGAAAAAGCGCTTGACAAAATACAGCATCTCTTCATGTTCAAAATACTAGAAAAACTAGGGGTAGTGGGAACATACCTCAACACTGTAAAAGCTGTCTATGCTAAGCCCAAGGCCAACATCATTCTAAATAGAGAAAAACTGAAAGCATTCCCTCTAAAAACTGGAACAAGACAAGGGTGCTCTCTTTCACCACTTCTATTCAATATTGTCCTTGAAACTCTAGCCAGAGTAATCAGACAGATGAAAGAACTTAAAAGGATCCATATAGGAAAAGAAGAATTCAAACTATCCCTACCTGCTGATCATATGATTCTATATTTAGAAGATCCAAAAATTCTACCAGAAAAATTCTAGACCTAATAAATGAATTCAGTGAAGTAGCAGGATATAAAATCAACATAAATAAATCAAATGTGTTCCTATATATGAGTGATGAATCCCTGAAAAGAAATAAGGAAAACTACTCCACTCACAATAGCCTCAAAAAAATAAATATATGGGAATCAATCTAACATTACAGGTGAAGGACTTCTACAATGAAAACTACAGAACATTAAAGAAAGAAATTAAAGAAGACCTTAGAAGAAGAAAAGATCTCCCTTGTTCTTGGATGGGCAGAATTAATATTGTCAAAATGACCATACTACCAAAGTGTTATACAGATTTAATTCAATTCCTATTAAAATCCTAATGACATTCTTCATAGAAATAGAAAAAGCAATCATCAAATATATTTGGAAAATAAGAGACCCAGAATAGTCAAAGCAATCCTTAACAAGAAAAGTGAAGCAGGATGTATCACAATACCAGAACTTAAACTATACTACAGAAATATAGTAAAAAAAAAACAGCATGGTATTGGCACCAAAATAGAAACATAGACCAATGGTACTGAACGGAAGACACAGAGACAAACCAACATAAATAAAATTATTGCATACTAGACAAAGACTCTAGCCAGAGTAATCAGACAGATGAAAGAACTTAAAAGGATCTATATAGGAAAAGAAGAATTCAAACTATCCCAAAAACATTCATTGGAGAAAAGAGAGCCTTTTAAACAAAAGGTGCTGGGAAAACTGAAAATCCACATGTAGCAAAATGAAATTAAACCCCCTATCTCTCACTCTGCATGAAACTCAATTCAAAATGAATCAAAGACACAGGCCCTAAAACAGAGACCCTGTGCCCAAAAGAAGACAAAGTAGACCCAAATCTTCACCATGTCCGCTTAGGAACTGACTTCCTCAACAAGACTTCTAAAATGCAAGAAATAAAATCAAGAATCAATAAATGGGATGGATTCAAATGAAAAAGCTTCTTCTCATACCAGAAAACAATCAATAATGTGAAGAGAGAGCCTACAGATCGGGAGAAAATCATTATCACTTTATCACATGGCCCTCAGGCAGAGCATTAATCTCCAGGAGATACAAAGAACTCAAAAAACTTAACACCAATAAAACAAATAACCCAATCAATAAATGGAGTAAGGAAATGAACACACTTCATAGAAGAAGAAATATAATCAATCAACAAATATGTGAGAAAATGTTCAACATCACTAGCAATTAGAGAAATGCAAATCAAAACTAAGATTTCACCTTACTTCAGTCAGAATGGCAGTTTATTATCAAGAATACAAGGAACAATAACTGTTGGCAAGGGTGTGGGGGAAAAGGTACACTCTCACATTGCTGGTGGGACTACAAATTAGTACAACCATTATGGAAAGTAATATGGAGATTCCTCAGAAAACTTGGAATGGAACCATTATTTGACTCACTTATCCCACTTCTTGGTTTATACCCGAAGGACTAAAAATCAGCATACTACAGTGTTGCAGCCACATCAATATTTATAGCAGCTCAACTCACAATAGCTAAACTATGGAACCAATCTAGGTATCCTTCAACAGATGAATGGATAAAGAAAATGTGGTATATATACACAATGGAACATTACTCACCTTAAGGAAAAATGAAATTATGACATTCACAGGTAAATAGATGGAACTGGAGAAAATTATACTAACTGAAATAAGCCAATCCCCAAAATACAAAGGCAGATGCTAATTCAAAATAAGAGTGTGGGGGCTAGGGAAGAATAAGAGGCACTCTGAATTAGGCAGAGTAGAGTGAAGGGAGGTTAGAGGATAGGGGAGTAGGAAGGATAGTAGAAAGAATCTGACATTATTACCCTATGTGCATATATGATTACACGACTGCTGTGATTCTACATTATGTACAACAAGAATGAGAAATTATACTCCATTTATGTATGATATGTCAAAATGAATTCTACTGTCATGTGTAACTAATTAGAACAAATTTAAAAAGAAATCTCTTTCTCACACACACATAAAAAAGTAATTATTATGAATGTTTCAGATTCAGAGGTATTAACCTTGTCCAAAATGGTTCTTTCAATGATGAAAATGCATACTTCCATAATCAAGAAATTATTTTAAAAAATTAAAATAAAGAAAAAAATAAATCAGATCCCCTTTTGAAGATGATGAAAAAGAAATAAAAGGGTAAAATTAAGAGCATATGAAAACATAATAAAGGCAAAATCAGAAATAAATGTGATAGAAAAGGAGATATATTTTGTTAATTAATCAAAATATATTTGTTGAAAATTTAACAAAATGACTATTAGCCATTTTTAAGATGACAGCAGAAAGGGATTAAAAAAAAAAGAAATAATCATTGAAACAGAAGAAATTTTAGTTATGTTGAATGTGGTGATGTGCACACCTACAATCCCAGTGGCATGGGAGGCTGAGGCAGGAGGATCACAAGTTCCTTGTCTCAAAATAGGAAACAAAAAGGGCTGGTAATGTGGTTCAGTGCATAAGTGCTACTGTGTTCAATCCCTGGTACCTAAAGTAAAAGAAATGTTAGTCATTAGAAACTATGCTGCAGACCTCCAAACAAATAAATTTGGAAAATTTAGATAAAATAGATAATTACTAAACCTACCAACTAGATAAAGAGTTTAAACAACCAATTTTCACAGGAAAAATAAAGAATCCCAAAGAACTACCTCACAGAAAAGCAACATAATCAGATGGTTTCACATTCAAAGACCAAGATGGTCCAATGTGACAAAGAGTTCTAGAACATAGAAAATGAAGCAAAATCTCCAAATCTTCTTTATAAAAAAAAGTTCAATGTGATACAAAATCTGAAATAATAAAAAACTGAAAATTATAGTCCAATATCACTTATGAATAGAAGGTTAAACATAAAGTATTAGCAAGCATACTTCAGGTGCCATATTAAGTAAATACTATGGTACTACAACTTGAGATTTATTCCTATAACATGAGTTCAATATTAGAAGTGAGTTAAATATTAATATACTGCACCATATTAATATATCTGACAGGAAGAGATTGTTGTTTCTATAAATGCTACACAAGCCTTTTAAAAAACTCAATATCCATTCCATAAAACTAAACTATAATAAAGAATATAGAAAATGATGGTTATATCCTTAACTTTATGAACACACAAACACATACTCTTATATAACATACTCAGATATATATTCACACACAAGTAGACAAACCTTAATCCTAAAGCCAGCATCACACTTAATAGGATAACACTCCGGGCATTTGCACTAATATAAGGAAGAGACAACAAGATCATTCACTTCACTAGTATTTAGTAGAGTACTATAGATTATTACATAGCAATTAGATAAGAAAAGTCAATTAGAAATATAAGAATTAGAAAGGAAAATTATCTCTATTTGCATATGATGATAGTTTCCTAACAAAACTAGTAAATAATTACTAAATTACTACTAACAAAAGAATGCAGTAAACTGACAGAATATTAAATTAATGTGCAGAAATCAAAGCTTCATATACACAAACAAAAATCAGAAAACATTACAATATAGTAAAGCACAATGGCAATACCCACAAAAATATAATAGTTAGAAATAATTGTAACAAAAATTGGGAATGCTAAAGAATTATAGAAATTATATATGGGAAAATTCCAAAGCAGCATAGTCAAAACAATTTTGAAGAAAACAAAAAAATGAAGTTGGAAAATTCATACTACTTAATTTCTTTTTTGGGGAGGTGGGTGCTGAGGATTGAACTCAGGGGCACTCAACCACTGAGCCACGTCCCCAGCCCTATTTTGTATTTCATTTAGATACAGGGTCTCACTGAGTTGCTGCTTAGTGCTTCACTATTGGGGAAGCTGTCTTTGAACCATTCCCCTGCCTCAGCCTCCCGAGCCGCTGGGATTACAGGTGTGCACCACCATGCTTGGCCCTTTCTCCTTGCATACATATGTCCAGTTGTTCCACTATCATATGTTGAAGTGAGTATCTTTTCCCCAGTGAATTGCTGTGGGATTTTGATCGAAAATAACTTGACCATATACATATGGGTCTATTTCTGAATTTTCTCTGTTCCAGTGCCATATAGCTGGAGTTGCACTCCCTTGATTAGTGTAGCTGCATAGTCTTGAAATATATATGTAAGTAGAAAAAAGAACAAACTGTAACTCTTACTTTATACCAGATATGAAAGTTAAATTGAAATGTATCTGGAGTCTAATGCAAAAATTCTAGAAAAGTTCTTCAAGAAAATGTATGAGAAAATATTTATGATGATGGCTTAGGACATAATAAGCACAAATCACAAAAGAAATCATAAACCAGACTTCATCAAAAAAAATCTGCTTTTTGAGAGACATTGATAATGAAAAGATAGATGCATAAAATATCTGCAAAACAAATATCTGATAAACTATAAAATATAAATATCTACAACTAAGAAGAGAAACCAATTTAAAATGGACGTAGTCACCAAAGAATATATGAATGGCAAATAAGCACATGAAATTTGCTCAATATCATTTGTCACTAGAGATGACTGATGAGAATTTAAACTACTATTTATGACTAATACCCACTATAATGGCTAAAATTTAGAAAATTAATGAAAGCAAAAAGTGGAGCAAATGGAATTATCACACACTGCTTGATGGGAATTATAAAATAGCACAATGGCTCCAGAAAATACTGTAGCAGTTTCTAAGTTAAACAAACATTACAGGGCCCAGAAATTCCAGTTATTTACCCAAAAGAAATTTACACGAGTCTGCACAAAAACCTATACATGGATACTGAGTGTATAGTCATTTCATCAAAAACACATCATTTCATCCAAAACACATGATTTCATCAAAAACATAACCCACATGTCCACAGATAAAGAAATTGTAATTTCCAATCAAATACTAGCCAGCAATTAAAAGGAATGAACTCTAAGGATAAATTTCCAAAGCATTATGTTAAGTGAAAGAAGACAAACATAAGAGAGTATATACTTTACAATTCCATTTATGTAACCTTCCTGGAAACATAAAAATACAAGTGTAGAAATCATTGCTGGGGGTGGGGCCAAGAGAAGGGGACTGACAGCAAAAGGAAATGAAAGAACTTTTGGGAATGAAAAAAAAAATGTTCTGTTAACTTGATGGTGGTGGTGGTGGTTACATGGTATGTATGCGTTAAAACATATCAAACTGTACATTTTAAAGAGTGAATTTTACTGTTTGTAAATTATAACTTGATAAACCTAACCTTTAAAAAGTATGCTGACTTTTTATTTTATTTATTTATTTTTTTTACTATCTACCTAATGAAAATTATGTAGCTTTTCCAAAAAAAACGCTCAGTTAAAACTTCTCAAAGTGGAAATGAATATCAATTTATCTGTTAGGTGTATCTTCCAGTTCATATGCTTTTTTCCCTCCCTTGAACGTATGTGCATACAGATATACAGTGGCTTCATTATGTTAGATATACTTTAATTTTTTCAAGGGCTTCTAACCCTTCAGTGTGTTTTTTTTTTTTTTTAATTTTTTATTGTTGGTTGTTCAAAACATTACAAATTTCTTGACATATCATATTCCACACTTTGATTCAAGTGGGTTATGAACTCCCACCTTCACCCCATACACAGATTGCAGAATCACATCAGTTACACATCCATTGATTTACAAATTGCCATACTAGTGTCTGTTGTGCTCCGCTGCCTTTCCCATCCTCCACCATCCCCCCTCCCCACCTCTCCCCTCCCCTCCTCTCTCTCTACCCCCTCCACTGTATAACCCTGAGGGTCTCCTTCCATTTCCATGCAATTTCTCTTCTCTCTCCCTTTCCCTCCCCGCTCTCATCCCTGTTAAATGTTAATCTTCTTCTCCTGCTCTTCGTCCCTACTCTGATCTTAGTTACTCTCCTTATATCAAAGAAGACATTTGGCATTTGTTTTTTAGGGATTGGCTAGCTTCACTTAGCATAATCTGCTCTAATGCCATCCATTTCCCTGCAAATTCTATGATTTTGTCATTTTTTAATGCAGAGTAATACTCCATTGTGTATAAATGCCACATTTTTTTTATCCATTCGTCTATTGAAGGGCATCTAGGTTGGTTCCACAGCCTTGCTATTGTGAATTGTGCTGCTATGAACATCGATGTAGCAGTGTCCCTGTAGCATGCTCTTTTTAGGTCTTTAGGGAATAGACCAAGAAGGGGAATAGCTGGGTCAAATGGTGGCTCCATTCCCAGCTTTCCAAGAAATCTCCATACTGCTTTCCAAATTGGCTGCACCAATCTGCAGTCCCGCCAGCAATGTACAAGTGTACCCTTTTCCCCACATCCTCGCCAGCACTTGTTGTTGTTTGACTTCATAATGGCTGCCAATCTTACTGGAGTGAGATGGTATCTTAGGGTGGTTTTGATTTGCATTTCTCTGACAGCTAGAGATGGTGAGCATTTTTTCATGTACTTGTTGATTGATTGTATGTCCTCCTCTGAGAAGTGTCTGTTCAGGTCCTTGGCCCATTTATTGATTGGGTTGTTTGTTCTCTTATTGTCTAATTTTTTGAGTTCTTTGTATACTCTGGATATTAGGGCTCTATCTGAAGTGTGAGGAGTAAAGATTTGTTCCCAGGATGTAGGCTCTCTATTTACCTCTCTTATTGTTTCTTTTGCTGAGAAAAAACTTTTTAGTTTGAGTAAGTCCCATTTGTTGATTCTAGTTATTAACTTTTGTGCTATGGGTGTCCTATTGAGGAATTTGGAGACCGACCCCACCGAATGTAGATCGTTATGCTGACTTTTTAAAGGCTTCTAATATAGATTGCCAAACTGTCCTTCCATTAACTTAATTTATTCATCTATTACCATTAAATTTACATTCTCCCCCAGCATTCTACAAGAGCCTGCACCCTCCCAAGCCTCAATGTTATCAGAATATTATTATTTCAGACTTCTCCCTTGTATAAAACCTTTAAAAATGTTGCCTTACTGCTCAGGTCTCCTATCTTTTACTTATAGTAAAGATGACTTTTTTTCACTGTGTTCTATCTGTTCATTCCTTTTGATCATTGCTTTATGAAACTATTTGGTGTCCTTCTTATTAACTTGTTTGGGGGAGGGTACTGGGGATTGAACTCTAGGACACTTGATCACTGAGCCACATCTCCAGGTCTATTCTGCACTTTATTTATAGACAGGGTCTCACTGAGTTGCTTAGTGCCTCTCTTTTGCTGAGGCTAGCTTTGAACTCTTGATCCTCCAGCCTCAGCCTCCCAAGTTGCTGGAATTACAGGCATGTGCCATGGCATCCACCCCTGAACGTTTTTAGTGTGTGCTAGATATTCTCAATATTTGTCATATGTATATTTCCAAGTTTCTTATTTACTTTTTCCCCCATGCAAAGGTCAATTAAATATGGATTTTTTTCCTCTAAATTTTTACAGACATAATAATTAACTCTTTAAACCTGAGCTGATACAATGGATATTAGTTACATGTAACCATTTAAATCATTTAAAATTAAGTTAAATTCAAATTTTAGTTTAGTCAAATAGGCCACATTTGTAAAATAAACTTTAGAGAAGTTCTTGATTCAATTTATGTAAATTTTGAGCAATTAAAGTAAAACTGAGTGCAAAGTACAGTGAGTTCCCACATACCTCTAGATTGTAGACAGAGCCTTCCCACCATCAATATCCCTCACCAGAATGGTGTGTTTGTTACAATGGATATACCTACACTAACATATCTTTATCACCTCAAGTCCACAGTTTACACAGGTTCACTCTTGGCTTACACTCTATGGGCCTTCATAAAGAAATACTGACATGCATCTACCACTGTGGTCTACAGTAGAGTTTCACTGAGCTAAAAACTGTTTTTTTGCCTGTTTATCCTTCCTTCACTTCAACCACTGATCCTTTACTGTCTTCATAGTTATACCTTTTTTCAGAACATCAAATAATTTAAGTATTCAGTATACAGCCATTTCAGACTTACTGTTTTTTACGTATTAATGTGCACTTAAATTTTCAAACCTTGATAGTGTCTTTTTAGCACGAAATAATGTTCCATTGTCTGGGTGTATCCAGTCCTCTGAATACTTGGATGCTTCCAAGTATCAACCAGTATGAATAAAACTATTATAAGCATCTGTGTGCAGGTTTTTTGTGTGGACAAATGTTTTCAATTCCTTTAAGTAAATATAGAGAAGCATAATTACTAGATGGTATGGCTGGAGTTTTCATTTCCTAACAAACAGTAAAAATGCAGAGGCTACACCATTTTGCATTATCATCGGAAATAAAAGAGAGTATCTTTTGCTCCACACACTTGCCAGCAGATGGAAATTGTACTAGCCACATTTCAAGAACTTAACAGCCACAGTTCTTAATGGTGACCATATTGGAGAAACACAGCACAGTTCCATTATAAATGAAAGTTTTAACAGAAAACCTTCTCTATTTAAAACTTTTCCTTTTTCTTTCTTTTTTTTTTTTTTTGTAGGTGGGGGAGTACCAGGGATTGAACTCAGGGGCACTCAACCACTGAGCCACATCCCCAGCCCTATTTTGTATTTTATTTAGAGACAGGGTCTCACTGAGTTGCTTAGCGCCTCGACATTGCTGAGGCTGGCTTTGAACCGGTGATCCTCCTGTCTCAGCCTCTCGAGCTTCTGGGATTACAGGCATGTGCCATCACACCCGGCCTCTATTTAAAACTTAACTGATTATACAATAAGAGAAGAAAACCTTTTACTGGTGGTTTCCCCAACAGTACTATGGATTGAACTCAGAGCCTTGTGCATACTACATAAGTACTCTACCATTGAGCTACATTTCCAGCCCTTTTGAAGACACGGTCTCATTAAATTGCTAAGGTTGGCCTTAAACTTGAGATTTTCCTATTAGAGCCTCTTGAGTAGCTGGGATTACAGGTATATGCCACTGCACCCAGCTCTCACTGGAATTTGATAGTCCTTTTTTTATATTTATTTAGAAATTCAGATTTCTGCTTAGCCACTTCTTAACTATGTGCCCATTAATAAATGATTTAACCCCTCTGACTCTCAGTTTCCTTATCCTAATTACTCATTAGTTTGGTGCAAGGATTAAATTAGATAAGCAAGGTAAGATAAATTAAAACATTCATCATTTTAGGCCTTCATTTGTAAACTCTAGTGGGTTGAGTTTGTTTTTATAGTCTCAATACAGTATACTTACTAAAAGCAAAGGCTTAATACTTTATTTACCTGATGTGGATTTTTATAACCCAAAAGTAGATTGGCTGCTTTTATATCACCATGAACATATTCATTTTCATGTATATATTCCAGTACATCCAGCTGTGAAAGAAACAGATAACATAAGGTCATACAGTTATTTAGAACTCCTGATCAACTTGGACATTTTAAATACAGATTAACATTTTATATTAATGATGACAAAGTGATATACTTCAAAATTATTGGTTAATTATCCTAAAATATCATAATTTCTGATTGCTCATTAGGTAAAAAAATTCAACAACATGATCCTCAAGTAGCAAATGTTTTAACTGAACCTCTGATGAAAAAACAAAACAAAACAAAACAGAATTCAGCAATGGTTTTGCTCTAGTGAGCCCAATGGCTAAATGGCACTGTACTAATAGGAAAAACAGCATAAAATCAGAGATCTACAGTGAAATAATGATGAAGACCACTCAGTAATTTCTCACCCAAGCAGTAATTATATAAGTAAACCTTGGGGAAGTCAAAACAAAATATGCCCATAAGTATTCATCCTCTATGTAGTAATAGAAAATTTCAGAGCTTCATCTTTAAAGCCCTTTGCCCTTCCATGTTATAGAACCTAATGCTCGATAAACATTTACTGGTTTAGCAGGAAATTCGTGAGTTCTATCTGTTACATCCAATTTTGGCATGAGTAATTTCATTCTATGTAAAATGGAAAAAATAGCTTGGTGTACTGGTGCGCACCTGTAATCCCATCTATTTAGGAGGCTGAAGCAGGATGATCACAAGTTTGAGACCAGTCTGGGCAACTTGGTAAAACCCTGTCTCAAAATAATATATAAGGGCTTGGGTACAGCTCATTGGTAGAGTACTCCTGTTTAATCTTCAGTATAAACAAACAAATAAATGAATGAAAAAAATAGAATGAGACTTGAACAAGCCAAATACAAACAAGATAAAACAAATATATGGTATAAACAAGGGTATGCATGTGTGCTACAAAGATTTCATTGCTCCTTATTTAGCAAAAAAAAAAAATATATATATATATATGTGTGTGTGTGTGTGTGTGTGTGTGTGTATAATTCATCACCACAACTAATTATTGCCACCATCCCCAACTCATACTAAAAACTTTAACGCACCCTCCCATATCATCATATTTAGGATGCAAAATAATATATTTGGCCATAGCTTGCATTGTTATAAATACAACTGACAAATGAGAGGTTATTCTTAAAGTAATGTAAACTTGTACTGATATGTAAAACAAAACTACAAGGAGAAAAAGACTATAGCACCAATACCTAATTGTGTTTGCAGGACCAAACAGCACACATTCTGTCATTTACAGAGCCCATTGTTATCAATTTCACCAAAATAGCCTCTACTCTCAATAATTGACATTTCTAGGGCAATAATCCTTCATTTTCTGATAATTCCACAAAGGGCAAAGATTTGTATTTGTAACAAGTCATTCTTTCTTACCATTCTGATACCCAGGTGCAGGACAGTTGACTTTTTAAAAGTACCGTTCTGGTCTGAGATCTTCTGTAAATCTATTCCTAGTCTTTCCATTACCATAAATCTGTAACTATAAGAAAGAGACATCAGAAAGAGATCTCCACGAGATTATAATGCTTGAAGCTGTCTATTAATAAATGTGAAACAAGGAAAAATACCTTCAACCTAAGAACCAAAAATGGTGCAATCTGCACCTTAGAGAATAAATGCACATTAACAATCCTGTTAGTCTTTTGCAAAAAGATACTTCTCGGTACTTTCTTTGCTGTTAGTTTTGTAGTCAAAGAGAATGCTGTACTGAATCATTCATATTCCTTTAGATAATGAAAAGGGAATGGTCTTTTTAAATTAGATAGTCCTAAGTTTAATTCATTTTAATTCCATCAACTTCTTGCCATATAGCCCTGAACAAATTATGGGTGCATACATAAAATGTTATCTATATTTGTTTGTTGACCTTATAAAAATCATATTTGCTTCCCCATATATTCATAAACATGTTTTTTTTTAAAGTGCAGTTGTATGTTTTCTTTTCTGTTCAGCATATTCCACCCCTTATCTTCCTTTTGTGTACATACCCACATTAGCCCCATTCTGCACCTATCTATGCATACATACACATACACGAAGAACATTTTGGATTTGTGTTTTATAAAAATGTGATCTTATCACATGAACTTTCTCTACACTAATTATTTAAATAGTATCTCATATACATCCTTCCAAGTCAACTGGTATAGCTCTGACTTCTTCAACAGGATGCATATTGCACAATATGAATGTATCATGCTTCACAAAGCCATTCAGTCCCCTATTGGCAGTCTTTCACTTAGTTTCATGATCATTTGTTTCTCATTTTTTAAAAAATATTTTTTAGTTGTTGATGGACCTTATTTACTTATTAATTTATATGTGGTGCTGAGAATTGAACCCAGTGCCTCACACATGATAGGCAGCTCTCTACCACTGAGCCACAACCTCAATCCCTCATTTTGTTTTTATTTATAATGTTTAAAGATAATCTGAACAAAGTGCTGACATCTGTTCCTATTTTCTCATCTGTGAAACAAAAATAATATCACCTATTTAAAAAGGCTACTCAAAGGACAAAATGAGATATATGAAATTCTGGGCATGAAATGAATATATAACAAATGACATTGCTTTACTTTTTTTCTATTAATGAATTATTTATATATGATGACTTTCATATTGGGTGGCTTTAAAGATATTTCTAGAAATTCTTTGTTGTACTCTCTTAAAGAGATGGAGACTGAATCTCCTCTCATATCATTTGAACCTAGGTGACTTGTTTTAAGCAAAGGCAATACAGCTGCTGTAACAGGCTATCATTTCTAGGGTTAGATTATAGAAAGACCATAATTTCAGTGTAGATGCACTCTCTTGCATATGGTCTCTTTCCCTTTTAATCACTTGCTCTAGGGGAAACCAACTGCCATTTCTTTTTAACACCCACATAGCTTATGCAGAAATCTACAAAGTCAGGAAGCAAGGCCTGCAAACAATCACATGACTAAAGTTAAGAGCAGGTCTTCTTGGATCTGCCAAAGGCATTTGAGTGACCTTGAAAGCAGACACTTCCTCAATCCATGCTTGATATAACTGCAGCCTGGCGGAGAGCTGACTATATTATATTCTCAAGCGAGTCCCTGAGAGTTCCTTCAGATAAGTCACTTGCAGATTCCTGACCCACAGAAACAAATATATTGTAAGTTTATTACTATAAGAAACTATGTTTTGCTACACAGCAACAGATAACTAGTAAATACCATAAAGAATAGTTATTTAATAACCCAATTAATAAATGGACAAAGGAACTGAATAGGCACTTCACAGAAGAAACAAAACTGATCAACAAATATATGAAAAAATATTCCACATCTCTAGCAATTAGAGAAACGCAAATTAAAACCACACTGAGATTTCATCTCACTCTAGTCAGAATGGCAATTATCAAGAATACAAGTAACAATAAAGATTGGTGAGGATGTGGGGAGAAAAGGTACATTCACACATTGCTGGTGGGACTGTGAATTCTTACAACCACTATGGAAAGCAGTAGGGAGATTCCTCTGAAAACCTGGAATGGAACCACCATTTGATCCAGTTATCCCACTCCTCAGTTTGTACCTGAAGGACTTAAAAATCAACATACTACAGTGACCCAGCCACATAAATGTTTATAGCAGCTCAATTCACAATAGCTTAAACTATGGAACCAACCTAGGTGCCCTTCGACAGATGAATGGATAAATAAAGTGTGTTTCTATATATATATACAATGGAGTATTACTCAGTCGTAAAAAAAGAATGGCGTTATGACTTTTACCAGTAAATGGATGGATCTAGAGACAAGTGAAATAAGCCAATCCCCCAAATCCAAAGGTCAAATGTTCTCTTTGATATGTGGATGCTAACACACAACAAGGTAGGAAGGAGAAGAACAGTAGTACATTAGACAAAGGGAATGAAGGGAAGGGAGAGGTGACAGAAATAGGAAAGACAGTAGAATCAATCTGACTTAACTTTCCTATATACATATATGAATGTACAACAGTGAATCTCCATATCATATACAATCACAAGACTAGGATCCTAATTAGAATAAGTAGTACTCTGGTCTTGTATAAAAGATTATAATAATATTTTAACTTCCTTTTACCTTCTCCCCTGGAATTCAGTCAGACCAGTTCCATAAAACAAAGGAATTCCTAAATAATCAAGCTGTTTGAGTTCTATCCACTTTTTGACTGCAAAGACAAATTTAACAAGAAAAATTATTCACATTATATTTTCAATCTTTGTGTACATGCTAAGACTCACAGAGCTAACAAAAATAGTATTTTTATTTTAAAATAAAAATTTTAAAATAAATATACCTGTCTAATGAGTTCAAAATGTTATCAGTGTAATACAAAAAATATAGACATTAAATCAATAGTAAGAACTTATAGTCTTCAAAATACATTGGTATTATATTCACAAACATTAATATTTATGAAAAAATCATTTTCTTATGTACTAAATTTCTAAACATTACACCTGTTAACTTCCAAAGGCTCAATACTGACATGGCTTTTTTTTTTTCCTCCTTATTGCTTGTATTTTAAAATCTAAAACCATGATATTCCAAGCAATAAGAATTGGACAGAAAAATCATCTTATTCTGAAACTATAATATAGAAAATTTTCTATTAAACTTAGTTTACAAAAAAAAATCAAATTGATTTAAAGAATCAGGTGGCTTAATCATGTTTTCACTTTTCTACCATATGTGTTTCATGTTTAAGACAGCTCTACCGATAAACAATCAAGTTTAATGGATTTTATTTGTCACTCTGACAGAGTTTAAGCAGTTAGTAAGGACTACAATCTTAATGTTTAACAGGCTTTTTAAGGAAAACAAAGTTAATTATTTAGGCCAGACATATCATTCCTTTATTTAAGCATAAGGTAAAGAACTTTAGCCATACTAGTGATTATCCCTATCAAATTCCTTAATGTTTTACTTAGCCTAACTATGATATATATTGTTTTAAAAATGCTTTATCCTTCTCTACTCATTCTCATTTTACATTGAAATTCTTTAACTGGCATATGATATACAACTCCAATTAATTTCCCAACATTGAAGTTTCAAATATTTTCTTAACATTTAATCATTTCCAGACACCTATTCTAATCCATTTTACAACCAATCCTTTTGTATATATGTCTACTGCCTATTTTAATGTCTTTTCTGTATATCCTTCCTATCCAAATTGTTCTTCATAAAAAAATAATTTCATTTTACTATCTTTTATACTTAGAGAACTCTTGGTAGCTTTGATCAACAACTCAACATTTTATGTTAAGTAGTAGAAACAATTTAGACTTAAAATATATAACCCATTATGTATGCCATATCAAGATTTGTATACCATCTGTCTTGCTTTTATATGTTATAACAGTTAACTGTATCACTTTACAATAAAATTTCTTACAGAAAAGAATTTTCCAGAAGGCCAGAAAAAGACCAAAATATTAACACTCACTTTAGCAAGTACATATATGGAAGTAGCTTGCTTGGCTAATTTTACTTACTACAGTCTTTTTTTGCAGCTCTCTGATAAAATTTAAGTTCTGAAAATAACGGGCCATTTTCTTGATATTCCTATGAAAGAAAAGAAACATTAATTTTACTAGGAAAAATTATCCTAGAGATAGAATTGATATTTCAATTGTGAAAATGTAAGTACACATATGTAATACATTATAGTACCTGAATCATTTTTTCTAAAACTCAGGCACCAGATTTCCACTAAAAATCTCAGAAAACACTAAATAAACTTGAAGAATCTCATTTTTAAACAACATATTGTACTTCTATCCCAATATAGTCTTACACATGAAAGTAGCCTTATGGAAAGCACTTACTAAAAGCACTGAGAGCTGCATACATAAATATAACATACACACTGAGTAACTACACGTACATCAGAGCGGACAGCTGGAAACTACCCTGCTGGTTCACTCATACATGACACCTTTACCAAATGTCTACTGGGCTATATTCATTGTAGTAGGCATGGGGCACACATACAGAAATGAAACTTTATGCCTGCCTTTAAGGACCTTATGTCCAGAGGAGGGGAAAAAAGAGGGAGGACAGATTGCTGGAGAATACCATCCATCAGAATGATGGATGGTCTTCCATAACAATGGTTCTTCAATAGTAGCATGTTAATAATGTGAAAATATAACATTAGGTTATTGATATGTAAATTGTAAGAAAAATTAAGATGAGAAACTTTTACAAAAATAAAGCAAAGAGGAAAAATGTCAAATATGTGTAAAACACAAATTTAAGAGCAATACTTACCACTTTTATAACATGTTTTGCATCTCTGTCTGGTTTGTTTGTGGGGAAAGCTGCAGAAAAAATAAATAAATGAATGAATGATTGTTGTTGCCAGTGACAGAATACCTAACATAGCCCATAGACTGTGCTATGTACTTACATATACTAGTTTATTGTATCCTCCCAACAACCTCCTATGGTAGTGCTAGGTATCACCTTTGCCTTACACAGGGTGCTACGAAGGTTTGAGAAGTTGAACAACTTTCTCACTAAGGAGGAGCAGATTGGAGACTGAAATTTAAATCTGTCTTGACACCAGAACCCACACTTCTTAATATTCACAATACTAAAGCATGGGGAAAAAAGATGACATTAGTCACATAGATCTAAAATATAAGGGGAAATGTTTTCTAGATGTATAGCATTAAACTCAATAGATGATATGTAGTGAAATCCATTGATTGGTTCAATTTCACTAAATGAGAAACGATGATAATTCAGAAATGAATTGATTCATTTTAAATAGATATTTGAAAAAATTTCAACCTGACAAAATCCTAGAATAGATCAGGTTAAAATGAGAATAAAGTCTTTTAAAATCAGCTTCTGACTCAGCAACCAAAGCATTCCCACATTTAAGAATATGTATCATCTAATATAAGTTTATTTCTATTTCAATTTGTCTTCATTTTATTCTTTTCCACTTGTAATTTCAGAAAGTATTTTCTATTTTTGAAAAATCTAGTGTTCAAATAGATCAATCCTTTCCTCTATATTATCTACATGATTAAAAGATCATTATGCTTTCAAATCTCTATAATTTTATATGTATATTTATTTGTATTATAGAAGTCATTTTGTCTTCCATTCTTTTATCCACCCTTCATCCATTTATCCCTTCACATATCAATGAGCTAATATTTACTGCGAAGCCAAAATATGCTAGGCACCACGTCAAGTGTTAGTTATGATAATGTTCTAAAGAAAGAGAAAGAAAAAAAGGTGACCTAGTATTGAAACTCAGTACTTAGATAACATTCTGTAGCTATAGTTTCAGTGTGTTTATTAAAATTCTGTGTTCCCTAATATTTTTCTTTCTTTTCCTTCTAAATCTATCAACAATTTTGTCAACTAGTAATGCTCATGTTAAACAAAAAAATAAGAATTTTTATAAAATATAAATTGTACATTATAGTCCAGTGAACTCATGCTCAGTTTTCTTACCCATCCTCCAAAGGTTTTGATGTTATCAATACTGTAATAGATGATATTAAATATAAACTGTAAGCCTAAGCTTCTTAATAGTAAAAAGAAACTAAACTTATTTATATCAGTTAAGATTCCCTTCTCATCTTCATTCATGTAATGGTATTTCATTTTCACCTGTTCAGTAGTTCTAAGGGAACAGCTGAAAGAGGGGATTATACAGATGTAAAAAGAAAACTGAAGAAAGCAAATGGAGGGGAGAAGGCCTGATGCTTTATGGAAAAGGGCTGAGAAAACCTTTTTGTCCCACTCCATGATGAATTTTTCTACTGGTGTGGTGCCCAAGCCTAGAAGAAATGGCCCTTTCCCAGCTCTTGTCCACTTAGAACAGTATCCACTCCAGACAAATGCCTCTGCTTCTTGAGGAGGGTGGTAGAAACCTCCAGCCTTTTTTCTAAAAGCAAGTGACCACAGCAGCAAATAAATCTTGATGTCCAACAGAAAAGTATGAAAGGAAAATGGGGATTTCAGCTAGATAAATAACTTATCATGTCACCACTGGAAAAGAAGATATCAGACCAGTCCAAGGTCATACTTCTGGCTGATTTCAATCAGTACATTCCCATCACTTTATAAACTAAATCTTCTTTTCATATTATTTCACATGAACATGACTATGTGTTAACACATATCTGAAACATCCCCATACCCGTTATTTGATGGCTGCACACAGCCTTAATAAACTTCCAGGGTATACTGGAAGCCTCAATCTAAGATAAATTGACTAAAATGTTTACAGAGATGTATATTTCATATGAACAAACAGGTTGTTCCAGTTACCAGGGAACGCTCTTTACATGAGAATAATCAGTCAGTTAATTAAGGGAGTATTTATTTTCTACTATAAGCCAAGCCCCATTCAAGCTAGTAAAATTAAATAATGACAAAAACAATCATGACATCTACTTTTGCAGTCTAGGGGAGAAATCGGACATTAGTCAGCTACTTGCATACCAATGAAAAACTGCAACTTCAGATAAAGCAGACTGGAAACATTGACAAAAACAATGTACAATGTAGGAAGAAAGGTATCAAAGTCCCATAATAGCCTTTTATTATCCAGAAAAGCAGAGATACTGATTAGATTCATGGTTAATGCCAGCAAGTACACTGAATTTTGAAGGGTAACCATTAAAATAACAGAAATAAAGGTCAAAACTTCAAAACCGGTAGAGAAAAAAGTATACCTAGACAACTTAGTAAACAGAAAATTAAGGGTTAAAAATTGAAATAGAGAGAAATTTATCAAAAACACATAATGATAATACCTGGGTAAGTCTATCTTTAGTCACACATTTTTGCACACTTTAACACCTCTGATGCATGAATACCTCTGATAACTGATGAGACTATATAGTTGGTGTTGACCACACAGCAGTTATAACATAGCTGTCATTGCTTGAACACTGACAAAGTCAATCCTAGATGTCTGTCTGTCTTCACTTCAATTGAGTCATGTACATAGCTGAAAATTATAGCTGAAAGTATTATTTGTTTTAGCATCCATTAATGACTTTTGCTTGCCACAGTTATTATTGTGGTGTGTACCCAAAGTGATTTCTATTTTTATCATTACTCCTACATTCATTAATTGAATTTCAACTGCAGGGTAGAACTGCTTTATCTGTCCTATTCATTTGGTCAGTTATTTACATCATTGAGGTTAATGGATATTTATTTTTCTGTGGGTTAAAGTACATTACTATCACTATGTATTTCATGTATTTTATGTGTGTATTTTTCTTGCCCAGCATGGAATCAGCCATTTCTCCAAGTAGCTCTCCTTCATTTTATTGGAAATGGTATTTAGAAACCACATTTCTAGCACTAGATGTGCTCATTTCTACTGGGAGATTATTTCTTTAGGCCTTTTTAGCTTTTTGGTTTTGATTTTAATTAATTTCTGTTCATATCTTCCATTTTTAAGTTATTAAGATTTGCTACTGAACTTATTTTTCAGTTTTCTTAAAATGATGTTTAATGCTTTAAATTTCTAATTTGCATTCATTAATTTATTTACAAATATTTAATGGATGCCTAACTAGACATCCGTACCTAGGTGCTTGGGATACATCTTAATAAAGCATAATATGTCTGTCTTTGTGAAGTTTACATGCTAGCTAAGGAAGACAAGTAATAAGCATTTTAACTACCTTAATTAGTTTAGATATATTTTTACTATTACTTATTCCCATATATTGTCTAATTTCTATTGTGATTTCTCTTTTGCCTAATAAACCATTCATTATGGTCAGAGAATACAGATATTGGAAACAATATCTTTATTCTATTTACTTTTTTTTTTTAACGTGGTGCTGAAGATTGAACCCAGGGCCTCACACACCCTAGGCGAGCGCTCTACTGCTGAGCCACAACCCCAGCCCATAATTGATAGTGGAATGAGATAGACATCATTACCCTAAGTACATGTGTATGAAGTCATAAATGGTGTGACTCTACTTTGTGTACAACCAGAGATATGAAAAATTGTGCTCTATAGGTATAATATGAATTGTAATGCATTCTGCTGTCATATGTAACAAATTTTTTAAAAAGATACATTCCATGTTTGTATAAATATGTCAAAATATAGTCTACTGTCTAAAAAGAACAAATAAAAAATAAATTTTAAAAAGAAGTAAATTGAGGTTTCCACTGTTGATAAAAGAGCTTAAAGTTCCTCATTCCTGCTTTCACAAGAAAAGAAAAACTGTATTTCCTGGATTCATCAGAGAATTAAGATTACAGACAAACCAACATCTAACAACTAGGGGAAAACAAATGAATACAGAGAATAACAGCTTACTGGGACAGAGTTTATATCCAGGAGCCCCACCAGGCTCTCAAAGTGAAGATCAGAGCCAGTCTGGTTTCCAGTAGGCAAAGGGGAAATTACCTTGCCAGAGCCTAATCAACACGAGATAAGGGAATTAACTAACTCTAACCATCTCTAGCCTTCTCATCTCACCTAAATGGGGGAGAGGGAGTTGATAAACACTGGTAAACATCACATCCTAGGGTCATAGACTGAGTAAGAGATAAGCTCTTATTCTGAGTTTATAAAATGCCTTCAATTCTCCCACACCTTGCACCACATCAACAGTCAATCTACCTTGCAAGAAATGTTAAGTTCTTCAGAAAGGAAAATAATATTAGGTATTGTGGTTTAGATCTGGAATGTCGCCCAAAAGCTCCTGTGTTGAAAGCATGGTCCCCAGTGCAGCAAGGTGGGGCTTTTAGGCAGTGATTAGATCATGAGGACTGAATGGACAAGAAGGTGGGATCTACTGGAGGAAAGAGGTCCCTGTGGGCATGCCCTAGAAGAGTTTATCTTCTCTCAGGCTCCCCACTTTCCTTCTCTCTTTGCTTCCTACCTGCCAAGAACTGAGCAGCTTTCCTCCACCACGATGTTTCCTCCTTGGAGCCAACCAACTATGGATTGAATCCTCTGAAACCACGAGCCAAAATAAATCTTTCCTCCTAAGTTGTTATTGTCAGATATTTTGGTTATAGTGATGCAAATTTGACTAATATATTATAGGTCAGATATTCAAATCTACATAAATAAACAAACCATGCTAGAGAAGGAATAAATGAATATAAAATTTTAAAATATTTTTCTTATTTTAGTTTGTAAAGTGTTCCAAATAATAATAGCAATTATAATAACTTATAGGAAGTGAAATAGATTTAGGCAGAGGAAGAGAAAAGGTATAATTGGGTATGTGCACTAATTGGGAAATTGTATATTGTTATGAGAAAGTAGACTTAGATTAGGTAAAAATATATACTGCAAACTCTAGAGAAACCACTAAAAGTTTTTTAAAGAAGCATAATTGATATGCCAAGAAAGGAGAGAAAATAATTGATATACCAAAAAAGGAGAGAAAATAAAATCATATAAAATGCTTAATTAAAATTAGAGAAGGCAAAAAAGGAAAGAATTTTTTAAAACAAAGAACAAACAGAAAACAGTATATAGAAGATATGAATCTAAATATATAAATAATCACTTTAAATGTGAATGGTCTAAATATGCCAATTAAAAGACAGAGATTGGCAGAGTAGATAAGAAGAAGACTCAAGACCCAACTATATGTTGTTACAAAAATAAAAACAAAGACAAACAAACAAGATCTAGCTTCATGAAACTCATTTTAAAAACAAATGCACAGATAGATTAAGGTAAAGGATAAAGACATACCATGCTAACAAATCAAAAGAATTGGAGTAGCCATATTAATTTCAAACAAAGCAGATATTAGAACTTGGAAAATAATCAGGGATAAAGAGAGACATTATACAATGATAAAGAAGTCAAATCTTAAGAGAAGATTTAATAATCCTTAATATATAGGTACTACCAAAGAACATTAAAATACATGAAGCAAAAACTAAGAAAACTGCAAGTAGAAAAAGACAAATCCATTGTTATAGTTGGAGACTTAAACACCCCTCTATCTGTAAATTGACAGAGCCAGCAGGCAGAAAATCAGTAAGAACATAGTTGAACTGACAGCACCATCAATCAATAAATTTAACTGACATTTATAGAATACTATATCCAACAACAGCAGAATACAGATTCTTATCAAGTTCACATTGTATGTTCACCAAAACAGAATATTCTGTGACAAAAAATACATCTTAACAAGTTTAAGAGAATAGAAATGACACAAAATATGTTCTCAGATGACAATAAAAATAAACTAAAAACCAATAAATAGCTCAAAGTCAGACAGAAAAACCCCAAAATATTTAAATAATACATTTCTAAATAACAAATGGACTCCAAAATAAAAACCCCAAGGAAAAATTTAAAATGCTTTAAACTAAATGAAATGAAAATGCAATTTTTCAAAATTTATGGGATAGGGCTGGGGACATATCTCAGTGATATCATGCATGCTTAACATGTCTGAGGACTTGAGTTCAATACCTAGCAACAAAAGAAAGTAAGTTAGTTCAATTTTGCTCAATATGATAGCATCTGCCTTTAATTCCTGCTACTCAGGAGGCTGAGCCAGGAGGATCACTTGAACCTAGGAGTTTGAGACCATCTCAAACACACACAAAAATAAACACACAATTTGTGGAATGCTGCATAAGCAATGCTTACATGGAAATTGATAGCACTGAACATAAATATTAGAGTAGAAGAGCTAAAATCAATCATCTAAGCTTATTCTTTGAGAACCTAAAGAACAATATGAGAAGGAAACAAAAGAAATTAAAATTTCCATGTAAAAATTAATTATATTGAAAAGAGAAAAGTAATGCAAAAAAAAAAAAAAAAATCAAAAGCCAGTTCTTTGAAAATACCAAAACTTTAAATATCTAAGCAAGGCTGACCAAGACAAAATGAAGAAGATGCATTGTACTAATATCAGAAATTACTTAAGGACCACTGCTATCAATCTTGGATATTAAGAGAATAAAATGGAAAAACTGTGTATGACAATCGGTGCTCACAAACTTGACATTTATGTGAAATGTACCAATTTCTTGAATAACAAAATCCACACAAGGAGAAATTATTTAAATAGCCACATATTTATTAAAGAAACCAAATCAATAATAATCTTCTAAAATAGAAAGCATCAGACCTAAACAGGTTGTAAAATTCAATTTAAATGTTGAAACATTTTAATAAGAAATGACACCATTTCTTTACAATTTTTCTGAGAAAACAGATGCAAAAAGAACATTTCCTTATTCTGTGAAACCAGCATCACCCAAATACCAAAGCATCTAAAGATATTGCAAGAAAGGAAAACTCTACATCAATATCTCTAATAAATATTGATACAACAATCCTCAACAAAATATTAGAACTGGACATCCAGATGCCAAAAAAATAAAAGAAAGAATATATATATATATATATATAGAGAGAGATGCTAACTTTACAAAAAAATTAACTTGAAGTAAATAACAGATCTAAATGTAAAGTGCAAAACTATAAAACATCTAGAGGATAACACAGGTGAAAATTTAGGTGATGGAGGGTAATTTTTTATATATATAATAACAAAAATATAATCTATATAAGAAAAATTGATAAATTGTACTTCACTGATATTAAAAATTCCTGCCATGAAAGATACTATTTAAAAAGAAATCACAATCTTCATGAAAATATCTAGAAAACACATGTCTGATAAAAGGCATATCAAAAATATACAAAGTTCTCTTATAACTCAACAATTGAAAATAAACTCATTTAAAAAATAGGGAAAAGATTTAATATACTTCCCCAAAGATATAAAGGTGTCAAATAAATAAGAAAGATGCTCAAAATCAAATCAACAGAAATTCACAAATTACAACAATGAGATAAAACCATCCATCTGTGAGAATGCTGAAATCTAAAGCACTGACAATGACAAACGTTGGCAGGAGGATTTGGAGTAAGAGAAACTCACATTTGTTGCTGCAGGGAATATAAAATGGTATAGCCAATTAGGAAGGAGTTTAGCAGTTTCGTACAAAGCTGAACTGTCTTACCATACGATCCTGGAGTTAAGTATATAATCCAAATTGGCTAAAATATTGCCACATAAAAATCTGCACATGAATATTTATGTCTGATTTACTTACAACTGACAAAAACTGGAAACAATCCAGATATTCGGGTGAGTGGATAAACTGTGGTATATCTATGTAATGGAATACTATTTAACAATAAAAAGAAATGCTCTACCAACCATAAAACAACAAGGAAGAACTTTAAATGCTTATTGCACAGTGAAAAAAAGCCTGTCTGAAAAGGTTACATACTTTTTGATTCCAATTATATGCCACTTTGAAAAAGGCAAAACCATAAAAGACAGAAAAAAAAATTAGTGCTTACCAGATTCCCTTATTTCCCCTAGTGCTGGGGATAGAACCCAGGGCTTGGTGCATGCTGGGCAAGTGCTCTACCATTGAGCTACACTCCCAATCCTCATCAAGGGATAATAGGCAGGGAGAAGAAGACTAAAAGGTGGAGCCCAGGCAATTGCAGAGCAGTAAAACTACTTGCATATGATACTGTAATGGTGGTACATGACATTATACATTTGCACAAACTCATAAAACTATACAATAAAAGAAGTGAACACTAAATTATGTACCTTTGGGAGAAATAACGTATTTATATTAGTTCATTAATACTGTAATAAATATATCACACTAATTCAATATGATCCTTATAAGATAAACTGACAATGGAGTGGGGCGAGGGGAGGGGTCATGTACAGGTATTCAGTTTTAACTGCTCAATTTCCTGTAAATCTAAAACTGCTCTAAATAATAGAGTCCCCTAATTAAAAATAATATATGATAGAAGGTTCAATGTGAAAAAAGGTCAGAATTTAAGTAGCAATCTGCAGCAGATGTTCCATTTATTTTCCCTCTGGTATCTGTCAGTTGGAATTCAAAGAACACCAAAACTTAGAAGTTGGCATCACTGCAAATAGATCTTCAGGAAAAGCCCTCTTATTAAGGTTGGAAGAGGGAGGAAGAGTAAGAAATGAGTCTTAAAACATGCAGAGAGCATGGAAATTTCTGTTTTCCATTTTTCCTTAGTTCACTCCCATTATAGTGCCTGAGCAATTATGTGGTGATACAGGGACCCAGAGACTCAAAACTGAAGGAAGAGAACCTTCCTTTCCATTTAGATAAGCTAGGACCCCCCAAAGGAGGGTGATCCAATTTCTTTTTTTCTCTATACCTTTTTACCACTTGCCCCAGATACAGGTACACAGGACAAGATATAAAAAGGCCCAGCTTTCTAGTAACAGAACCTGAAAAGGAGAGCCCTGAGATCCACTAAGTACCAAGGAGAACATAAAGGGAGAAGGACTCAGGAGAGTGACCACAAAAAGTTGTGTTGAACTCCTGAGCTCACTCTCATGCTGTGCACAAGTGAAGCTAACACTAAACAGCATGTGAATTTCAAAGAGTCAACTACAGGATAGGCCACTGGCCAAGTTCCAATCTGGTCACTAAGTGGAACACACAAGGGACCAACTTGAGTAACACTTTTGCTATTGAAAACTGAACCAACATCATCTTCCAAATTATGAAAGATCTGTCAGAACTTGAGTCCTGAATATAACCAGGACAACTGCCTGCTAAGAGAAAATATTGATATTCGATGTTGGAAATAAACAAGAACCAAATCTGCTAACATAATATTCAACATATCCATGATGTAGCCAAAAAGCACTAGGTATAAGAACAACAACAACAAAAAAGCCCATGAGAATAAAATCAACAGACTACCAAGGCCAAAATGACAGAGATGTTGAAACAATCTGACAAAGACTTTAAAAACAGCTACTATAAAAATGTTCTACTAAGATAAAATGAATGAAAGGATAGAACAAGCAGCAAAGACACAAAAAATACAAGGAAGAATCAAATGACACTTTTGGAAGTGGAAAGTATATAACCAAAAATCTGTCTTTAGTTCCAAAGTGGGTTCAATACACTTATGGAGATGACACATGAAAAAGTCACTAAACTTGGTGACAGATCAATAGAAATTATCCAACCTGAAGAGAGAGAAAAAATATGGAAAAAACTGAACAGGGAGAGCCTTAGAAACTTGAAGGCAATAATAAAACATCTAACATTTGGAGTCACAGAGGAGAGAAGTGATACTGAAAAATTACTTGATGGAAAATCATCCCAAGTTTTATGTACACATAAACCTACAGACTCAAAAACTTCAGAAAATTTCTCCAAAAGAGTAAACACAGAAAATCATTGCCCAGATACATCACAGTTACATTGCTGAGAGCAAAAAACCAAGAGAAATCATGAAAGAAGCTAGAGCAAAACAGTACATTATCTACAGAGGACAATGACTCAAATGACTGCAGATTGCTCATCAGAAATTACAAAGTGGGAAGTGCCAGGAAAAAAAAAATTCAACCTCATACCCACCAAAAATGCCCTAAAAAAAGAAAAGGAAGACATTGAGAGAATAGGAATATTATACAAGGAAACTGTATGCTATTGGGAATAAAATAAGAGAAAATGTGGAATATATCTGGAAAACGTAATCAATATATGTATCTCTTCGGTTTAAAATGCATTTGAAAGTGGAAGCAAAAATGAAAACATGAATTGGTTTGATTTTTGATGAATACAAACATAACACACAAAACAACTATAACATAAAAATTTGTGGAATGCAGCCAAAGCAGGGCTTACAGGAAGAAAATAAGCAAAAACCAATGAAATTGGAAACAGAAAAACAACAGAGTAAATTGATGAAACCAAGTTCTATTTCTTTGACATGGTCAATAAAATAAATTTGTACCAAGACTGACAAAAAGAAAGAAAAATTAAAATGTCCAACATCAGGGGGAAAAAAAAGAGGAAACAGCACTATAAAAATGATTGACACTGGGGCTGGGCTTGTGGCTCAGTGGCAGAGCATTTGCCTAGCCCGTGCAAGGACCCGGGCTCAATCCTCAGCATCACATAAAAACAAACAAATATAAAAAGGTATTGTGTCCAACTACAACCCAAAAATAAATATATAAAAAAAAAGACTGACATTAAAAGTATAGCACACGGGGCTGGAGGGCTGGCAGAATACCTGCCTAGCATGCATGAGGCTCTGGGTACAATCCCCAGTGCCACACACACAAAACAGTAGAGCACAAGAATACTAAGAACAGCTCTTCTTACACATGTGACAATTCAAGAATGGAGCCCATCTTTAAAAATCTACAAACTACTAAAAGTTATCTAAGATGAACACAAATGACCAGATTAATCCAACAACCATTAAACAAAGAGAATCATGGTTTAAAAAAATCTCAAACCCCACTTTGAGAGAGTTATCTAAGCCCACCTGGCTCCACTGTAGAATTAAACAAACAAAAAAAAATTAAAAAGGAGTAATGTTAATTCTATATATTAACTTCTAGAAAGCAAAAGAGAATACCTCATACCTCATTGTCTGAGGCCACCATTACTCTAATACCAAAACCAGACAAAGATGGTAGGAAAAACAAAGAAAACCACAGACCAATAACACTATAGATAGAAAAATCCTCAACAAAACACAAATCAGCTGGGCTTGGTGCCGCTGAGGCATAAAGATCAAAAGTTAATACATATTAAATTCAAAACATCTCAAAATAAAATATTAAAGTGAGTGGGGATGTAGCTCAGTGGTAAAGCACCCCTGGGTTCAATTTAAGCACTACCAAAAACCCAAACAAATCCAGAAATATATAAAAAATAATAATACACCAAGATGAAGTTGGGTTGATTTGAGGAATACAAGGATTCTTCAATATTCAAAAATCCATCAGTATCATCCACTACATTAATAGTCTCAAAGGGACAAATCACATGATTGTATCAACTGATGTAGAAAACTCAATTGACAAAATTCAATAATCAAGATTGAAACTCTCAATACACTTCAGAGAAACTTCCACAACTTGATAAAGAACATCTACAAAAAAAAAAAAAAAAAAAGGTACAACTGACATCACAAGTGGTAAGGACTGAATGCTTTTCCTTTGAAACTCAGAAAAAGTCAAAGATGTTCACTTTTGCCAAGGCAGTTAATCAAGAAGAGAGGGACAGACTGCAGAGGGAAGAACAGAAAGGCAGAGGAAGGGAAAGAGAAGAGGAAGGGAGGAAAAAAGAGAGGAAGGGAAAGAAGAAGGAACAGGTGCCAATTTTCAGATGACATGATTATCTACAAAGAAAATCCCCCAAAATCTGCCCCTCCAAAATAGTTCACGAGTAAGCACTTATCAAGATCATGAGATATAAGTTAGACAAATAAAATTGAATCATATTTTTATATACTAAAAAATGAAGTAATTACAAAAGTAATATTTCAATAGCATCAAAATTAAAAAGGAAAACATGTCCAACAAATCCAACAATACATGTACAGGCCTAATATACTAAACAATAAAAAAAGCTTATGAAAGAAATCAAAGAAAATCTAAGATGACACATACTATATTCACAAATTAGAAGACTCCTTCTAGTAAAAATGCTGGTTCACAAATTCATCTATAAATTCAAATCAATGCCAAACACAATCCCAGAAATTTTTTCTATCAATATAGATAAATTGATCCTAAAATGTATATTAAAAAGTAAAGATATGTGAATATCTAAACAATTTTGAGGAAGAACAAAGTTGAAGGAATTATACTATCCAAATATCACAATACCCAAATGTACTCAGCCATTAAAATGGCAGAATAACAAACCATGATACATCCATACAACTTGACAATAAAAAGAACAAGTCTAATCTTGAAAAGTTACATTCCCTATGATTCCATTTATAGAAATCCTGTACATTCTCAAAAAGATAAAATTGTATTGCGGAACACAGATCAGCAGTTAGAAATAAAGGGAGGGTGTGACCACAAAAGGAGAGCATGAGGACTTCAGAGGTGATGCATCTGTTCTAAATCCTAATTGTGTTTGCAGCATGTGAAAATTCATAGAAATATACACACACAACAAAGTGCTAAAATAATAGACAACTGCATAATTATAATACAAAACAGTAAATGCCTAGAGATAAAATAGAGGCAAAAGTGTTGCAGAGAAGAAATCCACAATGCACAACTTTGGTAAAAAGTGCAGAAAGGAAAACGGGCTTCAACAGGAAGGGGGACTTCAAAGGAGTATACTTGCTTATGCGGAAACTGGAGAGAGCATGTAGGTGAAAAACAGGAAGAACAGAACAAGCAAGATGATCTCTGTATTTTATTGCCAGCAATGGATTCCAAGACTATATAAATAAGAATTTTTTTATATTTACTAAGTCACCACACATGAAATGCTTTAAATATATTCTTATATAATTGGAAAAAAAAGGTTTATTATAATACCATTCAAGTCACTCAGAATTTTTTCCTGTAAATTTTACATTAATTACTGTAGCACAATTAGTTATCTTCAAGGCCTGTTAGTAATGCTGTGTTTCTTGGAAGCCTGGTATGTGGAGCAGATGAAAGCTGAAATGCACAAGCTGAAATGTGGATGGAGGAACACAGTCCCTGCCCTTTTCCCTTATATACCTAGCTCCATAGAGACCTGTGAAAACTTTCTGGTAACTGACTTATTTTCAGTTTCTTTATAATACCTCCAGTGATACTTAATTTATTATTGGGTATCTCATATATTTTCTTTTCCTATTTTTAAAGGATAAAAATAAACCAGTAGCATTCTGGTCATATTAAATTCTGCCATTATGGTGATTTCACTTTGCTTTATTAAGCTTTTGGCATTACATAATACATTGTTTAGTTCTCTTAATGACTTTCTATGGAATATAAACTAATAAAACTGTATTGTTTTCCTCTTATAGGTGCATGAAAAATCTTAACCTTTTAGTGTGTTTGTATCTTATCAAGTATTTTTTGATGACAGAAATTATAGAATTTTGGTCAATCATATTCTTTGAAAGGGATGAAAGACTTGAACACAGTAACAGACAATTACATTATCATCTAATATTCTACAAGTTAATATTATTTTTTGCTTTCCTTTGCCTATTGCTTACTAGCTGTGGTACACATTACACATTTATTTCATTTTATAACAGATTACATCTTTTAAATATCTATTTCAGATATTAACCCTGACATTTTAATTCATCCATTTTTATTATTAATTAAATACATTGGGAGCTTGCATGAAGGGCCAAAATACAACTTTTGGGTTTAACTGTCAATCTTAAAATTCCTTACCACACACAGTTCACTGATCTACTTCAGAAATGTGACTTTCATTACAAAATTCTATATCCAAATTACTATTCTTAAAGTAACTTCTCCAGTTTTTTAAAAATATTTATTTATTTATGTATCTTTAGTTTTAGGTGGATACATTAGTTTGTTTTTATGTGGTGCTGAGGATCGAACCCAGTGCCTCATACATGCTAGGCGAGCACTCTACCGCTGAACTACCACCCCAGCCCCAGTTCTCCAGTTTTTACTAACCTTGTTTTACTTTATATCATCAAATCTTAATATTTTAAACCATTTTTTAAGTTTTTTTCAATCATATACATTCAAGGCCATTAAAGTCTATTTTATATAAGTAATAACCAGTTGCAAAATGATTTCAGATTTCCTATAATCTCAAATTTTTACTTCTATCTCCCAAGAGACATAAAATTTGGCCAATACAAGAATGATAACCATATTTCTCTTAACTATCATGAGTCTATTTTCAAAGTGTACAAAGTAAGGACTGAAATGGTTCTTGATCTTCCTTTTATTTTTTTTAATATTTATTTTTTAGTTGTAGGTGGATAGTAATATCTTTATTTCATTTGTATGTGGTGCTGAAGTTTGAACCCAGTGCCTCACGTGTGCTAGGCAAGCACTCTACCACTGAGCCACAATCCCAGCCCCTTGATCTTTCTTTAAAAAAAAAAAATATATTGTAAATTTTGTATTTTAAATGTAAAGACCATACTAACAATCTTTAGCCCCATTCCCACTTTTTTAAAACACTTTCTAATATTTATGCTGAAATCAGGCTTCCAATGAGGGAAGTCATTCTTATGTCTTTCATTATGGTTTCTATTTTGCAGGACTTATAATTCCATGTGATACTCTTATTATCCAAAAGTATACTACCTATGCAGATTAACAGAACCATTATTTTTTCTTCTTAATAATTTGTGTCATTTTTCTTTTTATTTGATTCCTTCATTAAAGCCTTTATAGATACATATTTAATACCATTTTCTTTCATAGAAGGACTTAATAAAACTTGTTCTTACAGTGATTCCATACTGCATTCAATTTACATTTAATTACATAATCAATTTAAGAATACATGCCAGTTCACAAACTTTCTGCTGAAGTAGAAGTTCTGATGATCATGAGAGTCTATAGTTTTTCTTGACCTTTTCATCATGCAACATTTGCCCATCAGATACACAACAATGTCTGTTTTCTACTTAAAGTGTTGTGTGTGGGAATTTAAAAATCAGTTTTACCACTTTTTTCTTATAGCAACCTCTGAATATTTAATAAGACAGTAGTTTTACATACCCAATATTCCATTCTCAATTATAATATATCCGACACTGGAGATCTAAGTTAGAACTGTAACGCATGATCTCCCAATACATACTAGATCAAATGAAATGAACTTTTCTTCACATTCTCAGGAATTGAAATTAATATCCTATTTATAGTAAATCTGATGTTAAGCGGTGGAAAAAAATATATTGCTAAAATATGTGCAATACCTAGATCAAAAATATTTTTATGAAAAAGTGATAGTGCATACAAGCTGATATTTTAATGGCTCTTCAGGCTTTTCAAAATTGAATAAAACTAAAATTGTCTGGTTTATTTTAATAGCTTGCTTTTGTTCAAAAACTTATATTCTAATAGCTTATGTTTTGTCCATTCCTTTTCTTATTATGTATATACTCCAAAGAAAAAAGTATTCTAATATAACATCTAGTACTGCAATATATATAGTTGATAATATTAAAAATATTCAAAGTTCACCCTACATGAAATGTTCTAATTTTTTCATGAAAACATCTGTAATTATTATTATGTAATATCCTGAAAGAAGTGAATAATTTTCAAAAACCTAGACTACTATTATATATATTTTGTTATCTGAAACAAATTCTGCATCAAGAGGCTTATTTTTTCACAAGATTCCACTCATCTGAGTATATTTTTATACTTTATCCAATACAGGATATAGTATTATAGGAAGAGCATCTTTAAATTACCATTGAAAAGACATGATAGAGACCAATTCAATATTTGTAAAAATATCTATTTTTTACATGATGCTTGTTGAATTTCTATCAGATTTAAAGAGGTATCTTTTGATCTTCCTATTTCTTATTAGACTAAAAACAAATGTATAAAATCCCTCTAAACTAGACAATTTATTCAAATTTGAAAAGCCCGAAAAGCCATCAAATCTTTTATCAGGTTGTATGCACTACTGGTGGACTAGTATCGCTTTGTTTTTCATTAAAATATTTTTTATCTAAGGTATAGCACATTTTTTAATATATTTTTTCCACTGCTTAACATGAGATTTACTATAAATATCAGATGTTCTTTCACAGATTTGGTGATCTTAATATTAAAAACACATCACTGATGCTCTATGCCTTGAGCTGTCAATCTGAATGAAAATGACAACATTAGAAGCATCATCAGTAACAGATTTCTTAAATTAGTTGCCAATACTATCAATTACATATTTTGCTGTTATTTTAGAAATAAGCTTGTCATCAGCACACCATTTGCCACTATCTTCTCTGGCTAGCAAAAAAAACTCAAAGTGTTCTTTGACAAGGGACATCAATCAGTAGAGAAATCTGGGTTCAAATGTAGATGAAGACATTTATTAAAACTGTGCCCTGGAGGCAAATTATTTAACCTCCTCAGACCTCAATATCATCCTGACAAAGTTGTTGGAAGGATTAAATGTAAGGATGTCCGTAAAAATTTAACATAGAGCTTGGACATACTAAGAGCAAGACTTTAGTAGCTGATGATGAAAATGATGATTTCCTACAAAGGATTTCACTAATCAGTCCCAGCAGCAGTTATGAGATGTCAGAGATGTTTGACACATCTGCTATGTTTTCCTGGATGCCGTCTTTCCTTCTTCACTTTTGTAAGCTCTATGTTCATAGCTTCCTAGGTGAGGCTTTGGTAACATTGCCTCTAAGAGGTTCATTAGGTGGCACTCAGAATACCTGAAACAGAAGCAATCTTCTCCACGTACCCCTTCCACACGTTGAAGCTTCCGATTGCTCTTGCTTGAAATAAATTTGCAGGAAGCTGCCTTTACTCTACACTAAGCCTAGGAGAGAAAAATGGCCAGTGTCTCTGGGGAATAATTAACAAAAGACAGTTTGTTTCATCTTCATGATAAAATACAGCATCCCCACTAAAAGGGCAAATTCATCATTCCCCGAAGTTAAATAGAATGACACTTTAAAAGTAATTCCAGCTGATTAAATTTAGGATTCTGAAAAAAATTAATTCATGAATATACTCTGAATCTTTCATTTGATTTTAAAATGTATAAATGTTCATTTAACTTTGAGCCCTTGCCTCTCAGTGTTCTATTCTGAGCTAGTCAAACAAGTGGTAGCAGGCATGCTGGGCTCAATAATACTGCCTCTCATATTTAAATACTCTATTTCACTTGGATTGCAAATTAAAGACAGTCTCCTGAACACTGACACATTTTCAATGATTGATTTTGCAAAACGTGTTGATTTTTCCTACACTGTTTTGCCTCTGTGTGTGTCAACTTTGGCCTTCTTGTCTTGCTCCTTTGCAGCATTGCTGTCTCTTTGAAGCCATTGTCTGCCTAATATGAAAAATGTACATTAAACCTCATGACTAATTACATAGACAGAAAATTCTGGATCTCGAACAAAAAATGCCTATACTCAGAAACCACAACAAAAGCTTCTGACTATGTACAAAATCCTTAGTCAAACCTTTAACTGACTTGGATCAAAAGAAATTCCAGGGCTGGGGATGCAGCTCAGTGGTAAAGCACTTGCCTAGCATTTGCAAGGCCTTGGGTTTGATCACCAGCAACACACACACACACACACACACACATAAAGAAATTTCAATGATTTCTGTTAAAGTTGTGTTTACAGTCTTTGAAAATCTGATCTTACATATGATTTCTAATACACATCTATCAATTCATCTAGTGGTAAACACCATCTTTTTTCCCCACAAAAGTTTACTTTCTATTAGACCTATTCCAATTAAATGCTATCCAGTATAACTGTTTTATTCTAAACATAAAACTTATTATTCTTAACACAATGTCCAATTGTTTTAAAATAGACTTTTCCTAATGAAGCCTACAATCTATGGATTAAGTGCATGGTTTCTTATATTTTAATAATACTTGGAAATTCCTAAGAATTGAGTGATTCTTTTCCCCAAAACTCTTCCAAATATACAAAATAATGTCTCTAAATCTAAAATTGTAGTACCTTACACACAGATTACATATTTTAGTATAGAGATCACAAAATTTAGTATAAATAGACCACCTACCTATTGGGAAGGTGATTTTTACTTTTCCATTAAAGACTAGTTCTACAGTTAATTTACAAATCCTTTTTTTAAAACTGATATGCAAGGTCATATTTAAGACTCTAGACAGATTGCCTACAAAGAACTTACTACAATGCATGTGAATGTGCTCTCACCCAAGGGCAGGATGAGGGTTTGAAAAGACAGTAAGCAGAGAGTCATCACAAGAAGTAATAAGCTGAGCACTATGAGAAAGCATACTATGGAAACAAAGAAAAAAGTTATGGGCACTCCTGCTTGAGTCTTTAGCATGACCAAATTCCCATAGAGTTTTACCAGTCACACTTTGTTTTCTACAACTAGTCCTAGCAACAGACCTCCTAACTTACAATTGACCAAGTCTAAGTACTCTGGCTGTTGCCTGCTTTTTTGTTAGATCATCTCTTGTCCACCTTTACCTCTACAGCTTACGCAGTTACCAAGTGCAGTAAATGTACCACGTGCAACCACACCAGTATTTTGGGAAGCCCTGCAGTGACTACTAGTACACTAATTAACCAGCCCAATGCTGGATATAAAACGTGAGTTGCTTGAAAATGTTTCAAAAAGGGAAGATGAGGAGGAGCAAAAGTAGTCACACTCCTCCTCCTCAGAAATGGCTATAATACCTAAGCAGAGCAGGTTGGATTGAGGTCTGCACATGAGCCAAAGCTTAGAATTTCATTGCCTTTGTTGGCTCATGTCACTTCTTTAATTAATGTCACTTTCTCTGGTTTAATATCAGAGCAAGTGACAAGATTGGTTCTGGATGAATTGTGTTTTCCGAGGACTGTATGGCACACTCTCCTGCAGTCTGACAGAGGGACGTGCCAGTTTTAGTTGGCAGTTGCGATGCACCAGCTTTAGTTTTAGTAGTTTAATTTGTGGCAGTTATATGTTTTGAATACGTTGAAGTATTCACAACGGTCTCATGGAATCTGTTCCATAGATAAAGTTTACACAGTGGAAAAGCAAAAGCAATGGCTATGCGGTGATTAGAAAAAGCTGCTCTTGCCCACAGCTGGTCTTACAGGCATCCCTGTAAATTTAAGAGCATGTAGGTGAAATGATTGAAGTGATCACAGGGAATGGTTCCCTATTTTTATTTTTCATTTTTTGGTGGGGGGGATTTCTGTAGTGGGTGTGAGACAATCACAAGGAATATGATGTTTAGAACGCAATTTTATGCAAAATCCATTATTCAAGAAGCAAAGTTTATATACATGATAGACATGCAATGAAATAAGTGTAAGAACAGGAAGTTTTACTCCTTTTGCATTAAGTTAGTTCTAACATTTTGGTAAGCTAAGTTTTTGTTGATACAAAAATTCAGTAGGGTTTCTGCAATGAGGAGAAAGGACTAAACTTTTTCCTTTGGTTTTTTAAAAATCTTTCTGTTTCAGGCTGAAATACTCTAAAGGTTTTTATTTGGAGTGTTCCCTTCATCATCTTCTTTATATACTTCATGAAGCACCATCAGTTCATGGTGAGAAGAGCTGCCACCATGGAGTTCTTCTAAACTTTGCCTGCCCTTTCTAAATTTAGGGTTCTTTACTGCAGCAGGTTGAAGATCTGGCTTTGATTGCACCTGGCTCTGCTGGAGAATAGAAATATTCATCTCCACTGAATACACGCTGCTTAAGTGCTGGAGGCACTTGCAGGAGAGTAACTCTCATTGGAAACTTCATTACAATACTTTCTCTTCCCTACATGAAGTAGTAATTCTCATTCACCAAAGATAGAATTTTGCCTGACACAGCCACAGGAGTTCCTGTTTGACTTTCAAAATTAATCAACCTCTAAGCTGGAGTAAAAATGGCATGTCCTTTAACCTTAAGCACAAAAAGCTCTCAACAGACTGCAGTTTTTACATCCCTGGATGGGAGTTTGGGCCCCTGATACTTAAACTTGATTCACATACTGGGTTTCTGGCATGCTTTTGCCTATACCCATCTGCTAGCCTGGCACAGTGCCCATTCAGAAGGTGTGATGCCAGTTTCAATAGGGCATAGGTGCCAATCAAAGATGGGTTTGGAGGGGCAGCATGCAGAACGCAGCAAAAGTCAGTCCTCCTGCCAGAAGTTCCTCCTGTTATCATATAATGCCAATGAAGGGCCACATGCTTCATTGCTTGGGATCACACTGCATCTGTAGATGTTTCTGGCCTTCAATGGATGTCTTTCTACAGAATCTTTTCCCTCAATTGGAGATGTTAAAGAAAATACCAGTCCACCTGGCTATCTTTTTAAAAGAAACAGAAGTCTAACAATTATCATGCAATAATTGCTCTGTTATCTGTCTTTTCTCCTAAAATGCTCTTCCACATAGAAGACAGTATTCAGGAAAAACACAGTCCATGTAATGGAGCTGTAAGGGACAAACATTCTGAAGAAGTACTAATTGCAAAGCCAAGGATCTAAACAGTATAAAATCCATAAACACCTTTGTATCATTAAGCAAGGACAGAAATTTTTCATTATTCAAATAGCTAACTTCTAGTGAGTTCTCTCATTTATAGCTTTAAAGTTTCTTAATCTTATTTATTTTATAAACATAGATATTCCTGGTGTCTTAAAAGGAGGAACATACCTCATACTATTTATTCCTTTTCTTCCTTATCTAAAGAAACAAAACCTAAAACACTTTAGAAGCAGAAGTCTATCCATATTTCATAAGGAACCCAGAAGCTCTCAAAAGCTGAGAATTCTTTTATTGTGTGGCAATAGAGGTGAGCGCATTTCATGAAGAAGAAATGTCCCCATAGCAATAAGTTTCAAATTAAAAAACCTTGAACACTGTAAACAGTTACAAGATAGTAACAGGTGCAGTGGAAGAGACATAACATATAAATGCACAGAAGAATGAGGTAGTTTATAAACCTTCCCTTGAGGCAAGAGTTTGACAGTAAAAATGTTGAAAATGAAGAAACATAATGTGAAATATGTTAAAAATGAGGTCAGACAATTTTTAAAAATGAAAAACAAAAGCAAAGGCCAAGTTTTATAAGAACTTTCTCTTTTTAATAGAAAGGACCCAAACTTTCTTAGCTACTTAGTTTCTTGACTTACAGGTAAAAGAGCAATGCTCTTTTAAAACTCCAAATTAACAGCTAATGGAGAATACATACAAAATTAAAATACACCTTTTAGAGACTTTAATTTCTTGTCTATACACCCAACAAGTATATTAAATTCACAAAAATCCCAAATTATTCATATTTTGAGTTAGTATTACTGATCATTTATACTTTAATCTGAGAACTACTTATACTATAGCTTCCTATAGAAATTATCTTTATTTTCAGTTACTCTTTTTTCCCCCATAACACTGCTTGTCTCTAAGCCTTCTACATAAAACACTGCCAAAATAAAATTTAATACTGAAATGTGTAATAAAGCAGTCTGTGTTACAATAACTCTACCTTGTTGCTAGCATTACACTAGGCTCTTCTGAACATTATTCTGTATACCTTAAAAAATCAATCTATACTCTGGAGGTTAAGGCAACAGGATCCCAAGTTTGAGGCTGGACTGGGCAATTTAGACTGTGTGTCCAAATAAATAAAAAGGTCTGTAGATATATCTCAGGGGCAGAGCACGCCTGGGTTTAATATCCAGTCAGTACTATTTAAAAAAAAAAAAAAATCAATCCATCACAGCCAATTTTTCTATTTATTTATTAAAAAAATTTATGGGACTAGGTTTGTGGCTCAGTGATAGAGTATTTACCTAGCATGTATGAGGCACTGGTTTTGATTTTCAGTACTGCATATAAATGAATAAAAGTCTATTAACTAAAAAACATTTTTAAAAATTACCTTACCAGTAATATAAGTTATTTTTTCATAATTTCTAAAAATCCCCCCCCCAAAAAAGTTTCCTTCTGTTTCTAAAAAGCAAAATTAGGCTATTCTGACAACATGACTCCCAAAATGTCTGACAGTCCCTGGGATAAAGTCTAAACACTCATCCACAAAGAAATAATCCAATTGTTAAGACTTCTCATAGTTTCATTTATAATAACGTGTTCTTCTTTATACAAGAGTATGCTATTGATGTACTGTCAATAAAGCATATGCACATTCTTTCGGTTGATGTCATGATAGTTCCCTTGCCTTGACCTTCCTTGTGACTAAGGGTACTCATCTGTCGAAACTGCACACTGGATTAAGGGTAACATCTCTAATTGTGGAAGAGATCAAAGGTAACTGGCTTGTGTGGATTAAATACCCTAATCTCAGTCTCAATCCTTCAAGCAAATAATTGTTGAACTCCCCCCTGTGCATGACACTCCAAAGAGGGTAAATGGTCACCACTAAGCCCAACTTCAAAAATTTAAAACTTCCATAGGTAAATCACATCTACTTTTACTCATAGGACAATCCTGCAAAGAAATTTGGAGGAAGTTTATCCTGTAGTTCTGTTTTTCTGGATTTTAAATAATTTCTGAAATTTATCTTTCTTATCTGAAGCAGAAGAGGTACAGTTTAAACGAGAATTTTTCACCCTCTCTTACGCCTCTATAGTAAATGTTAGAGGCGAAGCAGATATATAGGTTGGTGAGCAAAATCTCCCGAAGATTTCTGTGGACATTCTCTATGTTCTTAGCTTTATCACATAGGCAACTCTTCTAAAATCCATAACAGGATAAACAAAAAATCCTTCTAATGAAGGTCTTTGTCACTATCCTAATCCACTCTGGCATGAGATATTTAGAATGGGAAATTCTAAACAAATAAGTAAATTACATTTATTAAGTGCTTACAAAATTCCAAGTTCTTTAAACACCTTATCTCATTTAATCCTCATAATTATTACTAACTCAATTATACAAAACAGAAATAAAGACTCCAAAAGATTGAGAAAGTGAAAATCACTCTGATTTTAAGTGGCATAGTCAATTTAGGATTGGACTCAAATTTGCCTAACACCAAAAAAAAACCCTGCTCCTATTATGCAGTTCTCCCTTGAGTTACTTGATTCTATCTTATACCTAGCATTAAAAGAACAACTCAGACCTTCAATTCTGTTTCCCTGGAGTTTTAGAAACTTTTTCAATCATTTGATACTAAAATGACAGCAAGTTTCCCTATACCCTAGACTAGATTCCTTTCTTCCTGCCCCCACACCTTTTAGAAACAAAGAAAGAACCTTGACTTTGTTCTTGTATTCAGACTTTCCTTTTCCCTCTTAAAACTATTTCTATTAATGCTACAGGCACATCATTTCTCTGAGTCAAGAGTAAACACCAAACTTCTCTGCCCCTTCCCCTTTCCTGTAAGTCGCTGATTACTGAGAGGCCTGGGCTATTGATCTCAAAGCTAGAGGACAGTTGCACATGCACAATGAGTTAGACACAGTGGCTAGTTTCTTCTCAGCCTTAGGCAACAAATGCTGATAAAGTGTCTGCCAAAGCAGTGTATCTGGAAAGAATATCTGAAAAGAAAATAGCTGGACACAAAGTTATTAAGGAAAACCTGAAAATGACTGCTTCTTAATTTATATATAGGAAGTGATGTGAACCACAGTGAACTGCAAAAAGCAATGTAATTTCTTACATAGTTTCAAAAATAATAAAAAAAACTAAGTCTAATGAAGTTAAAAGGATTCTATGATTCTTTGGTACCACTTTTGGTAACAATGACAATATTTGGAACACACAGCTTTATTATACATTCTGAAGCATGGAGCCTTTTTCTCAAAATAGTTAAACATTTCTTTAAAGGCTTTCCCCAGTGGGGTATACTTTCTAATCTTCCCCGGATCCAGGTTCTAAAATTCAGATATTAGAGAGTACTGTATAACATTGAACTTTGAAATATGTTTAAAATAAGTATTATTTTGGTAAAGAGAAAGAATTAAAAAAATATGACACGTATTTGGACTGAAAAAAGAAAAGACTTCTGTATTTGAATAGTAAAAATGAATCTTATACCTAAGGAAAGACATTCCCTTTTCACAACTTCACAACAGGAATCAAACAAGTAGCACATATAAACATGTACACATATGTGTACAGACATAATAATCTTAACCATGCACTTGAAGTTAAATACATATAATACAAATTAATACATATTAATAAATAATATTTACATTTTAAAAAGCAAAAAGGCATAAGATCTTTACAGTCAATGATTTTCTTTGGAATTACTCAAGTAATTCAAATGTTAGAAAACTAAAAGTATAAGTGATAAGCTGTGGGAAGCAAGACCATAGCTCAGTCACATCAGAAATAATCTACTTAAACCAAGCATGGTGGCGCACGCCTGTAATCCCAGCAGTTTGGGAGGCTGAGGCAGGAGGATAGTGAGTTCAAAGTCAGATTCAGCAACACCAAGGCACTGAGCAATTCAAGGAGAACCTATCTCTAAATAAAACAAAACAGGGCTGGGGATATGGCTCAGTGGTTGAGTGCCCCTGAGTTCAATTCCCAGTACAAAAAAAAAAAAAAAAAAGAAATAATCTACTTGACTTCATATTTCTGACTTTGAGTCAAGACAGTATACTAGAGATCTTCACTCTTTGCTCTAAGAGAATTAACTAATTTGAAGTCTCAAACAACACTTATTCTATAGGGATTTCTACTCTATTTGTACTTTATCTGCACTATCTCATAGGGTACCCCACAGGTAAAACTGGGCCCTTGAGACTAGATGCTCTCTGGATTTTAAAGACGTTCACAAAAAAAGTAAAATATTTCATTATTTTTATAATAACAAAGAAATGATATTTTGGGTATATTAAACACCTAATAATGCATTTTATTACAACAAATTTCACCTGTTTAACACTCTTTTAATGTGTTTGATAGAAATTATTAAATTACATATGTGGCCCACATTACATTTCTGTTGAATAGTGCTGTCTGTGTCACTCAACATCATAGCATTTTTCAAGCAGGTTGAAATCCTTTAAATGGGGAAACCGCACTTAACCCAGGCAATTTTTCTGGGCTGATCTTGTCTTTCTAATAAAATTAAAATGATAACAAGCAGTTGTTTATTAACTGAATTTCATTCATTTATTCAAAACTACAATCATAACATTATCAGAAAAGGTTCTCCATTTTTCATAATCCATGCAACAGGTTTGTTTGGAAATATTTTGAGGAGGAACCCACAGAAATAGTTGTGAGTCACTTTTAGTAGAATTTATCCTTGTGGTTTATTTGTTGTTGTCTTGGTGCTTGGGATGGAACCCCAGAGCCTTTCACATGCCAAGCAACATATACCAAAAGCTACACCACCCCCAGCTTCAGGGTATTAAAAAAAAAAATTACTTATTCATCAAATCAAATCTTGCAAGGGAGATCTTCCTCATTCCACCACAGACTTAAGAAAGATTTTAATTGTCTAAATTTTAAGTATGTAACTGCATTGCAGGGGTATAACCAACCAGGGTTCCCCACCTGCACCATAGTACAACAAAAAGAAAAAATAATTTGAGTGTCTGTTTTCTCAATTATCCAAAGGATGGAACATAACCAGTATCACTCTACACACTCAAGAGAGAAGTTAATCCATTCCATGCATAGATGCTGGGTTATTAAACCTTAATTCTCCAGTGGAGAACAGAATTTATTAGACCTCTGTATTTACCTAAATATTAACAATTAAGATTCACAAAAAGAAAGCATTTATATTTTACAGTTGTTGTTTCTGACTGTAAGAAGTATGTTTCCAGGAAATCAAGCTTTCAAAAACAAAAAAAAGTACTCACATTTTGTCTGGCAGATTGCATAATTATGCTCTGAAAAGATTTCTAAGAGTCATTTAGGAAAACACGGACAACAGGGAGTGTGTTAGTCATGTCTTGAACCTAAAGTTAACATACTAGACATTAACAATCTTTAAATTACTTCATAAAGCACATCTATGAATTCTACATTATATGAGTTTCAATTTTTAAAAATATCATTATCACAGTTACAATCACACAGATAAAAATATTTGGTAATTTACAGTCAAACTTTACCTAAATATATCAATCCAAATCCTCCAGAGCCAATCATCTTGCCCAGCACCCATTGTTTTCCTTCCACATCATCCAGAACTTTGCCTTCTGGAAGTGGAACAGGAAGTTTGTATTTCCCATTTCTTCTTGGTGGCATCACTCCTATTGGCATAAGGGGCGAGATAAATGGTTAAAAAAAAACCACACACACAAATAAAACGTAGAGTTAAAACACATTGCCCAAAATGTCTTCTCTGAGGAATTTTTCCAGTGTCCCATAAATTAGGATTCAGCAGTTAATTCAGTTTGGGGAAACCCACCCACTACAGTCAAGTTAGAAATTCACAAATATTACAATCTTGAAATCTAAGAGGTTATTAAAAGCCAAAAAACAACCAATCTATTGAATTTCATTTTAATTAATATTTCAATATTCCTTTAGGGGTTCTATAGTAACATTACTGAATAGACCTTAAGAAGAAAAAGGGTTAGCAATTTTCAACAAGGAAGAGAAAATAAATTTCATATACATGCAAATACTCCCTTAAGAATGCCATGTGAAAGGTCTTCAGTCACTAGGAAAGAATTCAGCTTTGAATTAGAAAGACATGGCAATGTACCACCAAGCAAGTCATCTAAAGGAGTAGGTATTCGGTAAATATTTGTTAAATAAACAAGGAATTTTCATAGATATATGATTTAGCAGATTAGGCTCCTGGGTAATTTCAGGGCTGGCTCCTCTTTCTCAAAGTAAAAAACAGCCCTATGTTAAGTGCCCTAGCCTGGTATTCCCAGCAACTCCAGAGACTGAAGCAGGAGGATCACAAATTCCAGCCCAGTCCAGGCAACTCAGCAAAACCCTGTCTCAAAAATAGGAAGACTGGGGATATGTAGCTCCATAATAGCGAGCTCCTGGGCCAAATCCCAGGTATTTCTTACAAATACAAAAAGGGTATAGAGTACAGCTATATTCTGTCCTGTTAACAAGAACTACAATATGAGCCATATGACTTTCATCAATTAATCGTAATTGTACCCAGGTTAGAATATTCCACAGTGGAAGATTTTGAGTTGAAAGACAACTTTAGAAGGGAAAATATATATATATACGTATATATATATATATATACATATATGTATATATATATATATATACCAGAACACCTGAAACTAATTTAAACGCGGGAGTAACCACGATCTAAATAATTTTTAAACTAAGAACTTTAGATAGAAAAGTTATGTATAAATCCAGCACATCTAAATGTGAAGGTTTTTTTCCCCTATTCCTTCTTATCTTCCATAGGAGAAAGGATCTGCTCCTTTGAACAGGTTTTTCCCTCCCTCACTTGTTGAATCCAGGGCCTGGTCAATGACTCATCACTATCAACATAATGAAGGGATAATGAAGGAACACAGCATGGTTCCTTAACAATATTAACCTGTCCTCCTGGCAGACACACAAGGGAAGCCAGGAATTCGGTCAACCATCACTAGGGTACTGTATCATAAAGTAAGGAAAGTTTTATGGGAGGGGGGTGTCCCCTTCACCAGCACATCGTGCATACTGATGCCCAGGAGGAATTTACTAATTTAAAACTTTCAAGTCTTTTTTAAACAACTGTTGTTGAGTATGGCAAAAATTCCAATTAAGTAGACAAACGCGGTTTCACGAAAGGCGAATGTCATCAGGGCTTGAGACACAGGAGTCTGGGGTGGGGGTGGCCCTTTTAAGGCCAGGCCCTGACACGGGTGTCCCTTCTGCTTTCTGGGTTACTTCCCTGGGTTTGATGAAGAGCTAACACGAGTTTCCGGGCACAGACCGGTACCCGCGGACTTCATCATCAGCCAGGGCCGGGCTCAGGGTCTGGGAGGCCAAGGCCCTCGGAGCGGGCGCCCGGTCACCGCGGCCCATGGCCCCGCGCGCCCCCTCCCCAGAGGCCGCCGGGCCCTGCGCGGGCGCCGCCGGCGTCTGCACTCCATCTTCCCGCCTCCGGGCGCACCAGCCAAAGAAGAAACAACTCCACACTCCCCGCCGAAACTCCGCCCGGCTTTCGGCGCACGCTAAAGCCGCGAAGGGGATGCCGGGTGCTCTCCGAGTTGGGAAAGTCAAGAACCCACCAGCGACGCCCCCACCCCAGGCCCGCCCAGCGACGCGCCCCGGTCCCAGGCCCACCCCCGAGAGCAGGAGACTGACCCGGCCTCAGTGTCCGCCGCCCGCCACGCGCTGCCTGCCGCCTGTGCTCGCGGCCGGGCGGGGCGCGGCCTCCAGTTCCCCGCGCTGGCGGCCCGCCAAGGGGCCGGGCTGACTCATCTGCGCCCGGCGCCGCCCTGAGCACCCAGCCGCTAACAGGCCGCAGCCGGCGCCCTCCCTCCCGCGGCCTGTGCACGCCCAGAGGGGAGAAGAGCTGGTGGCGGGGTAAATCAGAAATGGGACAGAATTATTTTATCAGCCCTAGCCTTCCCCAACTGGCGGAAGAGCCTTCAGTTCAGGGTGGGGTGGAACAGGCGCAAAGTGCACTTTGCAGGAGGAGGGTTGGGTCTCCTCTACCGCGTCTGTACCTTCGATGTCAAGCAACAGGTCCTTTCCAAGCACTCACCAGCAGCCCAAGCCTCTGGAACAGGAGGGGTGGCTTGAGAGCCTTTAAATCCTCAAAGGCGCCTTGGCTCAAGGCGTGGTCCTGTCCTTCACTAGTTGGATAATCTTAAAAATTTTGAAACTACTCAACTCCAGCTATTTCATCTGTCAAGTGGACAAAACCGCACTTGCTAGGTTATAAGATTATTGATTATAAAGATATCTTGACCGTTGAGAAATACATTGAATTTTTTTTAACCCTGAAGGACTCATAATGAGCTTAAAGTATTTTAGAATACACCAAATGCTCAGGAAACATTAAACAATACATTAACACTCTGCATAGGAAAAGTCAGTAAGTATTTAGAATGTAAATACTGAAAGTAAAATTGCAGCCCTTTAATTCCATCGAATCAGGAATTGAAACTTCCTACATTAATCAAACTTTTCATTTTGAAAATGAAAGCATAAGACATTAAAATATATGTATATATGTCACAGATATGAAAGCATTTTTAAAGAGACTTAGTCTATAGAACAGTTTTGCCCTGAGAGTCATTATACACTAATCCATCAACGCCCATTCTTAGTTTCATAAGATATATATGTAAAAGGACTGGTTGCTTATCCTAATATCCATGTGGAGTACTTACCTATCCACCCCCATTCTAAATATGCTCAAATTTCTACCAGTTCCCCAGGTTACTCTCTTTGGGAAGATACAGATCCAGCACCAGCCAGAGCAGATTACTCAAAACTCTTCTCTTTTCAAGCCTATATCCAGTCTGAGTAAAGCCTGTTAACCTTCAAAATATATCCAGAATCCACCACTCAATCACTCCTACTGTCATGATCCTGGTCCAAGTCACATTCTGTTGTCTGGAAAACTCGAATACTCTAGTAAATGCTGTCCTGTTTTCCTTCTACTCCCTCAGTCTATTCACAACAAACAGCCCATTTATCCTTTTAGAAGCCTATTTTAAATAACATCTGTACTTGAAACGCTTCAGTATCATTCTAAGTTACTCAGTGCAAACTAATCCTTACCATGATCTAAAACAGCATTTCTCAACCCAGGCACTCCCGGTATTCAGGCCAGAAAATTCCTTATTGTGGAGAAAGGATAGGAAGAGGGCAGAGATGTAGGCTGTGCTATACATGGCAGGATTTTCAGCAACATCCCCTAGGCCTCCCCCCGACACTTTCCACACATGTTTGACACCCCCAAATGTCCCCAAATATTATAAATTTTGCCAATTTTGCCCTACTTGAGAACTTAATCTGAATAATCTACCTGTTCTGCATCTCTCCTGTCTCTTTTTATTCTCTCCAACCACCATTGCTTTCCTGCTGTTCTCAGGTGCTTTGCATGTTCCATCCTCCTGGACCACTCTTCAATCTGGTATCTGCATGACCTACTGCATCACTCTCTCAGGTATGTATTCAAAAATCAACTCAGTGAGACCTTTCCTAACCACCCTATCTAAACTTTTAACCCATCTACAATATTTCACAGCCCCTTTCCTCTTTCCCTCTAGCATTTTCACTATATAGCAATGTATTACGTATTTTGCTCATTTATTTTGACAACACTCAAATAGTCTTCCTTAGTAAACTGCATGCTTCATGAGGGAAGGCAGATTTTTTGCCTGTTTAGTCACTACTGTATCCCCAGAACCTAGAATGATTATAAAAAACATACCATGTTCTTGTATTGTGGTGGCCTCGTTCTCATTTCCAATGCTTGCTTGCTTTAGACAGTAAGTAGTAAGCGTGGTTCAGACAAGGAAATAAGAGTTGAAAAGATTTTCCTGAACACTTTCTAGAAAGAAAGGTCTTTTCTGGACATTGTTCTGAATGTGATGCTTAGAATGGCTTGATCATCTTGTGACTATGAGGGTAGAAGAAAATACAAGTTGAATGTATAGAGAATGCAGAACATTCCAAATATGATATGAGAACACTTGGTTATCCACATATACAAAAAAGAAAGAAAGAAAAAAAAAAAGCAAAAAGCCTCACACTGCACCTCCAGTATATGGAATTTAATATAGACATAGGTCTGAACACATGAGCTGAAACTATAAAACTTTTGGAAGAAAAACTAAGAGAAAATAATTGTGATAAACTTAAGTTTGTGTACTTTGAAAGTATAAAATAATTAAACCTGGAAACTTAAATACAGACATACATAATTTAACTGCTTCAAAATTAAAAACTTGCTCTTCAAACAATTAAAATACCAAGTGTTGGCAAGGATGCAGAGCAACTGTAACTTTGTTATATTGCTGATTGTACAGTAAGTTTGGAAAATAGTTTGGCAGTTTGTCATCCAATAGTCCTCCCTTATCCACAGAGGATATGTTCCAGTGGATGTCTGAAACATTGGGTAGCTCCAAATCCTAAATATACCATGCTTTTCCTATTCATATATACCTGTTATAAAGATTAATTTAAAATTAGGAGGAGTAAGACATTAACAACAACAAAAATAACATAGAACACTTATAATAGTGTTATAATTAAAAAAGTTATGGGAATGTGGTCTTGCTCCCTCAAAATATCTTCTTGTACTCATTAGGTAATAGTAATGAGCAGAGAACTATAAACCCATAATAGCAGGGTCAGGGGGCTTCTTTGAATTGTCTTTAATAAATATTCAAGTAACTTGTTGACTTTAATAAATATTCAAGTAACTTGTACTATCCCTGAGAGTAAACAAATGGAAACAAAGAAATACATTTTTTTAAAAAAGTTAAGATCCATGGGGCAAACTCCTGACAGGGTCTACTTAGATCATTGTGAAGTTAGGATTTATGGCTATAGGTTTCTCAATATATCTCATAAGGAAAAGTTTTTTAGTAGCACAGGTGAACTAAGATAAATTTTGCCTGGTCATTGACCCCAACACTCATGTTAACATAAGCTTGACTTGTACACGAAGCCACCCTAAATAGGATGATTGCCAAAACAGTTCAATAGAGGACCAACATGGAGGAGGAGATGATCATCTGATTGGTAAAGACCGCAGAAGGTGGACCCGAGGTCTCCTTATAAACAGCAAACAGTAATAAATTTGGAAGAAGCATTGTTTCCTTTGTCATTCTTTGCTGGGAGATATGGGGTGGGGGGGTGAGAGAGAGAGAGAGAGAGAGAGAGAGAGAGAGAGAGAGAGAAAGAGGTCTTTGCTTGAGTCTTTCTTTACTTTAAGTTATAATAAAATTCTCTTGCTTGACTTTTGTATGTGGTTTTAAATTTTCTTTCATCAGGATGCAAGAACTGAGGTTTTGAGGTGCAGTTCCCCACTGTTCTATGATATACTCACTCTTCTTCCTGTGATGATGACATATGAGACAATGGCTACATAAGGAGATGAAGAGAGGTAAATTATGTGGATACCATAACCTAGTTTAGTCTACTATTCAAGGATTACTTAAAAATAAGCACTGTAATATCTCAAAAGATTGTCTCAAAACCCAGGCAGCTGCAAATCTATGGGTAGTGTATACAAGGTAAGTGAACATGCTAGACAAAGGGATGAGTCACATCCCAGGCAGGACAGAGGAGGACAGCACAAGCTGTCATCACACTGCTCAGAACAATGTGCAGTTTAAAATTCATGAATTGTTTACTTCTGTAATTTTCCATTTCATATTTTTGAACCATGGTTGACTACAGGTAAAGGAAACCTCAGAAAGTGAAACTTTGACTAGTGTAACTTTAAATAACATATGATCCGGCATCCATGTTCCTAGATATTTACCCAAGCAAAATAAATGTAAACCTATATTTACATGAAGACATGTGATTATTTATTAATAGCTTCATGCATGATAGCCAAACACTGAAAACAAAATCCCATCAACTGGGTGAATGGGTGAATCAATAACAGTGTATCTCATATAATGGAATATCACTCTGCAATATAAAGGACCAAACTACTGATACAAATGACTTGAATAAATCTCTAAAGCAAGTACTATGTGAAAGAAATACATCAAAGAGAATATATTCATAGTTCCATTTATTTGAAATGGCTAGGGACTAGGTTGAACAGACAGGACTGTCTGCAGAGTGACTAGCAGAACTTTCCAGACAGATTAAAATGTTCAAGTTCTTGGTGGTAGTAATGGTTATATAATTTTACTTCTGTCAGAACTCTAACTATACACTTAAATTTGATGAATTTTATTATATATAATCTGCTTCAATAAAAATGATTTAAAAGAATGACAGAAAAAAAGATGGGAAGAACCTGAGTTCTTCAAGCCTACTAATTGAACTAACCTGAACCCCCATACTTTCCACATTTACCCCCAGGTGTTAAGTGTTCTTATTGTTTAAGCCACTAAGTATTCATTGGTTTTTATGTTGCTTACAGCCAAAATCTTTCTGACATTAAAATAAAGTTTCAAGTTTCATAAGTGCTAATGAATTTAAAAATGTTAATGAATTTGAACTAAATAAAAACGGGAACAGAAGGGCAGGTAAACCTATGTTGAGAATATTTTTTTTAAGTGTTGGGATTTAATGCAGAATTTTATGATTCAGAGCATATTGCTGTGTGTATGTTTCAAGATGAAAACTGACAGAATATAGAAATACAAATTTTGGAACTAGTGAAAGAACATCTTCTGAATGAACATGATGAGAAATAAGAAAGAAAAGAGAAATTTAGACATGAAAGCACCAAAGTCTGAGTCATCATAAAAAAAAGAGAGGGAAAACAAGGTTTTCACACAAAGCTATTTTGATAGATCTTACAGGCTATGAATGATTCAACACACACACACACACACACACACACACACACACACACACACGGACTTTCTTGGCTGTATGCCAACGGGTAGGTATGGTGTATGGGTTCTGCTTTTCAAAGAACCAGGTGTTGTAAAATGCTTATACTGGTTCAAAGGAAGAAGAAAAACCTCATCATTTAGTGAGCTACTTTACAAGGCCAAGATCATTTCAAATCAATTAAAGTGTTAAAGATGTTGCATAGACAAAACATTTAGAAAAATCCAGTCTTTGTTATTTAATGTGAGAAAAGGAGATCACTTCAGTGGAAATGTTTTCCCTGCCAAAGAGCTAGTTTTTGTTTTAGAAAAACCAAGAGACTATTTGTACTCATAAACTTGTAGTCCCTAGAAAGCTAAGCTGTTACTGAACAGAAATTTTGAAAAAAATAATAGAATCCAAATCATTGATCCCAAGCCTATCAGATACACAGTCAGATTAGATATCCATAGTCTTTGCAATTTTTACATATGACATCATTTCAAAGTATGAATTTCCAAAAGACATAATTCTTGCTTGTCTATATAAATGAAGAACAAGCATGCAAAAAATAATTTATAGTACTATTTTTCAGTACCTCTGCAGGTCTAATAAAATCTTTTTCAAGAACACTAATTTGTTGAATGCACTGCCAATTTAGATGTAAATACGTATCAAATTCTCCCTTACACAGTTAATTGAATTTGATAATACCTATTTCACTAGCCAAAAGTGATATGAGTTTTACTATTATCCATTCCCCCAAAACAAACATCATAAAAGGTCAATCTAAACGCTATGTTTATACTTTACATACTCTTTCTCCCCACCTAACATGTCTGCAATAATTTTAAAATATGAGCTGGAAGAAGGTGATGAAGGAGAGCTAGCTGGACAATTTTTAAGCAGAAGGTCTATATTCAGGAAAAATAAAGTTGATGATGTATTCAAAAAGGAGGGGAAAAGCAGTTTTTTCATGCATTAGGTAAGCCAAGTTTTTAGGGTTTTCTTTCATGCAAATGCAGCACCATCCTCTAAGGGACCTGAAAAGAATCTTCCTTAGGAGCATATCTGAGATAATCACTGGGAATGTCCAGGAATATTTGGGGAATGTTCAGATGTCTTTTGAACTTCTCCCTCATGCAATGGACCTTTGGGTTAACATCTGCTGCTGAGACACAGACTCCATGACCAACTAACAGGGGAAGCTCTTCGCTAATGTGCTAACTTGAAGCATGCAAGGCATCAGAATAGATCTGGGTCTCTGGAACCCTGAAAGCTCTTAAACCAAGGTGTGGCCCACACAGAAGCAAAGGCTTTTCTTGCCCTTTTGGGTCACAATTTGTCTCAGTACTTTACTCCTTTTTCTGCAGGGTCTAACAAGTGTTTTAGTGTAATCAGCTTATTCAGGTTTTTTTTTCTAAAGCTCACCCCTTAGAAGGACCTAATCATGCAGTTGGGAGTTAGTGGAAACATCAAGTGAAAGACACCACATTATATTTAGATTGTCATTATGCTCGGATGTCTTTTGAACATGAAGAACTTACTGGAGCTGGGTGTGATGGTGCACACCTGTAATACCAAAAACTCAGGAGGATCACAAGTTCAAGGTCAGACTCAGCAAGTCAGCAAGATCCTTTCTTAAAAACTAAAATGGTCTGGAGATGTAGCTCAATGGTAAAGCACCCCTATGTTTAATTCCCAGTACCAAAAAAAAGAAAAAAAGTTACTGAACAAACGTGAGTGTCCTGACTTCCATTTTATTTTTTATTTTTTTGCTGGAGACTTATTATTTCAGGCAAATAGGCTTAGATGTCTCTGAATCTGTAAATCAGCAAAAATATAGATTCTAGCTGTCACCTGCAAAATTATATTTCTTTAAGTTATGCTAATATTATAAAATACAAATTATCATTTATCTTTAATAGTTGAGAATATACAAAGGAGTAGACATACGAAGGGGGTGCCCACAGAAAAGCAATTAAAAATAACCTCTGTTAACGTTTTAACTGAATTTGCTACCAGATTTTGATTTCTCTTCCCATAAAAGGTTCTAAGTCATGTGTTTTCCATAGTTGTGTTCATACTGCATGTATATAATATCTTTTATTTTCTGATTCTCTCAATTAGTTGCTTAGGGAGCACATATTTTTCCCACTCCTGCCCCCAATTAGCCACTAAGTCCTGAGCCCTTAATATGTATGTTGGAAGAAGTCTAGGAATGATCTTGGGAAGTCAGGGAATTTACATTGAAATAAAAGGAAACTAGTAGGGAGAGAAAATAATAAATCAAGAAGGCTGAAAGAGAAGCATAAAAGACAAAAGTTCAATCCTGTTGGGTCTAGGAGAGACTTTTAGGGCATAAGAAGAGAGGAATATGAGCTGCTCTGAGATAACTGAGACTGAAAGAGATAGAAAAAGAGCATTTTAAAGAGTTGACTGTACTTCCCCTTTTGGCAATATTCCAGGGAAGTGCAATAAGAATGCACATTGCTTTCAATTATCTTTGGCTGCAGGACAGTTGTTTCTTAGAATATGATCCTATTCTAAGGCTCTTTTCAAAATAAGGGTGCAAACTGGTCAGGATTATGCAGGTTACATAATAGCTTTAAACATGTTGTATTTTTACATAAATGAGATAACACTTCACTTATTGTTCCACAGCTTGATTTTTATCAGTTAACACATCTTGTCTTCCCCAGTCTGCATCAATTCCTAATTATTTTACTTTCTATTTTTAACTATTTTCTAGTTTTCCATAGTATAGATGCATCACACTTTAACCATTTTGTTTTACATGAATATTTTAGTTACCTTTGATTTTATTATAAATCATCAAGGTCGCAGGGATTTTTTTCTGTCTTATTTTATCAGTACCTTCAGCAGTGGTTGAAGGTTCTATGTGTTATGAGCCAGGCTGTATGGGCTCATATTTTACCCTGAGACTCCATATGATGTAAGAAATGTTTCTCTCATGGGAAAGCCCTGCCTCTGTACCCATTAATAGTTACCTAGCATAACATACTTAGCCACACAAAATAGCAATTCTTATACAATGTAAAATTGTTCTCTTTGGTTTCCATTTTTCATGAGCAATGTACCTTGTCAGAGATTGATTGTCTAGAAGTTAGTAACCATTCTCTAACTTGTACTGAACTAGGGTCATTTTGACCCCTTTCCCTGCTGCTTGCTTGCCACTCTGCCAACCTGAAAAGTCCCATGGGAAATACCAATGTACCCATTGCATTGTCTTGCTAACTGCCCAATTCAGCTTCTGTACCTGCTTGCTTGCAGCTACATCAAACCAGATATGGGTTTTGCCTTTATTTATTTATTTATTTGATTTTTTAAATACATGACAGCAGATTGCATTATAATTCTTATTACACTTATAGAGTACAATTTTTCATATCTCTGTTTGTATATAAAGTATGTTCACACCAATTCATGTCTTCATACATGTACTTTGGATAATGATGTCCATCACATTCCACCATCATTGCTAACCCCCTGCCCCCTCCCTTACCCTCCCATCCCTCTGCCCTATCTAGAGTTCATCTATTCCTCCCATGCTCCCCCTCCGTGCCCAACTATGAGTCAGTCACCCATATCAGAGAAAATATTCGGCATTTGTTTTTTGGGGATTAGTTATCTTCTCCAACTGCATCCATTTACCTGCAAATGCCATGATTTTATTCTATTTTATTGCTGAGTAATATTCCATTGTGTATATATGCCACATTCTTTTAATTCATTCATCTACTGAAGGGCATCTAGGTTGGTTCCACAGTTTAGCTATTGTGAATTGTGCTGCTATAAACATTAATGTGGCTATGTCCCTTTAGTATGCTGATTTTAAGTCCTTTGGGTATAGACTGAGGAGAGAGATAGCTGGGTCAAATGCTGGTTCCAAGAGACTCAACATGGCGGCGGGCAGGGAGGCAGCGCTTTCAGTACCTCCTCAACCACATGGACAGAGAGACGCATTAGAATGTTCAGATTCTATCTGCTGAGAAACTCCCAGCAAAATTCCGCTGAAGTGAGACCTACTGGGGAATTTGGGATTATTGGAGGTGACAGCTTGCCCCAGACAGGTGAATCTTGGTCACACGGCACAGAGGTCTCGGCCTCCTCCGCTGCCTGGAGACCAACACAATAGGAGGCGGTTCAGCACTGTGCAGAGGAGAGACTCTATGAAGAGGTTGCTAACCAAGCCTTCATGAAAAAGCGAACCAGAACTGAATCCCAGACTGGGACAGACCAGAGACAGGCCAGACCCACCCCTCCCTTCAGACACTCCGGCAAGGAATCTGGGGCCCGCCATAGCAGAGAGGTGACATCACCAGAGTTCGGTGGTCAGGATCCCTTCCCAGCAGAATGGGCTTTAGCAGGTGTGTGACTCCCACCTCCACCAGATACATACAGCTGGGAAACCTCAAAAATCTCGCCCCAGAGCTCCATGGGCGTGACTGTAAGAGCCAAGGGAAGCAGAGGGGACTCCTGATCCCCAACTCCCCTACCACCAGCGGTGAAACCCAAGGCCTTAGCTGCCAGTTCCAGGGGGCGTGGCCACCAAAGGGGTCTGGACAAATTAAACTGTCGGTTCCCAGAGCACCGCTCCACAACCCTGGGATCTGGATGAATGACAGAGAGAGTGCTCAGTCATTCAGGAAATAGGGCACGCAGTGGGGCTGCAAGTGTAACCAGATCCTTGGAGATTGCCTCCTGTGAGCGGGGCCTGGCTGGCTGGCAGGAGGAAGGGGGGGAGGGGCCGAAGAAGAGAAACTGGCTCTGGACTAACAAGATTGGAGAGACGCCCAGTAGGGGAAGAGGAGCTGCCTTACAGGGATTGCTGCCGTCACATAGAGGGCAGAAGCTCTGCTAGGAGGGCACAGCTCCGCCTACTGGAAGAGAAGAATATAGAACTCTAAGACTTCATTTATCTTTTTTTTTCTTTCTTTCTTTTCCCTTTTCAATTTTATTGTTCTTTCCATTCTCCTCTATTCTACCTATCTTTCTCTCCCTCTTTCTCTTTAAGGACTCCTTCCTTCCCTTTCCCCCTAACTTTCATCCCAAGCATTACGTCTTTCATTACATGTAATTTTCTAAATGCAAATAGGTGATTGTTTCGAGGCTGTCTATAGGGCTTCTAAATACCTAGCAATTACCAAATACCTGATCCATTCACCTGTTAATATCCCCCTTCAGTAGAGCAATCTTCCAAAGTAGCCAAGACATACTAACCTTCATATCATCATAGCACCCAACCTAAACATAAAGTCCTAAGACCAAACAACAGATCACTATATGCCTACAGAATCCATAAGCCTTTTATGAATCGAATGAATCAGTTTTAAATTACAATAAAGCACAACATCTCTAGGCATAGTCTCCCACCACAAAGGAGAGACCACAGAGATATACAAAACCAAAACAAATTTATAGGAGAAAACAGAAACACAGCAGTTTGAGTTGGAAACTAATGTGAACACCATGAAAAAACAAGGGAAAAAAGGATTACAAACAATGCAGGACAACTTAAATTTACAGGAGAACCTAGAGGCATCAGAAAAATGGACAGAGAAAGAACTCAAGGCATACCTGACTCAGATGGAATGGAATCTTAAAGAAGTCATTAGATATTAAGTCCAACCAATGAAAGAATACTTTGAAAATGAATTGCATAAGCAGATTGAAGAAGCAAAAAATGAACTCTACCAGGAGATAGAGATTTTTTAAAAAAGATCAAACAATAATCCTAGAAATGCAGGAAACCATAAACCAAATCAAAAATTCAAATGAGAATATTACAAATAGACTAGATCAAATAGAAGTCAGAACATCAGATAATGAAGACAAAGTTTATCAACTCGAAAAAATATAGTCAATGCAGAAAGGCTGGTAAGAAACCACGAGCAAAACATCCAAGAGATATGGGATGTCATTAAAAAAAACAAACTTAAGAGTCATTGGGATAGAAGAAGGTATAGAGGCCCAAACCAAAGGAATGAACAATCTGTTGAATGAAATAATCTTAGAAAACTTTCCAGATATGAAAAATGGAATGGATTGCCAAATCCTGAAGCCTACAAGACCCAAACATACAAAACCGTAATAGACCAACTCCAACACACATTATTATGAAGATATTCAACATACAGAACAAGGAGAGAATATTATTATTTTTTTTTAAATTTTTTTATTGGTTGTTCAAAACATTATAAAGCTCTTGACATATCATATTTCATACATTAGATTCAAGTTGGTTATGAACTCCCAATTTTACCCCAAATACAGATTGCAGAATCACATCGGTTACACATCCACATTTTTACATAATGCCCTATTAGTAACTGTTGTATTCTGCTACCTTTCCTATCCTCTACCATCCCCCCTCCCTCCCCTCCCATCTTCTCTCTCTACCCCATCCACTGTAATTCATATCTCTCCTTGTTTATTTTCCCATTCCCCTCACAACCTCTTATATGTAATTTTGTATAACAATGAGGGTCTCCCTCCATTACCATGCAATTTCCCTTTTCTCTCCCTTTCCATCCCACCTCATGTATCTGTTTAATGTTAATCTTTTCTTCCTGCTCTTCCTCCCTGCTCTGTTCTTAGTTGCTCTCATTATATCAAAGAAGACATTTGGTATTTGTTTTTTAGGGATTGGCTAGCTTCACTAAGCATAATCTGCTCTAGTGCCATCCATTTCCCTGCAAATTCTATGATTTTGTCATTTTTTAGTGCTGCGTAATACTCCATGGTGTATAAATGCCACTTTTTTTTATCCATTCATCTATTGAAGGGCATCTGGGTTGGTTCCACAGTCTAGCAATTGTGAATTGTGCTGCTATGAACATCGATGTAGCAGTATCCCTGTAGTACGCTCTTTTAAGGTCTTCAGGGAAAAGTCCAAGAAGGGCAATAGCTGGGTCAAATGGTGGTTCCATTCCCAGCTTTCCCAGGAGTCTCCATACTGTTTTCCAGATTGGCCGCACCAGTTTGCAGTCCCACCAGCAATGTACAAGAGTACCCTTTTCCCCACATCCTCTCCAGCACTTGTTGTTGTTTGACTTCATAATGGCTGCCAATCTTACTGGAGTGAGATGGTATCTTAGGGTGGTTTTGATTTGCATTTCTCTGACTGCTAGAGATGGTGAGCATTTTTTCATGTACTTGTTGATTGATTGTATGTCCTCCTCTGAGAAGTGTCTGTTCAGGTCTTTGGCCCATTTGTTGATTGGGTTATTTGTTTTCTTATTGTTTAATTTTTTGAGTTCTTTGTATACTCTGGATATTAGGGCTCTATCTGAAGTGTGAGGAGTAAAAATTTGTTCCCATGATGTAGGCTCCCTATTTACCTCTTTTATTGTTTCTCTTGCTGAGAGAAAACTTTGCAGTTTAAGTAAGTCCCATTTGTTGATTTTTGTTATCAACTTTTGTGCTATGGGTGTCCTATTAAGGAATTTGGAGCCCGACCCTACAATATGTAGATCGGAGCCAACTTTTTCTTCTATCAGACGCAGAGTCTCTGATTTGATATCTAGCTCCTTGATCCACTTTGAATTAACTTTTGTGCATGGCGAGAGGAGGGGATTCAGTTTCATTTTGTTGCATATGGATTTCCAGTTTTCCCAGCACCATTTGTTGAAGATGCTATCCTCCCTCCATTGCATGCTTTTAGCTCCTTTATCAAATATAAGATAGTTGTAGCTTTGTGGATTAGTCTCTGTGTCCTCTATTCTGTACCATTGGTCCACCCTCCTGTTTTGGTACCAGTACCATGCTGTTTTTGTTACTATTGCTCTGTAATATAGTTTTAAGTCTGGTATCGCTATACCGCCTGATTCGCACTTCCTGCTTAGAATTGCTTTTGCTATTCTGGGTCTTTTATTTTTCCATATGAATTTCATGATTGCTTTATCCATTTCTACAAGAAATGCCGTTGGGATTTTGATTGGCATTGCATTAAAGCTATAGAGAACTTTTGGTAATATCGCCATTTTGATGATGTTAGTTCTGCCTATCCATGAACAGGGTATATTTTTCCATCTTCTAAGATCTGCTTCTACTTCTCTTTTTAGGGTTTTGTAGTTTTCATTATATAAATCTTTCACCTCTTTTGTTAGGTTGATTCCCAAGTATTTTATTTTTTTTGAGGATATTGTGAATGGAGTGTTTTTCCTCATTTCCGTTTCAGAAGTTTTGTCGCTGATATACAGAAATGCCTTTGATTTATGCGTGTTGATTTTATATCCTGCCACTTTGCTGAATTCATTTATTAGTTCTAGTAGTTTTTTTGTAGACCCTTTTGGGTCTTCTAGGTATAGAATCATGTCATCTGCAAATAGTGATAATTTAAGTTCTTCCTTTCCTATTTTTATGCCTTTAATTTCTTTCGTCTGTCTAATTGCTCTGGCCAGTGTTTCGAGAACTATATTGAATAGAAGTGGTGATAGAGGGCATCCCTGTCTTGTTCCAGATTTTAGGGGGAATGCCTTCAATTTTTCTCCATTGAGAATGATGCTAGGCTGAGGCTTAGCATAGATAGCTTTTACAATGTCGAGGTAAGTTCCTGTTATCCCTAGTTTTTCTAATGTTTTGAACATAAAGGGATGCTGTACTTTGTCGAATGCTTTTTCTGCGTCTATTGAGATGATCATATGGTTCTTATTTTTAAGTCTATTGATGTGGTGAATAACATTTATTGATTTCCGTATATTGAAGCATCCTTGCATCCCAGGGATGAATCCTACTTGATCATGGTGCACAATTTTTTTGATGTGCCTTTGTATCCGATTCGCCAGAATTTTATTGAGGATTTTTGCATCTATATTCATCAGAGATATTGGTCTGTAGTTTTCTTTCTTTGAGGTGTCTTTGTCTGGTTTCGGAATCAGGGTGATGTTGGCCTCATAGAATGAATTTGGCAGAGCTCCTTCTTTTTCTATTTCCTGAAATAACTTGAAAAGTATTGGTATTAAATCTTCCTTAAAGGTTTTGTAAAACTCCGCTGTATACCCATCCGGTCCTGGGCTTTTCTTGGTTGGAAGTCTTTTGATTGCTTCTTCTATTTCATCTATTGTTATTGGTCTGTTTAAGTTGTGAGTATCCTCCTGACTCAGTCTGGGCAAATCATATGACTTAAGGAATTTATCAATGTCTTCACTATCTTCTATTTTATTGGAATATAGGTTTTCAAAATAATTTCTAATTGTCTTCTGTATTTCTGTAGTGTCTGTTGTGGTATTGCCTTTTTCATCCCGTATGTTAGTGATTTGAGTTCTCTCTCTTCTTCTCTTCGTTAGCATGGCTAAGGGTCTGTCGATCTTATTTATTTTTTCAAAGAACCAACTTTTAGTTTTGTTAATTTTTTCAATAGTTTCTTTTGTTTCAATTTCATTGATTTCCGCTCTGATTTTAATTATTTCTTGCCTTCTGCTACATTTGCTGTTGTTTTGCTCTTCCTTTTCTAGGGCTTTGAGATGAAGTGTGAGCTCATTTATTTGTTGGTTTTTCCTTTTTTTGAGGAATGACCTCCAAGCGATGAATTTCCCTCTTAAAACTGCTTTCATTGTGTCCCATAGATTCCGATATGTTGTGTCTGTATTTTCATTTATCTCTAAGAATTTTTTGATTTCTTCCTTTATGTCTTCTGTAACCCATTGATCATTCAGTAACATATTGTTCATTTTCCATATGATGTAGGATTTTTCCTTCCGTCTTTTATCATTGATTTCCAGTTTCATTCCATTATGATCAGATAAAATGCATGGTATTATCTCCACCCCTGTATATTTACTGAGGGTTGCCCTATGGCATAATATATGGTCTATTTTTGAGGAGGATCCATGTGCTGCTGAGAAAAAAGTATATCCACTTGATGATGGTTGATATATTCTATATATGTCAGTTAAGTCTAGGTTGTTGATTGTGATATTGAGTTCTATAGTTTCTTTATTCAGCTTTTGTTTGGAGGATCTGTCCAATTGTGAGAGAGGTGTGTTGAAGTCGCCCATAATTATTGTGTTGTGGTCTATTTGATTCTTGAACTTGAGGAGAATTTGTTTTATGAACGTCGCAGCACCATTATTTGGTGCATAAATATTGATAATTGTTATGTCTTGTTGGTGAATGGTTCCTTTTAACAGTATATAATGTCCTTCCTTATCCCTTTTGATTAATTTAGTCTTGAAGTCAATTTTATTCGATATGAGGATGGCCACCCCTGCTTGCTTATGAGGACCGTGTGCATGGTATATTTTTTCCCAACCTTTCACCTTCAGCCTGTGTATGTCTTTTCCAATCAGATGTGTCTCCTGGAGGCAGCATATTGTTGGATTTGTTTTTTTTAATCCATGTTACCAGCCTATGTTGCTTTATTGGAGAGTTTAAGCCATTAATGTTTAGAGTTACTATTGATATATGGTTTGTACTTCCAGCCATGTTTGATTATTTATCTTCTTCTTTTTTTTTTTTTTTAATTTAGTTTGTTTCTCCATGGTTAGCTTTCCCCCCGCCCTCTGTCTTTATAGAGGCACTTCCCACTGATGGTTTTGGTTATTGTTTTTCATTTCTTCCTCGTGTAGTGTTTTGCTCAAGATGCTTTGCAATGCTGGTTTTCTGGCTGCAAATTCTTTTAGCTTTTGTTTATCATGAAAGATTTTTATTTCGTTATCATACCTGAAGCTTAATTTTGCTGGATACAGAATTGTTGGTTGGCATCCATTGTCTTTCAGTGTTTGAAATATCTTGTTCCAGGATCTTCTCGCTTTCTGCGTCTGTGATGAAAAATCCGTTGTTAACCTTATTGGTTTACCCCTGAATGTAATCTGCCTCCTTTCTCTTGTAGCTTTTAGTATTTTCTCTTTGTTCTGTATATTGGATATCTTCATAACAATGTGTCTTGGCGTTGGTCTACTGTGATTTTGTGTGCTCGGTGTCCTGTATGCATCTACAATTTGTATATCCATTTCCTTTTTTATTTCTGGAAAGTTTTCTGTAATTATTTCTTTCAGCAGATTACTCATTCCCTTGGTTTGAATCTCTGTACCTTCTTCTATCCCGATGACTCGTAGGTTTGGTTTCTTTATGTTATCCCATATCTCTTGGATGTTTTTCTCGTGGTTTTTAACCAGCCTTTCTGAGTTGGCTAGGCTCTTTTCAAGATGATATATTTTGTCTTCATTATCTGATGTTCTGGCTTCTACTTGCTCCACTCTGTTAGTGATACTCTCAATTGAGTTTTTAATTTGGTTTATCGTTTCCTTCATTTCTAGAATTATTGTTTGGTTTTTTTTATAATCTCAATCTCCTGATAAAGATGCTTAACTTCTTCTTTTATCTGTCTATGTAATTCATTTTCAAAGTGTTCTTTCACTGTTTGGATTTGCTGTCTCGTATCTTCTTTAAGGTTCCATTCCATCTTTCTAAGGTATTCCTTGAGTTCTTTATATGACCATTTTTCTGCTGATTCTAGGTCCTCCTGAATATTTAGGCTGTCCTTCATTGTTTGTACTCCTTTTCTTCCTTGCTTTTTTATGCTGCTCATGTTACTTCTTGTTCTGTTTGACTGCTGAGTTACTGTTTACTCTTATAGATTTATTTGATGCTTGAGAGGAAAGATATTAGAAGGGAAGGGAAGAAGTCACTAAAGAGAATGAGAGTAGGCAGGTAGAATTCAAGGAAGGGGGAATAAGAAGATTGAAAAGAAATGAAAAGACAAAAGAAACAAGAATAACAAAGATTAGATAATAAATAAAGAAAGAAAAGACAAAAAAGAAAAAAAAAATTTAACAAAAATAATAGTGATAATAAAAAATGAAAATTAAAATTAAAAAAAAAATAATAATAAAATTAAAAAAAATTAAAAAAATAGAAACATTGAAAAAAAATTAAAGAACAACAACAAATAAAAATTGAAAATGAAAGAAAAAGAAGAAAAAAAAAGAAAAAAAAAGAAAAAGAAAAGAAAAAAAATGATAATAATAATAATAATAAATGCAGTCCTAGAGTTCTATTAACTTCTCTTCCAGTAGGTGGAGCTGTGCCCACTGGGCCAAGCTTCTCCTCTCAATAGGTGGGAACCATTCACTGTGCAGCAGCTCTTTCTCCTAGACTGGGCGGGTCTCCAATCCTGAGTGTCTAGGGCCTTGTCTTGTGTTTCCTCAAGCCAGGCCGTGCTCACCTGTGGCGCTCACCACAATACTGGCTACACGCCAGGTCTGCTGCTCCTGGGAGCCCTGTTTTCATGAACACCTGGGCTCACTCTCCCTGTTTGCCTCCCTCAGACCCTAAGTTTGTAGAGCTTGGGGCTGAGATCCCCCAGCGAATTTGCTTGCCCTCCTGTAGCCACGCCCCCGGTAGCTGGTGCAAGAGACCTCAGTTGTCAGCACTGGTGGGAGCGGTAGCCGGGAGTTCCGCGCCGCGAGTCCCGCGCCACTCCTGATTCCCTCGGTCTGGTTATTGCGTTCACAGGAGAGCTGGGAGTGGCCCTTAAGGTTTCCCCGCTGTGTGGAGAGAGATGGCTAGGGGATTACACACCTGTCGCGCTGGTTTCAATGCAGTTATCTCCTCCGCCCGTGACGCCATTTCTCTGCCATGGTGATATCCCATGCAAATGGTGACCGTTTGTTCCCTCTGCCGGATGACCAATGCAACGGGTGGGTCCTGACTGTCTCTCCCAATCCCCGTTTCAGTCCTGTGGCCACTGCCTATGAAGGCTCGGTTGGCTTTTACCTCTGTAAGTTCCTAAGGGCCGGCCAATTATTTCAGCGGGATCGTTAGCGCTGAGTCACACGAAGCAGGCGAACCGGAGCTTAATTGCCTCCGATTCGGGCTCTCTGTGTGTGTTCTGAGGGGCCCAGCCTGTACACCCCAGATCCACGTCAGCTCAGCATTGCCTAGTGATCCTGAGCAAACAGCATTTAGACAGTTTACGGCTCCCTATGCCCGCGCAGTTGAAGATGTCAGAGACTTGATCTCTCTGCGCCTGCCACCATGTTACATCTCCTCAGTAATATTCATGTTGCCCTTACAGCTTCCTGGTATAAGCAAGTTCTTGGGATTATACAAACTGCTGCTTCTGTTTCCAGTCCAGATTTCTAGAAATGAAACCCTGCCGCCGTCGCCTCCGTCTCTGGGCCGTGCTGACGAGCGTCCGCGCTTGTCTGCGACCGTAGCAGAGCCGCCCTGGCCTCCGCAGCTCTTCAGCCGGTGCCAGGCCCCAGGGGCCCAAGCGGCTGCCGCCGCGGCTCTCCATCCCCCTCCTCCGGAGCACGGGTCCCCTGGCAGGGGGGTGCAGAACGACCCTAGAGCAGGCTCTGCCCGAAGGTGCAGCGGCGAACAGGCCACAGAGACGCTCGAGGCTGCAGTCCAGCCTTCGGAGGACAGGGCTCGGCACGCAGTCCAGCTCCAACCTCTAGGTGCGGCTGCTGGACAGTGTATACAGAGCCATCAAGACAGCAAGCAGAAAGCAAATGGCGGCTCCCGCGGAGTGGATTTTCGGCACAGAAACCACAGCCCCGCCAACAATCCCAATCCACAAACTCTCCCTGTATAAAAAATATTCAAAAAAAAAAAAAAAAGGCGGGGCGCACTGAGCTTTCTTTGCCTCGGGTACTTACAATCCACTGCTGATTACACATTCAGCTTCTCTGCCCGGAGCGAAGCGAAAGAGGAGAGAATATTAAAAGCTACAAGAGAAAGGAGGCAGATTACATTCAGGGGTAAACCAATTAGGTTAATGGCTGATTTTTCATCACAGATGTTGAAAGCAAGAAGATCCTGGAATAACATATTTCAAACTCTCAAAAATAATGGATTCCAACCAAGAACACTGTATCCAGCAAAATTAAGCTTCAGGTTTGACAATGAAATTAAAATATTTCACGATAAACAAAAGTTAAAAGAATTCACAGCCAGAAAACCAGCACTGCAAAGCATTTTGAGCAAAATACTACAAGAAGAGGAAATGAAAAACAGCACCCAAAACAAACAGTGGGAGGTAACACAGGAAAGGGGGGAAAAATAACCAAAGAGGAAAAACAAGCCAAATTAAAATAAATAAATAAAAAAACATGACTGGAAGTACAAACCATATATCAATAATAACCCTAAACGTTAATGGCTTAAACTCACCAATCAAGTGACATAGGTTGGTAACTTGGATTAAAAAAACAGATCCAACAATATGCTGCCTTCAGGAGACTCTTATGATAGGAAAAGACATACACAGGCTGAAGGTGAAAGGTTGGGAAAAATCATACCACTCATATGGTCCTCAGAAGCAAGCAGGGGTGGCCATACTCATATCGAATAAAATCAACTTCAAACCTAAGTTAATCAAAAGGGATAAAGAAGGACACTATATACTGTTAAAAGGAACCATTGACAGCAAGACATAACAATTATCAATATGTATCCACCAAATAATGGTGCTGCAACATTCATAAAACAAATTCTCCTCAAGTTCAAGAACCAAATAGACCACAACACAATAATTATGGGTGACTTCAACACACTGCACTCACCATTGGACAGATCCTGCAGACAATAGTTCAATAAAGAAACTATAGAACTCAATAACACAATCAATAACCTAGACTTAACTGACCTACATAGAATATATCAACCATCATCAAGTGGATATACGTTCTTCTCAGCAGCACATGGATCCTTCTCAAAGATAGATCATATATTATTCCATAGGGCAACCCTTAGTAAATATAAAGGTGTGGAAATAATACCATGTATCTTATCTGATCATAATGGAATGAAACTGGAAATCAATGATAAAAGAAGGAAGGAAAAATCCTGCATCACCTGGAAAATGAAAAATATGTTACTGAATGATCAATGGGTTACAGAAGACATAAAGGAGGAAATCAAAAAATTCTTAGAGATAAATGAAAATACAGACACAACATATTGGAATCTATGGGACACAATGAAAGCAGTTTTAAGAGGGAAATTCATTGCCTGGAGTTCATTCCTCAAAAAAAGAATAAACCAACAAATAAATGAGCTCACACTTCATCTCAAAGCCCTAGAAAAGGAAGAGCAAAACAACAGCAAATGTAGCAGAAGGCAAGAAACAATTAAAATCAGAGCGGAAATCAAGGAAATTGAAACAAGAGAAAAAAATTGATAAAACTAAAAGTTGGTTCTTCGAAAAAATAAATAAGATCGACAGACCCTTAGCCATGCTAATGAAGAGAAGAAGAGAGAGAAATCAAATTACTAACATACGGGATGAAAAAGGCAATATCACAACAGACACTACAGAAATACAGAAGATAATTAGAAATTATTTTGAAACCCTATATTCCAATAAAATAGAAGATAGTGAAGATATTGATAAATTTCTTAAGTCATATGATTTTCCCAGATTGAGTCAGGAAGATACACACAATTTAAACAGACCAATAACAAAGGAGGAAATAGAAGAAGCCATCAAAAAAATACCAACCAAGAAAAGCCCTGGACTGCATGGGTATACAGCGGAGTTTTACAAAACCTTTAAAGAAGAAATAATACCAATATTTTTCAAGTCATTTCAGGAAATAGAAAAAGAAGGAGCTCTTCCAAATTCATTCTATGAGGCCAACATAACCCTGATCCCGAAACCAGACAAACACACTTCAAAGAAAGAAAACTACAGGCCAATACCTCTAATGAACCTAGAAGCAAAAATCCTCAATAAAATTCTTGCGAATCGGATACAAAAGCATATCAAAAAAATTGTGCACCATGATCAAGTAGGATTCATCCCTGGGATGAAAGGCTGGTTCAATATACGGAAATCAATAAATGTTATTCACCACATCAATATACTTAAAGATAAGAACCACATGATCATCTCGATAGATACAGAAAAATCATTCAACAAAGTACAGCATCCCTTTATGTTCAAAACACTAGAAAAACTAGGGATAACAGGAACTTACCTCAACATTGTAAAAGCTACCTATGCTAAGCCTCAGGCTAGCATCATTCTAAACGGAGAAAAACTGAAGGAATTCCCTCTAAAATCTGGAACAAGACAGGGATGCCCTCTCTCACCACTTCTATTCAATTTAGTTCTCGAAATACTGGCCAGAGCAATTAGACAGACAAAGGAAATTAAAGGCATAAAAATAGGAAAAGAAGAACTTAAATTATCACTATTTGCGGTTGACATGATTCTATACTTAGCAGACCCAAAAGGGTCTACAAAGAAATTACTAGAGCTAATAAATGAATTCAGCAAAGTGGCAGGATATAAAATCAACACGCATATATCAAAGGCATTCCTGTATATCAGCAACAAATCTTCTGAAATGGAAATGAGGACAACCACCCCATTCACGATATCCTCCAAAAAAAAAAATACTTGGGAATCAACCTAACAAAAGAGGTGAAAGATTTATACAATGAAAACTACAGAACCCTAAAGAGAGAAATAGAAGAAGATCTTCAAAGATGGAAAAATATACCCTGTTCATGGATAGGCAGAACTAACATCATCAAAATGGCGATATTACCAAAAGTTCTCTATAGATTTAATGCAATGCCAATCAAAATCCCAATGGCATTTCTTGTAGAAATAGATAAAGCAATCACGAAATTCATATGGAAGAATAAAAGACCCAGAATAGCAAAATCAATTCTAAGCAGGAAGTGTGAATCAGGTGGTATAGCGATACCAGACTTCAAACTATACTACAGAGCAATAGTAACAAAAAGAGCATGGTACTGGTACCAAAACAGGCGGGTAGACAAATGGTACAGAATAGAGGACACAGAGACCAATCCACAAAATTACAACTATCTTATATTTGATAAAGGGGCTAAAAGCATTCAATGGAGGAAGGATAGCATCTTCAACAAATGGTGCTGGGAAAACTGGAAATCCATATGCAACAAAATGAAACTGAATCCCTTTCTCTCGCCATGCACAAAAGTGAACTCAAAATAGATCAAGGGTCTTGATATCAAATCAGAGACTCTGCGTCTGATAGAAGAAAAAGTTGGTTCCGATCTACATATTGTGGGGTTGAGCTCCAAATTCCTTAATAGGACACCCATAGCACAAGAGTTAATAATAAGAATCAACAAATGGGACTTACTCAAACTAAAAAGTTTTTTCTCAGCAAGAGAAACAATAAGAGAGGTAAATAGGGAGCCTACATCCTGGAAACAAATTTTTACTCCTCACACTTCAGATAGAGCCCTAATATCCAGAGTATACAAAGAACTAAAAAAATTAAACAACAAGAAAACAAATAACCCAATCAACAAATGGGCCAAGGACCTGAACAGACACTTCTCAGAGGAGGACATACAATCAATCAACAAGTACATGAAAAAATGCTCACCATCTCTAGCAGTCAGAGAAATGCAAATCAAAACCACCCTAAGATACCATCTCACTCCAGTAAGATTGGCAGCCATTATGAAGTCAAACAACAAGTGCTGGTGAGGATGTGGGGAAAAGGGTACACTTGTACATTGCTGGTGGGACTGCAAATTGGTGAGGCCAATTTGGAAAGCAGTATGGAGATTTCTTGGAAAGCTGGGAATAGAACCACCATTTGACCCAGCTATTCCCCTTCTTGGACTATTCCCTAAAGACTTAAAAGAGCGTACTATAGGGATACTGCTACATCGATGTTCATAGCAGCACAACTCACAATAGCAAGACTGTGGAACCAACCTAGATGCCCTTCAATAGATGAATGGATAAAAAAATGTGGCATTTATACACAATGGAGTACTACTCAGCACTAAAAAATGACAAAATCATGGCATTTGCAGGGAAATGGATGGCACTAGAGCAGATTATGCTAAGTGAAGCTACCCAATCCCTAAAAAACAAATGCCAAATGTCATCTTTGATATAAGGAGAGCAACTAAGAACAGAGCAGGGAGGAAGAGCATGAGAAGAAGATTAACATCAAACAGGGACGAGAGGTTGGAGGGAAAGGGAGAGAGAAGAGAAATTGCATGGAAATGGAAGGAGACCCTCATTGTTATACAAAATTACATATAAGAGGAGGTGAAGGGAAAGGGGGAGAAAAAAAACAAGGGAGAGAAATGAAGTGCAGTAGATGGGGTAGAGAGAGAAGATGGGAGGGGAGGGGAGGGGAGGGGGGATAGTAGAGGATAGGAAAGACAGCAGAATACAACAGACACTAGTATGGCAGTATGTAAAAACGTGGATGTGTAACCGATATGATTCTGCAATCTGTATACGGGGGGAAAATGGGAGTTCATAACCCACTTGAATCAAATGTATGAAATATGATATGTCAAGAGCTATGTAATGTTTTGAACAACTAATAAAAAAATGGTGGTTCCATTCCCAGTTTTCCAAGGAATCTCCATACTGCTTTCCTTATTGGCTGCACCCATTTGTAGTTCCACCAGCAATGTATGAGTGTACATTTTTCCCTACATCCTTGCCAGCACTTATAACAATAAGTTTGTCTTCATAATAGCTTCCATACTGACTGGAATGAGATAATATCTTAGCATAATTTTGATTTGCATTTCTCTAATTGCTAGAGATGATGAACATTTTTTTCATATATTTGTTTAAGAACAGCATGATATTGGTACAAAATACCATGACAGACCAATGGTACATAATAGAAGACACAGAGACTAACCCACAAAATTACAATTATCTTATACTAGACAAAAACATGCATTGAAGAAAAAATACCCTCTTCAACAATTGGTGCTGGGAAAACTGGAAATCCATATGCAACAAAATGAAATTAAACCCCTATCACCGTGCACAAAACTCAAAATGGATCAAGGACCTAGGAATTAAACCAGAGACTCTCCGTCTAATAGAATAAAAAGTAGGCCCTAATCTTCCTCATGTGGGATTAGGCCCCAACTTCCTCAATAAGATTCCTATAGCACAAGAATTAAAACCAAGAATCAATAAATGGGATGGACTCATACTAAAAATTTTCTTCTCAGCAAAAGAAACAATCTGTGAGGTGAATAGAGAGCCTACATCTTGGGAGCAAATCTTTACCCCTCACCCATCAGATAGAGCACTAATCTCTAGGGTAGGGGCTGGGGATGTGGCTGAAACGGTAGCACTCTCGCCTGGCATGCGTGCGGCCCGGGTTCGATCCTCAGCACCACATACAAACAAAGATGTTGTGTCCGCTGAAAACTAAAAAAATAAATAAATAAACATTAAAAAAAAAAAAAAACAAAGTCATCCTCAATAAGAAAAAAAAATCTCTCGGGTATATAAAGAACTCAAAAAGCTAAGAACCAAAAACAAAAAACAAATAACCCAACAATAAATGGACCAAGGACATGAACAGACATTTCTCAGAAGAGGATATACAATCAATCAACAAATATATGGGTTTTGCCTTTAAATATCCTAAAATGCTCAGGCTCAGGCTGTTCCTTGCAGAGACAGTTATGGGTCCTGTGGGTGGAGGGGGAGGTTAGTCACCAACTTGCTGGCTAAATAAAGACTCTTTGATTTGGACAGAACTGGGACTTAGTGTGTTTTCTGAGTGACCTGCCCCACAACATGTGTTTAGGGCCTGCAAATTAATCCAACAAAAGATAGGTAAACAGGAAAAATGTCGCTATCTATTGATGTTATTTTTCTTTTTTATGTGCATGGGATCTTATAGAAAGTAAGTAAAAACTCAAAGAAGCAATTAGAATTGGGAGTTTATAAATAGCATTTTAACAAAGGGTGATAAAATTGTGGAGAAGTGACTACACCAAAGAAAGGAGGTTTGTACTCCCAGAAGCAGTAAATTGTGGAAAGTTGACCAGGAAATGTATGGTAGATAAGCTTGTCTAAGAAGGGCTGTTATGAAAATAGAAGTCATCTTCTTTGCCTGCTACTAGAAAAACACCTTTATAAGTGAAAATTTAAGTAGCCTTTACATAGGGAAACTTATTCCCTGCTTTAAGGCAGAAAGGAAAGTCCAGAAAGTTTTGCCTGCATCTGCTGCTTTAACATCAGTTGTCTTTAACTCAAATTAATCTTTATGCAAAAATGGCCTATTTTGAGGGTGTCATATTCTAATTTCCTTCACTGGAATATAGTAGGCAATCAAATATATGCTTTTTTGTTGGATGCAGTGGTTCACACTTATAATCTCAGCAATTCAGGAGGCTGAGCCAGCAGGATCACAAGTTGGAGACCAGCCTCAACAACTTAGCAAGATCCTCAGCAACTTAGTGAGAGCCTGTCTCAAAATAAAAGTGGCAAAGTGTCCCTGGGTTCAATCCCCAGTTTAAAAAAGAGAGGAGGAGGAGGAGGAGGAGGAGGAGGAGGAGGAGGAGGAGGAGGAGAAGCTTGTTGAGTTGAGTGAATACTTGCTTCACTATTTTCAGTCTTTTATATTTTACCAATCATATGGCAAATTATTATGTTGCTTTATTTTTATTTTCCTGATTACTAGTAAGGTTAAGCAACATCTCCTTTGTCTGTTAGGCATTTGTATTTTGTAAAATTAGTTTTTTGTCCACAGCTTTTTCCATTTCCCCCCTTTTTAAAAAAAATCTTTTACTGAAGACAGTTGCTTTATTGGCAAAAGGGAGGGGGACATATTGTCAGGGTATTGTTAGGTTTGAAAGAAAAAAGATGGTAAAATACCTAGCACAGTAGGTGCCCCCTCACATATGAGTGTACTTCTGATACTGAGCAAGGTCTGGCTCCACACTCCAAACAGAAGCTGAGACTATGGCACTATTTTTGCAAAAGGAAAATGTTTTATTGTGGATTGAGCAGCAAGGGGATAGGAGCCATGCTCAAATTAGTCTCCCCAATCCACTTATCACAAAAGAAAGTAAGCAGGTAGGGGAAATAGAGAGCTGATTGGTTGTGGCTGGGGAGTTTCTAGAACCTTCATTATTTGGGTCCACCTGCAACTGTTGATGGTACCCCTTGCCTTCAACCCAGGGCTCTGAGACCCTGTTCTCCAGTCATGGTGGTTCTCCATGGGAGACTTTTGGATCTACCAGCCTTTCCAGGTTATTCTAGATCAAGTGCTAGGGTTCTGTGCCTGCATTCTGAAAACAAGCTTGCATCATTAAACAAGGAACTCAGTGTCATGACAGAATAATGTGGACATCATATGCAGAACCAGGTGGAAATTGTAGATACTTTCTACTGATTTTTAGAAACAGGGAAATGACCATTTTTAAGGCTAGTTTTCATTTCCTTACTTTTTTGTTTGTTTGTTTTTATGCTGAGAATACTGTTCAGGAGGAAGGTACTGGCCTAAACCCTTTAAAATGCTCATTCCAAAAAATGGGCAGTTTGAATTGTTTTCCACAAGCAGCTTTTCTTTAAATTTTCATTGTATATATGCAAATGTTTATGAAACAAGTGTCAAAAACTACTTCTGTCCCCTATTCCTCCATCTGACACTCACACTCACACACACAATATAAATGTTTTCTAACAGCGTTTTCATTTTTTATTCTTAGATGCTGAAGACCTTGGCCTCAGTTTGTCTGAGCTAAAGTTATAGAGGCTCTTAAGGGCTTGATATTGAAGAGTGTTGCTGTCTAGTGCAGAAGTCACAAACTGCCTTTAACTATTACATTTAAATCAATTAAAAGAAATTTAGAGGTTCAGTTCCTTAGTTTCATGAGTTGTGTTATAAGTACTCAAGAGCCACATGAAGCTAATAGTTACCCTACTGGATGGTGTAGATTATAGAATATATTCATCATTATAGAAAGCTCTCCTGGACATCACTAATAGAGAGGATGGAAAACCACTAGAAGATAACACTAATTGATCATGTGTGGCAGCCACAAGGAATACAGGAGGTGGACATATGAAAAGTCCACTCTTTACCCAATACCCTTTCATTTTTCAGTACAGGGATCAAACCCAGAGCTTCATGGATGATAGGCAAGCACTTTAGCACTGAACTACACCCTCAGCCCTTTTGATGTAGTAATTTTATAATAAACTTTTTTTTGGTATTGCCTTGGTTTATTTCATGTTTTCCCTCTGTATAAGTTTATAATTATTTTGCTTATATGAGTGTAGACAAGGGTGTGAAAAGTATGTGCCACCTTGATGCTGATTACACTGGGTTAATTTGAAATGTGGAATAGGAATGGCGAGAATAGATTAATATTTTACTTTAGATTTCTGGAATATTTTACTAAACAAAGAAAAATCCATGTGTTATCTCTATAAAATGAAATTAGCTATATACCCATGGTCTCCTTACCATATTTATTTTTTTAAAAAGTTCTTAGAAGAAGAAAATGTAGTATCACCTAGTTTAAAATTTAAACTATGAAGTATTTACAATAAGTATCTATTTACATATTTATTTACTTAACTATTTTTATCTCTTTCTGCACTTTTTATTGGTGCATTGTACTTGTACATAATAGTGGGATTTTTTGTTTCATATTCATACATGCACACAATACACCAATATAATTTTTTCAATATCACTCCTCAGCACTTTCTCCCTGTAGTTACTACTCATAGTAACTACTATAAAGTTAGCCAATCCTAAAAAACCAAATGCCAAATGTTTTCTTTGATATAAGGAGGCTGATTCATAGTGGGATACGGAGCGGGAGCATGGGAGGAATAGATGAACTCTAGATAGGGCAGAGGGGTTGGAGGGGAAGGGAGGGGGCATGGGGTTGTTAATGATGGTGGAATGTGATGATCATTATTATTCAAAGTACATGTATGAAGACATGAATTGATGTGAATATACTATGTATATAACCAGAGATATGAAAAATTGTGCTCTATGTGTGATAAGAATTGTAATGCATTCCACTGTCATATATAAATAAAAAAATTTAAAAATACAAAAAAAGAATAAAACTTATATGTTCTTTTAATTTCAAATACAGGGTTTAAATAATCTTAATATTTTATATCAAACATATTTGATAATAATATCTTAAAATAAATAAATAATAAAATATATTCCCTTTTTCATGGTGGAAAATGAAATATCATGTTCTGTATAGTCTACTTCCCATGTACTAACTCTGTTCAGTGAGGGGGAAAAAAGCATGTAATTTGAACCACTTTGGGAGGCAATTAGATTAAATTAATGATGTGTTGGTTTTAGTCCTGGAAAGACTTCTTTACTTAGCTGTCTCAGGCATATAAAAAAAAAATTTACTCGTATTCCAGGACCTTTAAGAGGATACTTGAAAACTACTCATAAAGTCTTCTAATGAATAACAACAAACTAGTAATGGAAGTTCTTCCTTCCAAGATCATTCTTCAATGATGCAGTCCAAAAAAAATCTAATCTATTTTGAGGACAGTGCTTTTTACATAGTAATTTCACTTTATGCCCACATATTATCCACAACTTAGGGTTTCATACTGCCACACAGTTGTGGTTGGGTTGCATCTCATGATACCTGAATTCCCTCATAAAGTGGAGAAACTCTAGCGTTCTTTCATATCCCATGCATCCTTGTCTCTGCTCTTCATCCAAGTTATGGAGAAAGCTACAATGATCCCACTCTCTAGAAGTGGAGTTAGCAATGCTGAACTCATTTGATAAGGGTGATGAACATTCAAATGCCAATATGTTGGAGTGAATCAACAGTATGAAGTATTCGCAAGGTGCTGATTCATTGCACAAGGGCATGCAATCAACTATAAAATGCAAATATTACTAGAGTTATGAAACCTTCCTCTGAAGCTATCTGCACAATCTATTACGGGATTATTTCATGCTGTATGGATACTTTTGAGTTTTTAATATGCATAATAATTTCCTGGAATGCAATGCTTGCCAATAACAAAAATAAACTAATAAATACCTAACAGATATGACAGAAAAAAGGGGCCATCCTCTGGTGAGGAAACCATTGAAATCTTAGGGAAATAAGAGCAGCTTTTATTTCTCTGTTACCATAAAAATTTCCAAATTCCAACTGAAATTTCCAATCCAATATTTTTAAGGGGAAAAAGGGGGGGAAATATATAGATGAATACTGGCCATAAGCAAGAAACTTTAAGACATGTTTTTTTCTTTAAAAAAAAAATTTTTTTAGTTGTTGATGGACCTTTATTCATTTATTTATATGTGGTGTTGAGAATTGAACCCAGTGCCTCACATTTGCTAGGCAAGCACTTTACCACTGAGCCACAACCCCAACCCTCGCAAGACATTTTTCTTAAGTAGTGCAGATTGAATTATATTCAAGGGAGGCATGGAGTCTTATCAATGTCAAACATACTCTTTTAGGAGAGCAAGGTACCCACAATAGAGCAGAGAAAACACTAGCAAATGAATATCATCACCCCATGAATTTTGGAGGTATTAGAGTTAAAGGTAAAACCCAGTCATTTTCATCATTGACATGCACAAACACATATCAAACAAAATATTTGGGCCCAATCATGAATACTACAAGGCATCATGGATTAATGAATTGGTACCATTGAAACTGGCTTCTCACACCAAGAGAGAACCAGCAAGTGTTGAAAATAGTACCCAGTTTCTAAATAAATATTTAGAACGAATAAATGAAGATTTATCTTTCTTTAGCACTGCCTTGTGGAATGAAGAACAAAGATGGAAGATGATATTTATGCTCTGAGGCTAAAACAAACTGATGTTTTGGAATAGAAGTTAAGATGAAATGGCCAGAAATCCCCAGAGTAGCCACAAACAGTAATTCAGATCTGTTCATTCACTCAGTAATTTCTTAAGAATTCTAGAGATAGAATGTAGCAAAAGTCACTGCCTTTTTAAAACGTAAACATTGTGGAGGGAATAGTTGTTAAATAATCATTAAGAAAAAACAGCACAGGATTCTATTAGAAGCTTTGACAAGAGGAGCTAATTTCAACAGATAGGAAGGGTCACAGGAAGGCTTTGAGAGAGTAACATTTAAAATAACATCCAGAGAATCAAGAATTGTTAGGAGGCAGAAACGAGAAGGAAGAACATTTCTTGAAGGAAAGGACATATGCTAAGTCATGAGGTAGAAAGAAATTTGGTGTGTTTAAGACTGCAAAACAACAATGGCAAAAGATGGTAGTAGTAGCTGACCCAGAAAGGTAAGCAGAGGACCTTTGTGTGCTTAAAGATATCTGACTTGATAAAGTGAAATGAGTAGCCACTTTTCTTTAATTAAGGAAAGGTCATGATACCATCTACATCTCAAGATTATTCCAGCTATTGAGTAAAATGATAGACAGTGAGAAGAAGCAATGGTTATCAAAATTTGTAGGCACTTCCCTGGAATCCTCAGAAGTTATTTGGGAGGTGACTAAACTATCTGAACTTACACTGTAGTTATTTCATACATATATATAGTTATAATATATATATAGATAGATAGATAGATAGATAGATAGTTGTTATTGTTAAAGAGTGATTCTGCAAAACTTGAGGTCTGGGAAGACATCAGAGTTGCACTATTATATGGTAACTTTTCCTATTTACTATTTAATCTAGATAGGCTAGATTATAGCAGGAAATTATATCAGGTTAGCAGAAACCATATTCATTTCTGTTCAGCCATAAAATGAGACTAGGAAAGTAGTGACAGCATCTTTGTGAGTGACCAAACTGAGAAGTATTACTACCCTTTGAGAAGGCTCCTGTAATTTAGACTACCTTCCTTCTTTGAAAATTAAAACTTTCTTCATTTAAAATTACATTTGCACACAAAGAGAAAACTACTCTAGAAAATGTTTGATTCATATGCATAATAAAGAGGCTATTTTGACCTATGAAACTAAAGGTGGCATGTATTAATTTCATATTATAGTTTAACAAATTACCAGAAATTTGGTTGTTTAAACAATATAAATTAATTCTCTTACAGTTTAGTAGGGAGGACAGAAGTCCTAAAAATCAAGCAGTTGGTAGGGCTGTGTTCTTCTGGAGGCTCTAGAAGAGAACCAAAGCCTAGGCTTTCCTAGCTTCTAGAGGCCTCCTATGTTCCCTGGCCTGTGACCCTGCCCTCTGTCTTCAAAGCCACTGTGTAGCATCTTCCTGTGTTTCTCTCTGATTCTGAACTTCTTGCTTCCCTCTTACAAAGAGGCTCACAATTACATTGAGCCCATACAGAAAATCCAGGATCATTTTCTCATCTCAAGATTTTTAAGGTAATGGCATTTGCAAAAAATCCTTATTGGAAGTAAGGTAACATATCCATAGGTTATAGGCATTTGAAAATCATCTTTGGGGAGGTTCATTATTCTGACCAGCACAAAGCATTCTAGATAAAAGAAAAGAAAGACATGAATAAAAGATCTTAAATTTCTTAAAATTTTATTTAGGTATGTATATATGAAAGCAAAATGCATTTTGATTCATTTACACAATTGCAGCACAATTTTTCATTTCTCTGGCTGTTCATGATGTAATGTCACACCCTACGTGAAGTCTTACCTGTATCTAGGGTAATGATGTCCATCTCATTCCACCATTTTTTCTGCCCCCATGCACTTTCTCTAGAGATTCTAAAGTTTTAAACCAGTAATGAAAGTAACCTAATTTGTTACATACAAAAAAAACCAAAATTAATTGTGTAAAAGATAAACTTAATTTTTTTTTAATTCAAAAGAAAAGATTGATAATAAAATTCAAAGATAAACATCCATATTTAACTGCCAAAGTAGATAGGACTCAAAGATCCTTCATTATGATATTAAATAAGACTCAAAGATCCTTCATTATGATATTAAATAAAAAAAGGATGGGAGTGCCAACCACAGGATTGTGAATAAAATGATGATACTTAAGAATTCTAAACACTGTTGCATTATCTTTATGTATGAAAGCAAAAATAGAGATATTCTCAAATACACAAATGTCAGAACACATATGCTATAGACTGAATGTTTGTGTCCCCCCAAATTCATATTTTAAATCTTAACATCCAATGTATTTGTGAAGCCAGTTCACTGTGTACTGGTTACCAGCTTATCTGTGTCTGGTGAAACAGAACACCCCCACACATAACAAGCCATATGAAGCAGATTTATTGCTTACACATAGGCAGCAAAAGATGACAGACAACTGGGATTCCTCATAAGTGGGTTTCCCAAAGCTCAGGAAAGCTGGCCAGAGTGGAAGGAGTCTTGCCAGTGTGTGTCTGACTTGATCAGCAGCTGAGGGACCTAGAAAGCAGCCCATCCTGGGGTCTCAAGATATGCTGAGCTAAAGCACTGAAAGACATTGTATTCTGGGGAAAAGGGAAATGGACTAGATCCTGGACTGTTCTGGCCAGCTCCCTGTCACCTTAAGATGTAGAATTCCCAGCACTTTCCAAGTTATTCTTGAGAACTATAGGTGGAAAAGTTGGGAGAATTAGGTCAGTCCAAGGTTATTGAGATCAGTCCCACTTATTTGGAAGTAGGAATTTGGGGAGATGATCAGGTCATGTGGGTAGATCCCTTATTGATGGAATTAGTACTCTTATAAAAAGAGCTCCCTCTTCTTTTCTCTCATATGAAGACACAGAGAAAAGAGAGCCATCTATGAACATGGAGGAGTATCTTCACCAGACATGCAATCTACCAGTTCCTTGATCTTGGATTTTCCAGTCTACAGAATTGAATAAATTTTAGAAACAAATTTCTGTTTTTCATAAAGCCACCCAGTCTATGGTATTTTGTTATAGCAGCTTGAACTGACTTAGACAATATACCCAGTAAATTCCTGAGTAGAGCAACTCAAAGCCTGGGATAACAACCAAATATGAATCAAAAGTAAGAGCAGAATATACTTTCTGTTTGTTCATAACCACAACTCCTCTAGGAAGGCATTCTATTTGCTGAGCACTGTAAAATGCAAATTGTTCTGTGGAATTAAGACCCACTTTTTCTTTTTCTTGCTCTTTGAAACACCCATGCTTGATGCTGTGAATTACCCTCTAAGAAGCAAGACAGAAGAAGGAAGAAAACTCAATCAGATAGATGGTGTGAAGCAAGATATTGTGTTGGGGGCAGAGGCCATTGTGGAACATGTGTTGTGGGATGGACAAGGTGGTCATTAAAGAATGAAATATCTACTGTTTAAGTTGTTTGGGTTGCTATAATTGAAACGCCTCTTCTACCTGCCTTTTATTTTATTTTTTTTGGTTTGTATGAGGTGTATGTGCCACATCTGAGCAGATATGACTCAAAGCAAAGAAGCAGCCATGAGAGAGCCATGAGAACACCAGCCCCTGAAGGTCCTAAAAAATTACAGGCAGGTGTTTTGAGTCAGTTTTATGTGGACCTTGAGAGACTGGAAAGCACCTAGCTATCATTTGCATTGCGCCTGAACTAGGGAAATTAGAGCTGGTAGATACTTTTAGAGAGCAAATGTTAATGTTCTGAAGTCTAAGTAATATTTAGATTTTTTTTTCTTCTGTCCTGATGTAGCCTATCACTCTGAGGGAGGGGAGAAGGTTGACATTCACACTCTTGGTTTTATCTCCAAAAATTCATCACTTCCAATCTCAACTTTCTTCTTCTGATTTCCATGACCTCATATCTTCCTGGTGCTCCTTCTGCCCACTGGTCATTTTTTCTGTTTCCTTTGCTTAATCTGTTCTTCTTCATTCTGAACCCACAGTGCTGCCTGACCATAAAAGATAAAAGACATTTACCATTTCTGAGTGAAAACTATTTCAAACTTAGCAACATAAAGCAACAGCTGTTTTTATATCACATATTCAGTGGGTCAGGAGTTTGAAAAGGGCACAGAGAAGGTGGCTTACCTCTTCTGGGAAGATTTGCTCACTGGGATTACCCCTCAGCCTCGGCACTGGAATCATCTGAAGGTTTGATCGCTGATGTGTTTGGACTTGGACTGAGGACTGTGGATTGTCTTCTTTACAGCATTTCATCCTCAGGGTCCTGGTGCTTCTTAGAGGGTAATTCAGGGCATCAAGCATGGGTGTTTCAAAGAGCAAGGCAGAAGGAGTCTCATGGCCCTTTTGAACCCAGCCTCAAAAGTTACATGTGTCATTTTCACACACACACACACACACACACACACACATCCATTACAAACAAGTCCCAAGTCCACCAAGGTTAAAGAAGAAGAGACATAGACTCAGTTCTGGATGGGAGTACTCCAAATATCATACCAGAGAAGAGCATGTGGGAGAGGAGAGGTTGCTGCTGCCATCTTTACAAAATACAATCTGCCACACAAGTTTTGATCAATCCTGTAAATCTCAAGCTAGTATATTTATTTCCCTATTTGACATTTCTACCAGGATCTCATATACATTTCAAGTAAAATCTGACCAAACAAAAAAATATAATTTTTCCCCATGCCAAATCTTAGGGTGATGGCAAGTTTATAAGAGGGTAACTAAAGTTGTTAGATATGAAGAAATTAGCAGTGATCTATGTGTGACTATTCATTGAGCAAATGAGTCAGTATCAAGTTGATTGAGCTAATGAAGGCCTCGGTCACCCTGAAATTCAGGAACAGGTCTATCATAGGAGAGGTCCTTCAAATATTGCAGCACAAGAGCAGACAGGCATTATGCCTGAGACTACCTCTGCAAAACTGACTCTAAGCCAGTTTGTGAACTTAGATTTAAAAAAAGAGAAGTATTGCTTAATAAATGACATCCAAAGATTCTTATAGATAACTGGCCCAGACAGAAATTCAAAATCCAGGAAAACATGGAACTGCAATGGCTCTCAAGCTCAGCTAACAATCCAGAAAGAGCAAACACAAAGTGCACTATGAGATGTTTCTTTGGAACCTCAGAAATTATCACTAAGGTCTAGACAGGATTATACCATATTCATCCAGATACTTATGGAAAACTCAGATGAGTCAAGAATAAATGTAAACCAGCAGCTCATCAGAACATAGAACCAAAGTGACCATTCTAATATAAAAGTAAAGAAGAAAACCAAACCCTAAGAACCTCAATACAATAGGGGAGGTAGCCTATGTCTGCCTCAGTGTAGCAATCTGATTATTTAATCTGAGCATCAGAAACGATTGTGGCTAACAAAAGAGAACAGAGCAAGTTCTTGCAAGTTATGCCAATCATGTTTTGGTCAAGACAGAGTGACATAACCCAGAGTGACATAATGTTCCTTTTAGATATTAGTAAAAGTTTCTTTTGGAAAAGTCAAACCTGATTTCACCTGAATTGATGCAAAGCAATAAGATCCCATCTAAGCAACATTAGAGGGGATGATTGGAACCCTCCAAAAATTCAATTGCACTGGTAGATGTGAGAAGACCAATTTAAGACAGAGATGAATAGTGGAAGCAGCCAAATAGAAAAGAGATATTGAAGGTGGAAAGATAAAGTATGTTGATCTTTCCATGCCTACAGATTTGTCTATTAAGTTTCCTCCTATATTTAACATATAATGGAAATAAAAAATAGCTACTCAGTTTTCATAGACCTCTTTAGTTTAAATAATTTATCAAATAGACATTTCAGCTGGCTTTATTTGAATTACTTTATTTGAATCTACTGCAAGTAGATCTCTCATATTCTAGAATGTGGAAGTGTATTTTTCTAGAAAGATCAAATTGCTAAGTGTTTTAATATAACTCATCAAGAGCTTTAAGAACCCAGAAACTATTGTATCAGATTACTCTGGAATAAACTGCTGTGTGTGTGTGTGTATGTGTGTATGTGTGTGTGTGTGTATATATATATATATATATATATATATATATATATTTTCAAACCCTTGGTGTGAAGCTGCAATAAATAGGAACTATGGCTAAGACCAGGAAATGATCTTACTTTTTGTCACTCAGAAATGTCACCTCTTTCTGGGAGCCTGGGAGCACAGAGCACTCAATCAGGATCAATAAAAGTCCCAAGATAAAAAGGATTTCTCCTGTTCTATGTCCTAAAAATAGCTGGCAAGTCCAGGTACAGTATTCAGACATTTTCTATCTAGATTAAAGACCTAGATTATGGGGCTGTGTAAACCCCACTTAATAATAGATAATCTTTCTTACTAGACAGTGCTTCACTTGAAAGCCTGGCTGAGGTGTTTCTCCTGCACCAGATAGATGAATACTGCATTATTAGCCCCATTTTCCTAAAACTGTGTCATTTATCTACATCCAATTCCTCTTTAGATCACTCTTTAAAAATATTGGCCATATTCATGGAAATGCAAGTAAATTTCTTTTCAGAGGGCAGACTTTTTTCCTCCTTTATTAATGTCACCATTCCTATTGCCTTCTCTTTGGTCACCCTCCCACATTGGATACTTATTCTTTCATAAATCTGTGGATAGACCTAGTGTTGTTTTTCTAGTTTGAAATTTTAAGAAATTTCTTTAATATTTCTATCAGTACTGGGGTCAATGCTTATATACATTGACTCAGATGTATGAAAAAGTAATTTTAATTTATACAGTTGACTAACTATTTTCTGTAGCACTGTAGCATCCATTTCAGCAGGTGGCTAAAAATATTCACTAACTGCTTTCCAAACCTTTCTACCCTCTCCCTACATTGGTACAACTAGCATGTAACCCAACAAAATTATATTTGTAATTTTGTCTCCTGCCATTTAAAAGTCTCCACTGGATTTACATTCATTCACTTTAGAGCTTATATTGTCAATTGTGACTCTTTTTCTCATTCTGTAGAAACCTTCTCACTATTACTACCACTGGTACCTCTTTCTCTGTATATAATTTGAACACCTGTGAAAACATTTATATGTTCAGGGGGTGCAATGGAAAAGCATTTGGTGTTTCTATCATATCTTGGATTCTCACTGAACTCCAATATGATGGGATAGACATGCTTGAATATTAAGAAAGGATAAGATGAAAAGACTAATTTGCACAAACAGCACCATTGTTAACTTACTATTATTTTCTTAAAATAAAAGCTTGAAACTATGTGGACATGGGTTTGCTAAAACCACTAAAATTTGTAGATTCATGTTCTTTTACCATCAATAAAGGAAGATTTTCCTTTTGATACTAGTCTATAAGAAAATGATACTTATTAAAGTGTCATTTTCTCCATAAGGTAAATGTTCTAAAAATGAAACAACCATACTATTCAGTCAGTTTTTTCATTGTTGCAACAACAACAACAACAAACCTGACAAGAACAACTAGAGAAGGAGAAGTTTATTTGGGGGCTCACAGTTTCAGAGATCTCAGTCCATAAATGACCAACTTCATTCCTCAGGGCCAGAAGTGAGGCAGAACGTCATGGCAGAAGTGTGTACAGGACAAAAGTGGTTCAAGAAATGGCCACTAGGAAGCAGAGAGAGTGAGCCCTCTTCACCAAGAACAAAATATATTCCCCAAAGGCACGCTCTGCAATGACCTACCTCCTCCAGCCACACCCTGCCTGCCTACAGTTACCACCCAATTAATCCCTGATTAATGCACCAATTAGATCAAAACTCTTATAGCCCAGTTATTTCACCTCTAAACCCTCTTGCATTGTCTCACACATGAGCTTTTAGGAAACAGCTCACATCTAAACCATAACACAAACCCATTCTTCTAAAATGCTGCACATGCCAATACTGTAAGCTTCATCCACAAACCCTGACTTATTTGGGAACCTGCTTTTTTTTATGGTTGCATATTTGTAGGAAAAGTTATTGTGGACGTATAATCATTAGGTAAAAGACTTAGGTAAGTCGTGCCTTAGCTAAGTGTACAGGATATTTTTATATTATGTAAATTAATTCCACAAACATAAACTGAACAACTACACACACTCTTTCTCCCTCATTCTCTTACACACTCTCTCTCTTGCTCTCTCTGATATATACAAACACTCTCTCTTTCTCCTTCTCTCTTTTTCCCTCTCTTACACACGTATATACATACCATTGATTATGCTCCCTCTTAGGTAATTTTCCAATAAGCTACGAGATTCAAAGATTTTCCATTATTATCTGAGAAGAGAAAAATGTGCTGGGCAATTTTCACTTTGTATATCTCCATGATGAGATGGAACAAGTGAGACAAAGTACATTAAATGAGGGAAGACCTGCAATAGTTGAAGTATTAAAATCCCCCAGTAGAGTCACATTTTATTTCATTTACACATAGTTTTATAGAACAGTATTTAATGCATGAGGAGTAGTCATCTACTCTGAAATCACAGGGACCATTACAAACTGATGAATGCTTCATACACCATATAAATTAGATGAAAAGGAACCAAGAGGATGGGAGCAAAAGTTAGATAAAGGGGGCACCGCTTGGAAAGGTTAATACTGGAGCCAGTGATCTGCAAAGGTCAGGTGAAAGTTTCCAAGTGTCTCTAGCAGAAGCTTACTTCTTCCATAAAAGCCACCCAACTGGCATCCTTTCTCTGGTAAACTGAACCAATCTTGATGCACAACAAGGTAAACTATTCCAAAACAAAAGGGCATTTCCAATCCAGCTGGAGGATTCATTCTGTCCCTGAAAAGTAAGCTCAGGAATGATAAGTCAAACCATAACTTATGAAGAGTGAGATTCACAGAATAGTCCTGAGCAACAAATACAATTAGATAAAGGACATTTAATTTTAAAATGCTTGAAATAATAGCAAAGATAAAACAACAACAAAAACAGCTGCCTATGATTCTCTTCTGTGTCTGTTTCTCCAATTTGAACTTTCTATAAAATTGGTCTTGAATACTTTTCATTTTATTTTATTTTATTTTTGAATTTTTAGCACATAGTAGTGGAATTCATTTCTACACATTTATAAATGCATATAACATAAGTTTTCTCCATTTCAATCTGCAGTACTATCCCTTTATCTTCCTCTCCCTCTCCCAATACCCTTCCTCTATTCTGTTGGTCTTCCTTTTATTTACTTGTTTTTAATGGGTACATTATAGATGTAAATAAAATTGGAATGTATTGTGATATATTCATGAATGCCAATAGAATAATTTGGTCAACTTTATGCTGTGGTTCTCCTTTTCTACATGCCCCCACAAACCTCAAAGTCTTAAGAAGTCTTAAGTGTCTTAGTGACAGCAATAGATAGCAATGGCTCACCATATAGTAAGCTATCAGTATATTCCAGGTCCTGTTCTAATTGCTTTATGGGTATGAAAACATTCAATAGTTAAAAAAGAAAATAAGATGAGATGTGCCTTTTGTTGTTGCTGTTTTACTACAAATGAACCCAGGACTGTAAGTGGGTTAGGTATTTACCTAAGGTCACACAGCTTAGAAGGAGCAGAGACCTACTTTGAATCCAAGAAGTCTAATGGCAGAACCTATGCTCTTTTTCATTTGGGTGCCAGGCATTGAACTCAGGGGTACTCGACCACTGAGCCACATCCCCAGCCCTATTTTGTATTTTATTAGAGACAAGTTCTCACTGAGTTGCTTAGTGCCTCACTAAGTTGCTTATGCTGGTTTTGAACTCATCATCCTCTTGTCTCAGCCTCCTGAACCACTGGGATTATAGGTGTGTACCACTGAGCCTTGCAGAACCTATGTTCTTAACTACTCTACTAAACTGCTTTCAACATTCAGTGTGGCATGGGATTAAGCAAGAGAGGCCATATGAAGTGTTATCTGCCCAAAAGAGAAGACTTACTGTGGAGCCTCTCTGCCTTTATTCTTCAAACTAGTCCCCCTGCAGGTAAAGTCAGGTCCATCACCCACATTTGCATTTGGCTTCCAGGGAAGGTTTTTTCCTTTCCTTATAGGATCTTTAGCTCCAAAAATGATTAACTCTTCTTACAAAATTGTTGTTACACTAACCAATTAAATTTAGCATCCCTAGCATAAATCATCACTTAAATACTGTGTGGCACCTTAAGGGCTTAGGAGTCATCTTAATGAGTCAGGTCTTTCAGACATCAAAATCTCAAAATAGAATATCTTGATGATATTTGGCCAAATTTTGCTTCAAATAGATCTGTGGATGGTCTGGCTGGGAATAAATTTGGACAGATCCAAGTTTAGAAGAAAAATTCCAAAATAAAATACCAGAAAGTTCACAGTTCTTTTTTTCATTAGAAAATAAAAGCATTCCTTCTCAATAAACTAGTTGTATAATATTATAAATCTATCAAATTTAGGCTTCTACTACAGATTGAGGTTTCACTCTATCAAGAACTTTAATGGCACACAGCCCCACAAAATAGTCCATTCCTATTTCATAGTGTTTTTCAAAACCGGTCATTTCCACCTCTAAATCAGACATGTTTGCCCCTGGATCCCCACGTTGTTCACAAATGTGAAGGATGCTGCACAGACCTGAGACCCACATTGACCACAGTTCTGGCCACATGCACATTGACTTCAGGAGCTGGCCTTCTGTCTCTCCATCTCTGGACTTTTCACGAAGGTAAAAAATATTTCTTAACAACTAGTAATCCCTCAGCATTGATATTCAGTCATGGCATTGCAAATATCTTTCCTCTTCCTAGTGAACATTCATAATCTGATCGTTCAGTTGTTTATGTTCATCTGAGCATGACTACTGTTATGGTTTAAGTATGAGGTATCCCCCCAAAGCTCATGTGTGAAACAATGCAAGAAGGTTTAGAGGTGAAATGATTGGAGTATGAGAACCTTAATCTAATCAGTAAATTTATCCCCTGATAGGGGTTAACTGGGTGGTAACTGAAGGCAGGTAAGGTGAGGATGGAGCAGGTGGGTCTCTGGAGGCATTCTCTAGGTTTATATACTTTGTCCCTGGGGAGAGGAATCTTGCTCTTTTAGCTTCCTGGTGCCATGTTTCGACACCTTTCTCTGCCACACTCTTCTGCCATGATGTCCTCCTGCCTCACCTTGAGCATAATAAATGGATTCAGCCTTTGATAGACTGAGACCTCTGAAACCATGAACCTCCAGATAAATTTTTCCTTCTTTAAAACTGTCCTTGTCAGGTCTTTTGGTCATGGCAGTAGAAAAGCTGTCTAAAACAATCACTTCTATACTAATTCTAGTGATCATGTTTTGTCCCCATCATAATCTTAGCATGCTCCATTGTGATTGATCCATCTATCTAATCTATCTATCTATCTACCTACCTACCTACCTACCTACCTACCTATCTTCCTACCTTAAAGGCCTAGAAACAGAAATCTTTCACTTCTAATGCTTACCTTTGTTTGACATTTAGATAAGAATCCAGAAACATGAAAGGATTTGTTAAGGTTTGAGAATTTCCTCCATTTCACTTTCAAATTGATGATCATTCTAATGCAGATATTTTAATTTGTCATTAATAACTTTAGGCAGAGGGTAGGCTTTGAAAACGTACATTTACTTTTCTATGCTTTAAAAATTACCTTTCAGAACTGAAAGCATTATGTATGAGGCCCTGGGTTCAATCCCCAGCACTTCAAATTAAATAAATAAATACATAGATAGATTTAAGTAGATATCTGTATATCTATTCCATAACATCATTATTCACAGTAGCCAAAACAACCAAATGTCTGACAATTGCATATATAGTACAATTGTATATACACACTCGATATATTGTTATTCATCTTAAAAAAGGAAGGCAATTCTGACACAATGTGACCATGTGGTTGAAACTTGAAGATATTTTGCTAGGTGACATAAGCAAGTCACAAATATTGCATAATTCAACTTATGTGAAGTATCTAGAGCAGTCAGATTCTTATGGAAAAGGAACAATAGTTTCCAAGGCCTGAGAGGAAGAGAAATGAGGAGTTATTGTTTAATGGGTACAAAGTTTCAGTTTGAGAAGATGAAAAATTTCTTGAGATGGACTGTGGTGAAATTGTAGGACAATGTGAAAGCACAAAATGTCACAAAACTGTACAATTTGAAATGGTTAAAATGGGAACTTTTATGTTATACATATTTATTACAATAAACACATGCTTCAGTTTTTTCAAAAAAATCCTTGAAATCCCCCCACACTCCATTACATGTATTTTTAAGCTCTCATTATTGTTTTGTGGCATTATCAGTTTCCCATGGACAACATGATTTTTTCCATGTACTTGCTCCTTTATACTCTTTTAAAAATATATTAGCTTTATTGCTTAAAATGCCATACAAAATGTACCCTGGGAACAGAATGTCTAAATATTGTCAACACTGCGGCATTCTGGTTTTCCCACATCCAACTCTGGGCAGTCTAGTCTTGATTGTTAAGCATTACAGTATTCCATGTTTGCTCAGTTCTCAGACTGTTTCTGGCAGTTTCTCAGAACTTTTCAAGTAATTACTTTTGGGGTATCAAGGGACTTATAACAACCAAAGAGCATGTTGCTCATCTCAGTCATTGTCTGGGTGCATTGACACCCATTCTAAAGGCACTGACACTATTTTGTGAGCCTGGCCTCATGATTGAGATCACATAATTGCAATAATTAGGAAACTCACCTCAGGATATTATCAGAATGACCCACCCAAACCCAAGTCCATATGGTTTGAAATAGCTAATGAGTCAGTTAATGTGCTATGTCCAGGAGTAATGGGTACTCAATATGGATGGCGTGAAGGTATAATTTACCAACATTCTGACTGATTAAGGGTTTCAAGTGGACATTATGTAACTTAAAGAGGGTTCAAGGTATTAACAGTTTTAATAGTTGAGACAAAAGGAAGAAGCAATGATTATTTAAAAATCAGGGGCATTGGAACTTGAACAATTTCTCTCAATAGCGTGTTCCAGGATGAAAAACTTAATGCTATATAAAGTCAAATGATGATGTAGGTTTAAGCAGCCATCTGTAATACTGTGGAGAGGTGTAGGGGCTGCTACTGACTGAGTCCTGTGCATAACAGAAAAGGAAAGAAAATGTTCAAAATTGAACCCACTAATTTTGAGATGGAGAAAAGAGAGGAAGTCCTATTACAAAATAATCATAATAAGGCTAGAATCAACACTATCAGATGTCTACTATATGGAAGAAAGAGATTTACTTGGTAATTGACTTATTTCTCACTTCTTATATTAGTATTATCTCAAATTATCTAAATACTCATAATACTTTAGAGTAACCCATTGTTTGTGTCATCTTATAGAAAGTAAGAATTCAAAGTATAATAAACTGAAATTAGAAAAACTTCTAAGGTAACATTTTAGCTATCATCAGAAACCCTTATGACGAAGGTCCATGTTAAGTTTTTGAATATGTAGGAATTTTGAAGGAATTTAAGTAAAGAATGAGTTTTTTGGGGGACTGAACTCAGGAGCACTTGACCATTAAGCCACATCCCCAGCTCTATTTTGTATTTTATTTAGAAACAGGGTCTCACTGAATTGCTTAGCTCCTCACTTTTGCTGAGGCTGGCTTTGAACTTACAATTCTCCTGCCTCAGCTGCCCAAGCAGCTGGGATTATAGGTGTGTGCCACTGCACCCGGCAGGAATGGGTTCTTAATTTGGAGTCCATAAACAGTGGATTTCTGGAAAGATGTTAGGAAGAGTCTGTGAACCAGGAAGGTAGGAAAAAATATGATAACTTTATTTTTACCAATTTTATCTGAAATTTAGCATTTCTCATAATGACACAATAACCACATAGTATTAGCGTTACCTGAGACTTTTACATAAAAAGGAATTGAAGATGTTTTCATATGACAATAAAACTTTTGCAGACCTTTTGAGTTATTCATGTTCATCACTGTCATAAAAGACTGTCTAATACTAGACCTACTGCCAGGTCTAATATTTTTAAATATTTAAAATTAACTTTAATAGATTTTGTTTTCCTTTATAACTATGTATTTCATTTTATCCATATTTAAAACATCAAAAACATGGAAGACAGATCCAAGCCTCTCCTAGACCAATGAAGGGATTCCTGGCACACACACAAAAAAATGATTAAGACCCTTTGCAACACTACGGCTCTATTAAGGTCTATGTACTCTATACCAGTTTTTGGAGTTTTTAACTCTAAGTGTCTCAGAATTAACTTAGAGATTTTGCTTTATTTAAAACAATACATGCACATTAAAAGATGCTCAATTATACAACAGGATATATAATGAAAATAGGTCTCTTACCTCCAGATATGCTCACCAGACGCAACCACAATTTCTTATGAGTTTTTCCAGAGAAATCCTATTCATATTTAAGTATATAATATATACTAATGTCTATGTATATACTAATTTATATATATATATATATATATATATATATATATATATATATATACACACACACACACACACACACACACACACACACATAGGACATTTATCTTTTCTACCTTTTACACAAATAATAGCATATTTAACAAAATAATCTGTACCTTGTATATTGCCACTTAATATATTCTGGTAATTATTCCATATCAATAGATAGAAAAACGCCTCCATCTTTTAAATGTTTAATGCAGTGTTTGATTATATGGAAGTACTACACTTTATTTGACCAATTTTCTGTGGATTTCCACTTAGTATTCAGTCTTTGTTATAATATGGATATGAAGTATTCCCCAAAATGTCCTGTGTTAATGCAGGAATATTCAGAGATGAAATGATTGGAGGTGAAATGAGAGCTTTAACCTAATCAATTCATTCTACTTTGAATGGACTGGATGGTAATTGTAGGAAGGTGGGGCATGGCTGGAGGAGGTGGGTCACTGGGCTGTGCACTAAAGGGTTCATCTTCCATGTGGCCCCTTCTCTCTTTCTGCTTCACAGCCTGCCATGTCCTGAGCATCTTCCTTCTTCCATGCCCTTCCACCACAATCTGCTGCTGCCTTATTTGAGCCCAGAGTCCAATGAAGTCAGCCCACCATGGAGTATAGCTCTGAAACTCTGAGACAAAATACAATTTTCCTAACCTAAGTTGTTTTTTTGTTGGATGTTTTGGTCATAGCCATGCAAAACTGACTAACAGAAATTGGCATCTGAACTAAACTCTTTGGTGTGACTAACCACGTGGCTTAGAAGCCTTTGGAGCTCATTTGAAGGGGAAATTTTTAAAAAGTTTGGAGATGGAAGCTGGAGAAGCCTTAAAATTTTATAAGCAGAGCTTGATGGGAGATTCTAGTAGGAGCCCAGAGAAGCAGAGTGCCAATAAGAGGGCAGACTGGGTTTATTTTTAAAGGGAAAAGTGGACTCTGCTGGGAAATTGGACTAGAGGCCATTTATGTAACATTTTGGCAAAGAACTGGTCCACATATGCTCATGTTCTGCAACTTTATATAAGGCTGAATTTAAAGACAACAAAGTGATTAAACTGTGCAAGAAATTCCAAAAAACTAGCAGTTTGGCCAGAAAAGTGCATATAAAATTGAGGCCAAAAAAGGGATATGATTATTGAAGAGATTATAATAATGAAAGAGATGATAAGTACTTTGCACAAAGATGCTAAAAAACATGGCTCGAGGGCATATCAGGAATTTGTAAGACCACATCCATTACAAGCTCAAGGACATCGAAAGAAAAATTCCTTTGAGAAGATATCTTGGGGCATTCTGTTTGTACAGAGGGGCCTGAGAAGTTGTCTCACCATGCTCAGCTTCCCAGGCATTCAGAGGCTCTTGCAGCAGTGTTTCCAGATGAGCCAGCTACTGTGCAACCTGGTGACAGAACTTGGCATCATCCACATAGTGTTTGTCATGTAGGAATGCAGAACACCAAAGTTAAGGCACCATGGTAGCTTCCACTGAGACATAATAGAAAGGCCTGGGGGCCAGGCAAAGTGTAGCAGGGTTGGAATCCCTATGGGATACCTCTGAGAGGGTGATGCATAAAGCTGTGAAGCTGACCCTGAAGATGGAATGGAAACCACTGGAATTAAGAGATGCCAATAACAGGGACTGCCTGCTAAAGAAAGCTTCTGGCTGCAAAAAGAAGAAGGATAAGAGAGGTCTTTAGTACAATAGGTAAGACCTAAGGAGTAGGCCTGACCTATTGGTAAACAGATCTTGCCATCGTGTGTCCTACATGCTATATGTATGTTATGGGACCTGTTTTCCCAGCTGGGTTTCATTCTTAATTTGGTCCTATCCCTTTTTTTTTCTATGCCCCTGTTCTGTCCTTTGGAATGAGAATGATTATATATATGTATGTATATATAATTTGCTGTTGATTTTTATAGGGGCTCACAACCAAGAGTTTGTCTTGAGTTGCAAATGAAACTTTGGACTTCGACTTTGGGTAATGCTGAAACTGTTAAGACCATGGGAAATCTTGGAGATGGACTAAATGCATTTTGGATTGTGATATGATATGAGCTTTTGGGGAACAAGGGTTAAATGTAATGGCTTGGACATGAGGCATGCTCCCAAAACTCATATGTTAATGGAGGAATATTCAGAGGTGAAGTGATTGGATTACAAGAGCTGTCACCTTTCATCCCATCCTAGTTTGAATGGACTAGGTGGTGATTGTAAGCATGTTGGGTGCGATTGGAGGAGATGGGTCTCTGGGGACATGTGCTAGAAGGGTTCACCTTCCCTGTGGCCACCTTCCCTTTTCATCTCTGCTTTTGTCTGCCAGTCCTGAGCAGCTTCTTTCCACCATGCCCTCCACCATGATTTGTTTCACCTTGGGCCCAGAACAGTGAGTCAGCTAACCATGGTCTAAATCTCTGAAACTGTGAGCCAAAATAAGCTTTTCCTCCTCTGAGTTGTTCTTGCCAGGTATTTTGGTCACAGAGACGCAAACCTAATATAGTCTTTTACTATTTGATGTCCCTAAGAAGATATTTTGTTCATATAGATCTTCCACATATTTTAATGTTTATTCTTAGTTTTGTCAACTTGTTTTGTACTTCTATTTTATTTTATTGTGGGGCTGAGGATTGAATCCAGGGCCTGCACATCCTAGGCAAGTGCTCTACCACTGACATATATCTTCAGCCCTGTTTATTTGATTTTGAGACAAGGGTCCTCCTAAATTGCCTGGGCTGACACTGAACCAGCCTTCTTGTAGTTGGGGTTAGAGATGGGTGCCACTGTGCCTGATTTTTTTTTCATTTTTAATGCTTCTTTTTAATCTATCCCTAATGGTTTTCATTTTTCTTTTTTGGTTTAGTGCATGTTTCTTTTTTCCTAAAAAGGGTGAATTGTTTGAAAAATTGAAAGTATATAATTTTCTAGTTTTTCTGGTTGTTCGTGTATAACTGTACTTTTATATAATATAGTCAATTCTCTATTTCTTGAAATAGTATTTATTTACTCTCTACTCTGAGCAATAAGGGAATTGGTATATTTTTGATAGTTAGATGTATTGGTCCTCTTCAAAAATTCAGCTTTATGAACAATATCATGCAGATGATTTTGAATGTATTACCATGAATGAGAAGGACTTGTTCAAAGGAGGATCTACATCAGACCTAGGCAGTCGATAAGGCTGAGAGATTCTGAAATAACTGGACTGACAATTATTTTCCTGTAAATTTGAAAATCATAGGAGTCTTATTTATACACTTAACATGATTTAGGTCAAAACTTTCTATTCCCATCACATATCCTGATTTCTTGGATAAATACCTCACTGGCTGACACGAATGAGTTATAGCTAAACTTTAATTAATAAAGTTTACATTAATAATGTAATTAATAATATTTACATTTATATGATCATTGCTAGATTTTTTGAAAATCTTAGATATTTCTGATTAATCTCAGAGCAAGTATTACCTGATACTTAATATACCAATAGTCACTGATAGTGTTGCCCATTTTGTGACAGCAACATTAAAATTTTTCTTTCTTGTTCTCATGTTTAAAATTGCCTCATTATTTAATAGTTAATTCAACAAATATTTTTAAGACATAAACATTTTTTAAGGGCACTATAGTTACAAATTTGAGGAAAATCTAGTCCTTGCATGTTGTGAGTTGAGTTTATCTGCTAAGTCATTTAAAAAGCCATTTTAAATACTATGTAAAATACTGTAATAGTGATAAGCATATGCACAGAATAGAAGCTAAGCTTAGTGGGTTGGGGATGTAGCTCAGTGATAGAACACTTCCCTAACTTGTGTGAGACCTTGGTAGGTTGGGGGTGTTACTCAGTGACAGAATACTTCTCTAACTTGTATGAGGCCTTGGGTTCAATTCCAAGTACCACCACTACTACCACTGAAAAAAAAAAAAAAAAGCTAAGCTTCATGGTACAGGAAATTTCCCAGAGTTGAAGACACACAATCAATAAATGTGTAGAGATTATTTGAAGGAAGTGAAGGTTATAGACTGGGAATTGGTGAGCTCCCAGAGCAGAGGGAACATGGTAGGCAAGTGGAACAAAACCTGCAGAAAGGAGAGAACCCCTCTTCATATCTTCACAATTGGATAATTGGATGTGGTCATCTGTGCCTGGATTATAGAGAGGGAAGTTAAAATGAAAAATCAGTGTGGTTCTTAACCAGATTATATGTCACTATAAAATAAACAAAATCCACCAAAGTTTAACTACAGTTTCTCTTCCTAGAGCAGTATTTTTATCTAGAAAAATTGGAGAAGTCAGATGTATATTAGGTAGCCAAGAGGACCTATGAGATTTTCTGCAGAAGTATTATAACTTGATAAAAGGTATAATTCACTATTACAACATTACCTTATATTTATAAATGAAAAATACATTTTGAAATGCAAATTTCAGGAGCATAATAATCTAAAAATTCTTTTCTACAAATGGAACTTGAATTTTAAAAAGTGGGGAAATACATGATTCATAAAATGGAAATACAAGATAAGATGAACCAAATAAAACATTTGCTCTTATTGAAGAGCTGAGCTTAATTTAATGCTTTTAAAGCGTTTGTTTTAAAAAATATATTCTCTAATGTATAAGTGAGATTATGTTCCACATATTTGTTTTCCTCTGCTTTGATGCCATATGTACAATGAATATGTTCATATCATGATGAAAGCAGTTTTGAAAAATTCATGTGATCCAATTTATTTATTTGTTTAATGGGAATTTAAAATCAAATCCAAGAAAGTGGCTTTACCATCATTATCAAGAAATAAGGTAACTGACTTCTCTTTCAAAAATATTTATTATATATTTAATCACATAGCTTAAATCTGTACTCATTGTAGACAAGTGTTAGTGCTCTAGAAAGTAAGGATCTCTCATAAAAGGAAAATTGGAGCTTTCCTCCTCAGGATAGTAATGTAAGCACATATTTTATTATTCCCTAAGTTCTAAGGAGTGGTAAAAAAGATGTACTAGTGGAATAAACAAAGAAGAGATTGTTGAAAGTGTCGAAACAAAACAAACAAAAAAGGCCATGAAGAAGCCCCAACTTAGAGGAATATTCCTACAAAATCTAGTGCAGATGGAATCAAATTGTGGGCCGCAGTAAGTAGTGTATGATTAGGCACTTACGACAAATAAATAAAATAAAAATACAGATAAAAAAGTTCACCTGATAAATAAGGTTTTGATCCTCTTCTCCAAAACTGAATCTCTGAACAGAATCTGAGCATGGAGTCCCCTGAGATGGTCAGTGGAGAACAAGTAAGTTGGCTCTGGCAGGTGCAGGGTGTCCTCCAATAGGGCAATTGGTTGAGGTGAGTAATGCCCCCACAGGTCACCAGTGAGATTAGTTGTGTCAGGTGGAAAAGGAAGGGAAAAGTGCTCATCTAACTTTGAGGTAGCCAACAATGTTGGCAGAAAACCTCAAAGCAGAGCGTTACCCCTCATGTGATTGCGTCCCCAGAAACTTGTGCTACTTGCTGCGCCACTGGGGACAAGAAAAATAAAGCTGCAGAAAATGAAGATGCTTTCTCTTCCCTTTTGCCTGGAGTTAAAAGCTAGAAGAGAAGTTTACGTGATTGTTGGATAATCCTATATATCAATTCCCTCAAATAAGTAAAATGTCTGGCTCTGTAAAGTTGAACAAATAGAAAAATTATCAGAAAAGTAGAAATAGTATTTCAAAAGAGAAAAACTATCATGAAGAGAGAAGCAAATACCTCTTTGGGGTGGGGGAGGAGAGAAGAAAAACAGATCTATTTCAAGAAACAGGAGCAATTTTTCAGAAATCGCTGTTTCCTGTTCTCCATAATAGCCTAGGAAACATGACATCTCTATAAATACAACAATTTAGAATTTAAAAAAATTTCATTTAGATACAAAGTACAATTCTTATACAATTAGAAGATATAATATAGAATCTGTAAATCAGAATTTCTAGCTGGGTCCTCAGTGTACACCAGTTAGTCTTAGCTACAAAGGAGGATCACTGGAGCCTAGTTTAAGACCAGCATGGGCAATATAAGACCCCCATCTCAAAAACATACAAATGAGCAAACAAAAAACCAAATATAGAAAAATATGATGGGCCCCCCACCCCCCGCGCCTGCCAGGTAGGTGGAACTGTGACCACGGACAGAAAAGGCCCAGTGGCCCGCGGCGGGACAGAGCTTCCAATCACTCCTGCAAGGTAGGCGGGCCTGCGACCCTCCAACAGAAGAGGAGCAGCGGCCTGCTGAGAGGCTGAGCCGCCCCCTCCCCCTGCACCGGCAAGGTAGAGGGAACTGTGACCACGCACAGAGCAGGCCCAGCGGCCTGCTGAGGGGCAGAGCCGCCCCCCACCCCCCGCGCCTGCCAGGTAGGTGGAACTGTGACCACGGACAGAAAAGGCCCAGTGGCCCGTGGCGGGACAGAGCTTCCAATCACTCCTGCAAGGTAGGCGGGCCTGCGACCCACCAGCAGAAGAGGAGCAGCGACCTGCTGAGAGGCAGAGCCGCCCCCTCCCCCTGCACCGGCAAGGTAGAGGGAACTGTGACCACGCACAGAGCAGGCCCAGCGGCCTGCTGAGGGGCAGAGCCGCCCCCCACCCCCCGCGCCTGCCAGGTAGGTGGAACTGTGACCACGGACAGAAAAGGCCCAGTGGCCCGCGGAGTGGCAGAACTTCCAATCACTCCTGCAAGGTAGGCGGGCCTGCGACCCACCGGCAGAAGAGGAGCAGTGGCCTGCTGAGAGGCAGAGCCGCCCCCTCCCCCCGCGCCTGCAAGGTAGACGGAACTGTGACCACCATCAGAGCAGGCCAGACCTGCAACCGAGAGACAGAACAGGCCCAGTGTCCTGAGGAAGGGTAGAGCCGCCCCCCCCCACGCCTGCAAGGTAGGCGGACCTGCGACCCACTGGCAGTACAGCCCCAGAGGCCTGCAGAGGGGCAGTGCCGCTGCCTGCGCCTGCAAAGTAGACAGAACTGTGACCACCGACAGAACAAGCCTAGCGGCCCGCAGAGGGACAGAGCCGCCGCCCGCGCCTGCGAGGGAGACTTTGCAACTATACAAGACCAATATAAATATATAGGGGGAAAATTCAATAGCACAACAGTTTCACCAAGTAGAAAGGAACGCGAACAGTATGAAGAGACAAGGAAAGAAAGGACCACAAGCATTGCAGGTCAACTCAACGTTAGAAGAGGTAATAGCTGCAGCAGATGGAATGTCAGATAAAGAATTCAGGATATACATGCTTCAGATGATCTGGAGTCTCAAGGAAGACATCAGACAGCAAAATCAGACAATGAAAGATCACTTCAACAATGAATTACATAAACAAATCCAAGAAGCAAAAGATCAACTATACAGGGAAATAGAGGTTATAAAAAACAAACAAACAGAAATCCTAGAAATGCAGGAAGCAATAAGCCAACTTAAAAACTCAATTGAGAATACTACCAGCAGAGTAGAACACTTAGAAGACAGAACATCAGACAATGAAGATAAAGTATTTCAACTTGAAAAGAACATAGACAGCTCAGCAAGACTGTTAAGAAACCATGAGCAGAACATCCAAGAAATATGGGATAACATCAAGAGACCAAATTTAAGAGTCATTGGGATTCAGGAAGGGACAGAGTTTCAAACCAAAGGAATGAACAATCTATTCAATGAAATAATACGAGAAAACTTCCCAGACTTGAAGAATGAGACAGAACCCCAAATCCTAGAAGCCTACAGGACGCCGAATGTGCAAAATCATAAGAGACCCACACCTAGACACATTATAATGAAGATGCCCAACATACAGAATAAGGAGAGAATTTTAAAAGCTACAAGAGAAAGGAAGCAGATCACATTTAGGGGTAAGCCAATCAGGATAACAGCTGATCTTTCAACACAGACTCTGAAAGCTAGAAGATCCTGGAATAACATATTTCAAACACTGAAAGAAAATGGGTTCCAACCAAGAATTGTGTATCCAGCGAAATTAAGCTTCAGGAAGGAAGATGAAATTAAAACCTTCCACGATAAACAAAAGTTAAAAGAATTTGCAGCTAGAAAACCATCTCTTCAAAACATCCTTGGCAAAACATTACAGGAAGAGGAAATGGAAAATAACAATGAAAACCAACAGTGGGAGGTAGGACACTAAAGGGGGGAAAATAATCAAAGAGGAAAACAAACCATGTTTAGTAACAGAAATAAACAAATATGGCTGGAAGAACAACCCATATCTCAATAATAACCCTAAATGTTAATGGCTTAAACTCACCAATCAAGAGACACAGGCTAGTAGAATGGATCACAAAACAAGACCCAACAATATGCTGCCTACAGGAGACGCATTTGATAGGAAAAGACATACATAGGCTGAAGGTGAAAGGTTGGGAAAAATCATATCACTCATATGGACTTCGGAAACAAGGAGGAGTGTCCATACTCATATCAAATAAAATAGATTTCAAGCCAAAGTTAATCAAAAGGGATAAAGAGGGACACTACATACTGCTCAAGGGAACCATACACCAACAAGACATAACAATCATAAATATATATGCCCCAAACAATGGTGCAGCTATGTTCATCAAACAAACTCTTCTCAAGTTCAAGAGTCTAATAGACCACCATACAATAATCATGGGAGACTTCAACACACCTCTATCACCACTGGACAGATCTTCCAAACAAAAGTTGAATAAGGAAACTATAGAACTCAATAACACAATTAATAACCTAGACTTAATTGACATATATAGAGTATACCACCCAACATCAAGCAGTTACACTTTTTTCTCAGCAGCACATGGATCCTTCTCAAAAATAGATCATATATTATGTCACAGGGAAACTCTTAGACAATATAAAGGAGTAGAGATAATACCATGCATCCTATCTGATCATAATGGAATGGAACTGAAAATCAACGATAAAAGAAGGAAGGGAAAAGAATACATCACTTGGAGAATGAACAATAGGTTACTGAATGATCAATGGGTTATAGAAGACATCAAGGAAGAAATTAAAAAATTCTTAGAGATTAATGAAAACACAGACACAACATATCGGAATCTATGGGACACATTGAAAGCAGTTCTAAGAGGAAAATTCATTGCTTGGAGTTCATTCCTTAAAAAAAGAAAAAACCAACAAATAAATGATCTCATACTTCATCTCAAAATCCTAGAAAAAGAAGAGCAAAACAACAGCAGAAGAAGTAGAAGGCAAGAAATAATTAAAATCAGAGCTGAAATTAATGAAATCGAAACAAAAGAAACAATTGAAAAAATTGACAAAACTAAAAATTGGTTCTTTGAAAAAATAAACAAAATCGACAGACCCTTAGCCATGCTAGTGAAGAGAAGAAGAGAGAGAACTCAAATTACTAACATACGGGATGAAAGAGGCAATATCACAACAGACACTTCAGAAATACAGAAGATAATCAAAAATTATTTTGAATCCTTATACTCCAATAAATTAGAAGATAGTGAAGGCATAGATAAATTTCTTAAGTCATATGATCTGCCCAGATTGAGTCAGGAGGATATAGACAACCTAAACAGACCAATATCAATTGAGGAAATAGAAGAAACCATCAAAAGACTACCAACTAAGAAAAGCCCAGGACCGGATGGGTATACAGCAGAGTTTTACAAAACCTTTAAAGAGGAACTAATACCAATACTTTTCAAGCTACTTCGGGAAATAGAAAAAGAGGGAGAACTTCCAAATTCATTCTACGAGGCCAACATCACCCTGATACCTAAACCAGACAAAGACACTTCAAAGAAAGAAAACTACAGACCAATATCTCTAATGAACCTAGATGCAAAAATCCTCAATAAAATTCTGGCCACTCGGATACAAAAACTTATCAAAAAAATTGTGCACCATGATCAAGTAGGATTCATCCCTGGGATGCAAGGCTGGTTCAATATACGGAAATCAATAAATGTTATTCACCACATCAATAGACTTAAAAATAAGAATCATATGATCATCTCGATAGATGCGGAAAAAGCATTTGACAAAGTACAGCATCCCTTTATGTTCAAAACTCTAGAAAAACTAGGGATAACAGGAACATACCTCAATATTGTAAAAGCAATCTATGCTAAGCCTCAGGCTAGCATCATTCTGAATGGAGAAAAATTGAAGGCATTCCCTCTAAAATCTGGAACAAGACAGGGATGCCCTCTCTCACCACTTCTGTTCAACACAGTTCTCGAAACACTGGCCAGAGCAATTAGACAGACGAAAGAAATTAAAGGCATCAAAATAGGAAAAGAAGAACTTAAATTATCACTATTTGCAGATGACATGATTCTATACCTAGCAGACCCAAAAGGGTCTACAAAGAAACTATTAGAGCTAATAAATGAATTCAGCAAAGTGGCAGGATATAAAATCAACACGCATAAATCAAAGGCATTCCTGTATATCAGCGACAAATCCTCTGAAATGGAAATGAGGACAACCACTCCATTCACAATATCCTCAAAAAAAAAAAATAAAATACTTGGGAATCAACCTAACAAAAGAGGTGAAAGACTTATACAATGAAAACTACAGAACCCTAAAGAGAGAAATAGAAGAAGATCTTAGAAGATGGAAAAATATACCCTGTTCATGGATAGGCAGAACTAACATCATCAAAATGGCGATATTACCAAAAGTTCTCTATAGGTTTAATGCAATGCCAATCAAAATCCCAATGGCATTTCTTGTAGAAATAGAGAAAGCAATCATGAAATTCATATGGAAAAACAAAAGACCCAGAATAGCAAAAACAATGCTAAGCAGGAAGTGTGAATCAGGCGGTATAGCGATACCAGACTTCAAACTATACTACAGAGCAATAGTAACAAAAACAGCATGGTACTGGTACCAAAACAGGCGGGTGGACCAATGGTACAGAATAGAGGACACAGAAACCAATCCACAAAACTACAACTACCTTATATTTGATAAAGGGGCTAAAAGCATGCAATGGAGGAAGGATAGCATCTTCAACAAATGGTGTTGGGAAAACTGGAAATCCATATGCAAAAAAATGAAACTGAATCCCTTTCTCTCGCCATGCATAAAAGTTAATTCAAAATGGATCAAGGAGCTTGATATCAAATCAGAGACACGCCGTCTGATAGAAGAAAAAGTTGGCTACGATCTACATACTGTGAGGTCGGGCTCCAAATTCCTCAATAGGACACCCATAGCACAAAAGTTAATAACTAGAATCAACAAATGGGACTTACTCAAACTAAAAAGTTTTTTCTCAGCAAAAGATACAATAAGAGAGGTAAATAGAGAGCCTACATCCTGGGAACAAATCTTTACTCCTCACACTTCAGATAGAGCCCTAATATCCAGAGTATACAAAGAACTCAAAAAATTAGACAATAAGAGAACAAACAACCCAATCAACAAATGGGCCAAGGACCTGAACAGACACTTCTCAGAGGAGGACATACAATCAATCAACAAGTACATGAAAAAATGCTCACCATCTCCAGCTGTCAGAGAAATGCAAATCAAAACCACCCTAAGATACCATCTCACTCCAGTTAGATTGGCAGCCATTATGAAGTCAAACAACAACAAGTGCTGGCGAGGATGTGGGGAAAAGGGTACACTTGTACATTGCTGGTGGGACTGCAAATTGGTGCAGCCAATTTGGAAAGCAGTATGGAGATTTCTTGGAAAGCTGGGAATGGAGCCACCATTTGACCCAGCTATTCCCCTTCTCGGTCTATTCCCTAAAGACCTAAAAAGAGCATGCTACATGGACACTGCTACATCGATGTTCATAGCAGCACAATTCACAATAGCTAGACTGTGGAACCAACCTAGATGCCCTTCAATGGATGAATGGATAAAAAAAATGTGGCATTTATACACAATGGAGTATTACTCTGCATTAAAAAATGACAAAATCATAGAATTTGCAGGGAAATGGATGGCATTAGAGCAGATTATGCTAAGTGAAGCTAGCCAATCCCTAAAAAACAAATGCCAAATGTCTTCTTTGATATAAGGAGAGTAACTAAGAACAGAGTAGGGTCGAAGAGCATGAGAAGAAGATTAACATTAAACAGGGATGAGAGGTGGGAGGGAAAGGGAGAGAGAAGGTAAATTGCACGGTAATGGAAGGAGACCCTCAGGGTTATACAGTGGAGGGGGTAGAGAGAGAGGAGGGGAGGGGAGGGGAGAGGTGGGGAGGGGGGAGGGTGGATGATGGGAAAGGCAGCGGAGCACAACAGACACTAGTATGGCAATTTGTAAATCAATGGATGTGTAACTGATGTGAATCTGCAATCTGTGTATGGGGTGAAGGTGGGAGTTCATAACCCACTAGAATCAAAGTGTGGAATATGATATGTCAAGAAATTTGTAATGTTTTGAACAACCCACAATAAAAAATTAAAAAAAAAAAAAAAAAAAAGAAAAAAAAGAAAAATATGATGATTAAAATACTGTCAATAATAATGTTTATTATTATTATTTATTAGTATAATGTTTATTATTGTTTATTAATATAATGTTTATTATTATTACACTTATTATGAGCTAGACAAAATTTTAATATTTTATATACCCTAACAGATTTTATCCTTACAGCATTATAAAATGGGTAGCTGGACACAGTGGCATAAGACTATAATCCCAGAGGCTCAGGAGGCTAAGGTAGGAGAATTCCAAGTTCATAGTCAGTCTTGGCAACTTAAGAAGACCCTGCTTCAAAATTTAAAATAAATGAATAAATTAAATGGGCTGTGGTTAAGCTCCCCTGAATTTAATCCCTGGTACAAAAAAATAAAGATGGGTATTGTTGTTCTCTCTACTTTACAGATGAAGAAACTACAGCAAATTTCAAGCAACTTGCATCAAATAAGAATTTGTTAAGTGATAGAGTTAAGCGGTATAATGCAAAAACAGAATTAATTCTAGAAAAGGGGAGTAGACATATCTAACTATCAAGGTAAAAACTGGGGAAAATTTACTTGCATAAATTAATACCTTTATTTAATTAAAAAACTAGTTTAAGGTAAAAGTGCATAAACTTTGCTTCAGAATTAATCTCTTTCCTTCAATATTGAATTCCAGAGAAGGAGTTTCAAATATAAAAGATTACAATATTCTATACTTAGCCAAACTAACATTTACATTTGAGGGCAACATAATGCTTCTTCATGCTCTACAAAGACTCACAAAATATATCAGCTACATGTTCTTTTTTAAAATTTTAACCAAAATAATAATTGTCAGATAAGAAATAGACTTTAATGAAATAACTAAAATGCTAAGTAAACAATAAAACCTGCTTTAGAAATTTATATTTATATGTTATATATATACAAAATACATAACATGTCTGATATTTTATATATATCATACTTTAAATACTTAGTACAGAGGTCAAAAGGAATTCCTGAAAGGAAAGATAATATTTCACATTTATTGAATGATTACTAAATGCCAGGTGCTTTTCATACATTACTTAATATAACATAAAATAATAATGAGGTAGGTATTTGTATCCTTGACCAGTTTTATATGTAAGAACAATAGAATTGGCAAGTCCGTATAATTGACCATGGTCACACAGCTAGGTAATGGTAAAGCCTAGGTTTACAGCCAAGCATGTTTGTTTTTAGAACAAACATAACTTTGCTTCATAATAACAAATGTAAAAGACTGAATTATTTCACAAACACAACAAACAGAGAAGCTAGTAAATAAGCCTGAGATTGGATAATGATGGCAAAAGCTAAGTGCCTGTTAAGTCCTAAAGGACTTAATAGTTTGATTTTTTTTGTTCTTGAAGTTGGCAAAGACATATAAGTTAAACATTTCCAGGATTTGAATATAGCCACCATTAGGATAACAGTCAATTAGTGTCCTATTGTGACTGTAACACATTATCACCAACAGTATCTTAAAACAATATAAATGCATTATCTTATAGTTCTAGAGGTCAGAATCCTAAGTGAGTTCCACTGGGTGAAGATCAATGTTAGCAGGACCCCGAAGAAGCAAAATGGACCATTTGGGTTCCATTATGTCCTGGTACCTTCCCTCATCCCTGATCTATGTTTTTATTGCAAAAACTCTACTTGCATATGATAATTAATAATCACCTTTTACCTTAAGCAATCTTTCTATGGAACTCTTTTTTAGAAAACCAACAGAAGTCCTAGCCAACATATAATATTATCTTTGAAACCATTGTCAATTTCCCATATAAGGCTCTACATTTTTCCAAGGTAAAGATTATAAAGGAATTCATTTTTTAGTTTCCAGGACCAAACACAGTGCCTTATATATGGTAAGCACTCAAAAACTGAACTGAATTCTAAAAGTGCATAAAATCAAAGTAGAACAGGAGTGAAAATGGTTCTTATGAACTCTACGACTAATGTCAATGATAACTTTAGTTTTTAATATAGCATATGAAGGTAAAAGCTAAACCTGATTTTTTTTTTTTGTACCAGGGATTGAACTCAGGGGCACTTGACTCCTGAGCCACATCCCCAGCCCTATTCTGTATTTTATTTAAAGATAGTGTCTCATTGAGTGAGACCTAAGTGCCTAAGTGCCTTGCCATTGCTGAGGCTGGCTTCGAACTCAGTATCCCTCTGCCTCAGCCTCTGGTGCCACTGGGATTATAGACATGCACCACCATACCTGGCCTTTACCTGATTTTGACTAATGATAACTATTACAATTTTCCTTACAGCAAAATGAATAGTTAGTTTCATCTAACTCATTTTACTTAGTGTCCTTGCCCCCAACCCAAACTTGAAAGATTGTAATCAATGAGTCTGTCCTCCTAATAGGAAATTAGCCAGGTATTTAACTGTAGCTGAAAGAACATTGTATTAGTTGGAGTTACCCTTGATGATATGGATTGAAAATTTATATTACTGTTGTCCAATGCACATTGTCTAGATTTGGTGATTTATCACTTTAAGAAGGTAGGACAGGACACTACTTATAGCAAATTACAGTAGAAGATGTCCAAGTTTTGCACCAATTTTTAATGCATGCATCAATTTAAAAACTAAATAATATGAACCAATTAGAAAAGAATTATCTCTGATAAGATTAGATGCTATTAAATCATGCTATAAAAAGTGGAAACATTGTGATGTTGTTATTGTTTAGATAATATATCTATTATCTACTAGTTTTATAAAGGAAATAACCTACAATATATACAAAATTTGGATAAATTGATAAAATTTTACAGTACCATGTAAAATTGACATCACTATTTTAATTGGTTTATACTGAGCAAAGTTATGTATTTTAATAAAGTCTTTAGCAACAATTAGTTGTTTAAAAAAATAGGAAGGAGATTATATATTTAAAATTTTTAGATAATTAAAAATTAAATTCTTTACAAAGTTACCATAAAAAGAACATTTTAACTCGTTTCTTTCATTTTTCATAATATATTATCAATGAAACCATGTGAATATATTCTCTATAGCTGAGTTTTCTACCATTTTGCCTCATTATGCATTTTTTAAATTTATTTTTTAGTTGTAGATGGATACAATATCTTCATTTATTCCTGTGTGGTGTTGAGGATCGAACCCAGTGCCTTGCATTTGTGAGGCAAGCGCTCTACCGCTGAACTACAGCCCCAGCCCCTCAATATACATTTTGATGGCCTTAGTAGATATATAAACAACAGACACAAATAAATGTGGGTTGAAGTTACATAAATAGTTTCTGTAGATGCGTGCAGGTTATTTACTGCAGATGACCAAATTTTCATTATGATATTTAAAGGTCTTTTTATACTATGTCTGCTTCTATATTTCACCATTAAAATGTTTGGGCATTTAAAGAACAGAGACTCCAGCAGATATTTTTTTCTTCTTTACTTTGCTTTTTTAGTTTAATTTTATTCACCTAAAACTAGAAATAAAATTATTTTTAAGAGTACAAAATAGAATACATTTAAAATTTAAATTTTGCTCCTTTTTGAAAGATTATTCTCTAAAAACCTACTTCTTAGTAGTTCTGACTTATAAAACCTTGAATACTTTGAATTTTCAGGTTTCGACATGTTTGATCAGGTTTTTGACACTTCAAAATGAATTGGAAGATTTTAATGTTATACTTTTCATTTAAAAGCCTGCCTGCATAATGGTGACCAAAATATTTAGTATTATTTAGATAAAATGTGCCAAATGGCTTTGGCTAGTAAATATGATTTTCCCTGGTATGATAAAATAGCAAATAAAGATGGTCTTTATCCCTGGTTTCTGGTACAGAGCTCCTAACACCTTGGAATTCCCTGAGTGACAGGAGTTGTGTTTTATTATTTATAATGACTCCTTTGCCACAATCCCTAGTTTATGGTAATGAGTTGGCATCAGGTAGACCTGAATAGGTAGTTTCAGGGGAAACTGTTGTTAGATGGTTGAAACTTTCAACACTCCTTCCCCAAACTTCGGAGAGCTGAAATAGGTAGAGATTGAGTTCAATCATTGATGACCACTGATTTAGTCAAGCATTCCTGAGGAACAAAACCTTTAAAGTGACTCTTGAGCCAGGAGATACTGGAAGCTTTGGGTTGGTACAAATTTAAGGTTTTGGAAAGTTGGTGCTCATAACGAGCATGTTCAGTCTGCCTCTGTGTTGCCTTAGGGATCTCAGCCAGTTGGCTGTTCCTGGGTTGTATTCTTCATTTCACCTGGTAATCAAAAGTATAGTGCTTTTCTGAATTCCATAGTTGTTCTAGTCAATTATTAAACCTAAGGGCAGTTGGGCTGTGGGAACTTCTGATTTTTACCCAAGCAGAACAAAAGCTTGGATAGCCTGGACTTGTAACTAGCATCTGAAATGAGGGTAGTCTTATGGAATTGGGACCTTAAACCTGTGGATCTTATCTCCATATAGATGGTGTCAGATTAGGACCAAATTGAAGTCTACTCAGTTGTTATCACAATCAGAGAATTGTTGGAAAAGCGTAGACACAAATATTGTCATCCACAGTGTGATAGTTTAAGTCCTAGCATTTGTGTAATGGCAAATGACATCTTTAAATCTGTGGCATAACAATGAGAACTCTTAGATTTTGACCATTATAATTTCATTATATTGAACTGGTTTGATCTGCCATGTATATTAACAAAGGTTTAAAAATGAAATTTCAGGACGTATATGTCATGAACATATCTCTTACCAACTTAACAATTTAAGATCTGATATTAGGAAGGAAAAAAATCATCAAGGGGAAAATCATATCAGACAAAGCTTGTGTATTTATTCCATGATTTAATATGATTTACTAGAGAGATGGCACTGAGTCATTGTTTACATTTGTTAATTGAAATTCTGGTTCAAGTATCTACTCAGCTAGCAGCTATGGACAGAAGCATTTTGGCTAGCAGTTGGAATAATCATAAATGGAGGCAGAACATTAGACCTAAAAATAAGAGGTAGAAATACCAAAAGAGAAATGTCATAAATGTTACTAACTGAAACCAATTTCACTGGATAGTATATGTAGACTGGGGTCTATGACCAATCAAGTTCTTCATTCCTATCTAACCAATATTGCTGAAGTTTTGCCCTTGCCCTAGGGTACCTAATATGTAAAGGAAAGTTGCTGGTCCTAATGCAAATTTAGTGACTTTAATTGTCTTCTCTTATATTACCTAAAAAACAAACAAACAAACAAAAAACCCTTAGGTGTTAAATATTTATATCTACATCTATCTATCTGTATCTATCTATCTAGATATTAATTTGATTGGAGAATATTCAAATGACTGACTCTAAAAACAAAGCATTTGATCTCCAAGGTATGGAAGCTAGCTACTTTGCTTTATGATGGTCCCTAAGGAAACGAATTAGAAAATGCCTGTGAAAACAGAAACACTTGGAAAGTCATAATTGCACTAAGATTTTGAGATTTTATTTCGGGCCGGACACTGCTCTCTCTTCCTTCTTCTCTCTCCTTCTCTCTCTCTCTCTCTCTCTCTCTCTCTCTCTCTCTCTCTCTCTCTCTCTCCTTCTCTCTCTCTCTCTTTCTTTCTTTCTTGTTATTATGGTGTTTAGTTCTCACATTCCTGTACTCAACTGATGCTCTCACCAGTCCCAGTAGCTGGGACTGTAGGTGGCTCCACCATGCCCAGTTGGGGTCCAAATGCTGTTTTACATGATTATACAGAAAAAATTCCCTCTTCTTACAGAGATATTATTCTAGCAATAGCAGAGAGGAGAGGATTGAAACAAATAATAAATAATTAGCACAATTTTTAGAAAGTAAGGGGTGCTATGGGATGGGAGAGATACATAGAGTTGCCAAACTGTAAAAAAATTGACTACAGAAATTCAGGGCAAAAAATTTTGCAATCAGGCTGGGTCCTCTGAAACTGCTCCATGGACAGGCAGGTAGTAGACAGGAGAGAGTTCTTGCATACCCCTATTTTCTATCCCAATATCAGAAATGGAGGCCTGTGTTTCAATCAAAGGGTGGCAGTCATTTCCCAGCAGGGTAAGCAAAACTGGCCAAGAGATTAAATTGGCCTTTTTCATTGAAAGACTGAAATTGCAGAATGTAAAATAGCTGAGGGTGAAAGAGAACACACAGAACAAACCTATTCCTGGATCTTAAGTTAGCAATACTTAAGAAGAGAAATAAAAAAAATATAGGGAATTGATACTCTGTACAGATTTTTATTTTAATCTAGCATCTTTAAAAAAAAAAGTAGCTCTAAACATAAATCCATAAGCTCATACTCATTTTTCATGGGTTTATAACTAGTAGAGATTATCATCGTCCCCATTTTAGAGACGTGCCAACGAAGATAGTGACAAATTTAGGGATTTGCCCAAGGCCACTCCTCTAATAGGTGGTGGAGCCCAGATTTGAACACTGGTAGTCTGATCTGAGATTCTCAACTCTTCAACTGCCTTCTCATTGTAAAGGAACCAGATAGCAGAGATAAATAGAATATTCCTGCCCCAAACCCTACACCAAATAAGTGCTTGCTAGGATGCACAAATTTGGGGAAGTTCTGTGCCTATTGTGCTTAGAGGCTTAACAGGTAACAGAATTTGAAACACAAGTTGACACTGTGTAGTCCTGGAAATTTTGGTCCTCATTAAAAGATAAGTAATCAGCAACAATGAAATTAACATGAGGAATAAATGAAAATATGCTCTCATAGAAAATTAGTAAACAGGAACACAGAGACAATAGGAAAGTGCATCCAAAGTTCTACTTTAGGAAACAAGAAAATATTAGTAAGGTTCTATGTTGTGGTCTTTACAATTTCAATAAAAGTTGGGCTCTATGAACGAGATGGAAAATGCTGGATGACAAAAAGAGGTTAAAGATCCCAACTGATGCTGCCCCAAATCAAATTAGTGGAATTGTTAAAATGTGCATACAATGCAAGGCGTGCACATCAAGGTGGAGACAAAATAATCAGTTAAGGAGTTAGGAGACATTCTAGATCCATTAACTATATTATGTGAAATTGTAGCCACCAAGGGAAAGGGTACTGCTCAAGAAAGAATGCTCTACCGATGTTACCCTGGTCAAGCTATATTTTTTCTACTTCAATGTTACCCAGCCTGCCTTTTGCAGTGTTGCAAGCAAACAAATTAAGGGCAAAATTCTTAGAAAATGAATGTGTACTGAGCACATTAAACACTCTAAGAGCTGAAATAGCTTCTTGAAATGTGTGAAGAAAAATGATCAGAAAAAGAGTGAAGCCAAACAGAAAGGACCACAATTCAACTGAAGCACCAGCCTGCTCTGCCTAGAGAAGCACACTTTATGAGAACTAAGTGGAAAAGATCCTGAGTTGCTGGAACCTAGTCTCTATGATTCATGGCATAAAAGACGTAAAAAGAATAAACAAATGAAAGACGCTGGATATTGAAAAAACAACAAATGGCTAAATGGCTATTTGTGGACTGCAAGTTGGTGTATATTCTACAGAAAATAAACACTTTAACCTGACCTTCCAGAGTAAAGTAAAATTTTATTAACAAGTGAGAAAGAAACAGCTTTCAAAAAAGAAAAGAAACAAACTCATGATAAGGAGAGACTGAATGTATGGAAATAATTCCCTCATAATGTGATTTTTTTTTCATTGCTAAAAATGATGTAGACTTGTTATTGATAAATTTTTCATGTTTAATACTTTAAAAACTTGGAAACAAAAATTTCCAACCTAGTTAAAAATCTTTCATATGAGGAATTTCAGTGAGATTTTAAACCATTTGTTAAAAATATAAAATTATACCATGTTCTGATTATATTGCAAGAAAAAATGATTGACAACAAGAAATGTAGAAATCTACTCGCTAAATTTTGACAAAAATCTGCCTTATGAGTTGATATGAGTTTAAAAATGAAGATCATAATTTAATAAGCACAACTAATCCGGCACTCGCTCTACTTGGATTTTCATTTCTTTGGATGTTAATCTTTTTAGTTATATTTTCCAATACTAGAAAATATTCAAAACCTAGCATCATATTTTAAGACACTGTATCAGAAAATATTAAACCAAGATTTTCAAAATTACTGTGACATATTCAGTGAAACAGCAGCACTAAAAATAATTTTTTCTTTTTTTAATTTTAGTTTTTAAAATATTTTTATTTGTTCTAATTAGTTATACATGACAGTAGAATGCATTTTGACACATAATAAATGGAGTATATGAAAATAATTTTTATTACTGTAAATTTTATAAATAAAATTTTAGAGAGGGCATAAGGACTTTTGAATATATAATTATTAAATATTTAATTACATTTTTATCTTGTGCCATTTAAATTTGTTTTTGTATATGTTTTATGATACAGTACATATGTAGGCTATTAAATAAATAAATAGAGATTTATTATAGTGTGACACAAGCCAACTGTGACTTCTTACCTATTTAGCTACATTGACCACCTTTGCCAGATCTTATAAATCACAATGATGATATTTATTAGGGGAAAGACACTGGAGAATGTCTATCTAAAAACAAAAAAAGAAAAAAAAAAGCTTTTTAGTAGGATATACCTGGTCTGTCTACATTGCTTACTGTAAGTCAACCTGTAATATTTAGATTTAGATTTATAGGACTTGAATTGCTGGAGAACAGGATACGGTAACACAGACATATTCTGTCTGTGTAACTGAGTGTGAAGCTGGGGACCCACAAATCTGAAATGACTTCTTTGAGAAAGAAGTTTTCACAGCTGTTGTTCAGAACTTCTGTGATATCTCAACCCAGATTTTCCTAATGCGTGGGAAAGGGATGTTTTAAAAGCTGCAACTAAAGGATTTGGGCTTTTCTAGAAAGAATAACTATGTCTATGTTGGTTCTTGCTAGTATTCTCTGAATCATTAGTAAAGATTTGTGTTACCTCTTGTAATATCCACAATTAGCCTGAGTCAACTTTGACAGTTCAACTCTCAAGGTAAGATATAAGTTCAAATTATTTTACTGATGGGTTACAGTATAAGAAATGTATGTACAGGACAATAAAAAAAGGAAAATGATGATACAGTTGGCTCTATAAATGTTTAAAAGAGCAAGCTGAAAAATTATTTATACAGGAAAAATGGGCATAAATTAATAGAAACACTAGCAATAAATATAAATAGGGACCTCCTGACAGCTGTCTTTATTTTGCAAGTAATGAAAAAACGTTCTGACTTAAACAATATGAGAACTTTTCAAGTTCATGTTAAGTATAGAGACAATTGATAATGACAGTGTACATCATAAATAAGTAAATTATGTAATGTGATAGAGGGGCAAATGTACATATAAAGAGTGGGTAGTGTGAACTGGAAGGTCCAAGTTAAAAGGAGATATTGCTGAAATCTTACATAGCTGGTCAAGGCAGGCGTTGTGAAAGTTGGTGGAATCATCATGAAATCACTTGTGTCAACACTAGCCAAAAAAAAAAAAAAAAAAAAAAAAAAAAAGTCAAGAGGTTATAAAGTAAGGATTCCCACACAAAATTTCCTGAGAGTAACTATCATAAAAAATAAATAAATAAATAAAACCTTGCAAAAAATACTTAGGCCAGAACATTTGTCCAGCAGCTATTTTTCTACTTTGAATCAGCACCACCTGTTATTAATCCTTGTAGACAAGGATTATTATTCCAAAACATCAGATGCAATCCTCACTTCACTTAAATGGCCAGGGTAGTTGGAGCATAATGCACAAAGAAGAGAGTAGTAGAAGATGAGTTCTGAGAGCTGGTGGAAGGCATAGATCATGTAGCTTATTTTAAGTCATTGAAAGGAATTCAGCAGTTTATGAAGAAAATAATAGCTTTATACAAATTACTCAAAAATAGATAAATAAATAAAGCATTAAATAGATTCAGAAATAGAAAAAGATTTTAAAAAGTCAATCTATTTAAAAACAGAAGTAATGAACGAGAAACAGAAAACAGACCAATCTGTTGTAGGAAGGGAACTCAAGTTTGCTTACAATTTTTAAAATTCTGAAATATGCATACCAGAGGGAGGCTAATAGGCATATACAGTTCATTATATACCTCTTTTATGATATCCTCTGTAATGGTTTGAATGTGTCAACTCAAAAATCCAGGAGTTGCCCATGTGATAGTATTAAGGATAGGGGCTCTAAGAGGTGATTGGGTCCTGAGGGCTTCTCCCTTGTGAGTGGGAATATGTACCCTTATGAAAGGGCCTAATGGAGAGAATTTTGCTCTCCCATTTTCTTGGCATATAAGGGTATGGTATTCCTCCCCTCCAGAGGATTCAAGGTCCCAGAGCCCTCACCAGACAGCCAAACCTTCTAGCAGCTTGATCTGGAACTTCATAGCTTTCAGAACTGTGAGAAAATTGGTTTCTGCTCTTTAAACATTACCTAGTCTCAGGTACTTTGATACAGCAGCTTGAACAGAGTATCCTCTTTCCTTCTTTATGAGGTATTAACACTCTGCTGAATTATGTGTCAACAATTTTTCCACTTTCTGTGTTGCATCTTTTCACTCATTTCTGTTTATGTGTTTATTATTCCATTCCTTTTATATTTTGGGGGAGTTAGGGGAGTAGTCACATATTTTTAAAAAATTACTGCATGAATTGGATGAATTGGCTTTTTAGATTACTGATTTCCTCCTTTTTCCTCTCTTCTTCCCTCCCTCTCTTCATTTCTTCCCTTACATTTTATGTGTTGTGATTTTATTAGTAAAAAAATATTTTCTAATTTTCAATGTAAGTTCATCTTTGATCCATGTGTTATTTAGATCTTACTCGATCCTAGTGTAATTGCTTTTTCTTAATTCCCAGTATGAGTTTTTATTTCTAGCTTAGTTCCACTGTGATTAGAGAACATATTCTGTATAATTTCTGTACTTTGACAGTTGTTATAACTTAATGGCCATTAAAAAATTTCAATGTTAATTTGCACGTTTATTTTCTGATTGTTAAATTCAGAACATTGTATCAAAATTTGTTACTTGTGTTTTAAAAGTCATCTATATTGTTTTTTTTGTGTGTGTGTTCTATGATTTATAGAAAAGGGTTTGTTAAAGTAGCTGCTGTGATGGTGGATTTGTCTATCTCTCTGTATTTTTAGCATATTGCTTTATGAGTTATGAAGTTATATTATTAGATGCATACACTTTAAAAATATTCATATTTTACTGAAAACTTTATTATCAGGTGTTAACTCTATCGTTGGTGATGACATAAGTATGTTTCCTGGGGCTGGGAATGTGGCTCAAGCGGTAGCGCGCTCGCCTGGCATGCGTGTGGCCCGGGTTCAATCTCAGCACCACATACAAACAAAGATGTTGTGTCCGCCGAAAACTAAAAAATAAATATTGAAAAAAACTTCTCTCTCTCTCTCTGTCTCTTTAAAAAAAAAAAAAAAAGAATGTTTCCTGAACAAATAGTTTTTACATTTAAATCTCTTTATATTGGCCTGGCTAATTGTATACTCTCATCTCAGTCAGAATACAATATATTGGACTATACTTAATTAATATTTTCTTGATGATAATTAAAATTGCAAACCTTTGATTCATTGCGTGAAGTTTACCCCTGAATGTTTAGGCATTTCTATGACTTTAAAGTGTGAAATTTCACATGGCTAACTAAGTTGTCTCTAGAATTAGAGACAGCTAACTGTTCTTTCAATACTCACTGTGATTGCTAAGAATATATTAAGGAATAGTAAGATAGAATATTATTTTTTAATGAACAAAATCCCCCAACAAATTACACATATCATTTGGATGTAAAAACTAATTTTTTAGTAAATCCTGTTTATAGATATCATCAGAGATAGAACCTGATGATAAAAGTTTCAATAAAATGTAACAATTCTAAATGTGTATGCATTAATAACATGTCCAAGGGTATATAATTCTTTAGTTGTTCATGAAGCTCAAGTACAGATATCTTTATTTCAAGTATTACTCTCCGTTTCACAATAATGTCTGGATTTGCTTTATGGGCTAAAACCATTATAATTATACATTAGAAAAATAGTCAATTGACATTGTAACAAAAAAGTTTCAGTAAGGGGTTCATTTCCCAATCTCAAATGAATGGATTGCTTCACTTTTCTATTGAACCATTCAATAATACATTTTTTGAAAATCATCCAAGTCATAAAATAGATCACATCTACAGATAACACACAGTAATACAATTTTTTCCATCCCTCAAGAACTAGCAAGGCTTAAATTGGAACAAGTTTACACGTCAGAAGTGTGTGAGTATGTGTGTTTAAGGAAAGGTGGAAAGGAAAGAATGGAATGAAAAGAGGAGAATTAATTGACTATTAAATATAGGATTCTTTTAAAAATTTTTTATTTGTTTATTTTAGATATACATGACAGTAGAGTGTATTTTGACATATTATACATACATGAAGTATAACTTTCCATTCTTGCAGTTGCACATGATGTGGAGTTACACTGGTTGTGTATTCTAAATGTAGGATTCTGAATTGAGACCAAAGCTATTAATCTCTGAAGTAGTGTGAACAGGGAATACCTTTTCTTATGTGTGCAAGATGGCAGTCTGGAGTTAGATTTATTTCATGTATCTGTTCTAAATAGTGCAAAGACAACATTAAGAACCCGATTTATAAGAAGACCTCAATAACATGGTCTAACAAGTTAGAATAAACAACTTATTATGTAATATAATTTTGACCAAAAAATATACAGACCTTAATTGATTTTTTTCAGCCTGGATTTGAATTATAGCTGAAATTATAGACCGCAGACACTATGGTATTTGATGAGAAGAAAGGAAGGTTGCTGAAACAATTAATTTTGAGAATGTGGTACACTGTTTTAGACTAGAATTGTAAAGAAAAGTCAAATTTGAATTTCAGATAAACAATAACTCCTTGTTATAAATGTTTCCTATGTATTGCATGGGACATAATTATGCTAAAAATTTTAGATTTCCCTGCTAAAAAATTTAGATTCCCCTTCTAAAACATTTCAGAAGAAGAGATACACTCATTTCATTTTGAAGTTGTGTGCTGCATTTGGGTGATTTAGGTGGCATGAATCTAAACAAAATAATAATTGGAAATTTCTTCTTTTATTATATGCAGTGACATGTGGCAATAGCCACAAGGAGTTCAAGTAAACAACATAATTGAATATCAGAGGACTGATTAGATACACTTAGAAACCTGATTCTTCCCCATGGATTAAGGCATAAATGTATGAAAAACTATCAAATGGAAAAAAATAATTTAGTTTTTATTGTGGTCTAAAGATTACCTTGGATTTCTTTTTATTCAGTATGCTTTCTTAATATTTCATTCCATCTGTAAGAAGTGCTTCATTATTTTGGAAATTATGTCACACATTAAAATATTACACTGTGTAGCTAGAACCTTTTTATAGATAGAAAAACAGAGAATTCAGTATTTGAAAACCTTGATCATCTGCTGTGCATATTTATCTTATTCTAGCCTAGATAATTTGGGAGGTCTTTTCCTATGCACAGTCATCATAGAAGCAAATATAAGTCCATCCTCTGAATTTCTATTTGTATTATTACTATCTAATGAATTCTGTTGTACAGCAGGTGTCAAATCATATCTGTTGTTTTGCAATTGAGTATGAATAGAAGATGTATTGCTATTGCAAATGAATCTAATATGAAACTAATGAGCAGTAATGAGCAACTGTTTTGTCATTATTGAGGCAACCACTGAGATGCTAATACACTCTCATTTTTGCTGTTTAGAAAAAAGCAGTGACCAGGATTTATAACATGGCTTTAATGTCCCCAAAGCCTGAGGCAAAAATAAATAAATAAATAAATAAGTAAATAGTGAAATACTAAACTGAGAATAATTTACTCATTTTCTATATGATGGTCCTTTCACTTATTAAAATGATCCTGTTACAATGCCTTTTAAGAATTCCTATAACTGAAGAAAAAAATGAAGAATGTGTGTCCATTAAATGAATATAATGTTAAGAAGATAGGCATCTTGCCTAATTTTCCCTAATGTAAATATAATTCTAGAGTTTTTCACTTGCCAGTTCTCTTTTAGTATAATGAAACCTAATGTGGGCAACTTTTTTTTTCAGTTGATTATTTTGGAAGTAACATTATTGAGAGACTTTTTGTAATTAACCTTATTTGTTCTCGCAAGTGGCCTTGGTAAATAACCAGGAGTACTTATCACACAGTGTTGTGGCATATGTTTTATGTCTCTGCCTTCTCTTCAGTAGTGTAAAAGCATGGAGCTCAATAAATATTTATAGGATGAATGATGAATAAATAATTGAATGAATTGGGGAAAAGCCTGTACATTAAATTTGCTTTCTTAGGTAGAATTAATATGGTTTAAAACAGTTGTTAATACTCATCCATTTAAAATGTCACAAGACTCTTTAAGAACTCTGCTTTAAATACTTTATATTTCTGGATGAAGTGTTTCAGTATATGACTTACGTTAACCTTGTTGCTTTAAATCATAAGCTTATACTGACTCCAAAAACGAATCTTGGTATCTTCCTAAGGATGTTTGCTACAACTTACAGTTTTAATATTTAACAAAAGGCTTAATCAGTACTTTTAAAACATGCAAGGGGCTGGGGGGGTGTAGTTCAATGGTAAGGCACTTGCCTAGCATCTGTGAGGCCCTGGGTTCAAACCCCAGGACCATGACAAATTCTTTACATATTTATATGAATTTTACAGTCTAGAAAATTTACCTATTTGATTCTAGATAATCAAAGATTTTAGTTATTACTTTCTATCTTTGCTGTTGATTAAGCTGTTGCAGACATACATCTATAAATGAAGCTATTTGATTTGAATAATTCAGCATTGCTCTGTTGATGAGACTTTCCCCTCATTTCTAACAGTTACATTATGTGCATATGTGTAGAAATTCTACTGCTTTTATAATATGTCTGACCAAAGCATGTATAAATATTATAGCATGTTTATATTTTATGGGATTTACAAAATAATGAAAGACAAATGTAGAAGCAAATACCACTTGAATGTTTAAAATACATACAAGGAAGAGTGCAGGATGGCCTGAAATACTATTTTATTTGACTCTGGAGATCCAACCTACTGCACAAAGACATTCCTACATTATGCAGAGGAAGAAAATTGATTTAAGCTGGGGATGTTTGGTTAAATGGATTGTAATTTCAAAACTATTCTATATTAGTCGCTCCTCCAAATAAACTCAAGTATTGTGGGACCCCGAGTTCTACATCCCACACCTTTATACCTTGATATGTAATAACATGGACATGACATGTCTAATAAATATTTGAAACTTTTCACATTTGTAAATCTAACACAATTCTACAAAATTCTTAGTTTTGCAACATAAAATTGCAAGGCAATTCTACATTTTTATTTCTCTTCTATGATCATCTGTGCTGACTTTAGATACCTTCATATTGAATTAGTCCACATCCAAATACTTTTTAGTGCAGGGATCTATGTTATTTGGGAGACCATTTTTCATGGACTTATTTCCTGCATCCAACAATATCTGTGACTAATTGTACTGCTCATAAATTCAAGTGAAGCACTGTCCTCGAAATACATCTAGTAATTATTGTCGGCCTTCTGTTCTCTGTGGTGATCTGAAGAACAGAAAGGATAGTTAATTGTGCTATATAAATATAAGTTATGGTTCATTGGGGCTCATTCATTAAAGTAAAATAAAACTCCCAATCTAATCTTTAATTTGGTTGGAGAGAATCTTTTACCATCAAGAACATTGATAACTTTTAAAGAAATGTACCCTAGAGATAAACGATAGGTTTTAGGTTATTTTCTATTGCTTCCCTGTTATCATGGAAAAGAAACTTAAATTATGATTTATCTCCTAAATTCAAAGTTGAAGCAATTCCTTTATATATCCTTGAGAATATATATGAGAATACATTGCAAATTAAAAGACAAAAAAAAAAAAAACAAGCTGCTACGAAACCAAGGAAATGTTTACTATCATATTTTATTGAATTCATTTCTATTGAATATCAATTGCAAATAGATATTAAAAAGAATGGCAGCATAATTTTTAAATGGCCCTATTACTGATAGGATGGAGACATTTTTTAATATTTTAGCATCATTTCTCATTATGATAATATATGCATATAGTAAAAATTAAAATAGCACAGAAGGGCTTTTAATATAAAGCAATGGTTTTCTACCTCAACTCTGCCCTCTTTTTTGGCCTGATCCATTTATTTCTTCTGTTACTTCTCTAACTCTTTTTAAAAGACAGGGGTGATAGGCAGCCAGTGCCTTCCATATATTCTGATTATATGATTTTTCTATTCTTATCATTATGTATCTGTGCCATAATAGTTATCAAATATATTGAATATTAAAGCTATCTAAATAACTCAATTTATATCCTAATTTCTTTATCTATTATGTTTAAGCATTATCTTATCAACTCAGCACTGCAAGAAAATTCAGCATTATATCTAGCTTTCCTCCTTTTCCCAATTATGAAAGTTACCTAATTTTTAAATCATCTTCTTCCCTTTCACTATTTAACTTTAAATAATACTTTCCTTAAATACTTAATAGTATTCCTGTATTCCTTATTCATTAACTTTCAACTGTATCTCTTAACTCCCCCTTATTGAGGATGTTCTTTGGGCTTCTACCCTTTCCTCCTCATCTTTTCAATCCTCCATCTCCAATACTATTTACAAGTTTTCCTTAAAATCTATACTTTATCAGTTAATTATGCACATATTTATATGTGCTTATAATATATTTATATATACGTATATACACACATGTTAGAAAGGAATAAACCATTTCTATCATATACTATGCAAATATTTCCTTCTCTACAAAACCAATGTCAAATCATTGAACAGCTCAAAAAAGTTTTCTCTCCTCCAATAAGATGGATTCTCTTTTCTCTCTACGGCTTGCTGAAAATCATATCACACTTAGTTTTTTTTTTTTTTGGATAAGGATTTCATATGCAGTTTTTGTTTTTCTTGTAAATCTGGATTCGTGCGACTTTCTTGCCTTCCTTGTTGAGATAATCAACACATTAACCATCTTTATCATATCACTGGCTTATTCCTCATTCTATCCGTTGCTTAGAAAAACTTTTTTTTTAATGACATTATTTCTAGAGTCCAGATACTTCCTGTTCTAACTTGAAGTTCTTTTGGTCCATGTGCTATAGTTGTATCTAAGTAGTTGTAACAACTCATCTCTCTTTCCACTCAAGACAGGTTTAAGGTGGGCTGCACATGTCCGATGTATTCAGATATGAGCAATGCCTACAGTCCTGAAATTTCCCTTTCTGACTGATCAGTGAAAAACAATAGAAAGGCAGGAGCCCCAGCCAGAGATTGGCCCTGCTCTGCTCCTTAATATAGACTCTCATGGTACTTGCTCATTTCTTGGCTTTAGCCAAAGTTTTAAAATTTTATCAGTTTTTAAAGTACGGTCCAGGGACAGACCCATGGCTGGCTGCAGGATCCTTCTGGGGGGGCTTGTGAAATTAAAAAAGTCTTTCCATGTAATATAAAATGTGAGACATTATTTTGCTTATTCTTTGTGTGTGTGTGTGTGTTTTGACATTTGCACTGATGGTGCAAAAGCAATGGTGGATAAAATTGCTTATGCCCTAGTATGAATCTAGGCAGTTATCACCAAATAGGACTTACAGTTAAAAAAGAAGAAAAGAAAAACCAGTTTCACATAGAATGTTCTTGGTAAAAATTAAAGTGTATTACTTTATTAAACCTTGATCCATGTCCACAAAGGTTTTAATATTCTGTGCGATGAGGCACACACACATACACACACACACATGCATGTATTAATTGTGTGTATATATATATGTATGTGTGTGTATATATATGTGTGTGTGTGTGTGTGTGTATATATATATATATATATATATATATATAGACAGAGAGAGAGAAAGAGAAAAATTGTTTTGAGCAAAAGTACTTATGTAAATATTTGAGAAGTGAGCTGAACTAGACACTTTCCTACCCTATGCAATTTTTTAAAAAGAATAACTGACAAATTACAATAATGTAAACTTGGGTATTTGGCAATATTTTTAATCATTGTTGCCAATGATAAAATTCAACCTACCAAGGGAAAGTTATGTTTTTCAAAAACTTGTATCCACTACTGTGAGCTTAATATTTTCTCAGTAGTTAAAAGTATTTTCCACTGAGATTGGTAGTGATTCTAATCAATGTGTTTTTTAAAAATGCATTGTACAATGAAAAATTTACATTATCTCACTGAACCATGATTTCCAAATGATCAGAGCATGATGTTACAAAAGATACATAGGTGAAAGATTTATTCAAAATTCAATATTGATTGCTGAGTGTGGTGGAGTATGCCTGTAATCCCAGTGACTCAGGAGGCTGAGAGAGGAGAATTGCAAGTTTGAGGCCAGCCTCAGTAATTTAGCAAGGCCCTAAGCAATTTAGCAAGATCATATCTCAAAATAAAAATGAAAAGGACTTGGAATGTAGCTCAGTGGTTAAGCATCCTGAGTTCAATTCCTCATGGGAAAAAAAAATTCCCTACTGACTAACGGATTTCATGAAACAGAGTATGAGAAGTTTGTTAATATGGTATCAGGTTCTATATTATGACTTAAAACTGCCTGGAATCTACCACTTGTCATGTGTGAGTGCAATGCCAAGGAAGAATCCCCAAATTTGTCTGAAAAGACTACTAATATATGTCTTCTCTTGCCTGTTACAATTCTGTGTGAGATCAGATATTTTTGATGTTTTTAATCAAAATTAAGATATCTCAACAGATGGAATATAGAAGCAGATAGAATTCAGTTGTCTTTTATAAGCCAGATATTAAGAGCCTTGCAAAAGTATAAGATAAGTTCATTCTTCTCAGGAATATATTTTTTTTTGTTGTTGTTTGGGAAAATATAGGTATGTTTGATTAAAATATATGCCATTTATGTTAGAATATAGTGAGTTCACTGTTGGTGTTTTATAATGAACTAATAAATATATAATGTTTCAGGTTTAATTTCTTAAAGAGCAAATATTAAAATATGTAATTCATAAGAACACATTTTGAGTGGGTCTTCAATAATTTTTAAGTGTGCAAAGAGGTCCTGAGACTAAGACATTTGAGAACCATTATTATTGACTTCTTGCCTACAAAGACCTGAAGCACTTGCTGAATTCTCTTTGCTTACCTAAGTGTTTTTGTTTTTGGATCTTTCTGAGTATTTTTGTCCTTTTCTCATTCATCCCAGTGGGTCAGTTGTGGAAAATGGATACTGGCCAGTTATTTTATCCCTTTGAACTATGCAGACAGCAGATGTTTCTACCCTCCTCTCCCTCCCATAGAAAACCCCTCACTTTCAGGAAATAATTATCTAGTTTACTTATGGATTATTAAATGTACCAGATTATTAACACTGACAGACAGCCTGTCTCTTTGAACCAACTCAATTTAATGTTATAATGTTATGTCAAAGTAACCATTTCCCCCTCAATTAGTAAAGGCAATTCTCCCAGCAAAGTTACAGATTTTATTTTATTTTTCCCAGAAAGCTAACCCTATTACCTTTCTTTTTAAATTTCAATGACCGTAAAGTTTTCTTTAAGGAAGTCAAATAGAATCACCTACAGAATTTCCCGTAATTTTCTGAAGTAATAAGAAGAAGACAAAGATGGCCTTTATAAACGGGAGCCTTGATCATGGTAGCATTGCTTCATCTCTTTCTGCAGGACTTGAAAGGGTGTTTTCAGTAATTTATGTTAATGCTTTATTTTCCAAGTTTTCTTTCTTCCATAAGCTCTTCATACTTTGACCAAGAGCCGACCTTTCCCCTCTTTGAAATTTACCCTCCAACCTGCCCCCATCTCCAGTCTGGCTTTTCATTAGGGAACATGGGAGACGAACCTCACATCGCTATGCTCTGCGCTCTGGTGGCAGATCTCCCTGACAAAAATCAAAGAGCTGCTGGTGCCAGAAGGATGAACTCTGTGATCTCAGCCCCCTAAAGAGAAGCATCCCCAGAGAGAGGTTCAATTCATGTCAGAGTTAAATCTTAATTCATCTGAGAGCTGAGAAGCCGTCAGCTTTTGAATATTTTTATTGAGAAACATTTTCCAAATCACAGATCAGATTAATATTTCAGTTACTTCTTTGAATGAATCTAGTTCAAGGCAACAAACAAAGCCAATGGCTCATGTGCAATGCGATTTAAGAAGAAGTTTTTTAGAATTTTTAAACAGTTTCTGCTACATTCTTTTTTCAGGTTGAGTGGGAACATTACACTTTTTCTAGAGATACATGGTTTTCAGGAGCTACCCATTGCCCAGCACAATCTAATTCCAAGTAACTATACTTGGTTGGGATCTTTGAATGCTGCCATCAGGAATGGGAATGAGTGGAATGTACTCAGAAAATTTAAGAGTCTTCCTTTGTCTTTTATGATATTAAGTACCATTGTGTTGTTGTGCTGGTATCTGTCTTAAAGTCACAGTATGTCACCATAATTCTGGTTTAGGAAAGACTGAGTTTAATCTTACTAAATGTTAAAAGACATATACATAACCTTCATCAGAAAACTAGTTTTCAATAAATATTATCACTTAATTTAGGGCCAGTCAGGCCAGTCACTATTCTAATTTGCATGTGTTAAATTATCTAATCATTAGAACGACTTCATAGGCTCAGAATTTTTATTTTCCCTATTTTGTAGACAAGGAAACTGAGGCACTTAGAGTATAAAAACTTGGCCCTGTAGAATTATTGCCAGAAATGAAATAAAAGTGCAGGAAGGATGCCTAAAGAGAACATCAATTTAGCTGCCACATTAATATTCTTCTATAGTTGATCATAAGGAAACAAGTGTAGGGAGATCATAAAGAGATGACACTAAAGTCTGTTAGCATCTTGTGAGATTTTCATTCCTTCTTGTATTTAACTTTACTTTTTTCCTTTCCTTGTAAGACAATAGAAATATTTACATTTGATACCTGTTCCCTAATTTGGAACATCCATCTTCTGTTTTACTCTTCAAATTCAACTTGTTCTTTAATGCTCATTTCAAATTTTGTTTCTCCATAAATCTATCTGTGTTAAAAATCAAAGGATCCCCAAATGTGAGAGTTAGAATGGAACATAGTGTATTTCTACTAGGATTTCCACCCAAAACAAGTAATTACTGAGATAACACTGAGATCATCTGATTGTGCTTAGAACTATGGTGTGCCCAACATCTTCTCTTTATCAACTTCTAGTTAGCTAGTAATCATTTCCACCCTAAGGTAGACTAACACCATTTTGTTTTTTACTGAAATTTAGGATTACATAGCTATCTGTAAATAATTTCCTTATTTATTCATATATTAGTAATTAGCATTTTTTTTTTTGTACTGGGGATTGAACCCAGGGGTGCTTAACCACTGAACCACATCTCCAGCTCTTTTTTGTATTTTTAACTTAGAGACAGAATCTCATTGAGTTGCTTAGACCTTTGTTCAATTGCTGAGGCTGGCTTTGATCTCGCCATCCTCCTACCTCAGCCTCCTGAGCCGCTGGAATTATACCACTCCATCTGGTTTAGCACTTCTAATAGATATTTTTGGACTTTTTCAATGTACCACTTTCTAGAGGCTAGAAAATAAAATAATAAAAACCTAGTCTTTGTCTTTAAAAATGAGTTGTTTTTAAGATATCTAATCTAGACTAGGAGACTAGGAGATAGCTTACTTAGATTGGATTTTGATTTGAGATTTGATGAAAGAATAGCATATAAGTATTTGGAAAAAAGAAACAAAACTGAAATGCTGAGTAAAACACCTGAGGAGTGATTCCAGTTTGACAGATGAAGTAGTGAAGCATAGAAAGATTGTAATTTGTTTGAGATAATAAGAACTACTAATTGTAAGAGTAGTAGTTTTAGCTAGTATTTTTACTCCATAACTAATGCTTTTCAGTTGGGGAAATGGAAGAGTAGCATCATGTTCAGGGTAATTAGTTACTTAAGTTTCGGGCATGGGATGAGATCAGCAGAGATGAGTTGATCCAGCAAATCTAAAGAGGTAGGCAGGATCCAGAGGGTGATGACTTTTGGAAAGGTGATTTTATTCTCCTTCTCTGTTTCTTCTAACTCTTAGAGAGTCCATTGGAGTCTTTCTCCTTGCTACGAATTTGTTTTTCCTAATGTCAGTTGTAAATATTAGTTTTTATTTTGTTATCTTTTTCAAAGTTGTTTCTATGCACATTTTTAGCTGGCTTTGTTTTCTGGTTCAATTTAATCATTGAATGTTGCCTTCATAGGACACTCTGTTCCCGCTTTATAGAGCTCATCTCTTCAGGTCATTTTGGTACACCACATAAAGGTTTTACATAATATGTTTCGTGTAGGAAGTAATTTCAGCAATATACTTTTATTCCAAGTTTTCAGGGAATTGTGCTTTTCCCTTATGTTCCAGTATTTTAAAATATATTTATATGATATGTAAATACATACATATATATATATATATATATATATATATATATTATGTAACATATATTTATATATATTTTTGTTTATCTCTCCTTGAATTCAGAGATTTCAAGGCAGGTGTTTGTATCTTTTTTTCTCCATTACTGTATATTTTAACCCTTAGAAAATGTGCACCTAGATTTGTCCATAGTTTGAAAATCAATATTTATGCTCTTGCATTGTCTATGTTGCCCAGCAGATAATTATTTAGTGTAAGATTTTCTTCTAATTGTGATTTTAGTGTCTGTATTCTGGAAGATCAAGTTAAGAGTCTGATTGAGAGAGAATTCATAAATGCCAATGGTCAAATAATTTTGGGAAACAACATCTTCTACCTTCTTCTTTTTGGAATGCACTACCAAGCACTGAGAGAAATCCTATAGCAAAGAAGCCTGTTAATTATTCCTTTAAAAACTTTCTTTACAAAGAACATACTATTTTTATGTCTACAAACATTCTTTGGACTCCACTTTGGTAAATGCTGTGGTGTGAATAAAATATATTTCCCAGAGATACAAAACTATACTGAATATTTTAAACTTGAGTGCCTACATGGATGTGTAAATGGCAGTTACTGCTGAAATTTGGCCAACCCTTGAGGTTGGCCTTGTACAATTGAAGAGTGCATGTGGGTTACTAGTAAATACGGACTATGCTCATCTCAGAGGCAGAGAATAGGAGATAAATCAAATCTTTTTTGAGGTACTCCGTGCCATTCTGTTTTAGGAAGTGGATTTTGGGATTTTCAAGAGTGTATTTTCCTATCCATCCATATGGAAATCCATAAATACACTTTTCCAAAATTTTCATAGAGTTAATATATGGTTTCTGTTATCTACTTTTGTTTCATTGTGTGTGTGTGTGTGTGTGTGTGTAACTATTATAATGGGAATTGAGAGGAACATGTCACATACTGTGAGTCTTTTCCTTGCTAACAGCTATCAAAGTATTTTGTAAATAACAAAGCGTTATTGAAAGGTAACATTTTTATATTCTTCTCATCTTCACAATAGTGCTCAGGAAAAAATGGACAAAGGTTTATATTCAATGAGTGCTTTTTCTTTGATTGATTGACTGGTCCCATGATGTGTGAGCTCTCTAACAGTGGACAGTGATACTGGAGTGAGATTTACTTTAATATTGGACTTAAAACTGTTTTCTGATGATGGTTTTGATGGTGAGTATGAAAAGTTGCTGTGCCGTTTTGAAAGGCAAACCTTAATGTGTTTCTGCCTGTGATCTGGCCCTATCATCTGGACCATATTTACCCTGTATAATTCTTTTCTTTCCGCTCAGTATGACATGCTCGTTTTTAGTGCAAGATAGGTCATGTTTATCTGTTGCTCTATCTATGGTCCAGTGATCTCTTTTGTAGTCTAAGGGGAACTGTATGAAAACTGAACTGTGTCAAGGAGACTAAGAGTGTTAAAGTTCACTAAGAAATCAAGATGAGGCTTTGCAGAAACAAGAGGGAGTTAAAATTAGTATGAATTGATTTCCTACCCTGTTTTCAGAAATTGCTCTCACATATTGAGAGCCTTTGGCCATTTATATTATGCTCTGTGTTAAGACTGTGACATGACTATGCCAGAGGATAGCCAAGGTCAATAATGTGACCTATTTTTATTTTTTCTTAATAGGGAAAAGTTGCCATTCTTTTCCAACACTAGCAGAGTCTTTCTGTGTGTGTGGCTTTACAGACTCCTTTTTGTGAACATTTCACATCTTTTCCTTTGATTAAGCTTGTTAGATTTCAGACCTCCTTGAACTTTAAACTTCTCATTTCTAGCGTTTCCAGTTAGATGTTCTAAATCTAGTGATCTATTATACAATTTTATTAACTTATCTGTCCTTTGGCAGCTGCCTATTCATTTCAGGTACAGTTTTTCTTTAAAAAATACAACAAACAGGAAGAAAACATTGTTTTAAGATATGTCCGATATTATCTTTATTTATAAGTTGGAATTATCTGAGGTGAATAAGAATATATTCATTGTATGGATGATATATATAAGTATATTTTTCTTTAGGTATACATATCTCTGTATATCTCTCTATAAGTATATATACTTGTGTATATATGTATACATATATATATTTTATATAAGTATTATATATATATTTATCTTTCAGGTTTTCTTAAACTCTGAGTTGGAGTTACAAAGAGATCTTAGTTATTTATTGATTGAGTGGCACTTTATTGGTGTGATCATGAATCTACCTGAGTTGATTACTAATGTATTAAAAAATAATATGTCAATCATGAAAACAATACAATTTTTGGAACACATGGAGTATTAGTAGAAAACTGAAATTATACAACAGGTAGTTAAAATGTTAAATATCTATCATCAAGGAAAACATCATTTTCAAAAAGTCTGATTAGCTCAATGCTCTCACTCACTCTTTTTGCATGAACAAAACCAAGTGATGTTAGAATTGAATGTTAAGAAATCTTGCTGTGGGGCTTTCAGTCAAGATGGCAGTTTTAACTGGTAAAAAACACTACCCAATCATTTTCTGTACCCAAGCACAGACAAATGCAAAAAAATAAAATAAAATAAAGTAATTTAAATAGTTGAATGTGAATCTAAGAAATGGAAAGCTTTGGTGCCAGAAATAAAGACTAAAAAGTAATAAGTCTCAGGACTTTGATTCTTGGATTTAAACACCTAAATGAATAGGTGATTAAGAATTGGATCCATGAAAATTAGGGTATTGAAACTAAGCTAGAAAGAGTTACTATGTTCAGGAAAGTGAGATTAGGGAAAAAAAACTGCTAGACTGGGAGCAATTAATAAACTGGCATTTCTATGCCTTGGGTGGGAATCAAGAGCTAGAATATGCAACCCAACTATATGCTTTGAATAACTATGGGGATTTTATTAATCAGGGTTCTCCAGAGAAACAGAGCCAATAGGATATATATGGATATATAAGAGGAGGTTTATTATGGGAATTGGCTCATGTATTTATGGAGACTACACACTTCCACAATATGCTGTCTGCAAGCTGGAGAACCAAGAAATCAAAGGTGTAATTCAGTCCAAGTCCAAAGACAGGAGAGCCAAGGGAGTGAAGGCTAAGAATGAGTATGAGGGGGCGGGGTTGCGCTGATGTAGATTTTGGAATCTGAAGTTCTGAGAAACAGGAACTCTGATGTCCTGTGGCAGGAGAAGATGTGTGTCCCATCTCAATAAGAGAGAGAATTTGCCCTCACAACACTTCTTGTTCATTTCACATCCTCAACAGGTTGAATATTGGTGAGGATGGCTCTCATTCTCAGTCTATAGGTTCAAATGTTACTCTCTTCTGGAAACACACAAACAGACAAAACTCAGCAGTGTTTGCTAGCTTTGTAGATATCGTTAGCTCAAAGTGACACACAAAATTAACCACTACAAAGTCCAAACTCACACTGACTATACTTGGTGATAGAACTTTAAATAAATTCATTAAGGAAAACATAGAAATTGAGGGGCTGGGATTGTGGCTCATGGCAGCACACTCATCTGGCATGTGTGAGGCTCTGGGTTTGATCCTCAGCACCATATAAAAATAAATAAATAAATAAATAAATGTATTGTGTCTCTCTACGATTAAAAATATATTAAAAAAAGAAAAACATAGGACTTGAAATGTTGCTGAAGATAAAATGTCTCGAAAAGTGGAAATCATAAACTATGCAAAGAGATTTACTGAAATAAATTATAAGCATGTCAAAATGTTAAAGAAATGATACAAGAGAAATCCTAAACCTCAACCAGGAAAAAATGAAAAAGAAATGAAGTTTTTTTTCAGTTTTAATTAAAGTATAATTTAAAAGCAATAAAATTCATCTTTTTGGTATGCGCAACAACCATCACTATAATCAAGATAGAGTTTTTATCACCCCAATTTGTCCTGCTTGCCTTAATAGTAAGTCCTCCCCCAAACTTCAGGTTCTGATAACAGCTGATCTGTTTGCTGCCCCAATAGTTTTGACTTTTCTAAAATGTCATATAAGTGAAATTATTCAATATATATAGCCTTTTGAGTAGAGCATCTCACTTAGCCTGATGCATCTGAGATTTGCCACTTTTCATGTATGAGAAATTCCTTCCTATTTCTAAATAGTATTTTATTGTATGAAGGTACCACAATATTTTGTCAATTTCATAATCAAGGGACATGAATTATTTCTAGTTTTTAGCAATCATGAAATAGAGATGTCATAAGATTCATATATGGGTTTTGTGTGAACATAAATTGTCACTTAGATAAATACCTAGGAAATGGAGTGCTGGCTCTTGTGGTAAGTGTATGTTTAAATTTATAAGAAATTGACCTAATTATTAATGTCCTTAAATGTTTTTTATGTGCATATTTGCCATCTGTAGATTTTCTTTGGTAATGAAATATTTGTTTAAAATTTTGTTTATGTTTTATTAGATTGTTCTCTATTGAGTTTTGAGAGTTCTTTTCTATTTTGGATACAAGTCCTTTATCAGGAACATGATTTCCATAATTTTTTCTTAGTTTATGATGTATCTTTTTATTCTTTGAAAGTACCTTTAAAGAGAAGAAATTCTTAAATTCAATTTACGAACATTTGTTTTTAGGATTTTTGGAAATTCACTTGTTGGAAATGATGAAACTATTCTGTCTTGAATATAGTGGTAGTGACCACAATGGTAATTTATTTAGTTTACCACTAAATAAACCAATAAATAAATTTATCAAAATTTACAAGACTATACACCAAAAAGGATTTATTTATTTTATAGTTTCACATTTTACATGTAAGTCTATCATCCATTTAGAGTTATTTTTTCCATATGGTATGAAGTAGGGAAGCAAATCTATAGTATTTTGCATGTGGATATCCAATATTTACAACACAAGTTTTAGAAAAAATATTTTTTAACATAATTACCTTTGTGTATTTGTAAAAAACAATTGTTAAAATACAATAAAAAACTAAATATCAGTGAATTTATTTCTAAAGTCTTTTGAGCTATGTGCATACATATATATGTATATATAATACATGTATTATCTCTATATACATATATATTTTTATAAACTTGGTTTTAGATAATATAAATTCTTCCAATATTTTTTCCCCAAAATTGTTTGGCTTTTTCTAATTCCTTGGATTTTCATATAAATATTAGGATCAGTTTGTCAATTCTATAAAAGAAATTTTAATGGAAAATATATTAAAACTACATCGAACCCATAGAATCTATAGTAAATCTATCAGTTTGAAGAAGTTGATATTTGCAAAATATTGAATCTTAACAATATTCAGTGTTCTTATCCATAAGGCATGGCATATTTTTCTAATTATTCATGAATTCTTTAGTTTCTCTCAGAAATATTTTATAATTTAGAGTATTACAGGATTTTTAACATATTTTGTTAGTTTAATACCTCAGTGTTGTGAATGGTACTAATTTACTTGAATTTGTAATTGTTTACTGCTACTATAATATTTTATATATACCTTATTGACCTTGTTTCCTGTGTTCATGTTAATTCCAGTAGCAGTTTTGTGGATTCCTTGGAATTTTCTGTGTGGACAATCCTGTTACTTGTGAAGAGTGGCAGTTTTATTTTATCTTTTTCAACATGGATGGCTTTTATTTCTTTTTCTTGATCTAGTCCTTTCCTTATTCTGTGTCTTGCCTTCTTGCCTAATGAAGCTAAGACCTTCAGTATGATTTTTGAATAGAGTAGCTGAGACCAGAACATCTTCACTTTGTTTCTAGTCTTAGAAGAAAAACATTCAGCTCTCTACAAGTACATATAAGGTTGGTTGTAGAGTTCTTATAGATGTCTTTTATCTAGTTATGGGTATGATGTGGCCATATAGATTAGATATGTAAGAAAAGTATTAGAATATGTATGAAAAGAAAACCTAACAAGTTCAGGATAGAGGCTGACTCTGAAAAGGAGCACAGAAGGAATGGAACGGGAGAAGAGTAGTTAGGGATTTCTACTATGTGGATAATATTTTAAAATATCTGCAGAAAATTTGTCATAAACAAATGTTTATGTTTATTAATTGTAAGTGTTGTGTTTATGCATTTTTGTAATATTACTGTTTAACTATTTGAAATATATCATAAAGAAAGAAATTCTTGTTGAAATAATTGAACTTTTTTTTTTTTTTTTGCACCAGGGATTGAACCCGGGGGTGCTTTACCACTGAGCCACATTCCATGCCCTTTTAAATATTTTATTTAGGGATAGAATCTCACTGAGTTGCTTAGGGCCTCGCTAAGTTGCTAAGGCTGGTTTTGAACTTGTGATCCTCCTGCCTCAGCCTCCTAAACTGCTGAGATTACAGGCCTGAGCCCTTGTGCCTGGTGATAATCAGGCATCTTAATAAAAATTCCATTAACATTGAGTATTTAGGATATAAGAATTGAATTTTGGAAATTCAAATTTTAATATTAATCAAAAATAACTCTTAAATGTAACCATTTGGGGGTTCATTAAACAACCATTGAATTTCTCTTTTCACTTCCTTCAAGATTTAGATGGAAGAAATTTAAAAATAAGTTCTTCCTTAGTTGCTAGGTCTATTTGCTATCACTTCAGCATAAATCACTGTCGCTACATGCTTCCAATGGAATTTAGATAAAAGGCAGTATTATGTTTTAATCTTTTATTTTTTTATTTATTGTTTTTCAATATTTTTGTTTTATTTATTTATTTTTTATGTGGTGCTGAGGATCAACCCAGGGCCTCGCACACACTAGGCGAGCGCTCTACCGCTGAGCCACAACCCCAGCCCCTGTTTTAATCTTTTAAATTGTTCTTTTTTTCTTTTAAAGTTAGTCCTTCATTTCAAGATCTATTAATTTTTTTATTATTATGAGTTCAGATGGCATTTGGGTTGCATCTAGCATCTGATAAATAATTCTGAAATAAACATATATGTTCTTCAAATAGTTTCTGTCTATAGTAGTAATGCATAACATATATCTCAAAGTGTATTTATTGGTGAGAAAAATACTAATTTAATGATTATCTCAAATGATTGGTAATTTTTTATTTTATTACCCTTATTGACACAGTATATTAGTATTAGTGAAAATATTTGACAATTTAATAAGCTACATTTTAACTGTTTAAGCTTTCATTTTTAAATTGACAGTAAGCTTATCTTTTTCATATATGTATTAAATATTTTCCTCCATTTTTGTGAATTTTGGACTCATTGTCTCTGATAAAGTATTAAGTAGAGTCTTGATGTTTAATAAACCATTGAATAATTTCTTTATATAGCAAAGTAATTAGCCACTTGTTATGATCACTGCATGATTTCTCAAGCTTTCTTTTTATTGGTTACTTTTCATGATGCTCAAGTTCAAATACTTTCCACAGTCAAATTTGTTCAATTTTGAGGTGTGATTATTTCCTCCCATCTTTAAACTTATAAAATCTTTTGGTTTCTCATAACCATTTAATTTTTGTATCTTCAGACTATTTATAATTGCTCTCTAGATTTTATATTAAACATAAAAGTTACCTTATGGTGAGATCTGAGGTATTCTGAAATTGACTTTTTCAAGACAGTCAAGAACAAAATTATCAAAGATGTACAATAGTGATGGAATAATGTCTCCAATATGGTATTGAGACAACTGAATAGCTACATGCAAAACGAACAAACAAAAAAACAAAATTAGGTGCTTGTCCTATACCATACACAAAAATCATCTCAAAGTGGATTAAAAAACGTAAACATAAGACCTGAAATCATAAAACTCTAAGAAGAAAAGCTGGGGGAAAAGAACTTTATGACTTTCATCCTGGACAATGATATTTTGAGATATACCAAAAGCACAGACAACAAAAGCAAAAATAAAGAAACTGACCATATCAAACGTGCACAGCAAAGAAAATGATCAAAAAAAAAAAAAAAAGGAAATGGCAAACTAAGGAAGGATGGAAATATTTGCAAACCATATACTGGACGAGGGGTTAATATCCCAAATGTGTAAGAAATTTATATGCTTAGTAGCACAAAACAAACACATAGCCTGATGGCAACATGGGAAGAGAGCCTGAATGGAAATTTCCTGAAGGTATGTGTAAAGTTGCTCCACATCACTAGGTGTCAGAAAGAAGTAAATCAAAGCCATAATGAAATTGCTACCTTACACCTGTTAGGATTAAGGCAGGGTGGGAGACGTAGAGACAGGAAGGAGATAAAAGAGAAGGAAAAAGAGAATAACTAAATCTACAATTCCCATGATGAGATTTCCTCTCTAGACCCGTTTTTTTTACCTCCAGACCCATCACCCCAAATTTCTGAGAAATCTACAAATCTTAGAGTTATTATAAAATCATTCATTGTTGAAAATCAGCTTATTTTTATTAAACCTTACATGCACTATTAGTGTACACAATGAACTTTGAGATTAGATAAAGCAAAGGGAGATGTGTTGTAAGAAACCTATAATGTAGGTGCACCGAGATGTTACCTAGATAGAAGAGACAAAGTCAATCTGAAGATTCTGGAAGAAGATCAGACCACCATAGATTTCATGATCTAAGAACTGTTACTAGGCTGATATGTTCCCACATACTTTCCCATTCCCACCCCTCACAAAGTTCCCTTTGAATGAAAAGCCCCAAACCAGAAAATGCATCTCACTCTGAGGCACTCACAAAGGGCGCCTTTGAATTACATATACTGCTCTATTGCTTCCTTTTACTGAGTAAATCTCTGTTGGTGCTTTATTCTTTGATTTTCCCTGAGAAGAACCCACCTGGGCCAAGTTCAAGTCCCCTTTTCTTTTTTGGAGAGAACTCTGTGGGCCCCCACCAGTGACAGGATGGTCTGTTAAGGGGGAAACAACAACAACAAACCAAACCAAAACCAAATCAAACAAACAAACACCAACAAGTATTAGCGAGGGTGTGAAGACAAGGAAATCCTACAAAACTTTGGTGGGAATATATACTGGGAAAGTCCTATGGGGAAGAAAATATGGAGGTTCCCACAAAAGTTAAAGCTACCATGTGGTCCAGCAATCTTACATTGAATGTATACATTCAGAGAAAATGTAAACAGTATATTGAGAAGATAATCTGCACTCTCATATTTGTTGTAGTATTTCCATCATGGCCAGGATATGGAAACAACTAAGTGTCCATTGATGGGTATGCAGGTAAAGAACATGTGCTGTGTGTATATATAATGGAATATCATTCAATCTTTTAAAGGAAGGAATTCTTGACATTTCCAATAACATAGATGGACCTGGAGAACATGATGCTAAGCAAGGTAACCCAGACACAGAAAGACAAATACTTCATGATCTCACTTAAATGTGATATTTTAAGAAGTGGAACTTACAGAAACCAATAATAGAGGGGAAGTTTTTAAAAAGTGGGGTAATTACCAGGGGTGGGGGAAGATGTTGAACAAAGGGTTCAAACTTTCAAGCAGAAGATGAATAAGTTCCGAAGGCCTAATGTGTAGCATAGTGTCTATAGTTGATAATAATATATACCTGAAATTTGCTAAGAGAGTAGATGCAAAGTATTACCAGACCACAATCCTCTCTTCCCCACACAATGGTAGGTAAATGTGGGTATGTTAATTAGCTTGATTGTGCTAATCATTCCACAATGTGTGTGTGTGTGTGTGTGTGTTTGTGTGTGTGTGTATCTCAAAACATAATGGTGTACACCTTAAACATATACAGTTTTTTTCAGTGGTAGTGATAAGTAGCCTATAGACATGAGCAGTAGAAACAAGAAGTTAAAGGGACAGTTGTACAGATGAGTCAAGTGGGCCCAGTGTAATTAAGTAATCCTAGGTGCTAGGTTTCCATGTGTTTTCTCTTAATTTACGGAAGGCCATTCTGGCCCTGATGTGGCTTAAGTCAATGGGATATGTTGCATTACTTGAGAAACAACCTGTTATCCTCATGACTAGGCTGAGGGATGCTTAAAGACTCCCCACTGATAAGAGGAATATTAGTTACCTTAACCCAGTCTGACCTGTATGAAAAGGGGGACCTTTATGACCTGTATACAGACCAAAATTTCCTAAGATTCCAAGACTTAGGAAATACACAAAGCCCACTAACCATAAAAGCTATAAAAACAAGTTCCAGTTAGAACTGGTCAGCATGGACCAAAGTGACCAAGAGTTGCCGTTAGCATGTCATTTTAATATTGTTGTCATTGTAAATCTTCTCTTGCCACGTGGGTTTTGTTTGGGTACTCATGGGTAAAATCATGCCACAATAGGACTTAAAAATCAGATCCAGTGCTACTGTCAGTTGTAAGTTAACAGGTAGTACCTGGGCAGGACTCTATAGAAATTTTTCTTTCTACCCCAATAAAACAGCTCACAAAGAAGTGAATGTCAATCTCTGTGAGATGACCCACTGTCTCCCTTGAGGATGGTTTCCTCTCTTCTCTAAGTAACTTTGATATACTATATTTCCTGTCTTGCTTGAATTTTTCTCAGATGAGAACACGTGAACCAAGAAATACAATACAACCACTGGTAACTATACCTTAATAAATCTGGAAAATAATAGCCCAGTAATTGTACCAACACTATTTACTGAATGAATATTCTTTTTTTCATTGATATGTTTTCTAATGAAAGTTTAATGCCTTTTTCCTAATTATATAAGTAAAAAAATATTTCTTTATTTTCCATTATTTTTATATCATTATTACATAATGTGAATTGATTTCCATTATAATATTTCAGTGGATGGATGTATAGTAATTTTCACATGATTTTATCTTGCTGAAGATATAAAGCTTCACTCCATATTTGTCTATTTTTCAGTCTAGTTATCCATGCATTTCAGCAGATTTTTTTATATGTCTCAAATATCCAGAAAATTAAAGAATAATGTAATATGCATAATGGCTTCATGGTGGTTTTTAAATGTCCTCATAATTTTTTTAGGTTTTTAAATATATGCTTCATATACACTTTATTCTTATATTTTAAAAATGTTTGTTTCTATGTATTATATTTTGCACCTTACTGTTGCTAGTAGGTAGGAAAGCTATTGAATTTTACCTTATTTGTTTACTTTTCTTTTCTTTTTAAAAATTAGTGCATTAAAATTATACAAAATTATGTGTATTTCATAATAACCTCTTTAAACGATCTTAATACTTTCTAGTTGTTTTTCTCTATATCTTCTGGGTGAAAAGTAACATTAACTAAAGAAATACTTTTATATCCTTCTCAGCAAAGTATCTGTCTCATTATTGTCCTCATCTCATTGCATTGACTAGAACTTCAAGGACAATGTCTAACAATATCCTGAGCCATCTGCTTTTTTCCCTGACATTAAAAGGATTTAATTCAATGTGTCATTGTAAGGTATATTGGGTTGAATTAGACATCTTTATTATGTTAAACAAGGATCTTTCCTTTTGTAGTTTAGTAAGGTTTTTATTTTATCAAACTTTTTAAAGTGCTTGGCATAGTTAGCTATTAATACAATGTCTTTTAACACTTAACAAGACAAATGCATAGTTTTAATTCTCTTACCAGAGATGAACTGTGATGTAGTTCTCCCGCTCTTATAACAAATGACCTAGTTGGTCATTGAGTATTTTTCTCTTAATATACTTAAACATTTCACTAGAATTTTATTTAGAAGTTGGTTGGATTATTTTCTTTTGTCTTTACCCTTCCCCCATTACAGTGTATGTAGGACTTTTTGCTTTTTTGGGGGGGGTTAGGTTGTGATATCAAGTTGTTATTTCTTGTCACTTTTTTTTAAAAAAAAAGTAGCCTAGAGAGTCCTCCCTACTCTTTATTCATACGGAATGATTATGTTTGTATTATTCATATTGGAGTCTAAAGAATACATTTAGACAATACACTGATACCTTGTCTCTGGTAGTCTTAATGCTACAATTGCAGGGTTCAGTAGCTGTCAGAGGCAGTGTGAACCACAAACTCACTATCTGGCTCTTTATAGAAGAAGCTTGCCAGCAGGATCAAGCAGCCAGGAAGCCTGTAGCAATGCCAGTGAAATTCCTTTACCTCCCCATCTCCTAACTAATCCAACTCCCCGAATACTATTATATCTAAATTGATGATTTTATTTTTGATTCACTAATTCAGTGTTAGGATCAGAGAAAAGACAAATGATTGTTAGTTAAACTAATCTCTGACTTTTATGATTGTCACAGTACCTACCATTTTGTTTAACCCTCCACATTTTCATTATTAGGGTTATTATAACTATTATTATTTCATAAAGAACTTTTTAATCAATAAATGAGTTTTTGTGCAGCATTGTATACACTTGAATTTCCGGTTTCTACTTTCCTCTTACTGATAGTAAACTTTTCAGCAACAGCAATAAATGCTGGTACACAAAGTGTTAAAGAGGAATAAATAATGTCAAAGTAGAATCTGACATTCTTAGCAGTTTGTTTCTGCACTTATCCCTCCCCAATTTTTTTATGCTTATAGAATAGTTTGGCAAGGTTTGTGGTAAAATGATGGTTTCCTAAGGATATTTATGTCCTATTCCCTGAGACTGACCTTACATTGAAAAAGGGGCTTTGCAGATGGGAGTGAGGCTATGGATCTTGAGATGGGAAAATAATCCTGGATGTGATTCAAGTGGGCCCAGTCTAATTAAGTAATTCCTTAAAGGCTAAGAACCTGACTATGGCCAGAGGAAGAAGTGAATATGAAAGAAACAAAAAACATATGGAACATTACTGGTTTTAAAGATGAAGAAAGTGTTATCCTAACCTGGTCTTATAACTGCCTGGGTGACCTAGCTGAATTTTTTCTCCACCTCAATGTTGCCTGTCTTGAGACTGGGAGGCCTGAGGCCAGAAGTACCTCTTCAGGTGGACTAGTGAAAAGTGGTTGAATCTGATGGCTAGGAGACAACTCTAACTTCATCATAATAAAATACATGAATATCTTTCCTCTTTATTAGCCTTTACTTCTGCCCCATATCTTTTACCTTATAACTTCCTGGCCTCCAAAGTATAGAGAGTTCATTTAAGAGTTTATCTCCCACTTCTATTCTTGGCCAAGAACACAAATCTCCTTCACAGCTCAGTTGGTGCTTAGTTTTGTTACTGGTCCATAATCCTGAAAGGGCAAAGGGACTCAACTTGTGAGGTAAAAATCTGGACATGGCATTGTGGTGCAAAACTGTAATCTCAGTGACTTGGGAGGCTGAGGCAGGAGGATCACAAATTCAAGACCAGCCTGACCAACTAAATGAGACTGTCTTAAAATAAAAAAAAAAAAATAAGAAGGACTGGGAATATGGCTCAGTGGTAAAGTGCCCCTGGGTTCAATCTCTGGTACTGAGGGTAAAAATTTTAAAAAAAGAAAAGAAATTGGTAATAGATTTGATTTATGTGTTATAATCAGCTTTTTAAAGCAACAAATGTTATGGTAATTTGATATGGTAGTAATATAAAACTAATATATAGAATACAAAACTCTTTAATATTTATTTTTAATAATGTTAACACTAAAAACTTCATTATCTTTTGACACTTTTGCTTCTAGGAAGTTTACATCAATGTGATTTTTGTTTAGCGTATTCATGTGTTTGGAGCATGGTTAGTTTTGGGGATATTTTAGCTTTGTCATTGATCTGTCTGAAATAAATTGGTTTAAATATATAATTTGTTATTAATTTCTTGGTAGCGGGTATTTATTTTCATTGTGAGTACAGAATACTGTTTGTACAAATTCTACTTCTCAAAATTTTAGGGGATTTTGCTAATGATGTATAATTTTATAAAATGATTTTGTAAATAAATCATGGGACATAACACATAATAATATGTATTCTCTATAATTTATGATATTTTGTATAATTCAGTTAAGTAAATCTTACAAATTTTAATATTTAAAGTATTTTAAAAGTATTTAGAAACTTTACTCCCTTTATCATGTTTAGATTTCAGAATTTGAGTGCATACAATTAGTATCTTTGGAATTGAACCCAGGGACTTGAACATACTAAACAAGTGCTTAACCACCAAACCATGTCCTCAGGCTTTTAAGAGTATCCTTATCATATTTTTAACCTATCTGATCTTTGATCTGAGTGGTGTTCAATTCTTTCATTATGAGTATGCAACTTTTTTAAGTTTCTTTGTATAATAGCTTTGCTCTATATATTTTGATGACACTATTCATCATGTAAAGGTTTGCTGTTGCTATATCTTCAATGTGAATTATAATTCTTTATTTTATTACTTCGTTTACCTACTTTTTGATTTATTTTCTTGTCTATCTTCAGTATCATAGTTGGATGCTTCCTTAACATTTCAATGATTTTTATTTAATAATTAAAAATTATTCAGCTATGAATTTTTGTTAAGTCACTGGTCTTTCTCTCACAGAGTTTGATTTGATATGCTTAAATTTTCACTGAGTTCTAAAGAGTCTGTACTTTTAACTGATTTTTAGAAAACATTCTTTAGTTTCAAGAGATTAGATTATAATCTATATTTATTTTCTTGTTCTTTGAGCTATAATGAAAGTATATAGCCCATCTGCTTTGTGAATTCAAAGAAATCTTCTATACATTTCAGTATGTAGATAATTAAAAATTATCTGTATGTTAAGACAAAAATCTCACTGACCTTTGAAAAGTCCTAGTGTTCTATGTGAGTTGATTGTAGAATCATCTATCCATTAATCTATTAAATCTGATTTTATGATTAATAACATTTTATATACCCACTTGGTTTAATAATTTTTGAAAGAAAACTATTCTAAAACACTTTTTTATGATTAAAACTCTATTAGTCCCTCTTTGATCCACTTCTCCATGGCAGAAAGAATTGTTTTAAATACATTAACACTGCGCTGTTCTTTCTTCAGAGTCTTGGTGCATGATGCTCCCAATTTCTGAAAGCATCCCACCTTCCCACCTCCCACCTCCTTTGTTCCTGGCATGTTTGCTTGACTGCCTCCTTCTTGTATAAGTCCATCCAGAAGGAAAATGGGTCCCTCCGTAAATGACCGAAATCCTTTTATTTCCTTCATTAGCTATTGGCCTTGGTTTCTTTGCACATATAAGTTCTACTATGACTTTGATGTGTGTGTATATGTGTGTGTGTGTGTGTGTGTGTGTGTAATCAAAAAGTGTAAAAACCTCTCAGCAAGCTGTCCATTCTTTATCTTCAAATTTCAGCATGGAGAACCAATAGGCTTCTTTGCAATTTTTATCATGGCTTCATCACATCTTCCAGAAAATTCTAAAATTTACTGCTTTTTCACTGGCACACTTCATGGTTTGACAGTGCTGCTGGATAATTTATTATTTTGAATCACATTCCTTTCATTTCATTGGGAGGTGAGAAGGTAAGAGGTAACTATGGGAGCAGAATTTGTTATATTGAAATTTAAATTTGAAAAGCTAAAGTGAATCCTAAGGAATGAGTATCGAATGATATGTCAGCAAATGCTTTTCAGCCTATTTTAAGTAAAAATATTTAAATTACTTCATGTACTTGTATTATATGATGTCAATGTGTTTCTTATTAATCAACATTCTTGTTTATTTGAGATACATTTACTTGTTATTAGGACATATTTTTTTTCTATTTTGAACTTATATTTGCTTGGCCCTTAAAGACATGAAAAGATGTTCAAATTTATTTATAATAAGAGAAACGCCAATTAAAATTGTACTGAGCTATTATATTTCCCTTATCAGGTTGACAAAAATCCAAAAGTTTGACAACTGTTGGCAGGGCTTTGAGGAAATAGGCACTCTTGTATATTGCTGGTGATAATACAAAATGTAGAATCCCTGTGGGAGAAAATTTGGCAATATACAATAAAACTAAATAAGCATTTATCCTTTGACCCAGAAAGCTAATTTCCAGGAATTTATTCCAAAGATACTCAGGAAAAATATGAAAAGACATATGCAAAAGGCTATTCACTAGAACATCATTTATAGTACCAAAGCCTGGAAAGAACTCAAATGCTCATCATTGGGAGATTCATTGAACTATGATATATTTACCCAATGGAAATATGTAACTATAAAAAGAAATGGGGAATATTTTTACATATACATATGGAATAATTTCCAGTATAGATTTTTTAACCAAACAGGAAAAAGCAAGTTGGAGAGCACTGTGAATGAAAGAAGAAATAAGAAAGAGCATACATGTTTAAGAAAGACAATTCATATACCTTGTTTTATAGATTTGACTTTCTAATCATGGATGTGCTTTACATAAATGTAAAAAAATCAAATCAAAATAAAAAATGCAAACAGTTAAGAAGGAAATTAAAATGAAACAAATGAATCTAAATTTGTATTTAATTGGTGGCATAATCACCCAGAGAAGAATTACTGCAAGAGATTTTAAAATACAGTAAGCTGGCCAAACTTTCTTAGTGAATTGTATTCTGAGGACCAAAATAATAGGGAAAAAATTAAACTGCTTTTGGCAATCTACTCTCAGTTGTATTATTCTGTAACTATTGCAAGTGTGTAGCTGGCTAAAATGAACAAGTGCATTGATGTCATCAGGAACTAAAATATTTGATGTAATAGAGAAGAAATATAGATATCAAATTAAGGATGTTAAAAACCTGATATTCTATATTTAAGTTAGAAATATCAATATGATGTCATACTGTATTTTTATTTTGAAAAAAGCAAGAAAACAAAAAATCATACTTCCTAGATTTGTCTACTGAAAAGCCTAGCAATAATGACTAAATCTATTGATAGTGATGAACACAATGGCTTAAATGTGGTCTCTAAGATCCATTTCCTAGTAGAACAAACGAAGGCTTGAAGAAATTATTAATTCCATGTCTGAGGCAGGAAATATACAAACTTGGAATCCTGTGTGGAACTCAAAAGCTATAAAGAATTATAAAAATCTACTTGGGTAAGGACATCAGAGCAAACTTGACAGCCTTTTAGTAGCCAAAGACAATTCCATTAAGCAGTAATAAGATTAACTATTAACTATTACAAACATCACAAAAATGGGAACAAGTGAGAATTATGAGTCTCCTGGAGGAAGATTCTAGAGGAAGATATATATATATATATATATATATATATATATATATATACACACACACACACACACACATCCTATCAAGTTTATATAAAAGGAATTCACAGATCAGAGACTGCATATCCTTCTAAGACTGGTGTTTGGAAGCTTAAATTTTGGCCACTATTCCTTGAAATTGAGACTATCCAAGACATCCCCCCAAACCAATGAAAATGATAGGATTACCTTAAGATTAAGGGAGCAAAATCTCTCAGGGGAGAATTAAGCAGGCATACTCATTCTTGGTCTTATAGAGTTAACAGACATAATAGAAAATTAAGAGTTAAAAAGGAGACCAGCCTTTAAGGCTATAGGATTAAAATAACACACTAGGAGATGGGACAATGCGATATCAGCTCAGCCTTTTGAGACTCTGTGGTCAGCAGAAATACCAAGAAGCCAGACCCAAGACAGACAAAGTCACTAAAATCAATCCTATGGAGACAATAGTCTGCATCTTTCTGAAAACAGTATTAGGGACTCTTTCAGTAATAAGGCACAACTCCAGGCAGTAAGGGACAGTTACATGTGTAGAACAGTCACCAAAGTAATCTACGGCTACCTGTACTTTATTAGGATAGTACAGTACACACCCTGAAGGAAGTGTGGGCTTAGGATGATGAGGAGATGTTTCACATGGAGAGTCATCATGAAGGAGAACCCAGGCACAACTAAAATTCCACCTCTACACATGATGCCCTCAAGAGACTGGAACTCTGCCTCTCCTACAGATGCCACAGAAACAGTACACCTTTGTCCTTTGTTTGAGCCAACCTGGGAATTTTGTCTCTTACATGCTGTCTCCCTTTAAATAATAAGCAGAAGAATAAACTGAAACTTGCTTCCCAGTTGTTCCTTCCCTCTATCTGATTCTTCTGTTAGAAAGCCCAAGAACCTGCTAAGCCAGTGACAACATAAGTTCCTCCTGTGTTTAAAGTGTGAACAAACAATGTGACTTATCACGAGCCATGCTTTGTTCCTTGGAGCCTTGAATTGTGGTATATACCAGGCAGAGGGTATTTATATGACCAGCCCACAGTAAAAACCTTGAACACTGAGTCTGTAGTGAGATTCTCTGGTGTGCAATATTGCACGTGTGTTGTCACTGTTGCAAAAGAGAGCACTGTGTGTTTGTACTTGGAACAGACTCTTGGAAGCTTATATTTGATTGCTCTGGACTTTGTTCCATGGACCTTTCCCATTGCTGATTTTACTTTGTATTCTGTCTCTGTAATACATCGTAGCCACAAATATGACTCTATGTAGAATCCTATGGGGACCTGGAGACACCAAAACAGGTTCTAAACCTTACCACCAGTTTGCAAGAAATACATGGAATAGAGGAACATGTCAGTGATACTACAGAGATGTGATGAGTAGAGTCTAGACTGTGGAAAGCTCTGTAAACTCTTTAATAAATAAATTAAAAGAAAAAAGAAAAGGAAGAAAAAAGTCTATTCATCAAATGTCATATGAAATATATAAGGATAAAATAAAGCAATGCTTGAAATTGATTTTAATGTAATTCAGCTACAGTAGTGAAAGGAAGAAAGTAGAATTATATAGGAAATAAGATTGATTAGGAGTTGATGTCTGTTAAAATTTACTGATGGATTAAGTAGATTTATTATATTTTATAAGAAAATTTAATAAGACTAATTGACATAAGAAAACTGTGAAGGTAATTTGTTAATATTAAGACTAAATAAAATTTTGAAATAAATACATTTGATCATATTTTAAAGTACTCTGGTATATGTATTTATATGTGAGGTTTGTAATCTTTCCTTCATCATTTTTTTTACTATTTTTAATATTGTTTTATATTTTTTCTATGATCCAAGAAAAATATATCTTAAAGGAAGACTTTGTTACAGGATGATTAAAATATTAATCCTTAATCATTTGAACCATAATCTTTTAAAATAAGTAATTCTATGTTTTCATTTTATATTTGTTTAACGTTTGCAGTTCTTTAGCAACTATGTAATGTTTTATATTTTTACACAGAATATCAGTTTAAATAATTCCGATTTAGGGAAATAGAAAATAATTTCATATAATTCACATTTTTAGTCAATATACATAAAGATGCATACACATTCATGTTTACATGAATATACACACATATATTTATATACATATATATGCACACATATATTTGTATACATATATACACATTTTGGTGTGAACATGAATATGAATTCACATGAATATATATATTTATTATATATATAAATATATTATATATATTTATATATATATAAAATTCAGGGATTGAACTCAGGGCACTCAAACACTGAGCCACATTCTCAGCCCTATTTTGTATTTTATTTAGAGACAATGTGGTTGACACTGAGTTGCTTAGCACCTCATGATTGCTGAGGCTGGCTTTGAACTCGCAATTCTTCTGTGTGTAGGTACACACACACACACACAGACATATATAATTTATATTAAAAATATATTTTTTATATTATATATAAAACATATATATAGGTTACATGCCTTTATCATTTGAAATTGTTTCATCCTCCCTCCTATACTCTAACCTAGGATTATAAGTGTGTGTTGGGGGGGACAGTAGGTAAGTCAGCAACTGAAATTGAAAAATGTCCATACCAAGGGGCCTATGGAGTTTGTTTATAGTGACACTGAAGGACCTTGACATGTAGTCAGACAACATGAGTGAAGCTACACAGTGGACAAAGGGTGGCAAATCCCAGCCAGCCTACTCTAAAACCACAGTGAGAGGTTTCTTAAACGTCATAAGCAAAGTCCCTGCTGATCACAAGAAAAAAAATTGGCTTGAGGCTTTTGTTTTTGTGATTTCCTCAGTTTTTCTGATTTACATTTCATTTACGTTTCTTTTAATATTTATTATTTCCTTTCTGTTGTTTTCCCTAGGACTTCTTGAAGCACTTTTTCTAAATTTTTGAAATAAAGCTTAGTTCATTTGAATTTTCATTTTCTTTAGTAAGAAAACATATAAGATGTGAATTTACTTTTGATGCAGCTTTATCTCTATCCCAGAGTTAGGATATATAAATAGGTTTTTAATGATTTTTCTAAATTATCATTTTTAAAAAATTAATAGTGTGGTTGACAAAATAAGTACAGGCATAATTTATTTTCTCCTTGATCTGCAATTAGGCAAATACATTCAAATTTTCAAGTGTTTGATTTCCAAAATCCTTCTTAAACATGTATGTATTTATTCTTAATTCAAAACCAAAATAACTTTTGGCTTTATTAAATAGAAGATGAAGATGGTGTGTTGCTTTGCCTACTTTATTCCAAATAAATTATCCTTGTCTCTTCTTTGTCATCTTCAGGGTCCCTATTTTTCTTTTTAGTAAGCTTCTCTTTGTAATTTTTGTCCTTTATGTTCTATTTTAAGTGTATTTTTCATTATTATTTAGACTAGCATTTCCTGATTTGTGACATCCAAAACATTTTGTTTCCTAATACATAAATAAGCATTCTGAAAAAAAGGAGTCTTTGGCATAAGGCAGGCTGGGCAATGCTGAGGTAAGCACAGCTACATTTTAATTGCATTTTAAGGGAGGTTCACATAAATGTAAGCATTATGACTTATTTGTAGGGAGTCGTATTTTTGAGAATTTCCCAAAATTGTTTGACTATGGAATTCATTTTGCCTGGAATAATTTTTAAACATTTCATCATTGATGGTTTTGTAACAGAACATAATTTGGGGTTTACTTGTAGATTCTTAATGGGTATCAAATTTGCCATTTCTCATTTGCTATTTCATTTTTAGTTTTGATTAATATGATAAGCTGGAGCAAAATTTCAAAGTTGATTTTTGTGTAAAAAAGTACAAAATGGTACATTTTCTGATTCATCAATAATCTTTAAAGAACATTTATATCATAACAATAGCTTGTGTGGGCATGAAAATCCTTGGGTCATAATTTTCTGCTCAAAGCACCAGAAGTATTCATTTTGTTTTGTCGCCCAAGACCAGTTGAGCTGTTGTTCCTATCTGTGATCCTAGCGTTATACTAAGAAATCAAGCACTTCCCAGAACATGTCTAGACAAGTGTCTCTTTCATCTGCTTTCTTCCTTATTCATGTCAATCCCCTCAAGTTGTAGATTGAAAACTTTAGATGAGAAAGGCCTTCTTTGTCATTTTTACTATTTAAATCAGTTTGTTTGGAGTTTCCTCTTATTACTTAGTTTGTATATTTTCTCTTTTTTTCTTAATGTTCTCTCATGATTTACACCACTTTACCCATTTTCTTCTGCAGGTGAGCAATACTTTTCATGTCTGTTCTGCACACTACTGATTCAAATGTTCTGCTGTTTAAAGTTGACTCTTTTGGTACCTCTGGGATTTGGCTACTTGCAGTTTTATTTTGGGACAGTTTCTATAATACTTTTTTCCTTCCCAGGACAGTGTTACTGTTATTAACAATGCGTCATTTATCCCATCATGGCAGCCTCTACTTTTGTGGGGATAGTATGTTTTGTACATAGGAGGACATTTCTTCCTGCCTTGTGTGTTACATTTTGAGCCCTTTATTTGTTGTTTTCTGTTTCACCCTTGAATGAAGAAATATGCTGCTCCCTGTTGGAGAACATTCAGAATAGATGGATTTTTCCCAATTCATTTTTATTCTATCATCACTCAAATCCTTTGCCTCATTCTTACTTTTTAACAGGTTTTTCTGAAAGGCTAATTGCTATAAAATGTAAACAATGGTAAAAGAGCTACAAGATAGCAGGTAGGGTTGGGGATAACAAACGTGAACAATGTGAGGAGACAGTATTTATATTTAGTAAGGTTTTTTTTGGATGGTGTAGGTGAGGGAGGTGAGCATCTCCTTACTTATTTTTGTTATCACCTTTCTGTTTCAACCTATTTTTTTTTTTTAATGTGAATCAGGATTTCTTTACTATCTTCACAGCTCAACTTACTGTCTTTGAAGAAGAAGAAAGTATTTCTTGGGAAAACGAGGGAATCTCTTGTCTTTTATGATGAATAAAAGATACTACCATTAGGTATGCTCCTTTCTAAGGCTTTTCCAGTCCTAGGATATACTTTATTTTTTTTTTTTTTGGAAAGGAATAGAAATTTCTTTCTGGAACCTGTGTTAATTTACATGCTACATCTAAGAGCATTTTATCCAGAGAACAAATTCATAGTAGTTAGTTATATTGATCTATTTGCTGTTTGGAAGAGAGACTGTCCCTCCTTGTTCTATATAAAACTTGGTGTTAGATACTAAGAAGGTGTGAAATATTATATGTGTTTATATTAATTAACCCCTTAGAATTTTTATCTGTTATACTCCTAATAGATGGGAAGCATAACTAGCATGAGGGATGGTATTACCATCTCAGAAAGCTGTTATGTGTATGGAAGGGGCAGCCTCTAGATAACTCTATGAGATAGTTTTCCCTTATAAAATATATTCACTAATTATTTAAAAATTATTTTGGTGTTGACATCTTAGAGTAAATTTTTTGGATGTATTTTCTGGTACTTTACTAATACCTTATAATACCTTACTAATACCTCAATAATTTTCCTGAATTCAAAATTAACATTTTTCTTTCAATAAAGTGTGTGTGTGTGTGTGTGTGTGTATTTCAAATGTCCAAATGTATACACCTTTAATTTGTAAATATTTGGAAGTTGGTTTGTATTTTTACATATGTCATTAAAGAAGTAAGAACTCCATTATGACAAGTTGGAATATTTTCTGTTTTCATGTTTGCTATGATTATCTTTCTCAGTTACAAGAAACTTTTGAATGTTCAGTTATGATTTCAGTGTTTTCTATTTTGTATATTCTATACATATTGGGTTAGGGAATATTATTCTGAATATCTGAGGTTCTGGTTCTTCAATCCTATTCCTAACTAGAATAATATTTGTACGTATTCAATATAAAGTTTATCATGGTGAGAGTCACCACACAGATGAACTGGTCCAGTTTTAATTTTATAGATAAGTTCCTGAAGTCCAGGAAGGATATTTGCCAAAGTCTTCCAGCTGAAGTGGGGCTGGAGAGCCCATGAGCCTGGGTATTAGATTCCCTTTGGCTGTGTCAGTGGCCTCACTTAATATTTTTATTATTTTCTTAACACATTAAAAAGCTACAGTACTTGATATTAAGAAAGAAAAATAGCCAGGTGCAGTTGTAATCCTAGTGATCTGGGAGGCTAAGGCAGGAGGATCACCAGTTCAGACCCAGCCTCAGCAGATTAGTGAGGCCCTAAGCAACTAATTGAGACCCTATCTCTAATAAAATATAAAAAGGGCTGTGGATGTGGCTGGTGGTTAAGTGTCCCTGGGTTCAATTCCTGATAACAAAACAAAAACAAAGAAAAATACCATTTTCCTTGAACATTGAAAACCATGCATGTATGTTTATTGGCTTAATCCTTTGATGTATAAAAAGAATGATATAAACAACATGAGATTACCTATCTCGACATAATGTCATTTATATCAGTGGAACAATTAAGGATTTAATTAATTTATCTAGGATTAATATGTTAAAACTGTTCCTCTGTTTGATTCCTGAGTTCTAGATACAGAGACCTAAATAATTCCTCTCAAGTGTAACAGATGGCTGGGGTATCTCCTGCTTATCATGTGCATTCTCCATAGGCCTCCATTGTTACCTGTACTAACTATTCTATTGGAATGAGTAAAATGTTAATTGAATGAGTCCTTTTGGTCATTTTTAAAAAATTACTGTCAGTACACATTTATATTTCTATAGTTTCTTGGAAAATATTTTTTTTTCCTGAAACATTTCCATACGCTTGTAACTTTGCCTTAAAAATTATTCCAGAGAATTTTTGTTTTATTATCTTGTCTATGTTTTTAAGTCTTAAGAATTATTCAATTTTGATTGCTTTGCTTATTCTCCCTGAAAAGCTTCTGTACATTTACTTTTTAATAATTATTTGGTTAGAAAATGGAAGAAGCAACTTCCAGAATTCCATGGGAGTTGTCATCAAGAAAGAACCCCAGCCAAAGCCAGTTGTGGTGGCACAAGCCTGTAATCCTAGCAGCTCAGGAAGCGGAGGCAGGAGGATCACAAGTTCAAAGTCAGCTTCAGCAAGTCAGCGAGGTGCTAAGCAAATTAGTGAGGCCCTCTCTCAAAATAGAAAATAAAAATGGGCTGGGGATGTGGCTCAGTGGTTAAGTGTCCCTGGGCTCAATCCCCAGTACAAAAAAAAAACAACAACAAGTCAATAGTAATATTTAGGGGAGAAAAATTTTAATTTAATTTTGGAACAGGACAGGACATATGATAAGGGAAGGCAGTCCTCAAGGCTTGCAAAAACAGACACAAGAATAACAAAACCCCAAACCAAAAACCACAGCAATATGGACTTTTCTTATATCTCTGTCTCATGATACTATAGTTGGTCATGTAGAAAAACTAAGTTGTTCAAGATGATCACAATGAGACTGGGGGTTTGGGTGCTGTTTGTTACAAAAAAGTGCTGGTCTCTTGATCCTGTTTCCCTCAACTGCAACACAACCCACTGTGTGCAAATCATCCATCTGTCCATCAGAATACCCAAGGGTCTTGGGAAGCAAGAGATCTCTTAGGGTCATTATATTGTACTTTTTGGTTCATTGAGCTATGAGTGGAAATAAAGTCTTTCTCTGATACAGAAAGACTGTGGTCTACTTTTGATATCTATAGAGTGGCACAGGTTTAGTCCTTGCCATCTTCCCTAAGACCCAGGTTGCTCTCCATAGAGACTTAAAAGCTGCTGAGTATGTCCACTGTTTAAATTCAAAGTAACTTGGAAATACATAAAAAGGAAGGAAAAATTTTGAGGGCCCTGGTAGGAACTTAATGTACTGTACAACTACAGTACATATACTTAAGTATGCTTTCCATTCATTAATGAATCCATTCACACATACTATGTAGGAGGATGGCCAGACAAAGCTTTGCTGGTCACAATTCTGACGGGCCTCTCTTTTGTATCACCTCAGTCCAGGGTCTGGATTTCAGCTTAGAATCTCATGAAATGGACATTGTCAGATACTGAGAGTGGAGTATTCTCTTTTGGATGAGCTTACACTAAAATGTCATGTTTAAATCAGAGATAGAGTTCATTTTGGGAAATAACATTCCTAGAAATGACATTGGCACTATTTGCTAAACAAAGAAGTCCTCCTCTCCCTCATCAAAAACAGGAGAAGCCAATTGGTAATCAAAGGATTGTTCTCTAAGTTTGGAATCAGCAGAGCAGTGTGGTGGTAAGAGGTATGAAGGAGCACCCTGTCTTCCTTGACTGGTGGCTTGATTACTCTTATACTAGACACAGCTGATAGGCACGTTGCTAACCCGGGACTGTTATTTTTCTATACTATAACTTAACCTCTTCTTTTCTTGGTAGATAATTTTTCTTGAATGTAATAAATAACAGTTTAATATTTTCCCACAGATTTCACACTATTTTTAAAGTATTTTTTTGATTGAGACATCACCTTGCATAGATCTTCACCTTGACATGGCCATATCCATCTTAAGTTATAACTGCCATGACTGCCCCTGAGTAACCCTGATCTGCTTTTCCCACTTGGGTTCCTAGCTTATTTTAAATTTAAACAACAACAACAACATTAGAGTCATATGTGGACCTTTATGACAAGATCTTGGTGCCATGGGCAGCACCAGAAATGTTCCTGAAATCTCTGATATTAGTTGGAGATAAACCAGGTACATTCTGGTATGGATAAGGTCACTTTCATCCTGATCCCTATTTATACCCTCTTCTTCTGCTCCAAATAGCAGGGATTCGTCTAGTCTTGCTACAACCAGGACCAGGATTTTGACAGTAAGTCCCCAATAAATTGTTCTCTGTGCAATCATGGATCTTTCTGCTCCATGCTTTTATCTCATGGTTCCTTGTTCCAGAACACTGGTTTCACTCTCAGCTACGGAGGACTTCCATCTCTTTAAGACTTTGCTTGCCTAGCTTGTGCAAAGCCCTGAGTTCTACCCCAAGTACTGCAAACAACAACAGCAACATTAAAATGAATTTTCAAATATCCAATCTCATATTTGTGTGCTTATTTTATTGGTATACTTTTCAAGATATACTTTCAAGATATGCTAGCATTGACTGGTATACTATATGCCTATAATTGAGTATATGCATAATATCTCAACTTAATGTTGTATATATTTTTTTACAAACATATATAAGTGGTCCAAAGTTCGTCTATGTATTCAACAAATATGTACCTCGCATGTACTGTGTGACCAACACTTTTGTAAGTGCTGGAGATAGTGGTTAGACCTTCAAGCTTTTTACCTGCATGGAACTCACAATATAGCGACAGTTAACAACTATAGATATGTATTTTTATCATAATTCTAGATAACAAAAAGCTGATGAAGAAAAATGAGACCACATAAAAATAAAGAAAAAGGTGGCTATTTTAGATGGTATCATGATAGTTTGAATGTTTCTTACAGCACTAAAGACTATATTGAGAATGTCATTAAACAAACAGATGTATTTGCTAATTCTGCTATTTCTAGTTTGATCATAAAAGCATTGCAATAACTATAATGTGAATATGCAACATCAGTCAATAAATCTGACATTCTCCCATCTTTATGATACAGATATTATCATTGATTGGTTGTAAAAAGAGAATATAAAAATTTTTGTTCAAATGCAATCAACATATAAATTCTTTGAGGACACTGTTAGCAAGACTGACATTTGAATGTGTGATGAAATGGAGTAGGTGCTATAGAAATTCAGATAATGTTGAGAAATTCTCAAACTTAAGTTAGTATATTAGTCTTCTGTTCTTTCATAATCCATAAAAAGCCTGCAGCATACGGTAATGTGTCAAGAATTTTTTAAAAATCCTATTTATGTGTATAAGTTCACATAAGACGCATCTTCTTTTGTGTATTATATAATGATGCTAAAATATGAGGTCATTTAAGGATTTGCCAAACGTGGAAAAAGAAATATATTTGCAGTTTTTACATTAGGATACAATTATGCCGTGGAAAAGTACTATTGCTTAAGTACATCTTGAAAGTATGCTTTTGAGAGGGAATGAATAGCACACAAATTCTGATTTCTTTTAAGTCATCTTGAAAAACAGGCTACAGACACATGAGCTGAGCTTTAATAAAGTGTAAATTACAAGTGTGTGCCACAGTTTGAATGGTAGCTGTGTGAAGCATACAGAAATTGCAGAAGAAGAGGAATGGTATGTGGCTTTGGGGGACAAGTTGCAACATCCCAGTGCTGCTCTTTTGATGTCATGAATCTAAAACCCCCAATGCTGACAGGTATTTGAGATTATCAGTTCAGATTCCCAATTTGTAGATGATGGCAATTAAGACTCATCATGGGCAGTGACTGGCTTCCAATCTTCAGGCTAGCTGGTCACCTGACTGGTCAGTTTGTTCTGTGCCTTTGCTCCACTCTGCTTCCCCTTGCCTCCCATTTACTCTTCAACCATGCTGTTGTACTCCACAGCACAAGGGCTTAGGAATAAAGTGAAGTTCCCATGTGTAAGTTTTCCTTTTGTTTGTTAGCTGCTCCAGTCAAATATTTTGTAGAAGAAAAGAACGACAGTAAAATGAGGAAGAGAGAGAGAGAGAGAGAGAGAGAGAGGTGTCATTGATTTTTTTTCTTATGTCCCTTCTGTAAGAAAATTTTAAAATTCGTAAATGTGATGTAAAATGATATCAGAAATAGAGGTTGGGAGGAGAGAATTGAGGAAGAGCTGATTAGAAATGGAAAAAAAAAAAGAGCCAGACACTGACATAGAAGATCACAGATCTTAGATCACTAATTATTTCCCTGAATTTAAAAAGAAAAAATATTAACCTCTCTGGGCCTTCCTTTCTTTGTCTATAGAAGAAGGCAGGTGGACTAATTAGTCTCTGAGATCCTCTGCAATATCACTAGTCAGGACTTGGTAATGTACTTGGTCTTTTGGAAAGACATAATTCTTTTCTTCTTCTTCTCCTTCTTCTTTTTCTTGGTACTAGGGATTGAACCCAGGGGTAATTTACCACTGAACTGCATTTACAGCCTTAAAAAAAGTTTTCTTTTTTTAAATTTGAGACACAGTCTCCCTAAGTTGCTGAGGCTGGCATCGAACTTGTGATCTTCCTGCCTCAGACTCCCAATTTGCAGTGATTACAGGCATGTGCTACTCTACCCAGTGAGATGATGTAATTTTGGACTGAACCCCTGAGAGCCTGTCTATGTGCTATTAGAAAACACTGATGTTTATTATCAGGTAGGTATAAAGTTATCTTTGCTGATTAGTCACTAAGTCTGCTAATTGCCAATTACATTCAATTATTGATTAATCAGAGTAATAGAGAAGACAACATAGATCACTACAAATCTTGTGTAAAACAAAACCCCATTTTAAGGGGCTCAGTTTGGCATGATGGTTTAAATAGCATGCAGTTAGTCTTATGTTCAAATCTCACCTCTACCCTTTCTAAGACATGTAAACCTTGGCAAAGCCTAGAAAGTTATATTATCTGGCTCTTGACTATATCTGTGACTTAATGTCCTGCCTGTTTCCTCCATGATCATTTAGCTTCCACCACAAAGCCCACCTTCTTCTGTGGTAAGGCCAAGCATGGTCCTACCTCAAGACCTTTGAACACACTGCCTCTGTCTGGACTGTCTTTCCTCCAGGTGTCTACAAGAAACACTACTCTTTTCTTTTGGGTTTTTTTCTCAAATGTCACCTTCTTAGGGAAACCTTTCCTGGTTATGCTAATAATGATAGAAATCCAACTTTCCATATTCTTACTTTGCTTAATTTTTTATAGCCAGTTCCTGGGGTATTATATGTTTGTTTGTCAGTCTTTTGTCTACTCATCCTAGTAAGGAAACTACTTACTAGTATGATGTAGTCCTTGTTTCTATTTTTTTGCATCGTTATATCACCAGTGTCTAAATCAAGGTCTGGCACATAACAACTGCACAGTACACATTTGTTGAATAAATGCATGTTAATACCCAGCAGATGAACCAGTAACAGTAACTGAAATGGTTACACAGTGCACCTGTGGGGAGAAAGACTGGTGATGAGTGAGGACAGCCTGCACCCCTCACCCGCTATAGAACTGTTTTTACCCTGTGTGTATTACATTTGTTATAAATTATGTCAAAAAGATTGTGGCTAGATTCCGATCTAAAATATACCACCATCCTATGAACATTTAATCTGTATTTAATTTTATTTCTTCCGCTTCAATCTGCTTTGCTTCTGATCATAAATGGAAATGAGCCAGCAGAAAGGAGATGACATCTATCCATTCAGCGTCTGTGCAAGAGTTCACTGTTCTGGAACCTGAATGCCATGAACTCATACTAATGGCCAGAGATGTGAACCAAGGAAAAATACTTTTTATATGAATTAATTGAAATGATACAAATTAAAAATGTGGCTAATGTGAATGCAAATACAAGTAGATACAATCTATTTAAGTGAATGCACCAGACCATTCATGTGACAATTTCTCAAGCTCCACTAACTTCAAATATTTTCTGTTTCTGGTTAGCCTCACTCACAGCTTCACGTAGGTCTGTCTCTCCAGTGGTTGGTCTTACTGTGGACGAACTGCAGTAGGACTCCCCATGTGTCAGGCAGCACTGGAGGGGAGGGTTTGAGTAGAACACATAACAAATAAACTTGTTCCTGATTATTACTCCTATCTTCTGAGATGAAGTATTTGGAGGGTATTAAAAAGAATTCTGATCTGTTCTTTTCTTGGTTAGACATAAAAAATAACTAAATAATAAGAGAATTTCTTTACACTAGGGCCTGGAAGCATTTATATTAGTGAAAAACTAAAAAAATGCTTTTGCCCACCCCTCCACATCGCACTTGCCTCACACATATCCCGTGGTCCTACATCTAATTCACACATACACACACATACGCACACCCATACACACACACCCAATTCCTCACCCCAGGACATGGATGATCAATGCTCAGGCTTGGCCTTGCTCCTGCCGAAGTCACAAGTGAGTTCTAACAAACCCCCCTCTAACGCTGCCTCCTATCGCATGCTCTTCAGGACAGGATGAACACATCCACCGAAAATCATGTTTTCTTTGCATCCTAACTGAAACAGCATTAAAGGGGGGAAATGGGAATTCAGCGCTGCCAGCTACAGTATCTCTCCCATCAGTTCACCAATAGGGCCTGGTAGGGACCTGCCGAGCCTCTGGATAAATTGTATTTTCCAAGGGTTAATTAAGCTGTCTTGAGCTTCTGCATGAAGAGGAACAAACTGGCACTTGCAGCGCTTTCTGAAACCTGCTGTCGACATTACAGTCCCTGCTGCTTTTTGCTGTATCGATCCGATGCCTGACCTGTGAATTCCTTGATGGCTGCTAACACTAGAAGCTTACTGGAGCTTTCCAAGGGAGCTTCGGGACAGCTTGTGTAGTCAGGTACAATTACCTATCCCTCCAGGAGAGCCAATTAGTTCACAAAGAGCTGGAGCAGAACAAATGTTTTGTATGTGATTTAGAATCCTAAAAAAGAAAGGGGGAAAAAAGGAAAAAAAAAAAGGCTTTGTTCTGCCTGATTCTTTTGTTCCTAATTTTATGATTATTGTTCGATTCACAGTGGTCCTCACATTTTTCTCACATGTTTCTGAAAGAATTATAAGAACATGATAAACCAGATTTACTGTCTTCTCCCTTTAAACTATGAAAATTGCCTTGTGCTATTTAAGATCTAGTTTCTGGACTAATTGTGTGAACTCAAAGATAGAAAACCCAAGTTTGTTCTACTTTCTGCATTTCAGAAACTTTTTCTCTAAATGGCACAATAAATTTCAATCGTAATGAACTGCTCCTTTAAAAAAAAAGGATGAATGGCAACTTCCTCTGAAACTTGACTTTGCAGGTAAAATGTGAGAATGTGAGATTCCTCAGTAGATATATGCTATACATGTCCAGGCACACATCAACCTTAGCATGATTGGTTCTGAAAGTACAGCTAAACTTTACAGATAGCCAACTGATAAAATGCAGTGTCCTTTGACTAAAAAGATGGCAAAGCCAAACTACAGTGGTATGCCTTGTGTCCAAGACTGCTTCCTCAATATGAGGTACCAGTAGTTCTGAGATATTGACATTCACTTGACCAGTTTCCTTTGTGACCAATGGCATTAATTTATGAGCTAGCTGCAGAATGTGGCCTGTCCATTAAATATATTAAATCTTTTTCATCCGAATACTATCTAAATCGTATAAGGATCAATAATTGGATCTTAAAACATAATGCACCACTAGAATTAACTGCAAATGCAGTTTAATGCACTCTAATATCAAATAAGCAGCAAAATGAAGAGAAAGGGGAAATGAATTATTATTTTTAATAATAGCAAATTTAAAAATATAATTTTAAAGATTTGTTCAGTGAAATAGATCCATATATACATGTATGGAAAACACACAGATGTTGACAGCCATATGTAACTGAGTGGTAACTAGCAAATGAACTGTAATTGAAAGTTTAATATCACAAAAGATATCAGATACTCATCACAGAAGACTTTGGTGCAAGCTTAGAGAAAGCTAATGTAGACATTTGTTTTCTATTTCTGAAAAGAAGTAAAATAAGATTGACAGAAAGGTTTCATTATGGTTTAGAAACAGTAATCCAAAGTAAAAGCTTGTCTCTTGACCTAAATTAGAATCAAAAGTGCAGAAACAATAAAAATAAAAACAAACAAAAAATCAGTTGGTTGGGTTTTACCTCAGTTGCTCTTTGTAAAATCTAATTTAATTAATTTTTTTAGAGAGAGAGAATTTTTTAATATTTATTTTTTAGTTTTAGGTAGACACAACATCTTTATTTTATTTTTATGTGGTGCTGAGGATTGAACCCAGCGCCCCGCGCATGCCAGGCGAGCGTGCTACCACTTGAGCCACATCCCCAGCCCAAATTTTATTAATTTTTAATGAAATGAAACTGCACAAAGAGAAGTCAACTCCTCATTGGGACCCTAATAATAGAGAGGTGGAACTCTGAGCCTGCTCACATGGAGGTAGAGGACAATGTCAACATCTGTGTGGCTGAGAACTTCCTGCATTCTGAGCAGACCTGATGCTTGTCTCTCTGGTGCACTCCAAGCCAGGGAAAGTAGATTTATATTGCCTCAGCTTCGTCTGAGGGTGTAACTGCATGGAGTGGGAGATGAAAGAGCTCAGTCTTTTGTTGGTCTGTTTGTAAAATGGGTTGGGAATTTGGCAGCAATGGTAGTCTGCTGTTTCAATGCTGCTCTCTCTCCCTTATTAATGTCAAGTAGTGTTGAGACCACTCCAGTAAGGGGGTTGGAAAGGAGTTGATGAGGATTTCCAAAACTGGAGAGTCTTGGCACACACAATTTTGGAACTAGAAAAGATGACCCTGCATGATTCAGGACTAAATTCACCATTTCAATTGGTAAGAGGCAAGCAGATGGTCCATTCCACTATGGTTATGCATACACTGGAGTGTGTGTGTGTGTGTGTGTGTGTGTGCATGTGTGCATATTCTGTTGGTCAGAGAATAAGATGGTCCATTCCACTATGGTTATGCATACACTGGAGTGTGTGTGTGTGTGTGTGTGTGTGTGTGCATGTGTGCATATTCTGTTAGTCAGAGAATAAATTTTTTGAAGTGAGATAAAAACCATGAGTTTAATTCCTCTAAGATCCTCTCTTTCATTGTATGATCACTGATCATGGCCTTATACTACCTGGTGATTTTTGCATGTTAGAAATCATGCTCTGAGAAAGCATGTGGTGGGCAATGCAAAGCTTCACTGTCACTGGGAAAGCATTGAAAAGTTGGCATCAGTAGTATGATCCTGAAATATGAGTTACATGTTATTTATTCCTCAAAATACATCTTTTTATAAGAGAAAAAGAATTTTCAAAGTACTCCTGAAAATTCTAAAGACTTTTTTTTTCCACAATCATTCTTTGGAAGAGGTAGTAAGAATTTAGTAAACTATTTCTCAATGTATATACAGGCCTCTTGAATATAGTTTTAGTTGTACTTTAGTTATGAGGGCTATCATCAAAAGTTTACCTGGAAATTACAGATATGAATTATATGTCATCAATAAAGATGACAGTCTTCCTGTCTTTTTTCCCCTCACTTCCTTCTGTTAAGTCTTCTGTTAAGAGGGAGACTAATTTTCTAAGATTCAATCTATTTAAAGAATAAAATAGTGATTTGATTTTTCTATTCATAAGAGGAATTAGAGCTAAATGAGAAAGATACAAAGTACAAATGATATAATAATAAACCATATTTTAGAGTCTGAAATATCAGTGTTCAAAATATAACAAAATATCAAGCATTCTATTTTAATTTTTTAAATAGATTTTAATTTTTTGTGATCTGGGGATTGAATCAAGGCCTTGAGTATGCTAGGCAAGTGCTCTATCACTGGGTTACATCCCCAGCCCCAAATAGCAAACATTTAAATACTGTATCTTCATAAATGAGTCCTAAATGGGTGAAAGCTACTGTCAGTTCTGACAGCTTCATTTCTAAAGCACCGACAATATTATTCTCATTGGAAAACTGCTGCTGATATCCCCACAGTGCTTTCTCCTCCATCTAGAGCATAAGGAGTTCTTGTTTTGCCCTCTGAGTTGTGCCTTTAAGTAGAACCAAGTGTGATTCTTCATTCAACGACCCCAAGGAAGACAAGGAATGAATTCCTCAAACTTGTAGATGTAGGTGTTCAAATGCAAAAGTGCATAAAATAGACTCAAGCATGGAAATGATGAGAGAATCAGGGAAGGAGTGCTTTTTCAAATCTAAATGTTACTCCTTCATTATCTTTTAGGTCATCCTAGAAGGTGGCTTAGTACAAAATAAGACCATGCTTAAGAAATAATGCCATTAATGCTGTAGGATGTTCATTTCTTTTATGAATCTATTGTTACACATTGAATAATAACATTAACAATAAAAATGATATTCTTAGCCTCAAGTTTATTTTTACATTAATCCAAATTCATCTTTCTAGAAAACTTCCCTTGTTTATAACCATATTTATAACATCTATACAATCTTCTCAAAGGTGAGAAACTTACCAAAACGATATCTGTCCTTGTATTCCAAATGATATATTTACCTTTTGCCTTCTGACTATTTTCCTCTGACTTTATTTTATCACAGATACACAGGCCCAAATTATGATTGATCTGTGATAGCTAATGAAACCCATAGCATATCCATGATGATGGTACCCCTCTTCCATGAGTTACATAGTCCTGGATCACTCCTTTACCACCAGGCACAGTGCTAGGCCCTGGATTGCCAATGATGGGGGAGAAAAGACATTCTTTATCTTCCAATCCTCATGACCTAATGGGATAGATAATTCAATTCAAAATGTGATAAATGCTTGGGAAGGAAAAAAAATTACAGACATGGGAGAGCCTATAATGGTAGACACAGTCTGGGAGTATCAAGGGTGAATATTGTGAAGGAGAGAACTTTGAGCCATAATCTAAAAGATGAATGGATAGTAATTGGGTCAAGAGGGAAACAGGGGCAATTAGGAGGAGCTTCTAGGAATTATATTAGATGGAAAGGAGAAAATATGTGGTAAAGTGGAAGAGGCCAGAAGGTTGACTGAGCACACTGAGCTGGAGGGGGAGAGGTAAGAAATGAGGCCAGGAGGTGGACAGAGTACTGACCAGGAAGATCATGAAAGACCACTTTAAAGATGTTGGTCTTTATTCACAGAGTGGTAGGAAACCAGGACAAGGCTATAAGAGGGATAAAACTTCTGAAAGTTGAGTTTTCAAAATATTACTCTATCTGCTGTGGAGAATGGATAAGAATAGGTTAAGAGGTAGGTTAATCAGTCAAAAGGCTCTCACTGTGGCTCTTCTCTGCAGCATTCTCTGAACTAATTGTAAACTTATTGCCTAGAGATAAACATGTCTATCTAAATACCCAGAACTGCAACTGCTGGCTTTCAAACTGTCAGCCTAGAGGTTCAATCTAGAATGTGCACTTTTTTTCCTAGTATAATGTTTTAAAAATATATTGATTTTTTTCACTGCATTAATTTATACAAAAATTTGGATTTCCAGCTTTGGCCATGTGGTTGCCTGGGCCTGAATGCCTGGATGGTTACAGCTTGCTGGAGCCGAGAAGTAGCTGCCCTTCACCCCTGAGATGAGGCTACTACACAGCTGTCTCCAGACTTCACCCCATGTGGTATTAGAGCTGGCCTGCGTCACTCACTTGTCGTGTCACGTAAGCATTTATTTTTGCCTTGGCAGTTCATTTTAGAAATAGCTTGAGCTGTGAACTTAGATTTCAAAAACAAAAGCTATAATTTAGGAAATAAAATGATTATGATGATGATAATTACCTAAAGTTCTATGTCTTCCAAAACTAACTGACTAATAAAATAACGAAAATATATCTACATATAAAAATGCTCAGGGGTTTGTTAATTTACTTAAAAAGGGAGAGCACATTAATAAGTATTTTTTAAGTTAGACTAGAGTTGTCTTCAAATATTCAAAGTAACAAAAAATGACACCGGGAATATGAAAATATATATGGAGCTGGCATGTCAATCTCATGTCAATCTCTTTGATTGACAGAACTAAAATTAAGATATGTCATAATCATAGTGTTACCTTTATTCTTAGCTTCCATTGCTTTAGGTATGGGAACTTACTAAAATTTCTTTAATATTGTGTATTTTTTCTTTTGTCAGTCATAAAAAGAAAACTAGTTAATCTATACATTTTCCTGAGTGTTAATATAAAATATTACACACGTATTCAGATACACACTTATCAGACATGTTGATAATTCATTTGATGTCACTATTACCATTCTTGCTTTTTTCCTTTTCCTCCTCCCTTCCTTTTCTTCCTCTTTCTACTTTAGCACCTTTCTATTTTTTCCTTATAAGTTTACTTTTAATGTTTTGTTGTAATTTCACCTGAACATGAAGAAAATTCCACCAACTTTTATGTAACTATCTTGTTACCTGAGTATTTTTGTCTTTTATGGGGGGCATACTTCTCATTCACATTAAAATGATGTTTGATATTGTATCTTAGTCTGCTTTCTGCTGTTATAATTGGTTAACATACTGAGTACTCAATGAGGAATACTATCTTATTTGGCCTACAGTTCCAGAGGCTGGGAAGTCCACCAGCACAGCACTGGCATCTTCTCAGCATCTGGTAAGGACTTTCTTGCAGCATCACAAAATGGTGGAGGGTATCGCAAGACGTGACAGGGCAAGTGTGCTAACTTGGGCCTCTCTCCTTTTCCTTATAAAGTCCTTAGGAGACCCCATCTTCAGACCTTATCTAATTCTAATACCTTCTAAGGTCCTGCCTCCAAACATTATTAACATACAAATTTGGGATCAAGTTTCTAACACATTAACTTTAAGCAGACATAGTCAAATCACAGCATTTACTATCATGGTAGACTAGGACTCACAGGTCATTCCCTTTTTATAAACAGGGAAAATTGTACTTTTTTGTCCTTGAAAATATATATGATGATGTGACTTGTTTTGGCCAGAGACATGTGAGCAAACAACATCTATTCTTCATGAATAGTATCATTTGGGAGCCAGCCCATTACTTTCCACTCTCCTCCTATTTCTCTTTTCCCCTTCATACTTCATTCATCTGCAGAGGTGAAACCACTGTCTCCTCTTAAGTTGATGACATCATTGATGTAGCCCTAGTCAGCTTGATTCCTGAGTGATTACTATCATGCTTAAGCCATTGAGCTTTGGGCTTGCTTATTAACACGTTTCCTAGCCTCTTCCAAGTGATACATTTGGCTGCAACTAAAATTTGAGCAAACATTGCCTTATATTTCCCATACAGGTCCATAAAATAATCAGCATTGATAAACATTACTCTTTGCAAGATAGGAATTGATCATAATTTAATATTTGCTTCTCACATTTTCTATCATCAAACAATTTTGTTGAAATCAGATTGAATTTTCTTCCAGCGGTTTTTATTAACATTGCACCTGCTCTGCTTTATGAATTTTTACCTAATAAAGTATATTCACTACTAAATTATCAATCGTTTACTATGAGTTTCGTAGTATCTTTGTTCATTATGAGTTTTATATCTTAGGTTTCTACTTTCAGGAATTTGGTTTTCACTTAGCTAGAGGACATTCTTGAGAATTGCAGAGTTCATGAAAAGTTAGATATCTGAGGAGTGTTATTTCTTCAAATCTTTTATTTGCCTTCATATTTGAAAGATGAGGTTTTGAATATAGAAATCTGGTTTTGAATTTTTTTCCTTGAGACTTTTGGACAGTGTTCTAATATTATATTGTAATCGAGAAGATAAATGGAAGTCTGCTTTTCATTTCTGGCAGGTAACCTCGTTTTATTCCTACTGAAATTTGTGATATATTCTTTTGATCACTGGTATTCATAGATTTTACAAGTAGGTCCTCTTTATTCTTCTTCCAAAGCATTCAATAGTGTGTCTTCTAATTAACAAATTATCTTTCTTAAACTCATAAAATTGTGCTTATATCATTTCTTTGACTCTTTCCTAATTCTTCTTCCATTTTTTGTTTCTGAAAATTATTTTGAATATTTTTTCTGTTCTTTCATAAAGTTATTTTGTTTATTCTTTATGCCTTACATTTCAAAGAATATCCATGTTGATATTACAGATTATTTTTCATTAGCATAAATTGATACAAAATTTAGTCCTTCAACTGAGTTTTTTTTGATAAATTATGATGATCATATTTGTAATATCCAATAATTCTTATTACTTTTTATCATTTCTTTTTTTTAAGTGCTCTTCTCTCAAAATTTAGTGTTCAGGATTCGGTGGGAAAATTAAGTTGTTTATTTTGTGTATATCTCTTGTTCTTCAGCACTATAGGGTTCTGCTGTCAATTAAATTTTATCTGCAATGTATCTTCCAAAATTTATCAAATCCAATGCTGATGTTTTTCCAGATTTTCTAAGATTCTTACTGCCTCATTCTCATTTTTATATTTTCCTACTACTCAAAGAGATTTTGGGAGTTGATAGAGATAAATTCATGAATTTATAGGTATTTAGATCTAATCCAGAAGCTTCACATTTACAGTGTATTAATTCTGTGATATTATTTGGATTCAAAGTCTTCTTGTTCCTCATTATTCATGGTGTCAAAGATTGCACCATGTGTTGCTTAGGACCACAAGATGGTTATGAAATATAATATTGTTCAAATAATATTAACTGAAATTTACTCTGTGTAGTGGACAAGGTTGATGCAATGAGTTTCTTAAATAGTGCAAGATTTCTAGATGATTTGGACAAAAAAATATGTACTGCCTAATATTTCCTTTAGTGTTGAAAAGTCTCACTACATCTCTGGCCATGGGAATGGAGGCCCAGAACCTGAAGCCTACTACGGACTAAGCAAAAGGCAACAGGATCATTAAGGTAGTCAAATGGGTGAATTTTGCTGAGGGTCATGGTGCTCTGTACACTGAAACAAGTGCTGGAGTGATGGACTAACCTGGAGGGAGGACAATGGGAGCATATAAAACAGAAATAGAAAGAAGTCCTGCCATGAATGGACCTGAATTCAAGTTGTTATCTGGAGTAGAATTTTCTATTGTTACTTTCTTGTGATAATGTCTCCATGCAGTCTTTTTAATTAATCCCTTTATTTAAAAGCAAATTCAGATGACAGGAGTGATACAAATCTGATTTTTAAAAAATTAATTAGTTTTTAATTAATTAATTTTAAAAAAATTAACACAAAAGAATGGAATTTTGCATCTGGAGACATGTTTCCCCTCTACTCACTGTGGCCTGATGGTGGAAATGTCTTCCTTGGTGGTGTGGCCATTAACATGTTATTCCTCATTTCTCACTTTTTATCAATAGATGAGAATCACATTCAATTTTCCTACATCACAAATATAGTATAAAAGCAGGTAAATAATTGTGAAAGGTAAAAAATGCAGAAATTATAATATGAAGAAAATATATTCTTCACACATAACTATAGTTCAAATATTTCCTATAATTTATAAAAAAGGCCATATTTCATGGAATAGATTCAAAATTATTTCCCATTTTTTTCACTGCTGGAAATACTCAATTCATTGCTGAACTTAAGAATCAAAAGGAGAATGTCCTATCAATAGAATTCATGGGTCAGGCCCCAAATGGGTTAGGTTCCTTGCTGGGGCTTCCAGTGGGCTAGGTTATTTTTTTAGAACATAGCTAAGGTCATGAATAAGCTGTATAATGGTTAGTGTGTAGTCAGGGTTAGAAACATTTACTTGTGAGCATGCACCAACTAATGTAACCTATTGGAAATGTGCCTTCTTTGTCTGGCCTGGATATTTTCAAAAAGGCCTATGGGAAAGGTGGGGTGCTAAATGGAACTGGCTGGGAATTGGCTAGGGGTTGTTGCTGCCTACAAATAAAGCATATCTACTCTCCCAACTGTGTCTTGTATTTTCTTCTACCTGCAGGGATCCTAAATCTGATTTCTGGGCCTGAGCCCCTGCCTGACAAGAGTACACATACAGACATGGGCAAAGAAGAAGCAAATCCATCATAAAGAAATGTGATGAATGCTCAGAATGAGCCCAAATGGAGAAGTAGAGTTTCACAATTGAGACAAAAGCATGCAGCATCAATTTCAACAAATCCAGTGAGAGATAAAATGAACTCTGTTTTCTCCTTTATGAGCCAGTCAAAGCTGGCCATAGAGATAGCAAAATAAACACACAGAACTCTCAGTTTCTGCATCATTCTTTCCTGAAATTAAAAAGAAAAAAATGTCCTACTTTGTCTCCTCCATTCACCATTTGTGCCTCAGGTTTCTCAAGTCTGAGCTACTTGGATATGATTTGCATAAAGCTGTCATGGTTACACATCACCCTGTCATTGGGGAATGTAACAGACATGCACCATCTAACTACAGCTGATTAGAAGTTCAGAAGTGAAATTGGTGAAAGTACCATTGATTTCCAGGTGAAGGTCCAAGCTGTCAGGGAAAAAGTGAGAAAGGCTGATTTTTAGTTTCCTCATCTGTAGATTAACTATTACCCAAGGTTATTTTGAGATGTATGCAAATACCCATATCAATGTTACTTTTTGTGTGTATTTGTAGTGCTGGGGATTGAACCCAGGCCTTGGGATTGCTGGATAAGTGATATACCACAGAGCTCAAACCAAATCCAGCTTTAATCAGCTTTTAAGTGTGTGTGTTTTTGCTTTAAAGCAATTGTTCTTCCAGGTAAGAATATCCATGTTTAGGACATGTACCTAGCAAGATACCTGGCACAGGCAGTTCATTAGTTTGTTGACTATTTGTTAAGTGTTTATGTGGTCTGAATGAAACTGAAAGGACTTTGGGAAAAAGCTTGGGAAAAGAAGAAATGCATCAAAATGTTAGTTTCCTTTTTCATCACTGCCATCTCTGTTCTCCTCTTTCATGGTAGGACATTTTTGAAAATGCATGTATTCTCTTTTCTTCCTTTCCAAAGGAGAGGCCATTCCCCCCCCATTTTTTTTATTTGTTTCATGAATTTCTTTGACCTTTTATACATCTTCTTCTCTAACTTTTTAAGTATTATTGGAGCCCATTTCAGCCGAAATCCATTCTTGACTCTACAATTTTTCAAGCTATCATTTAATTCCATTTTCTCCTGATTAAAGCTCAATTTGTTGACTGTGTTATTTAAAACAACTATTTGTATTTCCTCTCCACTAACTCCTTCTTAACACTTTGCAATTTCACTTCCATTATTATACTCTTCCACAACTTTCTCAATAAGGTCAACAGTAAGTTTCTTCTCTATAATTCCACAGTCCCCTTCATGAGCTCCATATTATTGACTCTTTCTACCACGTTCTACTTCTTCAGCCTCCCTTTCTACCTTGTCATTTAACTTAACTTCTATGACACCATAATTTCTTGTTTCTCAGACATTTCAAAAAACTCTCTTTGTGCCTCTTGTTTAGGTCCTTTCTACCCTCTTTTCACATCAACAGCTATTCCTTTGGGCTCACCTGCGCTTTCTTCTATTTCTCTCTGACCCTTATCTCACCAAGACAACTTCTTTGGGTTTCATTGTTACTGGTACAAAGGTGATATTCAAGTCTTCTTTCTAAGAATGTTATCTATTCTGATCAATGTGTTACTTCTTAAAAGTTCTACTAGCAATGTGAAACCCACCAGGTTAAAATAGTTTATTAAGAAAGCACAACTAGAGTCTTTCCAATGACCAGAAACAAGAAAAATTTCTTGGCACTAACTGCCATATCATCAGGTACTGAAAGTCTAAATGTACTGGTCATCCTTTCTTTTCCAGAATGGTTATAAAGAGATCTTTGGTATGACTGATTAAATAATATGGTACCATTGATGAGGACAGAAATAAAATATTGATCAAACTTCCATATGTAGTAAAAAGCCAAATTTCTCAAGTACTAGGTCTTTACTTGCATAATAGTTCAGCATTAGAGGTTTGAACAAGTGCTCATATAATTAAGTTAGGTCAGTTTGGTCAGTGTATTAGTAAGTTTTCTACTACTGTAATAATTAGCCTATGCTTTTGGCCTGTCACAAGTCAATCCAACATGGCAGCTCACCTCATGGTGGCTGAGAAGCAAAGAGAGATAAAGAGGAGGGGCTGGGTCCCAGCATCCCCTTTAAGAGCACATCCCCCAAAACATAACTTCCTACCACTGAGCCTCATCTTGTAGAGCTGGAGACAAAGCCTTCAACATGTGGGTTTTGGGGAGGCATTCAAGATCCAAACTATAGCAGTCAGTTTAAAAAGAGTTTGAGAATAGGGCTTTGAATATTAAATATTGTTACATAAATGCTACCATTTCAAGTCTAGTTTGGGGAATTTAAAATGCAAAACCTCACTTCAATATGCCTTCAAACACTGGGATTATGACTTCATTACGGGTCAGAATTTCTCTGAAAATACATCTTTCAGGAGAGAGTAACAAGATACTCAGCAATGTTTATTTATGACTTGGTTTAATAAGAAAATATAGTGAATGTGGAGAAATTACTGAATAGAAAGGAAAAGGAAAAGAAAAAATGTATAATATCATCAGGAAAATGCTCTAATTTGGGGCCCATATTATTAGAAAATTCTAGAAAGTCCTGAATTGATAGTCAATGCAAATTGTTTCACACCACTAATGCACAGGAATGTACAGGAAGAGAGTATGAATTGGAACACAGCTCCTATGTAGATGTATTTGTACCTGAAGTACATTTGTGCCTGCTATTGTAAGCATATGTGTCAAATTAAAAGTTGTTAAATAATTTATATGGAGGAGGAACCTCAAAACTACTCTCAATATTCTCTGAGTGGCTCTGTAATCCAAGAGATGAGTAATTAATAAATGAAAGCATTTCCCCTCTCTATATTTCAAAGCAAGACATGTCAGTGCAAATCTAAGTTTGTGTGGTTTTGATGATTCCATGAGACATGTCCTAGAGTACCTGTGACTGACTGTGTGTATGGAGGTGAATTTCTAGACCTAGTTCTGCTTCGTTCTTCAGGAAATCATAACCTCTTTTACATGGGAGGTGGTGGCTTATACAGTATGATCATCTGTTGTGTTTATTTAGTAAATGCTAGTTTTGGGGCAATGATGCGGTAATGAGTTTTATAAAGCTGCTGATATATGTTAAGTGCGTAAAGAATTCAGAAACCTGAGCTTCTCCTCTATGGGAACTTTTCCTTTTATCATTTTGTAGATTGGTGCTCATCAGGGACATATGATTAAACATGACTAAGACAAACTTTTTCTGGTCTGTCTGGTACTGCTCATGAGGACTTCATGAATATCAGGCACTATTATTAACACATTTCCTTAGTATAGCCAGGTGCTATGGGTATGATTTGTGTGTGTGCCCAAAAGTTCATGTGATGGAGGATTGGTTCACAGTGTAGCAATGTTAGGAGGTTTGGAATCTTTGAGAAGTTGGGCCTAGTGGGAGGTAATCAGGTCATTGAGGGTGTTGCCCTGAGGGATGATTAATGGAGTTGTCAGAAGACCCTTGGTTATTTCCCCTGAGAAGAGTTGTTATAAAAAGAATGAAACTGCTTTCTAAATCTCTGTAGTTTCCTGTCTTGCTGTGCAATCTCTTTCTTTCACTCTTGCAAAGATGCTATTTAGCAAAAGACTCTCACCAGAGACAAGTAAATGGGACTGAGTGACCTCGGACTTTAGCTTCCAAAACTCTGAACTTAAGAAACTCTTTTCTTTATAAAGTACCCAGTTTTCACATATTTTGGTATAGCAATAGAAAATGAAAGAAAAAACCAGGCTATATTAAATTGCAGATGATTATATCTTCCATGCATCCCCAGTTCAATCACATATGTGTGAATCTCACTTTTGATATCATTGTTGTAGTGAGCTAGCAAAGCTCTAGAAGCCTTATACATTTGGTTGAGCACAATGTATTGTTGATAGATTTTAGTATACAGTTTGTAATTCTTTTATTTTTATTGTCTAGCATAATTGCAATTATTTGATGTTTTCTTTAATATTCTAAAAAAACTAATTCTTGTGGAATGACAATGCAATGCAATTCCAAAGACATTTTGTTAACATACTAACTTGTTCCTTGTATTTAGTAAACTATGAAGTTAGTAAAACTTGCATATTAGTAATGTTTTTTGAGGGTTCATATCAGAATCTTGCATAATAGGTACATAATACTTGCTTATAGAATGATGTGTCATTATTAATACCAAATCCTATTCACCCAGATATGGCAAACCAGTGGGTAAAGGGCCTTAGGGTCTTTTGTTCTTTTTAGGTTGGAAATACTGCTCTCATTCATATTTTACTATAACTTATTTTTGCCACATCAAGTCCCTATTTTCATGCTTTATTTTCATGACTTCCTGCTTCCTGGCTGCTATGAGCTGAGAAGCTCTTCTCTGCCACACTCTTCCACCATGATGCTTTACCTCATATCAGGCCCAAAGCAATGGGGTTGACAGACCATGGACTGAGACCTCTGGAACTGTGAGACGAAATAAATTTTTCCTCCCCTAGGTTGTCTTTGTCAGGTATTTTGATCACAGCAACAAAATGTTGACTAACACACCCTTCCACACTCTAAGGGGTAAAGCTTGAGAGGCACTGATATTTTAATCTTAATGATGGGAGAAGTCAGGACCAGAGAAAGTGAAGAATCATGCTAGAGGTTATAACATCTATTAATGTCACTTCTGCAATTAGAACCTTGTGATCCTGAATTCCCATTTTTTCTATGCAAGTATTCTGTCAATTTCATAAAACATTAATTGTGAAGCAACAGCATTTAGACATTGTCTATACAATGCCAAATGGAAAATTCAAAAAGTAAGCAAAACAGCTACAATGTATAACTATTCAAATGTTTCTATTTAATTATTTAAATAAAATAATATTAAATATTTAATTAATTTTCCTGTTCCTCTAGACTTTTGATATTGTGTAGATCTATTCTGGACCTGGAAGTTTAGTAAAGAGAGATGCACTCTGAACAGGATAGATCCAGCTGGTATTATCCAAAGTGAAATGTCCAAATATAAAGCCCTTATGATTTACTGAAAGTTCAATTTGATACTTATCATAACTATGCTTAAATAAAAAAATCTCCATAGCAGTTACTTATATTATCTTATAAATGGTATTGTACAGCTGCGGCATGCAATCTCATACTTCACCAGTACACTTAGATGAATCTATAAAACTTTATGCTGGCACATGAAATTAACCTTGCATCACTATGCTCAAGTGAAAGCATGTCTAGAATTTTTCAATAATTCTTCAGTGTATTGAAGAAAACCAGATAACTAAAGGGAGACATGAGATATTCAACTCCTAAGGGAAACAACTTGATCTCAGAAGGTGTTTTCACAACATCAGATAAGCTGATCCTCTACTTTCTCTTGTTTCCCCCTCTTCCTTTAGTATTTTCTCCTTTTCTCTTGTTTATACTTTGGTTCTGCTCTGCTTGCCTCTTTTATTCATAAACTCCCTGCTTTCCCTCCTCAATCCTTACATGGGATCAGGAATAAGATGGATCAACTAGAAAAGTACATAGACTGTGTGTGTTCAAGCGCTCCTATACCAGAGACTGGGATCACCAAATATTCTAGCTTCTCTCTTATTTCCCTGCCTCCCTTCCATTTAGATTGGGGTCATATGATTAGGTGAAGCCAGCAGATTGTGAGTAATCATGTCACTTCTGACCCAGGGAAGTTAAATTCAAAGGGCTTTCTCTATCTTTTTTTTTTTTCTCTATTATGGTGATCCTAATGTCCATGAATTAAAACTGGTGAATCTACAAAATGAAAGAGGGATGCCTGATCCATACTGGATTTTAAGTGAGCCAAAACCAAAACCAAATCCAAATCTCCTTTTGAATTAAGTCACTGAGATGTTTGGGTATAGACTAGCCTAATAACTTTAGAAATTAGTAGCAGAAGCGGGTACTCCCACCACAAAAATTTACAATATGTTTTTTTGACTTAACACTTGAAAGATAGATATTTAAGGCTGGAAAAAGTGGCAATCCTTAATCTATGAATCATTTGTGGAAACTGTCATTAGCAGTAATTTAGGAAGCAGACCATGCATGTGCTAAGCTCCAGGCAAAGGGGTTGGAGAAGAAAACACCAGTCTTGCATATCAGTTACCATTGACTGTGTATGGTAAATTGTTATTAAAATGAGATTAGCTCAGAAAGGAATTGTCTGGTTTGTAACAGGAATGAAAGGATTCAGAAATGTGAAGCTTTTCAGGTTTAGAAAAGCCTATTTCTTCTAGAACCCAGTCAGTAAAATGGTGTTAAGAAAGGCTTTGAGAATCAAATACTCAATAAAAGCTACCAGCTAGATAAAATGACCATGAGCAAAAAATCAAAATAACTTTGAGCATTCCTATTTAGTTATAAAAGCCTCCAGAGAACTTCCATTTTATTGAAAGACAGTATATTGCTTTTCTATTGCTCTGTAACAAATTACCGCAAACTTATTGTCTTAAACTACATGCATTACTTTATGGTATATGAATTGTATCTTAATAAAACTGTTAAAAATAACCAAAAAATCTATTTACTTTTCACAGAATTTTTGTAGGTCAGAAGTCTGGACATGGCTTAGCGGGATCGGGTCCTGTGCTCACAGTCTCACCAAACTGTGATTCAGGTGGCAGCTGGGGCTGTGATAGCATTTGATGCTTGGAGTTCTCTTCTGAGTTATGCAGTTATGGTAGACTTCACTTCCTTGCAGTGGTTGACCTCATAGCAACTTGCTTCTTTAGGGCCAGCAGGAGAGAGACATTCTCTGTTGCTCTAGGTATCTGATTAGTAGACCTTTCTTTCAAGATATCAACTGATAGGTTTAGTCCCACCCAGGATAATCTCAACCATGAAATTAGCTCAAATTCAACTGAGTAGGCATCATAGTTACATCTATAAAAAATTTCTTCACCTTTCCCATATAACAGAAATTAATCTCAGCAGAGACATCCACCCAGAATCAAGGGGAGGATATGATCCAGGACTTATACATCAGGGATTGGTAAATCTTGGGGGCCATCTTAGCATTCTACCATAGAAGAGACTGGGGAAGAGAACAAGAAAGATTATTATCACAAAGTAAATCAAATCCGATTTTTCAGTGGGATAAATAAAGTAGATCTGAAAACAGTGTTTAGAAATTAAGTTTGGGTATAAAAACTGGTAGACACTTGTAACTGGAAGTAAATAGATTATAAACCTGGTGCATCTTAAAGAGATACGTGTTGTTAATAGAATCATGACAGAACACTTAAAAAACAGGTGCATTCCTATAATCCCAGCATCTTAGGAGGCTAAGGCAGGAGGATTTCGAGTTCAAAGCCAGCCTCAGCAACTTAGCGGGCTCTAACACACTTAGTGAGACCCTGTCTCTAAATAAAATATAAGATAGGCTGGGGATGTTGCTCAGTGGTTAGGTGCCCTTGGGTTCAATCACCACTACCAAACAAACAAACACTATTAAGTGAAACAATTTCACTATTTGAAATTTAAAACAACCATTGGGCCCATATTTTCTAGAAGCAAGAGGTGAACTGGAAAGCTGTGTAGTCACCAAGGAAGTCCTCTTCTTGCAAATGAAGATGAACCTTTGGTAGATACCCTCAGGAGCCACAGAAACCATGGGCAAAGTATCTACTTGTGAGTAGAATCAGGTTCTCCTCAGGCAGACTTCCCACCCTCAGGGAAGAAGGCTTTCAGACCAGTGACTTCTGTGTGTTTCCCAGTTGTTATAAGCTAAATTGTGTCCCCCTCCTCCCAAATTTATATGTTGAAGCCTTAATCCTGGTTCCTTAGAATGTGACAGAGGGAGACAGAATCTTTAAAGAAGTGGTTAAATTAAAATGGGTGGGCCCTAATCCACTCTGACCAGTCCCCTTATAAGAAGAAGAAAAATTATACATACAAAGATATCAGGGAGTACACAGAGAGAAAATTGTGAAGACAGCAAAAGGGGCTCATCTGTAAGCCAGAAGGAGGGCCCTTACTAAGGAATTAAACCAGCCAACACCTTGATCTTGGACTACTTAGTCTCCAGAACTATGAGAAAATAAATGTCTGTTGAAGCCATGCGGTCTGTGGTATTTGGGTATATTACCCCTAGCAAACTAATACACTGTACTTTCTTTTCTTTTTCTTTCTTCTTCTTTTTTTTTTTTTTGCATTTTTTTCGGTTGTTATTACTGTTCTTGTGTGTAGTTATGGGGTGGTGGGAAAAGGCTTTTGATGATAAAAAATTTTTATTTTCTCTCAGAACAGGTCTACAAATGGAGAGAAATCTTATCTGGACCAGATGGAGAGACTGCTGTACAATCCTGGAACTTCCAGACTTTCAGTTGGATGCAGTGACCACAGGCAAGGCACTGGGTGTATTCTTTGTGAAAAAAGAAGGAAAAAAAAAAGGATATTTGGTAACAAGAAATGATTGTGGCATTGATAATAAAACTCACCAAATTTTCTATGTTTTTCTAGATGTCCTAGCCAAAGTGTCCTAGCTCAGATGGGTCTTTTTATTGTTCTCAAGGAATAATTTTCACCATATAAGAAGGTGAGACATCCCTGCCCATCACCAGAGGGATTGCAGTCCTTCCTTCCTGAGGAGTATACATTCCTGTCTACTTGACTCACTTTGAACAAAGAAGAGTAAGTAGAAATGATGGTGTCGATTTTGAGCAGAAGCATGAAAAGTCATTTATTTCTTCCATTCATTGATTTAAATCTATGAAGAGGACAAGAATAGAAGAAAGATATTTCAGGCAGGAAAATAACATGACAAGAATATGAAAGTATTACTCAGCATACTTTAAAGGTATGATGAACAGACTCATTGGCAAGACAGTAATTATGTGTTGATTTGGATGGTTTACATACACATATACACACACACACACATACATACACACGTATATGCATACCTCCACACATTTCATATTTTCCTAGAAAAATGGTTAGTGTATGTCAGACCTTATACTGTAGATATGGGGACAGCTCATAGTCTCTACAATGCAAAAGGTCATAGTCAGGAGGGTCTAAGATGGGGAAATGAATGGGGCCATAAGTGGTGAATTTTAATGCAGAAAACAAGAAAGCACATGTATAATTATACTCTGGGAATGATAATAACTCAGGATACAGAATATCAAAGAAAAGTTAGAGTCAATTTTAAGCAAGATTTTTTTTTCAAGTTAGAAAGTACCTGTCTTTTATTTTTTTTTACTTGATTAAAAAAAATTAACTTCATAAATGGTATATATACTGATCTGCCATTTGCAAAGCATTCCTGTTTTCTCACTTGCTTGTGTGACCTTGAAGGGGGTCACATTTTTGTCATTTTTCTTGTTTTTCTGGTTCATTAATTTATAAATTAATGCTTTTTTTTTTTGCAGGGGGAAGGTACCGATGATTAAACTCAGGGGGACTAAACCACTGAGCCACATCCCCAACCCTATTTTGTATTTTATTTAGAGATAGGGTCTCACTGAGTTACTTAGCATTTCACTTTTGCTGAGACTGGCTTTGAACTCGTGATCCTCCTGTCTCAGCCTCCCTCCCAAGCTGCTGGGATTACAGGCATGCACCACTGTTCCCAGCTATGACCTAATGCTTTTTATTTTTTCAAGTACTCCTAAAAAATTTTCATGGTTTCTTTGTTTTCTATTCTTTGTCTATCCATAACTAAAGTAGCATTTTAAATGTTCTTGCCTCCTCCCCATCCATATGAAGATTGAAATTATTTATTATTCATATGAAGATAAGATTGTAGTAAAGGATATAGTGTTGAGAAAGAAAGAGAAGCCTGTGTTAGTCCACACATGATTGTAGCTATAAACACCTCCAAAAGATGGATACCATGAAGAAGGATGTGAACACTGAGATTGGCAAATATACTGTTACCTCTATACAGACATGGCTTCAGTTCAAATTTGTGAAACATTTTTATTTTTGTTTTGTTTTTCATTTAAAGCAGGTGTCAGTAAACTACATCCTGTGAGCCAACTCTGGCCTACTGCCTATCTTGGTAAATGAAATTGCATCAGACAAAGGCACACCCATTTCATTTACTGATTGTGCATGAATACTTTTTTGTTCCAATGGTGGAGCTGGATTGTTCAGCAGACATCATGTGGCCTGCAAATCCTACAATGTTAAAATATATGGCCCTTTACAGAAAGATTTTACAAACCTCTGCCTTAGAGGGACAATCTGTACAGGTAGAAAATAATTATTTCTTTACCCTGTAATGCAAACTATGTCTTACCCTTTTCTCTTGGCCTAACAACCAAGCATAATAATATCAAAAAAGTCTGCTACTTTTTGCTTCTTTCCGTTTTGTTGTCTGGGGGCGGGGGGTCTCAAGTTTATTACTCTGTTAGGCAGTCAGATTCTAAATCACAGTATTGCAACCTTCTTCTTCACCATTCCTAATAAATGTCCATGTATTGATGGCATAGTTTGTCCTTAGGGAAGGGTCAGAAGTTCTGATATCATTAGGTAATTATGACAGAATTTCTGGCTCCTCTTTATAGAGCCTCGAAGGAAAAGCAAGACTTCCTCATCTCTGATTTTGAAACAGCCTCATTCTTATATCTAAAATCTACTCATGACCATTAATTTTCTTTATGAAGTTGCCTGGAATAAAGATTGAGCAATATAGTATGCTATTTGCCATGAAATTAGCGAGTAATGAAATCCAATTGGATACTTTTGCTTGAAATTTTGCTTCTCAGGCTGTGCCTAGTGGTGTGGTCTGCTGGACTGATCATGTCCCGTACACCTTCTTGGATATTTAATAATAAATAATAGGCCAGTAAGAAGTATTCAAGTGTTTCATTTGATAACTTCAGAATGACTAGGCACTATACGCATTGGGGTTATAAATATGCATTCAGGGGTTTGCTTTAGTTTATCAAAAAACTGTGAAGTGTCCTTGAAACACTGTGGATTTTAATTGCTTATAATGCCTATCTAAAATGATCCTATGAAAAGTGAGTTTGATGCTTTCCCTTTTCCATGCAAGTAACAGTTTAAAAATATATATGTATGTATAGATGTATGCATATATATGTATATATCTATGCATATATATATATATATATATATATATATATATATATATAGAGAGAGAGAGAGAGAGAGAGAGAGAGAGAGAGAGAGAGAGAGAGAGAGAGAGAGAGAGAGGAGAGAGGTAAGGGGAGAAACCTACAGCATTGTCAGAGTGCTACTTTCCACTTTATGAACCCTGAAGTAATGGATTTGCAAGAGGTATATGCAGGAGCCTGTTATTGACTGTGAAGACATTCTGTATCGGTTGACTGTGAACTGAAGTTCACATTTTCCCTCTCATCCTGGCACCTGGATAATATTAAATTTGAACCTTTGATTTGATTGATACATCTCAGCAGCAGGACATTTAGACATTTCTGTCATAAAACCAAAATGAAACATTTTATATCACTGAACACAGCCCTGCAAGGTAGGGTAGTTAAAACCAAATGAACTTAGCATCAATTTTCCAGTTATTTAAAAAGCATACATACAGGCTCTCACATGCACACATATACATAAGCCCACCGTGGAAATGCCCCCCTCCCTTTTTGTTTAGCAATGATATTTAGAAAAAAACATAAAGTTTACCTAAAGAAGCTGAGGTGGCAGCATTAAATGCAATAAACAAGGACCTACTTACATATGCAAAACAGGCACTCACAGGTGCAAGAAAGGTAATTGCTGGTGCAAAATATGCCATTACCTGTTTTACATGCACAACTGCCTGATTTGTAAGGGCAACTAGCTGATTTTGTCTTCCTCTGCATAATTTTTATGCACAAATTAGTTGCTTTGGAAAATTTGGCACCAATATTTCTCAGTTCTTGAATCTAAAATATATTATGTGTAGAAGACAGAAGCTTTAGAGTCAGTCAGTAAAATGGATTTTTTTGGGTCTATTTTTATTTGTAAAAACTAAAACACAAGAAGCCTTTTCTGGAATCTTGTTTTTCTTCCCCTGATAACAGGATTTTTGTTTAGAACAGTGTGTTTCATTAGTGCTTTAAAATCTGCTAAAGCCTAGCTGCAACATGCCTGCCTATTAGTTGAACTGAAGGCCCCTCACAGCAGTGCATTATGCATTGTCTTGGGGACAATTAAGACATGCCATCCCCACAAAGCAGTTTTTAAGTGGGCAAAACATATTTAATGGTAGGGTTTGTGGCACCCAGAATGGAAATACAATGAAAACTGTAGGGAATATGTACTTACCCTAACACTAAACAGGTTCTCTATAATTCACATGTGCACTCTTGGGGATATGGTCTCCCATGTGGACATTCTAAGTGTTGCTAATGAAGTGTTTATTGTCTATGGCAGCCTAAGCAGGAAGAGTGTAATCTGTGGTCAGCTATAGGGCACAGTTAATAACAGCAAGAATGCAAATGTAATATGCACATAATTATTGATCTCTTTAGTAAAAAAAACCCTTATGAATAATATTCATATTTAGGACTAGAAGCTAATGTACCCTGGGAATCAGGCATCCACAGCCTTGCTATTGACAAGTTTAGACAGGTCAGACAATGTCAGTCTAACAGCATTAATCAATACAGATGCATGTGTCACAAAGGTGATTTGAAAAGTACCTTTATATTATGTACAAAAAGAACATATTCAGTAGTTCCTATTTTTTCCTAATATGATACACATATATTTCTAAAGCAGAGGTGTTTTTTCTTATTTTTAGTTGAAGTATTTACTTATGGTAGTTCAAATTAAAACACAGTATGTGTTCAGTCCAACTATGCCATTCTCAATATCATATGTAAAAACATGGTACAAAGTTCCTGCAGAATTTCTATGTGACTGTTAGTAGGTTTTTTAACATTGAAATTTGGGGGCAAATGTGAGCTAAGGTCAGTGACATCTTCATTTAATACAGTTACCTGACTTCTTAGTTTAGAGGACATATTACTTGTGACCAAGAGGGCTACCACTATTTTGTGATATTCCTGTAATCAGATTTCTCACAAAGGAATGAGTAAGAAGTTTCTCTAGTCAACTGAAGGAAGAAATCGTACTAAGCCTGAATTTCTACTCTAGGAGTCATTAATGCAGGGAATCAGAATGAGTACCTATTCTCAGGAGGCACTTAGATCCAGATGGCATGAGTTTATTCTTCTCTAAGATCTGTAACAATAAATTGTGTAAAATGTTATCGATGACTTTCTTACTGAGAATTTTTATTTAGTTCTTTTTTTTTTAAAGAGCAGGATGCAGCTGAGGTCTAGGATATAAATTTAATTTGTAGGTGAAATAGTTTAGTTAGTTTTATCTGTTTCATTGTCTTGTGTGAAACTTAGGGCAGAAGTTGGATTTTCATCATTTCTTTTACCAATTAATTAAGAGAGATATATAATAAATGCAACTTAAACAGAAAATATCTAAATATACCATAAGATTTGTATTTTAAGATTAATTATTATTTCAAATGTAAAGCAAAGGTACAGTCTCAATCTTGTTGTCAAGTATGTAGAATGCAAGGGACATCTGCAGTGATTAATTAATCTGCACATCAAAAATGTTATTAGTAGTCAATAAAATAGTGAATACTTCTTAATACTCAAAATTCATCATTCTCACCTTTATCAAGAGATGTTTAAGAGAGATGTCTAAGGACATTTAAGAAGAATTAAGTATTATTGAGTTGCCCAGTTTCAGAAAAATGTGAACAGAAAAATATATCATCAACTTTAACAAATGAAGGACAAAATTAATGTAATATAATTTTAATGGATACACATTTTTGCTGAAATACGCGTTTACTTTCACATGATTTTATTCTTTAATGAAAGCAACTGCTGTATGTGTTTTGTAACTTTGTAAAATGGAACGTTATTTAATTTTTATAGTACTATATAACTTTTTATAGAAAAAAATTACAAATTAAAGCAAATGACATTTATAAAGTTCTATATCCATAATTTTTACTTTTAACACATGAACATTCTATGTGTATCTTTTGTACAAAACATCAGGTATGAAGAAGCAATGAGTCTGTTTCATTACATAAAAAACAGCTGGAGATGATATAGAAATAATACCATGGAAGGAAAAATGGGAGTGAAGCCCATTACAAAACAAGAATTGATTTTGAGTGGGATCAATACATATTTGCATATAAAAATTACACCTACTATGGAAAACACAAAGAAAGTGCTGAAATCTGAAAGTCACTCATGGAAAATGACCATTTGAAACAAAAAGACACAAAAGGGAGATGTAAGTGGTTCAAATGGTTTCTAAAAATATTCCTTATGATTCAACAAAACTAAGGAAATTTTCTTCAGACATATGTCTATATATCTCTTTCTACCTATCTAAATGCATGCACATGCGCACGCATGCACTCGCGCGTGCGCACGCGCACACACACCACACACACACACACACACACCCTGTGAAGATCTAGGCTGCTTCTTCCTCTGCTCTTCCTTTTTCTACTCTGCCTCCTGTTTTGGATCCCACTTCAAGTGCAGCCACAGGCCTCCCTCTTGTCTGTGTCCTGGGTTTGAATTGCCTTTGTTGTTGACACTCTTGCAGTTTCTACAATATTATGCTTCATATTATGGCCTCTCTGAGTCAAGAATTGGTACTAGTGAGTGAAGTTAACCAAGCCAGAGAATATTCTCCAAAAGGAGCAGAAAGCAGTTTCTCCTTTTAAATTGATAAGGAAATTTGAAATGAGGAAGAAAGACCAGTGTTTAAAAAGATGAGTTTAAAGATACTCATTGTCAGGTTTTATTGTATATGTCTTTCAACTTGTCCCTGTTGATCAGATGCATTTTGCTTGGGAATGGGCATTTGGTAATTTCTATTTATTAGAAAACAGTTAAAATTAATATTCAGAGAGGATAAGTGCAGTGGTACATTCCCATAATCCCAGTGGCTTGGGGGGCTAAAACGGGAGGATCTTGGGTTCACCGCCAGTCTCAGCAATGGTGAGGTGCTGAGCAACTCAGTGAGAACCTGTCTCTAAATAAAAATACAAAATAGGGCTGAGGATGTGGCTCAATGGTCAAGTGCCCCTGGGTTCAATCCCTGGTACTGCCCCCCATCAAAAAAAGTTAATATTCAGAGAAAGTAAGAATGAACTATTATGAACTATTATTAAATGGGCATCAACCTGATAATGTATTAAATCTTATTTTCTGAGAAGGACAATTTCAACTGTACAAAACTAATATGAATTCACTCCTTTTAAATCTCCCATCACCTTTTACTTTTATTATGAACTTATTTTACTGAACTTTGTATAATTGCTTCCAAGTACCTACATTTCTTCTGCTGGGTTCTAAATTCCTTGAAGAGTTCAAAGACTGTCTTGATTTATGCTGCTTTCCAAAGTACATAGTTCAGCATTTCAGTAAATATTTGTTGAAATAAAATTAATGTTTTATCAATACACATTTATTAAAAATTATTATGTTATTAGGGAGACAGTAATGTGTTCTAGGGTTTGAAGACAGAAAACGGGTAACTTTAAAAGGTTTAAAATCTAGTTGAGTCACAAATATATATTAAAGAAAGATAAACAATAATAGGAGACAACATCTTCTAAATGCCAAATGAGACTGTTAGCAGGTAGAGAAGCTACTAGGAGTGAGTCACTTCTCAATGTTGGGAAGTATAGTGAAATAGGATTCACTTACATACCTTTGCTATGCTCTGAAGAGGAAACCTTGACCCCCTCCTACTTCTGTGAGGGTCTTGGAGTGGTATTCAAAACCACTGGGTCTATTTACTTCCTGCCTTTCTAAATATCAATCTTTAGTTCAAGGATAGACAGATGTATTTATATAAGAACCATCTGAAAGATACAGTTAAAATGTAGACAACAATGTAAAATAATGTAACTACAGCAAGGATCCTTTTTCATTACAAAAACCATTGATATGCAAAGAAAACAGAAGTTCATGTCTCAGCATTAGGGAAGTGTTTCATTTTTTTAAAAAAATTTTGTTCTGTTTGTATTTCTGAAGAAATGAAGGAGGGAAGACAGGAAAATAGTTGTTGAGAATAATGGTTTTCAAGAGGATGGAGGATGCCTAGCATTTTTCTTGCTATAGTTATGGGTCCCTAATCCAGAGTAAGTCCCCAAACTATAAAAAAAAAAAAGCATTTTTAAAAAAATATTTGATGACAAAAAAAATCTTGAGTCCCCAAAGTACTGAAGAAGTGAGACCTTTTGTTTTTTGACTGAAAGATTCCACAGCATGTGTTGATTATCTATTGCTTCTGATTTGATTCTAGGTTTCTTTACCTAATACTAACTCAGGAACTACCTTTATCTATGCCATGTTGAAGTACAAGCCTAGTGTGCCCACCTGGGATGTATGGTGTTATTACAGAATGAAAGCCTGCTGGGAGGAAGAAGAGATAGAAATAAGGAATCCAACTAGGGTGAGGTAGATTCAACTGTGATCTGGTGAGGAAGGAGCCCAGTAAAGAAGGGTGTGGTATTTGCAAATAGAGTAATAGGTTGCGGTAACCTGTTACTGTTTGAGTTTCACAAAGACTTTAATTCTCATTGCTAAAGGGAGAGCTGAGTTAGTTAAGAACACAATTTTTTATAAACTTTTATTCAGTGCTTAATATTAATTTATTTAATTGTTTTTCTAATTATCATTTAATTGGCCCCCCTAGGAGTAGAAGAGCAAAGAAGAAAAAATAAAAACACAACCTTTGGGACAGGAGTCTTCTGTGTCTCTCCTTTGTTAGCAAAAAAACATGTCCTCCTTATTGGATTGGCATTAGGTATGAGGAACAAGCTTTGGGTAACTTCTTTTGACTTCTTTCATTGTCTTGTATTTCAAGTTATGGCAGCTGGTACATGTCTTTAGGCCCGAAGGGTGGGGGTAGAGGACTGGAAGACTAGACAAGTCTAGGTCAAATTAATCCTATATTATAGTTTTGGACAAAATATTTCTCAAATGCTCAACATATCTCTGTGCAGAGACATGAGTAGAATCTGACCCAAAAGTTAAGGCAACGAAGGAGACAGACACAATATGAAGACAGAAATGCCAAGTGTTTTCATCCTGTTCCAGTTGCCCATCAGACATGGTAGGCCCAAGTGAAGATTCAGTGTGGCCTTCAGGTCCCTGAAGCCACTGTTACCACCACAGCCACCTTAGAGCATATGTCAAAGGTATTCTCTATAGCAAAGCTAGTGAATATATTATTCAGCTGTGTGATTTCTCAAATTAGTGATTTTAAGTCAATTAAGAACAAGTGAAGTTGTGTGTGGTGGTGCACACCTATAATATCAGTGACACAGGAGGCTGAGGCAGGAGGATTGTAAGTTCCAGCCTCAGCAAGGAAAGGAGGCCCTACGCAACTTAGCAAGATCATATCTCAAATGGGCTGGTGATGCAACTCAGTGGTTAAAACCCCTGGGTTCAAATCCCTGGTAAAACAAAACAAAACAAAATACCACATCATGTTCTACAAAAGAAATTAAAAAGTAGTATAGGAATAGAAATAAAGGAGTTCATAAAACATTGCCTCAGGAAGGAGGCCAGGAAATGTTCTGCACAGGAAGTGACCTTTGAACTAGATCTTAAAAGATGATGAGCATTGAAGGAGGAGTTACAAACATTTCAGAAAGTAAGGAGTAAAAGCTGAATTATTTAGTTTTGCATATACCAATGTGGACTTCTCTACTAAATGTGTAACTTAGTAAGGTTTTTGTAAGTAAAAACTAATCATAATTATATTTTGAGTTATTTACTCAAAATTATAATTTGGTCAATGGAGGAAATCAGCTAATGTTTCAAGAGAAACTATGTTGGGAAAAATCAAGCAAATAACACATTTGGTTGGAAACAACATATATTTTTTCAGATGGGAATGAAGAGTAAACTAAGTCTTGATCTGGCTTGAATCCAGAATTTTGGGCAAATTTACCATTTCACATAGAGATGCTCTTACAATGGCCATTCCATAAATATTTGATGAAGAAATAGCATTTGGGAATAATAATGAAAGTGTTGAGGATCTCATTACCAAGTTGAAGGGATAGAAACTTTGTACCATCAGCCCCCACAAATGCAGTAATTTCAATAGAGACCATAGTATCTCTGTTGGGGGAGGGATCTGGGAATCCAGGAAAGTTCTAGTGTACCTTGAAGCAAAATATCTGAGAATTGACACATGGAAAGGATAAGAAAACAGTCTCACTTTATCTGTGTCACTGCTCTTCCGAGGAAGGTCCAACAGTCAGTGCCAAGAACTTTCTCCTCAGTCTGCAATTGGGAGGCAGTAAGAGCATAAAGAACACCTAGATCCCCCAGCCATGCAAATTCTGCCTGAAAGGTCCATTTCTTTCTTGTTTCACCTTGATTACTGATGTGATCAGCACAGTTGACAGGTTGGCAGAAGCTAAGAGCAGAGAAGAGAAGCCACAGATTCTACTAACCATTTCATGGACTCCATCAGAAAGCTGACCCATGAGCCACTTATTATACTTTACATGTGGAATCACTTCAACTGGCCCATGGACAACCCAGACACTCTATTAGTCTCACTCTTTCTCTCCTATGCCAGCTCCTTGAACATGCTTCCAAGGATGGGGAGAGCAAGCAACTTGCACAGATGACTCAACTCCACAGAATTGATAGAAGATTCACAAACTGATCATTCCAGGAGCTACCCTAGGGAAAAAAAAAAAAGGGAGGTTCTCAGCATCCATCCTGGATTTTTAGTCTTAAGAATTCCTGGTTCTCCCTATATCTAAAGAGGAAACAAATGTGTGGAGCACTTACAAACAGTAAAGATCTGAAAGAACCTCAGAATCTCTAGCTGGGCCAATTAATGAAGGCATTTCTTTTCCGAAGGTCAGAAAATGCTGAAGAAAGTAATGTAAATATAGAAATATACTACTTCAAGGAACACAAAAATCAAGGAAATATTATACAACCAAAAGAACCCCAAAATAGTCCAGTAACTAATTTTTTTTTTCAGGAAATAAGAAAAATTTACAGAAATATTAAAGTAGAAGTCATTCACAGTATTAATTAACAGTTAAATTAGACCCCCTCCCAAAGTCATACAAATTTCTTCAAAATGTTCAGGAAAATTTTGAAATACATAAATCTGTAACAATACACCCTTAAAATGGTTTTAGAAAAGATGATTTCATCATGCTTTCCTGAATCTGGATTATAATATCACTCACAATGTTCAGTATCAATTTCAAAGAAATGTAGATCCACAAATTGCCTGACAAAGTTAAAAATAATTGTCTAAACAAGTTCAGCTTCTAGAAAGCACAGATAAACAATTTGACAAAAATCAAAAATATAATGCATAAACACAACAAAGTTCAACAATGGTATAGAAATCATAAATAAGAACCAAACAGAAAATATAGAGATAAAAATACAATGAACAAATGAAAAATTCAATAGAGAGTATCAATAGCAGACTTAAAAAGCAGAAAATAAAAAGTCTGTAAACTTGAGGACAGGTCATTTGAAATTATTCAGACAGAGAAGAAAATAAGAGAAAAGAATAGAAATGAATGGAGATAAAGAAAGACAATAAGGTTTATGGGACACCATTAAGAGACCTAACATTGTGGACATTTTAGAAGAGAGACAAAAAGGAGCAGAATAGTTAACGAAATAATGGCTGGAGACTTCCTAAATTTAGAGGAAGATGTGAGTATCCAGGTGCATGAAGGTAAAAACAAACAAACAAACCTGACAAGAACAACTTAGAGGAGGAAAAGTCGTTTTGTACTCATGGTTTCAGAGGTTCAGTTCATGAATGGACAACTCCCTTACTCTGGACCCATGGTGCTTCAAAGGGTGGGTGGAGGAAAGTTTCTCAGCTCATGGCAGCCCAAAATCAGAGAGAAAGAGAGTGTAAGGAGCCAGGAACAGAGGTAGTCCAAGGCCATGCCCCCAGTAAACTACTTTGTCTACTCATGCCTCACCAGCCTGTAGTCACCACCCAGGAGTTCATGCAAATTATCAATCTATCACATGGGCTAATCCACTCATCATTCAATATTTTCATCTTTGAATATAGCTATGTCTCCTAACACATGAGGTCTTTGGGGGATAGTTTTGGATCTAAACCATAACACAAGGGAAATTCCATAAGACTAGTATCCTTGTAGATGGGCAGAAAGGGATTATGTGGTTGAATGGTTGAAAGAATAGAATGTCAGTCAAGAATACTTTACCCAGCTAAGGTGTCCTACAGAAATGTAGAATAAATGAATGCTTTCCAAGCTAAAGAAACTCTGGGGGCATTCATCATAATTAGACCAGTCTTATAAGTTGAAACAAAGCATTTTAATTAGCAACATGAAAACATATGAAATATAAAACTCCCTGGTAAATGTAAATATATAGACAAATTCAGAATATTCTAATACTGTAATAGTGGCACAGAGATCAGTTCATACATAAATTAAAGAACAACATTATTAAAAATAACTATATAATAATTTATGAAAGGACACACAAAACAAAAAAGTGTAAATTGTTATATCAAAAACATGAAATGTTAAGGTAGAGATAGCAAAGGTATAGAGTATTGTGTGTGTGAGATCTGAGGTAAGCAGTTATCCACTTAAAATACACTTATAACTATAAGATTATTTTTTATTTTTTTATTTGTTCTAATTAGTTATACATGACAGCAGAATGTGTTTCATTTCATTGCACACAAATAGAGCACAATTTTTCATTTCTCTGGTTGTACACAATGTAGAATTGCACCATCTGTGCAATCATACCTAGGATAATGATGTCCTTCTCATTCCACCATCTTTCCTACCCCCATGCCTGATCCCCTCCGCCGCCCTCCCCTTTGCCCAATCCAAAGTTCCTCCATTTTTCCCATGTCCCCTCCTCCCATTATGGATCAGCATCCACTTATCAGAGAGAACTTTGGGCCTTTGGATTTTGGGGATTGGCTTACTTTGCTTCAACTCCATTGAAGATGTTCTTGTGGGCCTCATGGTAGCCAATAAAACAAACAAACAATAACCCCAACAAATTCCCCAAATCTATTGTGGACACCCAAAAGATAGTCAAAGCTTACCTCTACAGAAATCATTAAATCATGAAAGAAGACAGCAAGAGAAGAAGAACAATGAATCATGAAACAAAATGGCAATAGTAAGTTCTTACCTATTAGTAATTACTATAAATTTAAATAGATTAAACTCTCCAATCAAAGGACATAGAGTGGGTGAATGTATTAAAAAATAAAGATACAATTATACAATACCTACAAGAGATTCAGTTAAGATTTTAAGGGAGAAGTGGACACAATTCAATAACAGTAGTTGACACTAATATCCTACTTTCAACATAAATAGATCATTCCAATAAAAAATAAATGATAAAACATTGGGCTTGAACTCTAATTTCAACCGAATAAATGTAGAAGACATATAGAGAACCTTCAATCCCCAACAGTAGAATATATACTCTTCTCAAGCACATTAAGATCATCTCCAGGATAGGTGATATGTGAGGCCACAAAACAAGTCACAACAAATTTTAAAAGATTGAAATCATACCAAATATCTTTTCCAAAAATGATGGTTTAAATTCAGAATTCAGTAACAAGAAGAAAACTGAAAAAAATCACAAATAAGTGGAAATTAAACATGTTCCTGAGCAATCAAATGGTCAAAGAAGGAATCAAAAGGGAAGTAAATATAATATTGAGACAAATGAAAATTAAAATGCTACAGAAAGCAGTGAAAGCAGCTCAAAAAGGGAAGTTTATAGTGATAAATGTCTATGTTTAAAAAAGACAGATCTCAAATAAAAAAAATTAATGTCAAAGCTGAATGAACTAGAAAATAAAAAGGTAAGTTCTACAGAGTTTGTAGAAGAAAGGAAATAACCGAGAACAGAGTAAAAATAATCAGACTAGAAAAGCAATAAAAAGAGATTGAGTTGATATTTCAAAGGATAAACAAAATTGAGAAATCTATAGTAGATTAAGAAAAAACGAAAAGGCAACAGAACAACAACAAAAAAAGAGGCACAAATGAAAGAGAAGACATTACAATTTACTCCACAAAACTACAAAGGGTACCAAGAAACTATTATGTGCAATTATGTGCCAAAAAATCAGATAACCTAGAAGCAACTCCTAGAAACACAATGTACCAGACTGAATCATGAAGAAAGAGTAAATCTGAACAAATGAATAATAGGTAAGAAAGTGAAGAGGTAAACAAAAATCTTTCAATAAATGGAAACTCAGGACCTGATGGCTTCACTGAAGATTTCCATCAAATGTCTAAAGAACTAATATTAATCTTTTAAAGCTCTTCCAATAATTGAAGAGAAAGGGATACTTCAATCTTATTTTATAAGAACAGCATTAACCTGATACCAAACCCAGACAAGGATGCTTCAAGGCAAAACAAAATGAAATAACACAACTGTAGACCTATATCCTTTATGAACACTGATGCGGAAAACCTCAACAATATACAGCAAACTGAATTCAAGGACACATTTAAAGAATTATGGTCAAACAGGATTTATTCTGCATGCACAGGTGTTTCAACAAACACAAATCAATAAATATGATAGAATGAAGGATAAAATCACACAATCATTTCAATAGATGCACAAAAGTACTCAACATAATGAGGAGGAATGTACCTCAACAAAATTATGACCATATATTACAAGTCCACAGTTGATGTCACATTCAATGGTGAAAAGTGGAAAGCTTCTTTCTTACCATCAGTAACAAGATAATTGGCCACTTTTGCATTTCTTTTGATATGGTACTGAACTCCTAGTCAAAACAATTGGACAAGAGAAAAAAAAAACGGGTATTTAAAGTAGAACAAAAGAATAAGATTGTCTCTGTTTGTAGGTAACATGACTTTATACAGAAAGTATAAGGAAATAATAATAATGGAGACAGAGACAAGGTGCAGAGGCAGGGAAAGTAGCAGAGTGGCTGTGAGACCAAGCTGCCAAACTTTATTTATATCAATAGGTTACATTTGGTCATTAGTACCACAACTACATTATTGTTTAGAGTATCAGTAAGATTGCTTATTCTGCAGTTATATTTTATAGTTACAACATATAATATTAGGAGCTTTGTGTAGCTCTCAAGAAATCTGGAATCCAAACTGGACCTCTTGGTGCAAGCATAGCTTTAAAGATTCTACCAAAAACTCTAGGACTAATAAATTAGATCAGTACCATTCAAGGACACAAAAACACACAAAAAGTCAGTTCCATCTCTATAGACTAACAATGACATATCCAAAAAGAAATTAAGAAAACAATCCCATTTACAACAACATCAAAATACTTAGGAATAAATTTAACTAAGGAAGTAAATGATCTGTAACAATGAAAACTACAAAACATTGATGAAAGAAATTGAGGAAGACACAAATAAACGGAATGATATCTCATGTTCGTGGATCAGAAGAATTAATACCATTAAAACATCCCTATTACTCAAAGTAATCTACAGATTTAATGTAATCCCTATCACAATTCTAATAGCATATTTTTTTTCACAGAATACAAAAACAATCCTAAAATTTGTATGGAACCACAAAAGATCTTGAATAGCTAAAACAATCTGAAATGGGGAGAGCAAGGGAGTAGGCACTATACTTCCTGATATATGTTACAAATATGTAGTAGTCTAAATAGAATGACAGGCCACAAAACAGACATATAGACCAATGGAACAGAATAGAAAACACAGAAATAAATGCATGCACACACCTTGCATCATTTCTCTTCCAAGTATACAATAATAATCTCATCAATATATATGCAAAAGAAAAAAAAGAAAATAAGATCCCTATCTTATACAAGACACAAAAAAATCCACCTAAAATGGGTTAAAATCTAAATTAATTAATTTATTAATTAATTTAGAAATTAATTAATTAAGTTAATTAATTAACTGTAAAAACTCTAAGACTATAACATTAGGGACAAGTTTCATGACATTGTTCCTCTGAGTACTTTTTGGATATGACGCCAAAAACACAGGCCACCAAAGAAGAAAAAAATAAGTGGTCTATATCAAACCAAATGTTTCTATACAGCAAAGGAAGCAACAAAATGCAAAAACAAACTGCAGAATGGGAAAAATGTTTGCAAATTACATATCTGATAATCTGATAAAGGGGTTAATATCCCAAATATATCAGGAACTTATATAACTCAATAGTAAAAAAAATAAATTAAAATTGATCACAAAGTGAGTAAAGGTGCTGAATGGACCTTTTTCCAAAGAAGACATGTCAATGGCCTGTAAGTATATGAAAAAAGGTTTAGCCTCACGGAATTATCAGAAAATTGCGGTAGAATCCATAATGAAAACTTACCACATACCTGTTAGAATAACTGTTTTCAAGAAGTACAAAGATAACAAGTTTTACTGAGGATGTAGAGAAAAGGGAATGTATTATTGGTGGAAATGTACATGTGGTGCTTATTACAGAAAACAATGTGGAGGTTTCTCAAAAACCTCCCCCAACATGATCTAGCAATCCCACTTCTGGGTATACATCTAAAGGAATGAAACCAGGATTTTGAAGAGATATCTGTACTTCCATGCTCACTGAACATTATTTACCACAGCCAAGATATAGAAACAATCTGCCAATCAGTCAGTGCATGAATGGATGAAGAAAATGTGATGTGTCTGTCTATTGATCCATCTATTCAAGTGGAATAATATTCAGTCTTAAAAAAAGAAGGATATCCTATTTGTGATAACATTAATGATCCTCAAGGACATTAGTGAGATAAGTCAGGCACAAAAAGCCGAATACTGCACGGTGTTTTTATGTGGTTCCTAAAAATGATTAACTCACAGAAGCTGGGTGTGGTGGCACACACTTATCATTCCAGCTACTCAGGAGGCTGAGGCAGGAGAATAGCAAGTTTGAAGCCAGCCTCGGAAACTTAGAGATACTGTGTCTTAAAATTAAAAAAATTAAAAGGGCTGAGGATGTAGCTCAGTGGTACACTACTTGCCTAGAATATGCAAGGCCCTGGTTTTGATTCCTACAACTGCATAGAACCTCAAAACAAACAAAGGTTGGGGGTGTAGCTCAGTGGCAGAGAGTCCCAGGGTTCAAATCCCTAGTGCTACAAAACAAACAAATAAGTAAATAAATGTCTCACTTTTAGAAATAGAAGGTGGCTACCAAATATGGGGGGGTGGGGGTGAGGTGGGATGAGGTAAAGTTGATCAAAGGGAATAAACTTCCAATCATAAGATGAAGAAATTCTGGAGAACTAGGGTATAGCACTAGTATGTAATAAAGAGTTAAGAATGTGTTATATATTTGAGGTTTGCTAAGAGTAGATCTTAAATATTTTCAACACACACACTCACAGGTAATCATGAGGAGACAGACATGATAATTAATTTGACTGTGCTAATCATTTAATAATGGAAAAAAATATATATATTATATATATCAAAACATCACAATGTACATTCAAATATATTCAATTTTTGGTCAATTAATACTCAATAATGCTGGAAAAAGATGATAAGGATAATGATATTGTTCTTATGCATAGTAGCATTTTAGAATTAATATCTTTCCTTCTTTACTCCTTTCAATACCAAAATGACAACTCAGTTCTTGATGGGTCAGCTGTCCTTAGAAGAGGGAACTGTCAAGCTTATTTTAGGATCCAAATCCACTTAACTGATATAAATCCCCTCAGTCACAAGTAGCCTTAGGAAAACCCAGAGTTTGAGCTAATTGGGTTGTATTGGATATAAGAAATTCAGATGAAGTATTGAAAACAAGATTTGAGAGTTTAGTGAGGATACTAAAACTGGAGGCTGAGCAAATAATGAGGAACAAAACAATCAGACTCAAAAGGATTTGGATTGTATAAGTAATTGGATCAGCAGATGGCAAATGCAGTTCAGTACAGGAAAATGTAAAATAGACTTGAAGCAAAAGAAACAAACTAGAGAATGTGTGCTAAATGGAACAATCATCCAGAATGCTGACCAGGAAATGGAAAGGAGAGGGCCATTATAAAGCACAAGTCCTGGAAACTCTTAGTTTATGACCAATTCTGTTGTTTTACAGTCCTACCTGAAAGAATGTGCATGCCTGTTATCTATACTAGGAGCTTCCTGTACCCTATGGGACCGAGTCTCTTCAAATTTCAAGCATTTCACCACTCAGCTTTGTAAAGACACCTTTTGAAAAAATTTTAAGGTGTTGCTTTTTTTTTTTTTTTTTGAGCACATATTTTTCTTTTCTTTGTTTAGGCTTATACACATTATTCTATAATTACCCTTCTCAGGCAATTCTGGGAAGATTCAGAACAATGTTTTCAGGAAATTTTACTAATTACCCTATATTTCACCTTGTCAAGAAATCCCCAGGAGGATCCCCATAAGGGTATCACTCCCCATTTTCCCCTCTCCCTGAAGATATAATGCACATTTTGCTGAGGTGGAGATCAACTGTTTGGTGAGGCAGGATTATAGGTGCTTAGAGGTAATGCATTTAAAAGAGAGAGAAAGAGAGAGAGAGAGAGAGAGAGAGAGAGAGAGAGAGAGAGAGAGAGAGTGTGTCTAAAAATTATTTAGGCAGCTAGCAACTGACATCTTTAGGAAGTAGGAAGTACCCCCGGTGACTCTAATGTTTTCTTTGGGAAACATTTTTTTTTTTTTTGGTGGTACTTGGGATTGAACCCAGGGGCACTGTACCACTGAGCTACATTCTGAACCTTTAAAAAATTTTTTTATCTGGAGACAATGTTTTGCCAAGTTGTCCAGGCTGGCCTCAAACTGGCCAGCCTCTACCTCCCAGAACTGCTGGGATTATAAGTGTGCTCCAAAATGCCTCGCTTGGGTAGACATTTTAAAGAACAAGTAGCTGAAGGAAAAAAGGCAAAAAGAGCACAAAATCCTAGTCCCTGTTCATCCAACTAACTGATTAACTTGTCAACAGTCATACTACTCAGGCCTCATATTCTTTATCTGGAAAATGAGTATAGTAACTTCCAGTTTTTCTGACAGAGGAACTCACTAAACGATATCTGAACATTTATTGCATTCGAATATAAACTAAGGTAAAATGCTAGCCAAAATATAACACATACTATTCTGATCCCACAATAACATGCTTTTAAATGGATGATTGAGGCAGCCATTTATACGCAGCCAGAGTCAGATTTTCCTTTTGATCTATTGCCACAGGAGCTCTCACCCATAGTTGATCTCTGCAACCAAGTAGGTACTGAAAGTAGTAGGTATTTTTCTTTGTGTATTTCTAAAAAGTGCTAACAGAAGGTTACTAACTGTGTCCCATGGTTTTGTTACTCCCAGGGAGCAACGTTTTGAATAGCAGTCTTCAGTGTTTAGATCCAGTTGTATACCCTATGGTCACTGATACTCCACTCTAGCTTTTGTTGTTGAGAATGAAAATGACTTCTACTGGCCTGACAAGCACATAATAATCGCCCTTTCATCATCTACTACTGAGGTCTGGTTTTCATCTGCAGAAAGTAAAACTGAAGTCTGTTTACAAACCAGAACTAAGCCCATTGAGCCAAGTATCCTGTGAAATCAATTGATCTTGAGAATATGTGAAAATATCCACAATTCTTTTCTTATTGAAATTCTGTATTATCTAGGCAGTCTCATCTAGAGAGTGACAGTTGGTTGAATTGAATGAAATAGTGATAAACCCCCAAACAATATGAGTCAGCTAATCAGAGGCATCCTAAGACATTGTGCTCTGGGAGGAGACTTGCCACAGCAGTAGAATGTGCCCATCTTCTTCAGTGTCGGTCTTGGTTCCATAGGCCTCTCTCTGGAATGCTCAGTGAACATGGCTACCATGTAATTAGCTGAGCAATAAGTTAGGTGTTTAAAAATATTTTTTTTCAGGTGCTTTTTTGTATTCATGATAGATTCCCAACACCAAAAATCAATCTCAATCAAAGCGGCAACTGAGTTTATCATAAATTATCATGAAAAGGTTTTCTACTGAGTAGATGGTTAATTACTATCTAATTTGAATAATTTTGCATATTAATGAGAGATGGATGAAAATCATTTTTAGATTCTTAACTTCAGCTGAGAAACCCATGGAGATAATGACTCCTTTTTAAAAGGCATATGATCTCTGTTACTAAAGGAGATACTGTTGTTGTTGGGTTTTTTCCCCCCAAAAGTTACTGACTTGTTTTAAGTTGATTAATGGATTACTGTTTTGCCATTAATAAACTATATCCAAATGAAAGACAACTTCATTATTTGACTGTGTAGCTCCTAGCTGCCTGCCAGGTAAGAAAAATGGAAAATAGATGAAGAATGTGCTAAGAAAAAATATAACCTTGCTCAGTCCTTTAAAATTTCTGGATGTATAAATTTGTAAGTTTCTGATTATGAATGTATTTTTATAGCTTGCACTTTTTGTCACAGGAAGTTCTATGTAAACTTGTTTACAAGCAGTATTTAGATCTAGAATATACATATGGATCTGAAAATAGAGGTATACTCTTAAAACTATTACTGTTTTCTCCAATTTGAAAAAAGTGACTGACAATTGCCTCAGGCCTCAGAAATTGTTGCCAGCCAGAAGCCGAAAGTCACCTTTATAAAGTGTCCTTGAAACCTTTCTTAGCATTGCAAACAAAGAATAATATTTTTTTTGTATTTTTAAAACCTATTTAGAAAAAGTAGTTTAAAGGACAAACTACTTATCTCCTTCCAGTTTCTTTCACCTTTATCTTTTATTCAATTCACAAAGCTTCCCTATTTAATACATACATTTAGGCTACTGTTTTTCTCTCTTTGGGCAGAATCTGTCATTATTCAATGATTCCAATTGGCTCTATCCTGGTTATATTGTGGATGAATGCAGACCAGTTATGATGAATTAAGTTGGATAAATATTTTCATACTTTTGAAACCAAATACTTCATCCAAGGTGGGAAATATAACAAAGCATTAATTCTCATAGCCAACATTCATCTTTAAGAAATTGACTATTCTAGTCATGTCAATACCATGCCAGCCCAATATTGATTTTTAAAGGTCTCAGTTATGTAGAATATACTTGAAGATACTTAGCATTGTATTTTATCAAGAAGAGTCAGGGATTGGGTTGGACCGTGGAACCTCATTTGGGCACACAAATGATGTTCAGAGCTTGATTAGAGGGTTCAATAAATATTTGAATTATTTAACTCAACAGAAGAGTAAAATGTAGAGGAGACGCTTCTCTCTGGGTCTAGAGAACATCTTTTACATTATAAAGGATTCCAACAGCATGAGCTTTGTCATACCTGAAAAAGAAACTGCTTGGATAGAAGCTTTTACTATCAGTCCCAGACTCGCCTCATCCACTATTCATCTACTATCATGGTCAAGACCTTTTTGGCAAGAGATTGAAGATAATTTTTGTCAATATAAGAGTGGTAGACTCTAAAAATGGCATTGACAATACATCTATCTGAAGAAAAGTCTGGAAAAGAGGCGAGCCATTTTTAAAAGAACTAAAAACCTTGATGTTTCCAATTGAGCCATATGCCAGGGTAACTCTCAGGATAAGAAATGAACTATATTTTATATGCACAAAGTAGGATTTTAAAAAAAATGAAATCAAGAGTGGCATTAGCATGAGCTGTCCACTCCCCCTCTCCTCCTTCTGGTCTCTTCCAGTCTCTTTTGCCAAAGAACTGAGAATGAATTTTTGAGAGCCAAGGATATGGAAAGGAAGACAAAATAAAGCTGGGAGAATTTTGGCGGAATTACATGCTTAACATACTGCACCATTTCTTTAATATATTTAAATAGTCCTGTGTCATCAGTTGGTGGCTTTCCTTTTCAACAATTCATAATGTATTTTGTTTTCCCTTAATTAAGCTTCACATGCTGGAATTAATTACTGCTGGGTAGTAGAAATCTGGTGGGCTAATTTTCAACTTTGGTTAAGAGAACGCGGAGCCTACCTTCACCTCTGAAATTACCAACCTTACTGAATTATATTTGTCTACTTATAACTTCTAGATTATGAATATCCAGGGCAGTTGCAAGGTGTGATTGTAAAATAAGATTACTTTTCCTGTGTGACTCATGAGTGTTTCTTGCTTTTTACAGGGAAACTTTATCTTAGGCAAGATTTTTATATTATTGGACTGCATATAAAACATAAAGGTTGCACATGCATCCAAAAAGTATTCAAAGCCATCACAGCTCCTAACCATTAAAATGAAGCTACATAATAAACATTTCACTTGTCAAAAAGATAATGTGAAAATTATCTATATGGGAAGAAATTTAGTATGCTAACCTGAAATAGTTTAGAAACATCTACATATTGTTACCCAAAGCTAAATGTTTCAAGGGTTCTGAAAACTTTGGTAAAGAATTCCAAACCAGGAAACCAGCCAAAAGTCCCAAGTGTGCATCTAGATCTAGTATGCCCAATTTTAGATAATAAAATATACATATACATACACAAATAGAATAAATTGCACTCACATGCATGATGAGGCGTATAAACAGTTGTCTTTGTTTCTCAGATGAATATATTAGATCATAGGGATATTAATTGAGATCTCAGATTACCCACAAATAACTGGTCTTCAACTTCAGTTATCTGAATTTATAGTCTTCGCTTCCAGTTATACTACAAGTGTTCATAGATCAGAAAGTACCGGAGGCAAGAGAGTGGAGGTCCATTAAGTGAAAGAATAAATAGGACCAGTACTAACATTCCTTCACCATTCTTTTTTCTCTACACAGTTTCTTGTATTTAAACAAATTCTCCACAATGTTGTTGGCATTTTCTTTCTCTATCTAGTAACCTGGATTATTAATCGACATTAATGACTCCCTGATCTAATTTTAGCAGATAAATAGCTGTATTCCTTATTGAGACCTAAAGATTGGTCAACTAGTACTCTAGAGATTTTACATTTGAAAAATAACACTGTATATACTTATGTTGCTTAGCTTCACTATTAAACTTTCTAAAATTGCATCTCACATACATTAATTCATTGGATTCTTCCAACAGCCTTATGAGGCAGGTACCACTATGATCCTTTTCTTACAAATGAGGAAATGAAAGATCAGAGAACTCAGGTGACTTCCCTAAATGTAGAAGCTGGAATCTGAATTCAGGTCTGTTCAATTTCAGAGCCAGAGTCATCTGCCACTTCAGCAAGTGTCTTCTACCCAGATCTCAGCCAACACGTGAGCTGTATCACACAGGGAGTGTACTTAACTCTGAGCATTAGTTTCCTCCTCGATTGTCAAACAGAACCAAGGAGTTTTTAATTTAAAAACATTTTGAGAAGTAATAGCATATATGAGAAAATTTTAGTACAGTGTTTTTGGTACAATTATCAGTATTGAGCTAAGGAGAATTGGTTGATACACTGAATATTCAAAACTTATAGGCTTGGGCTGGGGTTGTGGTTCAGTGGTAGCACATTCGCTTAGCATGTGCAAGGTCCTGGGTTCAATCCTCAGCACCACCAGAAATAAGTAAAATAAAAATATTTAAAAAAATTTACAGGCTAACCAGGGATTAAAATCAGTTGCTTACTGACTACTCCTGGGGGATGATGTTAAGACGGAAACCTTTAGTTCATCTGAATTTTGATATCATTATCCCAGTTTCTGTCTTGGAAAGGAAGCAGAGTTCAGCACAATGGAAATCTTTGTAGCTATATTTTTCCAGTATTATTTTAATAGCCTAGTGTGCACAAATGTATTTATTTCTTGTTTCTTTAGTTTTACTTTTTTAAAAAGTTTATTCACTGAATTTCTTTAAACGTGATAAAACTTGCATTTTGAAGTTAAATCCCTATGTAGTCCTGGGCCTGATAATCATATATATATATGTGTGTGTGTATGTATATATGTATATGCCTACATACACACACACATATATGTTTTATAATTGTTAGATTGTAAATACTTTTGCATTTGCAAAGTTTTCTTAGCTTTATGTAGAATCCTGTGTGGTGAATTATTCCTGAGTTTTATAGTAACCAGAACTTGCATTAATATATTCTGCTTAATTTTTAACACATTTTCAACTAGAACATGGGTTTGGTCATTTTGGTTTTGATTCAGAGATAAAACTGTTAGAAAACTATGAATTTATTTTGCTATTTCAAATGTTGTCCTTTTAACGTACATATAGATTATGTACAGTTCAATTTACAGTGCAGTTATTTACTGGTGCAATACAAGTAGTTCTGTAAACTTGTACCTTTTTGTGTGTGTAGATCTTGAAATCAAAATAATCAACAGTAAACACCACAACTACAGCTGCAGTTTTAAATATTTTATAATCCAATCAAATTGTTTGAGTAGTAATGCATTTAAATGTTGTTATGGAATCCCCTCCAGACTTTTTAAAATGGTTACTCTGTTCCTGGGTTTGCTATTTATGAAATTCATAAGGGATGACAGTTTTTAATAATAGAGCATTTGACTTAGAAAGCAGTGTTTCTTTTTGCATCTCAATATAGTCTATAATTTTCTGGCTTAAATTTCAGAGGGACACAACTACAAATTATTCTTTTATTAATGAATATATATATATCTGTTGTTGCTGCTGTAATTAAAGTGATCTTAAATGAGAAGTTTCACTGAGTCAGTTAGCATCTTTTCTGATATTTGGATGAAGGAGCAATTTTTCCCTAAGAAAATAGGCATAAACTGAAACCAGGTATGAAAGATACATTTATAAAAGCCTCAAAGTAGAAGTCACACATAATTAAATATAATGTGATATTTTAGGCCAGGTGTAGGTCTTGATGTAATTTGAATTATTTTTAAATCTTATGGGTTAACAAAGGGAATTAGGATAGAGTTCTATGATGGAGATAATATTAACCAAAGCCTTACTATGTGTTATGTCCTGAGCTAAATAAAGCATTTTATACAACTCACATTGCAATATTATAAAATAATTTCCATTTTTTTTGATGAGAAGCACAAGCCAAATAGAGGTTAAATACCATAAATATGGATCATAAGGAGCTGAACTATCTGATCTGAGATAAACTGAGAGCCTCTTAGGTTATTAAATTCCTGTATCCATTTATTTAATTGTATACATATTTTTAATTCAACTAATGGGCACAGGATGCTCATTTTCAGAAGCAAATATTATTTAATGTTTAAAACATGAGTATTCTGTAAAATATTTTTTTTATTTTTAAAAGTTGTATTTTTTCTCTTTAATTATTAAATTGATCTAAAATATTTATTTAAGCAATTTTGTGTTTGATTGACACTGAGAAAAGTAAATTGACCTTACCTATTTTTGTTGGCATTTATACAGGAAAGCTAATAACTTATTGTGGTTAAATTTCAACATGACTCATTCAACTAATGCTTCATTACATGCTGACATACAAATATTATTGGGTACCATTAAAAAGTACTTTTATCTTTGAACTAAATGTGATGTAGAAACAATATTTGAATAAAAATATGTGAGAATAACAAGAAACTGGATACCTCGTTCTTACTAAAGGCAAGATCATGTAAAAATGGACTTTGTATTTCCATAGTTTGGCATGAAATAAAACCCAGTTTGGTACCATAATAGTCTGTATGTTGCTCTGAGGAATCATAAAATTTAAGGAGTAGGCATCACTTGTGAAAATAACTTATTCTTTGCTAATGTCATATAATAAACGTAAATAGACAAAAACAGAAGAGCATAGTAAAGTGGCATTACAGATAATGTTTTAAAAATATTTGGATGCAATATTAAATGAGCTAGTGGAATAGCAAAACTTAAAGCTGGAGAGACATTTAGTTAGCCCACCAACCTATTCTTCTTATTAAACTTTATTTCCATATAATTTAGTGGGCAGATAAGTATTCACTGAAAACGCCGGGTATGGTGATGCATTCGTTTAATCCCCAGCAAATGAAAGGGAGGCTGAGGCAGGAAGATCACAAGTTTGAAGCCAGCCCACACAACTTAGAACTTCTCTCAATAAAAATTGAAAAAGGGCTGAGGATATAACTCAGTAATAGAGCACTTCTGGGTTTACCTGAACTATTGAAAAATAAAATCACTGAAAATGGAAAAAGGAATTGTAAATATGTTGGCTGAGTTAACATATCAAATAAAAACAATTTGTAATATAAACTTTGAATAATAGAATAGTTGGAAAATAATTTGTTAGCACATTTTCATAGGAAGCAATGGGTTAATCTTTTTTTTTTTTAAATGGAGAATCATTTCACCTTCACATACTCTACAAAACATGTTTTCAATCAGTCGATTTTTAAAAAAACTAATGAGTTTCAGTGATTGCCCATAACTGGAAATAAATGGTAGGGTCAAGATTGAGTTCCAGGTCTCAACACTTAATCCAACCTAATCTGGCCACTTGATAATCTTACAATGTCCACGTCCAACCCATTTGAACTGCTTATAACAATAGTATCCTGTGTTGGGTGGTTTAAACAACAAAATATTATTTTTTACAATTCCAGAGGCTGGAAAATCCTCAGTCAATAGGCCAGAAGATTCAGTGTGTGGTTCATAGACAGGTATTTTCTTGTTGGGTCCACACATGGCAGAAAGGGTGAGAAATCTGTGAAGTCTCTTTTTTTATATATAGTTGCTAATTCTATTCATGAGGGCTCTACCCTCTTGACTTGTTCCTATCTCTAAGGTCCCATCCCTAAGGTTTAGTCCACAACTCTCCATAGGGCAAATGCATTTTTCCTCATGATCAAAGTAATTTAAATGATTGAATTCTTGATTTTCTCTGAATTTCCCTGTATTACCAGAAGCTATTTGGCTGCCACAAAAGACTCTTGTAATAAAAGCCACCGCTCTTTAGACAAAACACTAAAATTTAATTGCACTGTGAGATCTCTTTATATAAAATTTCCTTGTGCCATCAAATGTGAGGTTCTTAACTCTTCTTTTAGTTCCTCTGGCTCTGGATTGGACTTTGCCCTGAATTTATGGACTGCTCTTTTCATCTACATTTGTGCTCCTCCTCATTTTGGGCTATGACTTCACTCTGTTCTCAAGTTTTAGTCCTTCCTCATGGAACAATCCTTCCCCATGGAAAGTGAACTTGCTCATCCCTCCGAAGGACTCTAATGCAAACTCTGGGCAGTAATCACATCTGTTCATGTGGTGCTGTTTCCTGGCACTGCTGGTCTCCATGTTGGCCACATCCTTTCATTCAAATTATGATTTCAGATGCCTGACTGATTTAGATAAGATGCAAGATTTGTTGATACACCTATATCACAATTACAGGTTTTTTTAAATGAGAAACTTCATCTAACTTTTACTAATTCTTCTTTATATAATGGAGAATTTAGACCCCAACTGAAAATTTGATAGAAATTGTTTGCTATGCTATTAAGCCAATTAATACTAGACCTTAATAAACAATACCTGCATAATTTTCTCTTCATTTTGTAAGTAACTCCAGCCCTTCCTGTGGGATCTAGTAAAACTTCTGTTTTAGTTTTTCCTCTATTTAGCAAATACTTCCTAAGGGTCTATCAGGCATTGGCACTTTTCAAGGAGATCGAGTACATTTTATAAATCACTGCACTCATAATGTGTAGAGCTATCCTATACACAGTAGGTCAACTGACAAACCTTGTTTTGTAGCTAAGTCTTCAAAAGTACAATAGGAACATCCTCCAATTTTCTCCAAAGTAATCAGATTCTGGTCTGATTAGATTTTTTATTTGGGTCTAGTTTGTCTATATAGAAATTTTCATGGAATCTCTAATCATGTGTGAATATATGTGATTGTCAATGTAAACCATTCCTACTCAATAAGGTATGTGAGTCATGCTAATGGCCCCATCAAGATCTTGAATATGTCCCTTTCCCTCTTCCCAGTATTTATTTCTTTCAAGGAACCAGAGCAACTTTATAAGACCAAAACAAAAATGGAAATGCACTTAGTAGATACAAAGTAGATCCTCTTTGTGGGAACAAGGAACCCATGACAAATTGGGTGTGGGGTAATCAGAGCTGGTTTATGCAGCCATTATAATGTATCATCAAGAGTAATGTCTTCATTTCTTGGCAATTCCCAGCCTTAGCACCTAGTATAGAAATTTAGCTAGCCCAAGAATGTAAGGGTACTTGTGTTTCTCAAAGTGTGTTCCGCTGAACACTGGTGCCGAAAATATGAAAAAATAAAGAGGATGGAGATATGTATTTGATATTTGGGGAAACAATAGCAGGGAAATCTTAAGCTTTGTATTACTTTTATTACAGAATTTTTCAAGTCTTTTAATATGCAAATATTAATTTTTACTCTCTAAGAAATAAGTCTAATGTTTAATGTTCCCCTTATGTACTTGATTATAGAACTTAACTCTTCTACTTTTTTAGAGCATCTCTCAGGACAAGTGTTCAGGAATATATAGCTTGGGAAACTGAAATGCAGGGCCACAAAAAGTTACGGTGTATGTAATCTAGACTTTATCTAAGGATCTTAGTCCAAATTACACTGCTAATATTACATTAAGTTAACAGTGGACAAAGCTTGAGATAATGATATGCCATTATTTTCATGTTTTGCTAAGGAGGAAACCAAGATGTAGAAATGCAAGATTTCCCATCATTACTCTGTTGGGAAATACTACAAAATAAAATGAAAACAAAACAAACAAAAACCCTATAGAGAATCTAGGTTGGTATACAGTCTTTCCCATATGATACCCATTTCTTACTGGCTTTCACTGGGTATTCAGTGCTAGACTGCATCCTCCCTACTCCTGGGCCATGTTAGACTTAAAACCATATCTGTGAATTTTAATATGAACATCTCATTAGCCATTGAGTAATAATAACAGGAAGACATGTACTGAGAACCTTCTTGTCAGTTTACTTCATGGTTTACCATTCTTTTTCTGTAGGGAAAGATTGACTTTGGAACCATACAGGGTTTAACCTCCACCATCACCACAGCTAACAGTTTATTGAGCAGCAAGGATGTATTGGGTTGGGTAGCAAACATTTAAAAGCACTTGTCCTTGACCTCCTGTATCTCCCTCAATCATATAAGGTCAGCACCATTACAAAGAAAAAAATTCAGAGAAGTTAAGCAAGTTCTCAAAAGTCAAATAATTAGTAAATGGAAGAGTCAAGGATTCAAGCCAGATCTGATGGATTGCAAAGCCCACAGTCTTTTCGGGATCCATTTAGTCTCTGAAATCTACAGAGAAAATCTTTGCATATATTTCCCTCAGGGGTGTGAATGGACTGGGGTGTCAAAGTGCCATACATTTCATTTCTCAACATATTCACCCACATCCCAAACTAAGCATTGTTTTAACATCATAATCCAGGAGAGAGTACAATAGAGGAGTCAGTATCACAGTCTTTTTGAGAGAATGTACCTTGACTCTGTCAAACTCCAGAGCTGACCTTCCTATGTGCTGAAGGTTGGCATGGAAAAATAATTTTTTTTTTTTTGGCATTTAAGTACCACTGTAGAAATAACAGGGGTATGCTTTGTAGAAAATAAACCAATGATGGAGACTCCATGGGACTGTTTCCCCCACCCCCATCCAAGATTTTAAAAACTATAGGCACATTTTACTTATTAGGCCAATTATAAGTCATTTGTCATTTTCATCTAGAATAAAACTGTGTATTCTTTGTAAATGGTCATTGTGGATGAAACGTTTTCCTTTCTAATTCCTAAAAAGCCTGTTATTAGGACTTACAAGATCAATAAGTTTAACATTCCACAAGCTTCTAGGAAGATCTGAACATAGACAATGAAAAACAAAGGACAACCCCCAAATGAAACTGTTCAGCAGGTCAATAATTTAACACTTTCAGAAAGTACGCAATATCAATTCTCACACAGATCTCTAAGATAGATTTCTTCATTAAAAATCTATTAGGAGTTAGAAGGAATTTATTAAACAAATTATTAATATTTCAGGGCACTGCTAAATAGCAAATTAAAACAAAGATAAAATAGCAAAGGAAAAATATATTTCATGATTAAAAATGAATTTCTACTTTGCAGTGAATTTTACCAAAGGAGAATTATTTCTCAAATATTTCAGTTTAGGATCTTAATCTTTTATTTTCCCCTCTCTCTTTTGCATCATAAACTAACTAGAAGCTTATGGTTTTCATCCAGTACTATTTTGGATCATATGGTTTCTCCTTTTAAAAAAGAAAATACGTATACAATCGTATTATTTCTATTGGGTATTTTCCTCGAAGTGCAATTCACACAAATTATAGTGAAAGAATACACACAGTTTTTCTTTCTATTCTTGGCCATGATCTGACCCCTGATGACCTTCAGTTTAGCCTTGGTGTTTGAGTTTATAATGATAGGAGGTGTTTCATATTTGTAAATAACAAAATGCTTCCTAAAATATCAGGCCTAAAATTTTTTAAGGTTTGTGAGATTTTTTGCTCTATAGAAAATTAAATAAATCCAGGTAACAAACTTCAAGTTATGACTTCATCAAAAACTACTTTGAAAAACTATTCTTTATTAATTCTTTTATTTCAGTCAAATATTTCATTCAATTAACTAAACATCTGTTAAATGCAGTTTGAAAAACACTTAGTACAATACATAACAATATAACATTATGAAAGCTTCTAAAGGGTTTATTAAGAGCCAATCATTTGAATTCAATCATTTTTGAAGAATTGCATATATATTCAGAAATAATGAAATTCAGTTGTTTTTAATGTTTTCATTTATCTATCTATGCATGCATATATGCATACATGAAATATTTCTTTATCATATTTTTGTTAAAATCTTGCAATTTTCTTAGAGAGGCACTCAGACAAAGTTGTAACTATCCTCAAAGAATTGACAGATTACAAAACCAGACATGTGCATGCATGCCTGTAATCCCAAACAATCTGGGAAGATGAGGCAGGAGGATCACAAGTTTGAGGCCAGCCTGCGCAACTTAGTACGACCTTCTTGTCTCAAAATATAAAAAAGGACTGGAGATGGAGTTCAGTTGTAGAGTGCCCCTGGGTTTGATCTCCAGTACTGGGGAAAGAAATTGATAGTCTAGTCAAGAGCATAGGCAGTCACAGCTGCTGACTTCTGAATTTTGTCAGATGGATAATTATAAGACATCCTAGAAAATAACATGTGCTAAAAGTTGTGTCAATTTTAAGTGTCTGTGAGCACTTTGAAAGCACCATGGAACATGTGTTCATCCTAATAAAAACTAGAAGATTCCATGATGAAACCACATACATTGTGTGATTCCATTCTGGTCCTCCAAACTGATGCTGCTTTCTGATTTCTGATTTTGGAATCTGTCTTAGATTTGCCTCCCTGAGTTTCCTTAAAAATCTCTTGGCATCATCCTGTGAATTCTTTTGCTCCTCACTTCCACATTACCCATGACTCAACAGATTCTTAGACCCTTATTGATGAAATAGTGTTCTGCACGTGGAGTGCGCTGTTCTAACCAAGTTAGACATTTCTTAACTCCAGACATTCTCCAGGAGTTGGAGAGAGCACATGGGCCTTGGAACAGATAGGCTTATTTGGCTTGGCTCTTGAAGGATAAGAAGGACATGAGTGTGTTGAGACAGAGTCAACAAGGAGCATATTGTAGGATGGAAGAATTAGCATATTATCCCCAAGAAGACAACTCGGATGTAGAAATCTGGGTACAATGTGTGAACTGAAGACTGGGGAAGAGCTAGACTTCAAGGATGTTTATGATATTTGAATGAAATGGTTATAGGAGCCCCATTTAGAAATGTGATTCGTTTGTTTGGGCAGAGGGCAGATTATGACAAAGAAGCTTTTGCAAACCACCCAGAAGAGTATAGGGTGAGTTGGGGTTGAGAGACAGAAGACTATTGGAGATACTCCCATCCAGACTGGTGGCAATTTTATTGTTGTCTCAAAGGAGAATGAAGCATTAAATGGGGAGTAGAGAAGATGTTAAGGTCCCTTTCAGCCATGAATGAGTGAAGTAGAATAGAATAATGGGCTCAGAAATCACACTGTCTTATTTTGTCACCACTACTGACCATGACCTTGGATGAATTAGTTTTGCAAGTATTCCATGGTTTTTCTCATGTATAAAATAGGAATAATTTTAGAATATATTTTGTTAGTGTGAGGTTTAAAAAGAAAATTTCAGTGAAGTATTTTGCACAGAGCATCACATGGATAGGATCCCAATAAATGTCTGCCTGTCTCATTATTCAATTTTTAGACTTGAGATTTTAAACTAATAAAGGGGGGAAAGAAAATGGGTTTGGGAGGAAAAACAGTGCTGAGGCAGAATTCCTAGGATTTGGAAACGCATTAAATGTAGATCACTGGAGGACAGAGGACTAGGAGGAATTAACGAGAACTTAGGATTTTAAGAATGCATATTTTTGAGCATTGGATAAAAAGCATCTATTGGAAATTGAAAGGGAGGCTCCTTCCTCCCTGAAAAAAAGGTTTTCCTGAATTTTCTTTTCCAAATTGACGTAAGTTTTTAAAACTTAAATTTATGAACCAAAATATGTTTTTGTGAACAGAATTATTTTTAAAGTGTCTGCTTCTAATTTGAGGATAGAATAAGAAATTTGACTTTTTTCCATCTGAGGTAAAAATCTTAAGACAAAAATGATCTCTTCCACATGCCTATGGATGCTGAGCGAGCATTCAGTACTTGGTGCAACAGCATAGACTAGTGGCAGGAAGCAAGATTGTAACCAGGAGGCCTGGATGCTTCTTAACACATCGAGGACCTAATTCAGTCTTAAGCTACAGTTAGAAAACAAAATCATTAATAGTTGTGGCAACAGACTACTTGACAAAGAAAAGAAAGCTAGTTAAGGTATGACATTTTAAAATAACTTAAGTCTTGTTTACTGATGAGTAGGATATTAAAATTCTTTCTTTTTTTCACTGCTGTAATAAGTAACTAATAGCAGTGATCACACATTCAAATATTTTTTTTAAAAAAATACTTCCTTATTGCCAATGGAAAACTTTACCTTTTATTTTTTTGGAGGAGGATATCAGGGATTGAACCTGGGGTTTCTTTACTACTGGGTTATACTCCCAGCCCTTTTTATATTTTATTTAGAGACAGGGTCTCACTAGATTGCTGAGGGCCTCACTAAATTGCTGAGACTGGCCTCTAACTTGTGATACTCCTGCCTCAGCCCCCTGAGTCACTGGGATTGCAGGCATGTGCCACTCCACCTGGCTAGATTTCAGCTATTTTAAAGATACCATATATTAAAAACTTTATTAGTTTAATTGATATCATGTGTGTGGGGGGGAGTTAACCTGTGTTTTCCTTGCATTGACTTTCATTATCCAGATGGGTATTACATATCAGTCAACAAACAGTTGTGTGCATGATGGACACTATAGAGAGAAATCAAATTAACTAAGACTCAGATCCTGAATTTATAATAAAACATGTATGCAACTTATGCAATAGTGACAAAATAAACAAGTGCATATTACCTGTCTAAAGAGTCATAACAGATGTTGAAGTGATCAATTTAACTCCTATGAGAAAAAAAAATGGTAGAATTCAGTATTCTGAATATTGCCCAGCATACTCTGGGCATTCAATAAACATTTATTTAATAAGCACATCTGTAAGTTAACTAGTTTCCCAAAACTTTGTGGTTAAAAGTAACTATTGTCCCATTATTTCTCATGGTTTCCTGTGGTTTGGAATTTGATAAGGGTCTCAGGTGGGTGGTTAGATCTCATGGTCTCTGTTGGAGGTGCCAACAGATGGTAGCCTGGGCTAATGCTAGAGATAGAGATGGGAGGTCCAGACCTTGCTCTCTCTTGTTTCTGTAATGGCTTCTCCATGTGGTTTCCTTTGCCTGAGGTTAGGCTTTCTACAGCCAGGTGGCCTCGAGACAGTCAGACTTCTCAGAAACCTTCAAGAACTAGTATTTTATTTAATGAAGTTTGATACCTTGAATGGCTCACCCACAAAAGTCAATGACGTCACTTCTGTCACATCCATTAGTCAACACAGTGGGCTCCCTGGCTTCCCTTTTCCCAGGATGTGAAGTCAAAGCCACATGTGAGAAGGGCATGCCAGAGGGAAGTATTTTTGTGACAATCTATAAAGATTAAAATTTCCACACTGAATCCAGTGTTAGTTTTTAAGCCATGTAATATAAGTTTCTTATATTTCTTTTTGCCTTTTTTAGAAAAAACAGAATATGTCATGAAATTTAAAAAAAATTGGAATGAACTTGGAAGCAGAAGTTAGTATAGATTATTTATGAACTTCTCAATTTCTACTCAGTTTTGAATAGCTAGTGTTTCTCCTAAATGTATATCCTTTAATAAGTAAAGTCTCCCTGTATGCTGTATCCATATGATTGTGTGCTAAACATCTGCAAATAAAACAACCTGTCTAATTAGGTCACTATCATGACAAAAAAACTGTTCAGCATCATATCAGAACCATAACAACAAAAACCAAAAGATTCAAATTGAAACAAAGAAGCATATGTACACACACACACACACACACACACAGGCCATGTACAATCCTCCAAAGCAAATCTTGACAAACAGTTACTATATGTTTAATTTACTTCACTTTTCACCAGTCAACAAATGGCCTTGAAATGGTAGAAAAGACAAAGTCCCATCTGACAAAGAATTTGTCTCAGATTTTACTAGCAAAATGTAGCATGAGGGTTCCAAATAGATGGGTTCTGTTTTACTTTGCATGCAAAGAATCTCGTTTCCAAGAGCTTTGTGAGATACATGAAACATTTTAGGATCATACAATACCACTTGGAGCAGCAGAGCAAGATCATTGCTGCCTTTCACTTTAGATACACATATATCAAGGGAGAGTAGCAATGTTGAAAAGCCACTAGGTATAAACTACAGCATTCCTAATGACTGGTGGTAATTGTCTTCTGCCCATGTGACCATGAAGCCATTCAGTGGAAAATAGGAATTAACAGATGTTTCAGTAATGTCCTCTGATTTCTGGATTTTGCAACTCAAAGGAAAATTTCAAGCACTATGTGTGGATTATTATTATTTTTTAAATGAGAAAGGTTAGATAGTATGTTTTCAAAGTGGACCCCATTATACTCTTTGAATAGTAAAAAAGTTGACTATCAAAAAAACTTACTTTTAATAGTTTATTTCTTAAAATTAAGTGCTACACGTAACAGTTGTCATATGGTATGATTTAATTAGGGTTTTAGGATGAGGTAGCAAGAAAAAAGAGAATACTTTTCTTCAGGCTTACCTTTATTGTTGTTGATAGGGTGAAAGGAAATAATATTCTAAAGATAGAAATGGAAAGGAGACACAGCAGATAAATGAAAATATTTAAACATGCACTAATGTTTAAGGTATAGTAATGGCATTGGAGCCTGGGGGTTGTTGCTGAGAAACTGGTTGCTGATCTTATTTTCAAAAGGATCTTTTGTTGTTATAAATACCTCATAGCATAGTAATAATTCAGCATCTATCTCTTCTGCTGCAAATAGCATTTCACTTCATTCATCTCCTTCATGTGCTAGATCCAGACTTGGGGAAAAGTATTTTTCTCTTTTTCTGCAGTATTTCTTGCTTTGTTTTAGTTTCCTCAATAACTCTTTTTGTTTGTTCTACTCTTGAAGGTGTAGCCATTAAATGAGTTCACAACTTAAATCTTCTGTCTGAGGCCCAAAAGAGTTTTTCAGTATTTTCTTAAAGGTCCATGAGCAAACTGATCATTTATGAAAGTTGGACATAAAACCCACAGTGTTTTAGCTTGCAACTAAGTGTCTGGTTCCTCTCCCATGGCTTCAACAACATTCCTGGGTATATACAAAGCTGAACATATAGAATCATGTAAAACAGAAAAACAGATTATATAATTAAAATATTTATTCTGGCTCATCCTATGCTACTGTCTTAATGCCAAATGCACACAGGGGGATAATTTTTCTAGTCCTTAACCATTTTATTTCTCAATGAAGAAGCCACATTCAAAGATGCTATGTACTCAAATGAGCAGCTTCACATATTTTTTTTTTAGTATGAAACAGAAGCTAGGTAGGTAGAAAGTAAGAGGAATCAGGATATAAATAATGAAAATATTAAAAGCAATGTTTACAATTGTCAATTTTTTATTAGTCAAGATTGATTCTACATGAGCTACTTGTATCATGACATATCTCTTGGTTCATATCACCAATATTTTTATATCTACCAATTACAATTTCTAAGTCATTCTCTCATTAAATTAGTGGTTGAGCAGGTGTAGTTAATATTGCTTTCAATCACTTCTGTGTTAATTTGAGAGAGGAGTTTTGCAAACTATTGAAATTTAATTTTAGAATCCCATTCAGTAAGCTGGGAAAAAAGGAAGGTAAACTGGAGTTTTTGGTTTTGCTTTTACATGAAGTAACAGAATTGGGGTCTTTTTCATCAAAGGAAAGTGATAAATGCTGAAGGAAATTATGACAATTCTAACACTTAGGAGATTGAAGTATTTATATACATTATGAAACTCATCTCAGTAGTTCTGGAGTGAAAAGAAGATAAATGTTGCTGTTTGCATTTTATATAATAGCCAATAGTATGAAGTGATTAAAGAATGAATTATAATCTATATAATAAAAATATATACTCACAAATGTATACTTATACACACATGCAGAATTGGAATAGCTTAGTTTTTCCATTTTATAAAACTTACTCTTTCTCATCCATATCTTTCTTAAAGAATTTCTTCATGAATGCTTCCTAGAATGTTTTATTCCTGTTTCTATCTCATTTATCATTTCATTTGGGTCGTGTGAAGGAACCAATGATAGAGCACATAAACAAACTCACCAGAGGAGCTGAAGAAGACATTATGAGCCTTGCGATGGGACCTTTTTAAATGGTATTTCCCTTATGAACTCGGTCTACAGAAAATTGCTATTCAATCAAGAGTACATCACCAAATGGTGGTTTGCAATTGGCCACCCCTCACACTGCAGGTATGAGAGTCATTTATAGAGTTGACATTTGTCTTCTGCTTACATTCCTAGACTTTGTCACTATCTTTATCACTGAGCAAGTAAAAGTACAGTGATTTCCAAAAAGGTGTCCACTGAATTTCAGACATTTGTTATATTTTCTAGATAAGTCCAATAATCCATATATGGTTTCATTATTTTAAAGCTATTTCAAATATGACAATAAAGTCACAAGATATTTACTTCAAAGCCAAGTGTATCTGTCCTCCAAAAATGATGCAGATAGATTCATGAGCAATGCTGATGCTAATTTTTAGAACTTTTCTTGAACTTTGAAGACTCTGCTTTAGTAACAGATTCAGCTCTTAAAATGAATTAAATACAAAACATAAGAACAAACAAATGTAAATTAAGACTAATGATTGCATTTTCAATTAATATATTGGAACACTATACCAAAGGAAATTTTACATTACTTGATATTTTGAGCTCAAATATTTGCTTTATCATATATACTAACACACACACACACACACACACACACACACGTACATACAGATTCACCCATGGCTTGTCTTCACTGTAAAGATACTAATATTCTGGATTCAGTTGGATTTAATGATTTTCAGTGGATCATGGAGGAATTTAAATAGTGCACTTTTTAGGCTTTCCTCTCATTTTTATCTGATTTTTTTCTGCAGAGGTTGCCTTTTGATGGTCAAGATAACATTTTAAAACATATTTTCCCTCATATAGATGACATCTTTTTTTTTTTCAGCTAAACAGTGCATACTTCTTTGTAATTTATCTTTTGGTATCAGAATCTTTCCATTTCCTCCCTTATGCCCTTTTGAAATACAGATAGTCCCTGATTTAGTATGGCTCCAACTTACAATCTTTCAACTTTGTAATAGTCAGAATGCAACATGAATTCAATTGAAACCATCATTTGAATTTTGAATTTGGATTTTTTCCCCAGGCCAATGATCTGTGGGACGATACTGTCTCATGGTACTGGACAGTAGCAGCAAGCCGCAGCTCCCGGTCAGTCCTGCGATCACAGGAGTGAACAACTGATACTATGCAGTTTGCAGTGTTGCTAAGCTAATGTTTGGAAGGTTAAGTGTATTAAATGCTTTTCGACTCTGATATTCTTATATTTTGAAGGATTTATCAGGTCATATAAACCCATCTTAAATGGAAGAGCATCTGTGTATTTAGATCTTCCTTAAAACATAGCACTGTGCTGGAGAAAGTCTTTTTGTTCTTTTGATTCATAATGCACAGCTTCAGCAATACATCCCAACACATTATCTGTCGTGTTGCTGAAGTTCAATATTGGGAAGAGATCTAAGTTCACTTTTTAAGATAACTTCATATACTATGTCAGGGTTCTACTTAGGATTCATGTGCCTTCCCATGGAGGCAACTGCCATATAATTTAATTTATTTTCATTTCATTATATTAGAAATGGCATGAGATGATTTTAGTTTTCAAAACTCCTATGTACTTAATGCATTTGAAAAAAAGAAAAGTGCGATTTATAACTTGAGTCTCAATTTGAAACAGGGGACAAGTGGGTGACAGAATCAATTTCTGGTGTTGGTAATTGTGGCTGGGGCATGGGTAGGTAATGTTGCTAAGGGATGTCTCATATCTAAAAGTGAAACTAATAATAAATTTATAGGAGATGTGGCACAGATGTGGCTCTGAATATTTCTTGAGAGTTTATTTGGAGGTTCTAGTAGGGGAATGCATTACTTGAATACCCTTGACCCTTAGGAATGGTCCTTCTCTAGGAGGGAAGGTCATTCTCTTCAACCAAGGTGAAGAGGGATGTACATGGAATGGGAAAGGAGGAAGGGGACACCAGCCTAAACAACAGTTCTAGCCAAATCAATCCTGGGGATCAGTGGGGTGACAGATGATACAGTCAGATCACCCTCGCCTTTTCAGTATATCTTTATTCTTTCCTAGTTATGTTCACATCAAACCTATTCAGGATTGTTTTCTTGAAGAGTCCATCTATTATTGCTCTGAGGAAGCCAGCCTGGTACCAGGTATGATGGAGTTTGGTTTTACTACCACAAGGATGACTTCATATGGTTGCTTCCTTCCAAGTTTCAAGTTCATTAGGTAACTTTTTTTTTTATGAATCTTATTTCCTATAAACAGAGGAGGTTTTAAAGAGAACAAAGCAAAAAAAATTGTGAGTAAATGTGTTATCTTAATTGACAGGTGTTTTGACCACTAAATCACTTTTAAATTCTTGAGATGATTTGTGTGTGTGTGTGTGTGTGTGTGTGTGTGTGTGTTATACTAGTCCTCTGGGCTGTGCTGCCTGCTAATTTAGTCCAACCTATAATCTTGGAAATGATTCCTTTCATTCCAAGACCCAGGCCATTACTGTGAATAATTAAAAAGCAGGGCTCTACCCTACTGGCGACCTCTTTCCACCTTGAAATAATTCCATTCACTGGCTCTGTTGTGGTCATATCTCTCCTTTACCCAATTCTCAGGTTCCTTTGCCAGCTCTTTGTGGATCTTCATGTTAAGCACCGACTTTCCTTGTTGAAATGTTTCCTGGCCACTTGACTATAACATCGAAGGCACATGCAGTTCCTCACCATGTTCCTCCTTTGTGCCATTTATGTATCTTGATTTAGTCTTTTGTTTCTCAAGGAACAATTTTTTTTTTCCTAACTTGCACAGGCCTTCTATTCCAGAAACACTGAATCTGTACAGGACCAGCAAGTATCCTGCTCAAAATGTTCTCTTCCCTACCCATCAAAGGGCAAGCTTAGTCTTTTCCTTTTTCATCCTGCTTAGAAATTCTACAACATCCATTGCCTGCATTATTTCTAAAGATATATACCAATAAGTATACATTGAATTTAAATATGTATTTCTTGCTTTACGATAACCAAAATAAGCAAAATTCAGGAAGCAAAATACTGCATGAACTCATGTATATGTGAAATCTAAAGGAAAAAAGTCAAACACACAGAAACAGAGAATAGAACTTTGGGTACCCAGGCAGAGGGTGGGATAGGGAGCGAGGAGACGTGGGTCAGAGAGTACAAGACTGCGGTTATATAAGCTGAATAAGTCTAGAGATCTAATGTCTGCCTGGAGGCTTTTCACTATTTATATGTGTATCAAAGCATCACATTGTACACCTTAAAAATACAATAAAAAATATCCTCCCCCACAAAAAAATATATGCTTTTAGGGAATAAGGACTGTGCCTTAGTCCATCTGGTATTGTACATACATTATCAGATACTTTAAAAATATAGTTTTTGATTCGCTATTTCTAGAAAAATCAGATTTCTGGTTTGCTCAAACTCTTACAAGTCTTCCGTTTCAAAGGGACTCAGCTATTCTCCTACTATGTCACTATCCAATTTCTGACTCCTATAGGACTTGCTGTGTGTATGGGGAAAAAAGCATTTGTCCAGTCCTCCTCTTTGCAGGAATAACTGAAAGGGCAATACTGTGGCACTTGTTAGTTTTTAAAAAATGGAAGGAAGGGGGGCTTTTAATTGTACGGGAAATTTAATTAGATTTAGGCTAATTAAATTCATTTTTTATATTAACATGTTCACAAATATTATTGCATCTCGTTAGATTTCATTCTTCTAGCCTTACTGAACAATATTCAGTAGTAGTTTCAGATTACAATAAGTTCATTATGAAGATAAGGTGGAATTAGTGTAGGAAGCTCAGCTGGTTGAAGAGGTCTGTACTTTAATTACTGCAGAGGGTGTGCATATTAATTACAACACAAGTGATATTTACTGTACCTCAGGAACATATGACAGGGTAAAGATACTGACAGCACCAGCTAATAAACTCAGTATGATAATGAGGAGAAAAGACCATAAAAATAGAAGGAAATAAAATTATTCATAAAGTATATTGATCCCAAAGTAAAGACATTAAGCTCCGATGAAGGGCAACAAAAGGGAAGCTCTTCACTTTATCAAACAAATAACCAAAGTAGAGAAATGTTAGCAGGGAGACAGATTGTCATTATACCGGTCACATGATCACACTCCAGAGAGTACACGGGAGCCATAAAATGGGAGATTTTTAATAAATCAGCAGAAAGCCATACTGTCACCTGCAGGAACTGAGGTCGCAGTGGCTAAAGACAGCTCCTGAGAGTGGAGAAGTCAGACGTGCTGCCCGAAGCTGGAAGTGACCACATGCCAGCAAAATTTGGCGTTAGAGCCACTGTCCCTTCTGGAAAAGCAAGAGGGCAACTAGGAATGTTATGTGATTTTTCTCTCTATAGAAAAAAAAATTCTCTCTATACCTACTTTTCCCTGTGGTTTGAAATCACCATCTATAATTTTGAGGTGACCAAGGAGAACAAGTGAGGCTTGGGTGGATAATTTTTCCCAGGAAATGTTCAATTATACCATGAACCTGTCTAACTTCATATGGCTCCAAGGAAAGCTCAAATTTGGGTTGATTAAATTTGAAGTTTTGTTTGTTTTGTTTTATTTCTAGGTCTTCCAAAGGGATGGTCATTTTTAAAAATAATTATTTAGTCAACTATTTAACATTTATAAACAAGGTCATTCTAGAAAACAAACAGCTAAAATGATCGTTTTTATTTTGCATCGCATAATTAAATTAGCTTTTTGCTCAGTATTTGCTATTTTGGAGTTTATTAGCCAAAATCTGCCACAAAGGGTGCTCCTACTTGACTTATTATGGACAGGAAGTATCTACTTATCTATGTCAATGTGTGAGAATAATGATGTTGAGGATCAAAGTCTTGGAATTGCTTTAAGATTATTTTATGAGAGAAGAATTTTTTTGGGGGGGTTAGTATATGTATGAATAGTGGTTTTAATGTACATTAGATTTATATGCTAAATACTTATAATGTCATTTTAAATATAATAGAACATGTAGTTCTAATTAATATACCTCAAGAAATTAATAGAGAACCCGGAGATCATGGAGAAAAGGGCACACTCAAAAGACAACATGCTCTGTGTAGGTACCTTGGTAACAATATTAGAGTTATTTGGGGGAAAAAAAGAGCATTCTTCATTTGGGCTGACATCTGTAAAAACATGAATTGAAAGAATTAGACATCAAAGTGCACAATAAAATGATGTAAAATCTTAGTTTCCAACTTGGGAAACATAATTAAAAAGAAGAATCAATCCACTAAGATCTGAAGTGTTTTAATTTACATCTGCTGGGGCACAAGAGGAGGTAGTTCTGGACAGTGTCACGAGGTACAGGATGTCATCCTTTATCTCCTTACTCTGCTCTTTTCAGGGTCTTAATTCATCTATTCTTAATACTCTAACACTCTCACATTAGCTTTTCTTTTGATGGTAGGGTGGGGAGCTTGTTTATCCACATTAAGGTGAAATATAATCAGGTATATTATTATTTTAAAGAGCGATGCTTTGCATAAGCTCACAAGTTGTAGTTTGACTGTGAGTAAAGTAGCTATGTATAAGCAATTGGATCCACATAGAATTACTTCAATACACAAATACTTATGAGCATGGCTCACGTAAAATGTCTGGCATAGCCAGAACAGGAGGTAAAGAAGTGATGATGTAAATTTTATGACCATTATTGTTGTGTACTGGGTTATTGTCACCAATTACGTGTGATCTGATATTGAGACACCAAGAATATAGGACTATATAATACCTGCAACATGGTGAGTAGGTGTTAAATAAATATTTGTTGAATGGATGAATGAAGAAATGATTAAATGATTGGATAAACCCATGTCAGCTGGCATTTCATCAGGAAATGCCTTGTTGTGCCTAGGGAGCTGGGTCCTGTCTGAAGCATGGACACTGGCTTTTTGTACTGGCATTCCCTTAATTATAGTATCTCTGTCATCACCTGAGATGTAAATGCTGGCCAGAATGGATTACCACTGAGGTATGCCTAGGTCCTCATGTCATGTTTGGATGTAAAGGATGAAAATGATCATGATTGATGCTCCTGTGTTGAAATCTGGATCAGGAAGCTGTCTGCAGCTCATCCCTTGGGATATTCAAACACTTTTATCATAAATATAAATAGCTTTAGCAGACTTTCGATTATCAAGATGTTGAGGTATGATTCTTTTATTCAAAATATTCTGATACTTGGAAACAAAAGAAGGGTTTAGGTGCATACCAATTATAACTAAACAGTCTTCAGGAACAGATGGGAAATTCCAAACCTATGCCCCATCAACTAGGATTTAGCCCAGGCTACTTATCGGTATAGAAGAATAGGAATCTTTGACATAACAGAGTGAAATTTTATATAAAATGATGCTGAGACTATTTCAGATTTTCTATTAGTTGCCTTATGGGTTTCCAATATGGATTTACTTCTATTTGTCAAGGTTTTTAGTTTTTTCTCTTATTATTATGCCTGTTCTCTCTCATTGAGTTGCCGCTGCCTTGTGCCATTACATTTGTTTTTAGCTTTCTTTCCCTCCCTCAGATGCTTTGCTTCAATGACCTATAGTTCACTGTTCACCATTACTATTCATCCTCCTCCTATCTAATTTGGTTCTGAAACTTATTTCTGCAAATTATGCTTTCTCTTTTCCATGTTCCCACTTTAATGGCTGATTTTTGAACTTGACATCCTGGAACTGCTCTTTTCCAGTGGAGGAGAGTTGAGTTTATTGGGAAATTGGTTTGGGGAGCATCTATCAATGTCTAATGAAGGAGGGCAGTCCTTAGCCTCCCTCATTTATTTTTTTCCAGTAAATTATAGGGAGATATGGACATTTGATACAAATATCAAATACACTTGGATTCTGATGTTCAAACATATTTGTAGAAAACAGAGAACTCGGGAACTAAAATATCAGTGAGAAGCAATGCATTGTGTTACCAATGATTGAGGTAATAGCTTGCATCATCAAGTTAAAACAATTATTATTTTGAATTTGGAATAAGTATATATGAGCAATCTTATAAAGGTTGGAATTAAACACATAACTTTAAAAAAGGCAAGTGATCTTTAATATATGTATATTACATGTAAAATATGCTTTGTAATGTCTATAATTACAGGGAGTCACAAAATCTTTTACTACACAGAAAATCTTGTTGATTTTCACTATAGTGAAGCAAAACTTATGGAAAGTTCTCAAAGTATTTAAACCTTAGTGTATGGTTTAATTTCCTTCAGAGCTTCAAACTCTTACTAATTTCATATATCAAACTTTTAGAAGGTTAACTTTCAGTTATAAACAAATGTATGTTTGTGCATTTTGATAATTAGGAAAAAGCATTTTGTGAAAATCTAAGGAAGATTGAATAGATAATTAAAAATCACAACATCGCAATCAATAAATGAGATGGATATGATTGTTAATGCCCATTCTGCTTCTTAGACCATGTAAATCTTCATAAAAACATTACCCTTCTTTTTAAGATTGTGTTGTATGTTCGTTACCACCAACTAGGAGGTATAGTTAAGGTTTCCTGTAAGTCTTGGGTTGTGATGCTCCAAAGAGTTCATTGAAATTGTAATTCATCAAGCAATCTCAAAAATGCCACACAGGATAGTATTAATAAGCAAGAAAAGGAACAAAAAAGGCAACCTATGGTGGAAATCTCTTAGAAACTGTCAAATTGATCTGCATCACTATGTACCTTTGAGAAGAGTGAAGGTGCTATGTTTGTTTGATTTAACAATAACAAATACCCAAACAAAAAATGTTTGATTTCATTTGGGAAGCATCATTTTTTTTCAGTTACGTTTTCTCTGAATCCCCACCCTCTGTTCCCTCATTCCTGTTACAATTAGTCATTACCTACTGTTGCTTGTGGCTTCTTGGCAGTCTACAGCGGCAATCTGTTGCTCTCTGACAGATCGATTCTTTCAGCCCACAGACTCATTGCTGAATTCAGCCAAAATGAATATATATTCATATATTTATTTTTCATAGGTATTATATATAGTTTTCATATATATTTTCATATGTCTATGTATTTATATGAAAAGATCCAAGTTACATTGCTCTGATTAATGTGGCACATCATTCTTTCAAAATGATACTCCTAAAGGAGACTATTAGAGAATCCTAAATGTATGCAAAATGTTTAAAGAACACCAAGGGACCCTCTAGGTAAATGGATTCAGAGTCCACATGTGTAGACTATGAAATCTGAAGTATGTTTGTTTACTATCTTTACTTTTACAGGAGTCGATCTCAATGCAGTGTTTTAGTTAGAGAAGAGTAGTTGCTGCTGAATCTACTGAAGAGAATTTGTCAAAACCCTGTTGTTTATACCCACACACATATAGATGTATACACACACCACTGAGTCTAAATAATCCTAGTAAGATTCATATTGCTCGGGTGTTTCAGCAAAAGAAATTATAGTTTTGCTGCAATCAATTTAACAGTGAGAGGCTTGCTGTAGCAAAATATATGCTTCGTAGCCCTTCAAAATTTACGCAGTTTATACATATAGATATATGCGGTACATATTTTGAAGTGATACGTATGTTGAAATTTTTTCTTCACTTAAAACCATGCTGCATAATTGATTGGAAGAGTTACTCTCATCACAGTCTATTTTTGCAGCAAAGCAGAGGCTATTTGAGATGCTTCTTCTTCTTCTTTTTTTTTTCCTAGATGCTTAACTTTAATGCAAAGAAAGGAAAAACTAGGTATTAGATAGCAAGATAATATTCATTGCTGTTTTGTTCCGAACAATGCTGAATTAAGTTATATTACTGAATGGCAGCATAAATATGTAAAAACATATATATCTCTTTAGCTTTTTATATCACTGACTCAGTGAGACCCTCTGATGAAACACACACCACACACACACATTCTCTCTCTCTCTCTCTCTCTCTCTCTCTCCCTCTCTCTCTCTCACATACTCATTGACATTTTACAAATATGTAGTCCCTTGCTTTTGCTATTTAATGCACCCAAGGAACAGTTTGCCTTTCAACATTTCTATTAGAATTGGATCACCTAAATAGTAAGGCCCGAGCCTCAAGAATTGACAAGTTAAGAAAATTGGTTGGGCATCCAGGGTAATACTGTTAAAACAGAAGGCAGCTGCTTCACTGTATGTTACGCACTAGGGGAACATCCTCCACCTGTTGGCAGGCACATTCTCAAGTCACTGCTTTGGTGCCTATTTTCTGTTTTGAGTTTTTAAAGGGGGCCTCTTCTTTGACTTCTGGAAAAATACCAGATTTTCTCACTCTAAAAATAAGACTAGGTAGTCATTCATAAGAAATTACACTCTAATCACTGGAGAAATAATATAAATTTTTTTTATTTCAAGCATAACTTGAAAAGAGGCTGTAGGAGTTGTGGTCATGATGAAATATTAGAAGTAAGTCTATGACAGCTGAAGTAGAATTTAAATAATATACCAATACACAGAGGACATGGGGACTGGTAAATAGCACAGGCAGGATTAAAAGGAAAAATCCTTTTGGTTTTATTTTAATTGCTCTTTTCACCAAATCTTTTTATGAAGAGGAAAACTTGTGGAAATTGAAGACTGAACATTATTCTAAGTAAACATGTGATAAAAAAAAGGGGCAGCTCTGTTATAGTTTGGCATTATTATTGTCTTCATAATCATTTAGAATAATATTTTTCCAAAATGATAAGGATTTTTTAAAATAATTTTAAAATAATTTTCATAGACTTAAAACTAGAAAACTTACTTAAGAAAACACACCAATTCATTGAAAGGTTACCTAAGATTACAGTCTATTTTTAACATAATGTATTGTTCATGAACTCAAGACTTTATCAGATTAGCTGGATCTTACCAGATCTGAATAAATAGTGAGAAACACACAGAAACTAATTCAAACATATTTCTTTGTTCTGGTAAATTACTATATATGCCTCTAGCTCCCTTGTATCTGAGGTTCTATAAAAGAAGACTTTTTTTTTTTTTTGCCCTCCTAGTGTGTTTTACCCATCATTTAAAAACACATTTGAAATATATTGTGGTTATGTGTGAAGTGACATAAATACATTTGGCGATTAATATTTATTTGATCAACTGTGAGTGCAACAATATGACTTCTAATTTGAAACCATACAAGTTTCCTTTTCAGCAATTTTTGCCTTTCAAAGCCCTTCGTTTGCTACATCACAGGCTAATCTTGGAAAGAGAACCTGTGACATGTACTTTTCTATACTCATTTTCAAACTTGAACTGTTGAAACAGGAGAGTGAGCATTCAGCCCCATCTCCAGGTATACCATATTGAAACATAAAATGTGTGAGGGGATAGGGAAAATCTTGAACTCTAGGTTCCCAGGTGATTGTGCTGTAGAGTTGGCCTGTGGAAATGTGCTATAGACTATGGATATTTAAAACCCTCTATATAAATGATCTTCAATACACAAACACATTCACACATGCACATTCTGTGAAAATGGCAGAGTAGATGTCAAGAAGACATCTCCCAAGGTTAAATACAGATCCTATTCTTTGTTGTATTAGTTATTCCTATTGTTTTATTTCCATCTCCCCTCTAGTAGTGCCCTTCGTGGCACTTCAGCTGTGATGAGATGGGCGGGTGAGCAGCTTCCACCAGAATTGACGCCAGCTGGTTTGGAAGACTGGCAAACCCTCAGCTCTCCCTGTTTCTTCCATGTAAGAGATTGACTTTATTATCTACTATAGCTCCATGCCATGCCCAGTCTCCGGAGGCCCAGAATGAGGGCCTGTAACACAGCCCTATTCACCACTGCACTGATGCTGATTTAGTTATAACTTCAGGAATTGCCTTTTAACAACAACTACAAAAAAGAGTGAGGGTCATCCACTTCTAATGCTGGAAACCCTGTGATAATCTGTTCCATGCATTCAAATGAAAATATGACTTCTTGGCAGAGAATAGCATTATAATGTAAAATCCCATATGCTGTTATACAGTATGTTGCAATCTGTTTTACGGCTGCCTCTATTCTAACGAGTGAATACTGCCAATAAAGCAATTGAAGATAACACTAATTGCTTATTTCTGTGATCCATAATTTTTATGGGCTGCCTTATAGCTCTTTAGTCAAATAGATGCTTTTTGGCCTTTAAGATCTAGAACTCATGCACTGGAGCAATTGAAACTGGAAATGCACATGCTGGCCTGAGAGCCTTTTCTGTATTTGATGAATAGGGAGGCAGCAGAAAAATAATTGAAAGATGTGAAAGAAAATAGAAGTCTTGAGTCAGCTCTAACAGGTAAACATGAGATTTTATCTATGTTTAGGTAATTTTAAATAAATACATACACATATCGCTGTGTATACAAATAAATTAGGCTGTAAGGCCTTCTTCAGCTCTCATGCCTTTAGGGTCCTTTGAATGCAAAGATGACCATGGAAATCATGGTGGTGTCTGAGCACGGCTAGCTGGAGATGGGGATTATGTTTGATCCAGGTTTTGCCACATATTGACAATGTGACTGTATGATCTTGAGCCAGTGATTCAATGTTTCTGAGTTTAGGTTCCTCTCAGAAATGCTGTGCTGACTAAATGAATGTGAAAGCACTTTGCTAGCTGCAAAGGGTTATACCCATGCAGTGACTGGGTTTGATCCCCGTTTAGGGCCATTATGACATGTTTTCTCATGGAAAAGTTTAGAGAGACCCCAATTATTCAGCAATTTTTCAAGAATGTATCCAGTCCTTTGCTACTCAAAGTTTAGCCTGTGGAGCAGCAGCATCCTGTTCACCTAGGAATTTGTTAGAAATGCAGAATCTCAGAACCTGCCCTGAACCCATTGCTCAGGGTCTTCCTTTTATCAAAATCCCTTGGTGATTAGTACATATACAAAAGACTGAAGGCCTCATAGACAAGAAAGTTG